>NW_026695222.1:35939128-36646628 GCF_021218885.2 Marmota monax | reverse complement strand
AATCAGGGAGGGGCAGAAGAAGCTGGCCACTGGTTACCCTGAAATAGGAAGTCCAGTAGCATGGAAGGCCACGTGAACGCAGGCCCCTGTCCACCTGGCCAAACTGAGAAGGAAGAGGTCAAAGCAGGCTGAGAGGAGCACGAGAGCAGGGCAGGTGGAGGTGCAGGACGCTCACCGTCCTTACCAGGCAGGCATCTGCGCCCCTGACTACGACCACCGCCTATTATCACTTACAGTGCACCCGTGTGTGGCATGCCCTGGGACACCAGAAGAAAGCAAGTCTTCCCCCTTCAAGTGGAAGAGCCGGAAAGATCCAGCCTGAGATGGTTTTGGGGGACACTTTGCATTTCCTCCAGGACCTTTGGTCTCTGCTCCAGGCAGGGCCACCCCTGGGACATAGCATCACCAAACAATCTCCCATCAGGCATCCTGCATGTGAGGACTCGGCCGCGAGGAGGCCCTCAGTGCCCCTGTGCTGGTGCAGGGAGTTCAGAGGTGACACAGCTGGACTGAGGGCTGCGACCTCAGCAGCCCACCTGGTTGGAGTGGACTGATGGGTGGTGACTGCAGGTGGGCGTGGTGGGAGGTGGTCATGGGGCTGCCCTGGAAGGCGCATCTTCCCTGTGGCCCCTCCCCCCCCTCTGCTTCCTGGCTGCCGTGGAGGGGGCAGCTCCCCTCTGCGGGTCCCTTTGGCTGTGATGCTCCTCCTCACTTCAGGCCCACAGCAGTGGACTTGGCTGACCGTAGGTCGAATCCCGGGAACCATGAGCCAACATAGCCTTTCCCTCCTCTAAGTTCTTCCTGTGAGGTATTCGGGTCACAGTGATGCAAAGCCGACCGAAACACTACATTTTCATTTGTGAATCTTGGGTCCACTGTGCAGCTGCCAGGCTCAGGGGAAATTGGCAGCCTTCTCCACAAGATGACCCCAAGCTCCAAACACAGGTGACCACCCTCAAGGTGGGCCATGGCATCAAGGAAAATCTGGCCAACCTGTGGCCCTAGGGCTGTCTCTGCAGCTGCCCCGAGGCCAGTGAGCACTCACCCTTCACCGAGATATCCACCCCCCCCCCCCAGATGCTCTTGGGAAGACCACGCTGCTTCCTTACAGGGATGCCAGGATGGTGCTTGGGAGCTGCTGCTGGCCGGGCCTCTGGCTCAGCTTCAAATGCTGTGCCCGCTGGAGGGTGTGTGCACACTGGGAGGAGCGGGGTGGTGTGGGGAAGGGACACTCACTCCTGGGAGGCACTGCAGGCCCTTCTCCTGGCTCCAACCTACATTGTTGAGAGCCACAGCGGAAGGGGCCCCAGCAAACTTCCAGCTGCCAGCTGATGATTGGCTTACAGTGGCCCCAGCAACTTCTAGCTGCCAACTGATTGGCTCCTCTGCGGTGATGCTCATTGGGCTGTTTCCCTGCCCTTTCAGACCACGGAGCTGCTCATTGGGGGACTTTTTTTGGCTCCGCCCACACGACCCAGCCAATGGGCCTCAAGAGCAGGAGGAGTGGGGGGGGGGTTGAGAGGCTTGTGGGAAGCCGGTGGTGGCAGTTGGGCTCTGAAGGTTTTCCTGAGGAGCTGTGTGGTTTGGGGTGTGTGTTCTAAAAATAAAGTTCGTTTCTTTTGACAAGTGGCTCCTGAATGGTGCCCAGCCAGACTGGAGCACTACATTGTCACCCGAGTTTGCCAGGAGGAGGTCTACCCCTGGCGTTCCCCACCAAAGGTCGCTGGCGTCTGAGAGCGTGTGGGGGCGAGGAAAGGGATCCTCGGTGCCATCTGAAGGCTGGCTGGTGGTGTTCCCAGAGCACCCGCCCTTAGTCAGCCACTGCTGCGGCAGACAGGAGGGCTGACAAGTGGTTAGAGAAAGTGACTTTGCCCTTGGTAGGCACAGACTGTGCTGCTCAGAGGCCCCACAGGTGGCCTTGCTCCCCCAGAGGCACTTGGAAATAGCTGTGGGCAGCTCAGGATGCCATTGGGCCCTGTGTGGAGGCAGGCGACAGCCGGCGAGCAGGGGAGGCCTCGGTGGCCAGTGCTGGGAGGGAACCGTGTTCGGCCTCTTGGTGGACTTCCCCTTCCGTCCCCGCTGGCCAGCTAAGGAGAAGCGTTAGCCTGGACTGCAGACGGCCCGTCGGTTACAGGCACTGGGTTTCTCATGTGGATTCTCATTTTTCAGTCCTGTCTTTTGCATTGGGGGGCGGGGCTTTCTGGAGAGGGCAGGATGTTTCATCTAAATAGAAGCAAGAAAGAGTCCCAGGTGTGAATGGGAGCCGAGCCTGCTGATGACACTTTCCTGCTGGGTGAAGAGGAGAGAGGGGACCACAAGCTCTGGACTTTGGATAGATTCCCTGGTACTCCAGCCCAGCAGATTAGGAAAGGGCTTCTCCCCCAGCCATCAGGGGGCTGCCTGTCCTGTCAAGCTGGGGACCCTTAAGGGCAAATTAGATGATGATTATGAAACATCTGAGGAGCTCATGAGGTGTATAAATATGAGGTAAGATTGATCCTACTGCCAGGTATCCTGAAGTACATGAGAACTAACAGCCCAAGATGAAAGAGATTCTAGAAGGAGCAGGAAACATTCTAATCCCAGTGAGTTAATGTTGGGATCTATTCAGTAATAACTACTGCTAACACCAGCACCACCAGCACCACTGCTAATGGTGGTAATAGAACTGCTGTTCGGTATCTGCTGTGTGTGCTATATGATAGCCTTTTGTTTTTTCTTAATACAAAGGTAGTGCCATTTGAGCCCACAAAAATCTACTGAAGTAGGAGTGAATATCTTCATTTTAAGATGAGGAGGCTCAGAAATTAATTAACTCATGGTGGTCACACAACTATGAAAGTCAAAGAGAGGATTCGGGGCTGCACCAAGTGTGAGACTCCTGCTGTGCACCCCCAAGAGCCAAGGGCACACCTTGCATCCCTTGATGGGGCACTCAAGGACTTAGGTTCTCAAGTCTTCTGTCTCAGTGTATCAGGGAAAGAAAAGAATAGTAGAATGTGGTCAGAGAGGGCCGGAACTCCACATTCTCCAAAACCTCATTTTGTTTGATGACTGGGTTCTGGCAAAAGATGGCCAAACTAGTAGAGTTTGTCTAATGTAATGTTGTTCTGCACAGTCCATTATTAAATAGTCTGGTCACACAAACGGTGGAACATTGGGTGCTTTTCCTACTAGATCAGGCACAAGGCTGTAGTGCGCCCTTTGCCAGTTCCTCTCAACATTGCCCTGAATGCCTAGCCAATGCAATAAGGCAAGAAAAAGAAATGCCAGGCATTCAGAGAGAAAATAAAGAAGTGAAACAGTCGCTCTTGGCAGCTGAGTTGAGTGTGTTCATCAAAAACAGTATGGGGTTTTCAAAGATGACCATGAGAACAAATAAACGAGCAGGACCACAGGAGGTCAGCAGGGTCTCTTCTGCAGGAATCCTGTCAACTTCTTTCCTCCTGTGTGTGCAACACTGCCCCAGGGAGAGGCGAAGTCACTGCTCCCAACCCCTTGAGTCTGGACAGGTCTTGGTGGTCTTCCTTACCATGAAATGAGTTGAAGTGCTGTTCTAGGTTCATGGAAGCTAGGTCACAAGGAGCTTTCTGAGACCACAAGCTGTGAGAGCCCCATGCCGAATGCAAGGACATCAGAAGGTGAAAGTGGATACTTGGGGGACGGTGAGGAGATGCCCAGGCACCCCACACACCAGGAGTGAGCCTGAGGAGGCCCTGGGTGCACCTGGTGGAACAAGACCAACCCTCCCGTCAAGCTCTGCTCGAATTTGTGATGCACAGAAACACGGGTGAGCCATGGTGGCTGTCCCACCACTAGTTGGGCAATGGTGCCAACAGTCACATGAGGCCAGCGACTGCTGTGCTGGACAGAGCAGGTGCAGAGGAAGACGAGGAGGACACATTCAGGACACTGGCAGGCTGAGAGGCTTTTGAGCAGAACACTAGAAATACTGACCATAGAAGAAAAAAAATCAATGTTTTCATTTCATCCAAGTTAATAAATCTGCTTATCAAGTAACACTGTTCTGAGAATAAATGGAGAGGCATAAAGATCCGACCTGTGCAGTGCTTACATAGCACCCAGACTCATGCTCACGTCCAGACTATGTAAAGAGCGCATAGCCATCAACAACTGGAAGGAAAACAACCCAATAAAACAGGGAAAACAGTTTAACAGGCATTTCAAGAAAGAAGCTACATAAGTTGGTACCAAGCCTGGGAGCACCATTCTTGGGCCAGCAGGGAGGGACTGGTGCTTCTGAGGTGAGCGGATACCAGTCTGGCAGACTGTGACCACATGGGAGTTTGGTGAGAGATCTGTGCCTGGGTGGTGGGCGGAGGCGCACAGGGAACGTGGTCAGATGGGGTTTTAAAGATCGTCTTGGCTGTGGGGAGCAGACAGGGGATGAGGAGGCTGAGCAGAGGCGGGGAACCAAGGTGAGCAGGGGTGGTGCCCACCATTGCCACAGGAGAGGTGGTGGGTAGAGGGCTGGACACTGCAGGGGACAGAAGTGGACACCCCGGGATGTGCAGGAGGCAAGATCTGCAAGATTTATTCATGATTTGCAGTGGTGGATGGGGGAGGGAAAGGGCTGGAGAGGTCTGTGGGGTGTCTGGCTTGGAGAAAAGGAGCAATGTCTGTCCCAGAGAAAAGACACACGCAGAGGCCTGGCTGGGAAGGGGAGCTGCACTGGGACCTGACAGTCCAAGGGAAGGGGAGGGGAGAGGGCAGCCGCCTGTGTGGGGCCATCTAAGTCCATTAATTTGAGAAAGAAACCTGCCCGTATCTTCTCCAAAGTTGTAGAATTGTTGTTAGCTTTATCTTTTTCAAGAATTGACATTTTTTTGCCATAAGTGCATCTTTTTGCATAAATATCTAAAAACAGGTTCATAGGTAGATATGAGAACTCATCCACAGGCCTCCCTGTGTCCCTCACCCTGTCCTCACCCGTGGCATCACAGGGCTCCTGGGCAGCATCGTCACTGGGACGTGGGCATGGACTACCTCTACCAGGTGTGTTCAACTGGCGCAGTCCACACACAAGTTGTGTGTGTGTGTGTGTGTGTGTGTGTGTGGAATTCCATGAGATTACATTTTTTATGATTTTGAAATGTTTCCTCTCTGTGAATCTTATTTTTTTCTGATAATTTAACAAATTAAGAGAAAAAAGAATCGACAAAAAAATTTAACCCTCCTATAAACTTTCTCATTAAATTAATGACATGGTGTCTACTCATTGATCTATTGTAAAACTTGAAATTTCTCAATTGAAATGTTGACAGGAAAAAAACCAAAAATCTATCATAAAAGCTAATGGTATGAATGGATTTCTCACATCCAAATTATTTAGAGCTGCAATTAGCAGAGACATGGAGCCATGAACCTCATGTCTTGGCTGTAGAGCCCGCGTGGAGATGGATTCTCCATGGTGAGGGCTGGTGCTGGATCTGTCCTCTCAGCCAAGTTGGCCCTGTGGGGACGGGGAGTGAGCAGGGCTGTTCAGTCATTCCCAGGACGGTACATTGTTCCCTGACATAATCCTAACAAGCAATATGTCTTCCCAGGAGCGATTAGAACGGTGGTGTGATTGGTACCTGCACCTTTCACTGAGCACTTGTGATGCCCCAGGTGAGTCACGTGGGCCATCTCTCGTCACATCCGGTCAGCCTGAGGCAGCAGGTTCACTCACACAGTGTCCTGGTGGGAAGTTGAGGTCCCTGAGTCCTGGTGACTTCCTGAAGTCCATGTGGCATGTAGAATGCCCGTTTCCCACCCAGCCCCGCGGCACAGTCAGTACTGGCTCCTTGGCACAATGGCCCTTCCCTGTTCTCTCATGCGGTCCACGGTGGATTCTTTAAGACCATTTGAGCCCTGCCCATGTGGCTGATTGATGCTAAAATCGTGCCCTGAATGTGGAGGTGGGTGGGCGCACCTGTCTGCAGCTGAGAGGAAGTTGGGGTGTTCTTCCTTCCTGCTCACCTTCAACTGTGAGGGGCCATGTGGCAGGTTGAGCTGGACATTTTCTTCCATCTTCATGGAGACTGTGATACCTCCTCTTCTCCTGGCTGCTGCTGGGTCCTCAGGCCTCAACACCCTGCCCCTCACGGTCGTCCTCCACGGGGGCCAAGGGATGCTCCAAACAAGACAAGGTGTCCTGTGCTCAGAACCACCTAGGGTTCTGGGTGGGACCTGGTGGCAGTGGGCAAGCCTGTGGGTCCGCCCTGCCCAGTCACGCCCCCTCGCTCTCTGTGCCTGCTGCCCTCCGAGCCCTGACTCCCGCTGGCCCTACGGGTCAGGATGCTCCCACCTGGAGGGGGTGCCCGAGCCTTCCTCTTAGCACACTCTCCGAGGCTCCCTCTGGGCCCGCCTCTCCCCTGCTCAGGCTGCACATCAACAGCAACCCCTGCCTTCTCCCATGAGTCCTCCTCCTGCTGTACCCCCTGCACCTAGCCTGTCACCCTGCCCTCAGCACTTCTGGAAGATCTGCAGGCATTTGTCGGAAAACTGTGAGGGCAGAGACGTCAGCTCGCGGAGGAACACCTGGCCTAAACGGATGCTCAGTAAAGGTCAAGGTCCCCAGGATGGGGGAGTCCAGGGGGTGGGGGATCCAAGCCAGCTAAACATGAGCCCTGGGGAGGGCTTCCGCCCACAGCCCCGAGGCCTCACTTCAGGAAGCCCTGCCTTGGCCTGGCGCTCACAGGTCTGGGGCTCCCCTGCAGGCTCCCGCGCCTTGGAGCGTGTCCTGCCTCCAGCCCCCACTGGGCCATGAGGGATCCGGTTCCCCTCAGTTGCCCCTGCATCTGGTCTGCTCCCTTCGCACGGTGCATCTGGCCTGTTGGCTCCAGTCCCTGCATCTCCCCAGACGCTGTCATGGGGACCTGTGTCCCTTCCCATCTCTGTTCTGCTGCAGACCCACATCCAAGCCTGGGAACCATCTCCACAGCCCCACGTGGGCACCTTGGCTCCTGTGTCTGCCCAGGAGGGTCTTGGACACCTTTCCTTCTGGTCATGACCCTGCAAAGCCAGGTGACTCAAAAGGATCATTTCCCTGGAGCAGGTTAGCTGCGTGCCTGCTCAGAGCTACGCGAAGGAGCGCCAGTCTTACCCTAGCAGCTGACCTCCAGCCATCTCCGTGTTTCCTCCTCACCTGAACATCTTCAGAATACACAGTCTACAGCCATCGTTTCCGAGTCCTCGGCTCCCTTTCACCTCTAACACACACGGGAACTAGCATTACCCAGCACTGCAGGGGAGTGACGGCATTGGTGATGGCCGAAGGTGCCCTGACAGTAACAGTTACCTTTTGTGGGTTATGTTCGAGGCTCAGTGCTTGGGGGTCCTCTTTGGCCCCCTCCCTAGGCACAGCATTAACCAGGACAATGCTCATTTTGCATCACGTGCTGGGAGAGATGGCTGAGGCTGCGGGAGGACACGCCTTTGCAGTGCTGTACTTCTGTCAAGGGAGAGCCCAGTCCACTGGCTAAGACCTCTCATTTCTAATGTATCCACAGACCACATGCTCATCTCTGCTCCCCTGCCGTGGGGGCTTGGCTGGCTGAGATGGCTTCCCAGACGCCTGCTCTGGCAGGTGAGGTGGGCTGGCTTTGGTTGTCACCACCTGGGCTTCCCAAGGGACTTGGGCTTCCCTCTGGCATGGTGGCGGGGCTCCAAGAGGGGCAGGTGGAGGGAATACGGGGGGAGCTGCATTGCCCTGGTACCAGGCCTGGAGGGACACAGGACCACAGGAGGAAAGAGGCCTACCTGCTCCTGGGAGCCTCCCTGGTCCATCCCTAGTCCTCCTGAGAAGCAGAGCCTGTGGAGATGCTGTCACATCTGTCCTGGAAAGTACCACCTGCCACCCTGTTCAGAGGCCTTGCCCCTCTGCCACCAGGCGCCTTGGCGGCCCCCAGGAGATCCAGGGCTCACTTTGCATGATACAACAGACACCAAAGATCACCTCCCAGGTCACTCTCACTCCTGCCTGACCCCACTCCCTGACCAGGCAGGCTCCCTTCAGACTTCACTGATGATCAATTCATCGTCAAATCCCCACTCCCAGCCCCGGGGCCGGCAGGACACGTGATCGCATGTTCAACAGTGAGCACGTACTCGAATAAATCAGGAGGCCGTCTTCGTTCTCCTCCATTTCTTTCTTAATTGTTTGACTTTCAGCATGTTTCTTGATGGCTTTGATCGCAATTTGTTCATCTGCGTAAGAGAGATAGCACTCAAGTCTCAGTGTGGGGAAGAATCGGTGGCGTCAGTACCCATGAAGAGCACTCTAGACAAAGCAGCTCGCAGAGGTGATGATTTGAGCTTGAGAAGACGGTGCTGGGTGGGGGGGGGGGGTGACTGACAGCTGTTTTAATCAGCTTGTGCATCTCTGTGACCAAAATGCCCGAACAGGGCCACTTAGAAGAAGAAAAGTTTATTTTGTCTCACTGTATTGGAGGTTAGTTCATGGTGGGCCATCTCCAGGGCTGTGGTCCCAAGATGCACGACATGGGGGAGGGGCCCAGCAGGGGGGAGCTGCCCTCTCCACGGCAGCCAGGAAGCAGAGAGAGAGGGGGGAAGGGGCCACAGGGAAGATGCGCCTTCCAGGGCAGCCCCATGACCACCTCCCACCACGCCCACCTGCAGTCACCACCCATCAGTCCACTCCAGCCAGGTGGGCTGCTGAGGTCGCAGCCCTCAGTCCAGCTGTGTCACCTCCCAACTCCCTGCACCAGCACAGGGGCTTCGGGGACACCTCATATCCAAAGGTGCCATGTCCAAAGCACAGCAATGGCAGGGATGTGCACAGGGCTGGATGGAGAGGATCTGGTGGGCTTTGGGAGGACAGTCAGGAGTCACACCTTAATTCAAAGAAAGAGCAGAAGTTCTTTGAAGAGTGATGCCCCAGAAAGACCAGAAGCTGCCGTAGTTTAGAGCAGAACAGGCTTTTGCAATTAGTTCCCCATTTAGCTCAATAAACTCCCATGCAAGCATGTGATTCATTACAGATAAATATTACCATGGAGATGCAGTGATTACAATAATTTTTAGAGTGTTTACTCTATATGGATGCTTATTAGCTATAGGCATTTCCCATTGTCTGGTAAATTCCTAAGCCTCCTAATGAGCAAGGCTCTTTATGTTTCTATTCTAATTATTGACTCCATAAGTCCCATCTCCCAGAGCTGGGGAGCACTGGGGGAGCTGGGGACCCAAGATGGCAGTCCAGCTGACCCTGCACTTCAGTCTAGGACAGAGTGCTCTGAGGTCCCCCAGGGCAACATTTTTTTCGTAATGGCCCTGAAGTTGGTACATGTTTCTTGGTTTTTTCGTTTTTTGTTTTTTTTTTTAGCATTCAGTAAAGTTTTTCAGGAATCAGGGACCAGGATGGCATCCTAATCTGATGGTTGAGGCCGTGCAAGCAGTACCCTCCCTTGTCCATGGGCCATGGTGCAAGACTCATGGGAGAAATCTGAAATCCGGGTGGCACCAGACCCCCTATCTCCCCTGTGCACTACTATACACACGGACTTAGGATAACGTTTAACTCACAAATGAGCACAGTAGCTAACAGTGAAGTAATTATATCAGTGTACTGTAATAAATGCTGTCTGAACACCATCTCTCTTTGAAAAAGTCAAATAGATGTTCGTGTTTTTGGAGCTCGGCCCAGTGCAGAGTGGGCCTGGGGCTCTGCAGGACTCTAGCTCTTGGCTCGTCCTGACTTCCAGCACTTTCTGAACCTTAGCTCACAATATTAATTTCTAATGCTAACGCTCGTGGACAACGCCACCCAAGGAGCACTCCCTGAGCCCCTCCGTAATCTGAGGGTGGAGAGTGGTTCTGAGACCACGAGGTTTGACAAACTGGCAAGTTCTACCCTGGTGTCCAGAGAGGACACATTTTGTTCCCAGAGGTGCTGGGAACAGGCTTAGCAGAGAGAGAAATGTGGGGGGGAAGAGAGGCCAAGTTTGACCCCATAACCACCCACTCCACACCACATTCCTCAGGAGGTCAACACGCTTCCCTCTTGATCCCAGGTTGGCCCTTTGGGCTGGGTGTGTAGGGGGTCAGAACTCTTCCCTCTGTGGTCTGCTGTGGTGGCAGCTCTGTCCTAGGGGTCATCTGGTGGGGCTGCGGTACCTTCTCTAGCCACTGGCCGGCTGTCTTGCTCTTGGGGGAGGGCACACCGAGAGCCTGCACAGTCTCGGGGTCCTCGAGGCAGCAGTGTGGACCTACCCTTGGCCTGGCAGGCTGCGAGCCATCCACATGCCCAGGGCTGAGGACAGGGGCCACACCCCATGGAGGGTCACACTGGGAGAGGGGCTACCCAGGACCAAGGGCAGCCATTTTTGCAAACAACCACTGCTGAGCACCCCTCTCAGCTGCTGTGGCCCTGGCCCCCACTGTCCACTCAGGATCCCGGCCTGCTCTTCTCCGGAGGTGTCCACGGGTGCTCATGCCCACCCACGCCCGCATCTCCTGGAGAGAGTGGGGCAAGGGCACCAGTCTCACCTCAGAACATGAGCCCTGTGCTTCTCACCTGAGTGGCTCGTTCATGGGAAGCAGATGTTGGGAATTATAACCTATTTTTCTCTGAATCAAGGACAATTCAGGTTCCTCAGATTGCTCTCTGAAACACGCATTGTGTTGACAGAATTTGGACATTAACCAAAGATGTGCACCTGCATGTGCTGATTCCTGTCACCTGACGGCAAGTCCCCAGAGTCCCATGAATGTTAGGTTTGACTCACATCAGTCATCTCCAATTATTTTTTATAAATAAATGCAGCTGTGGAAGCGGATGGGGAGATGTAAATCCTTTGGGTAGCAACACCGTTCTTCCCTCCAGACAGGGAGGGGACTTAAAGGGAGTGTCACCATGGCAGGTGGCATTTGTTCTAAACTAGATGATAAAGCTCCAAGTGCTGCTGGGATGCTGGAGGATGCAGAATTGTGAGGAAAGAAAACCAGGCGATTTCTTCATCTCCATGCTTCCTGTCCTTAATTGCAGACTTTGGATTTTAAAATAAATGTTAGCATTTCTGATGGTCAGCTCACATCAAACCCTTGTTCCTGTTCCGGAATTATCGAGGGTCAAACCCCAGACCTCTCTGTGCAATTAGATGGCTCCACTAAGCACCCAAATGTCAGCGACAGCAGCCTAGGCATCGATTGCTGGATATCATTAAAGATTCTGTGGAAACATCCTGAAAATGAAACACTTCTCAAATCCAGAACTCAGTGGAAATTCCCCAAAGATTTCAGTGCACAGAAATTATGAGCCTGTCCAAAAAGAGCCTCGTACCTGTACCTTCCAGAAGGTCTTCCGCACTCGTGAGTTACGCTCTGATTAAGACTGATTCACGGCATCAAGCTGCAAGTGGAGTGAAATATGCTTTTGCATCTTGAGGCGCCATGGGTCGGCATTACCACTTGTCCAACCCTCGATCCTCGGCGGCAGCTGAATTGATCTCATGGGCATGAAATCCAACAGGAGCTCCGTGCTGCCGCCTCACTGTAATCAACGGCCCACTCCTGGAGATCTTTGGCGGCCTCACCTGGTTATGCCAATACATCTGAGTGAATAGCTGCATGATTTGCTATTGATTTCCCTGTGGACGGATTTGGGCTGCGTTTTCAGTGATAGGTCTTGAGAGTGGAAATTCAGGGTGAAGGAAAAGCTTTGCCAATATTGGGAGACTCTAGGGGCCACTTCTTCTTAGTGCTAGAAAACTCAGCTCAGCGCTGGGTGAGTTCTGTTTGCTCAGTGTTCTGTGCACAGGAGGGAAAAAGAGGGCAGGGCTGGACGTTGAGAAGCCCGGCCCGATGCAGAGGTCATGCTTGGCGTGAGCCCGACTTGGAAATCTGTGGATGTTGGGGAAAGCCAGCGCTCATTGAAATGTCCATATTTTTCACAATTAATATTGATTTTGTATAAACTTACTCTATTTCAAACCAAAGTCCCACTAGTGAAAACTTCACTCTTTACTGTGTGTGTTGGGTGTTGGAAAAACTGGGGAAGCTCCAGGGAATCCAGAGGGTGGATTTGGCTTCCCTTAGCATCAGGCCTCGGAGGACAGCTTAGCTGGGGTTTTGACTCTTTGCAGGGAATATTCGTCTTCATAATCTCTTTGGGAAAATGAGTTTTGCCGTAACGGTGCAGAAAGAAACAGACCTGCAAACTGTGATGGAGACTTGAGGAGTTGCGATCTCCACTTCTCCTGGGGCTTCAGATGCCACCTCACGGTGTCGGCAGTCAAACGGAATGGCCCTTTCTACAGGGAAACAACAGCCAGCACCTTCTCTCTCAGCAGCCCTCATCCTCAACCGAGCTTGCTTGCCAGGCTTGCAAAGGCTCCCGGCAGCTGGTCCCTCCCCCACCCCACCCCACCCGTGGCTGCAGTGACCCTCGAGCATGGGCTACTTTCTGTTTTAGAAGGAATCCCTGCTCATTGGCAGAATTCTGAAAACCTGAACTAGGGGTTGAAATTTTTAAAAGGTGATATTGGAATGTTACCCTGCTCAGTGAAGAGTGGGTCCATGACCTCAAAGTCCACTCCGTGTACTCTGGACTTGCCGGGCCCCCCAGCAGCCTCCTTGGCCAATGTCTTCCCTCCTGCTTTTCTGGTGGGTAGATCTGTAGGGGCTTTGTGGGTGATCTGGCTGAGCTCACTGTAAGACACTGTGGGATCCAAGACTAAACATTTAGATATTTGGAATTTTTCATCTATCCTGTTAAATACCCGCAGGATATTCTGGGTACATAAATTTTAAAAATTCATTCATCAGGCATCTGGTTTTCAAAAGTGATTCCTAAGCTGCAGCAACATGGAGGAAATGGAATTTGAAACTCAATTGTGCTCTTGGCGTGTGCAGAGGGAGAGGCAGCAACTGAATCTCAGAGCTATCGTGCCTGTACCAGGCAACGTTTTCTTAGAAAGTCTGGCGTACAAACCTCTCTCTGCAAAGCCGCTGGCCTCCGAGAACCTGGGGAGGGAAGAGCCCTGGCAAACCTGGTTTCTCTGGGTGGCGATTTCCACCTTGCCCCTTGTCATTAAGTCTGCAGCACAGGCCTCCTGAAGAGGGTCGGCAGCTGCACAGGTGCATGCGCTTTACTCCGGGCGTCGCGGGGAGCCGTGCATTTTTGCGGATTGCTTGTTAGCTGCGTGGTTTGTAGGCAGGAAAGACAACCTGGTCTTGGATTTTGGTTGCTCTGTAGACTGCCCCCCAGGCCTCCAGAGATAGGAACTTTGGGTCCATGTACTCATTTGCCAGATAGTCCTGCCTGGCACAGAACGAGGGCGAGATGTCGCTTCCTCTCCCTCGAGGCAGAATTGACCCATTTTTCTTTGCTGCTTCCCTTTCAGTGCAGAAATAGCCCTCTCTGCCCAAATGTGCTGGAAACCAGCATCGAAGGGGAGTGTTGATTTTTAAAACGTAAAGGAACATTTTTAGTGCCTTGACTCCTTCTCCTATAGAACGGGGGATGGCGGGAAGGAGATTAAAACAAATCTCCTTCTAGTGTCAATGACTTAGTGACCACCAGCAGCCAACCCAAGCTCTGTCGGTTCTTCCCGTGTCTGTTTTCCCATGGGAAAATGAAGAAAAGTGTGGTCACATCGCAGGACCATTGATGGATTAAAATGAGATATGTCCCCAACAGGGAAGTAACCTGAAAAATATGCATGGACTGTCCCAGATTAAAAGACAGATTTAAGTGACATAACAACCAAATGTAATTTGCACTAGTTGTCTGTGTTTGGTTTGACTAAAGCAATTATAAAAAGATGTTTTTAGAGCAGTTGGGGAAATTTGAATGCAGAGGTGCTGTTAGATGATATTAAAGAAGAACATGTATTTTGTTAAGTCCAATAATAGTATTGTAGTTTATAAGTAAATGTCCTTTTTGTTTTAAGAGACACACACTGAAGTGTTGATCTAGAAATGAAGTGTCTTTTGTTGGTAATTTATTTTTAAAATGTTTAAGCAAAAAAGTATTAGAAGCAACCATGGCTGTATAATAATAATTTTTCAATCAAGCAGTTATTTGGAAGTTTCCCATATTATTCTCTCTCCCTTAATGCATTGTGAAATTTTCACAATGGATTTTAAAAGTGATGTCGTACGTGGGGTTACTCACGGGGGCTACACGCTGTAGGTCCTGAAGGCACAGAGGGGCACTCAGTCTTTTGTCAAACAGCAGGTGTGGGTGAGCCGTCTTCCAAGAGTGCATGCCAAGAAGCTCATGGTCCCCGCCAGCTAGGGTTTGGCACTAGTGAGCCAGTCAGTGTTTATGTCGCGGTTAAATATGGGACTGGTCAGCTCTCTTCCAGGGCTAAATTCTGCGCAGGTTTCCAGACACCTCACAGAAGATTCAGATTTGAAGCCAAGAGTTTTACTGGGTGCCCACTGTGAACCAGGGTGGAGGATGGGCTGGCCCTACTCCCTAGGCCTCTGGTGTCCTCACTCCCACCCTGGACAGGCACTTTGCAGGTCCCAAGCTGGGCTTGATGATTGGCAAGGAGACCAGTGTGGAGGAGCCTGGGAGCCAGCCCGACTAGGTGGGGTCAGGTGGGGCCAAGTCCCACAGGGCCTGCAGTGGAGGGTCGGACTTGTGCCCAGAGCAGCAGGGAGGCTGGGAGGCACATAAGGAAGGGAGTGTGGGGGCATCACGTGCTCTGAGGGCCCTCTGTGCCCTAACATCCTGTGCTGTCTGCAGGGACACGTTCCTGCACATGGAGCCCAGTGGCTCTCAGCAGTTCCCTGGACTTGCACAAAGGGGGTTGCTTTGCCCAAGGCTGTGTCCAGTAGGAGGGGACCTGGGGCAGGGCTGTGTTCACGGTTGTTTGTATGTGATGTGACCAGGCAAAAAGCTGCAGCCTTCATGAAATGCTGATTAGGTGCTATGCCAACGCTTCTCGGGATTTTTCTCACTTGATCTTCTCAGAATCATCTCTAAATTCCCCCGCCCCCTGATTTTGGAAATGAAGAAACCAAGGTTAAGAGCTATGGGGGAAGGACTTGGAGGTCACACAGGCAGCAGGAAGGGAGCCTGGGCTTGGATCCAGTCTGTTGGAAGCCTGCACATCTGACCTTGTGCCCTCTGCAAGCTTCAGGCAGTATTTACACTAATTGGGCTCAGGCTTCATTTTGTTTCCTTTGTTCTTGGAGAACTTCGCAGAGAGGTCTGTGTGGTCAGGGGACCCATTGTGAGTTCCTCCCTTTGCTGGCTCGGATTTTGTAGTCAACAGACACCGGGTCCCAAAGCTGAGTGCATCTCATGCCCAGGGGGTGGCCTGTGAGTGCAGGGTGGAGGAGGGACAGTGAGCCACAGGGTTTTGAACGGCATCATCCATGCCGGTTAGGGAGGGCTGCTTTCCTCCTTCCATTCTCCCCAGGCTGAGGAGACCCGGCTTAGGAGAGGGAAGGAAGGTCAAGAACCTCCAGTGTCCCCAGCTGCAGAATCGCATGGGGGCGGGGCATGCCAGGCTGCATCTGTCACGTCGTCCCCACTGACACCAACCATCATGTCAGCCAGAAAAGGAGGGGAGAGAGGAAAACCGAATCACTCCACAACCTCCTCAGCTCAGGAGGGTGAGCCTTCTTAGAAGGGAATTTTCTTGGTATAAGGTGAACTCCGACATCTGAACACGGGATTTTCTGACTGGGGTAGGAGGCTGGGAGGGACTGGGGAAGGTCCCAGTTCCCACATCTGTAGCTCATTGTAAACATCTGAACACCCTTTTTAGTTATGGGACATTTCAAACACAAGAAAAATTAAAGAAAACAGCGTCATGAATGGCCACACACAGGTCCCCACAGGTCCCCTGGGCCTTTTTCCTTCAGAAGCATAAGGTGAGGAGCATTTCGAAGTCCATGGCACTTGCCTCTAAGCACTTCACAAACAAAGGACACTTGGCAAAACGTGCACAGTCACCTCCAAAACTCCTATGCTGGAAGCTGACCACCAAGGCAAACTGGGGAAGGCGAGCCTGGGGGAGGTGATCAGGTCTTGGGGACTCTGTTCTGGGGCACGGCACTCAGAGACCTGCCTCCAGCTTTGCCTTCCGCCACGTAAGCTCACAGTGTTCAGCCGCCATCTTGGGGCAGGCTCTGGCAGGTGCTGCTGGTTCCTTGATCTTGTACTTCCTGTTCTCCGTGACACTGAGCAATGAGTTCACGCTGCTCATGAGTTACCCAGTCTAAGGTGCTCTGTCACAGCAGCAGGGACAGGACCTGGTATGAGGAGTGGGTCTCGCTATAACAAATACCTACACAGTGGTGTGGCTTTGGAACTACCCAGTTCCACTGGGTAGTGGGCAGAGGCTGGAGGGTTTAGAGGTGTGAGCTGGAAGGTCTTAAAATACCATGAAGGGGGTCGTTGAGGGTGATGCTGGGAGGCCTCAGGAAACAGGCTGTGGAGCACCTCGGCCTTCTCAGCTGCCTAAGTGCTCAGGAATGGGAAGTTGGCGGAAATGTGAACCAAACGGCCATCTGATGAGGCTTCAGATGGAAATGCGGACCAAGGCATTGGGACCTGGAGAAATGGCCATCCTGTTACACAGTAGCAGAGACCCTGACTGACCATGTCGGCGACCTTGTGTTTCCTGGAAGACAGAACTTGTGAGACGCCATCAAGGAGACTGAGTGAAGGAGTCTCTAAGTGTGAAGGTCCTCTACAGCTCCTCTTGGTGCTTACTGTAAACTGCCAGAAGACAGTTGGATGAAATTCATACTCAAAAGGGAGGCACAATTTTAAGATGTGGAGTCTTTTTCACTTGGCCACATTGAGGATGAAAAAGTGCCGGGTAAGATCAGTTTGGACCCAAAAGGCCCTTCCAGGCCCAGAGGCTGCCATCGCATCATAGGCCAGAGTGCCAGGACCTTGAGGGCAGAAGCATTTCCAGGGAGGGGGCCAGGGCAGCTGTGGAACTCAGGGCTTGAGCCCAGGGCCACTGCACACCCCTGCCGCACTCCTTCTGGAGCACACCTTGGGCCACAGCTGCAGAGGCAAACCCTGGTCATGTCCACTCAGCACTCATCCTGCAGACACACAGTGCACCCGGCCTAAGATAGAACAATGGCTGACCAGACACCTACAGCAGACCCTCTGGGTGAGGGATAACCCAGGGCTGCAGCCTGCACCCTCCGAATCAGGATTCCTGGCACAGAGGTGGAGTGTGAAATGCTAACACGCCCCTCTGTGAATCTGATGCACCTTCCAGTTTAAGAACCCTGGTGCAGATCCAAGAATCCTCCCCACTCTGCTCCTGTGTGGGTGGAGTCCAGCTGCATCACCCTGTGGCCTCGGTTGCTCTTTTTGAGTCTCAGGGACGTAACTCACGGTCAGCTGTGGGCTTGGTTGTGCGTTGGCTTCCTCCCCCCACTCCTCCCAGTAAGACCGTCTGTGGACTCCCTGGGTGAAGATCAGAGCATGGGCCTCCCAGGCCTCTGCAAAGGGCAGGTATGAAAAGGACACTAGACTGGGCTGTGGGTGGACTTGGAGGGAGGCAGCAGTCAGGGTGAGCTGGGGAAGTGGCCCTGCCTCTCCTGCCTGCCTCAGGTCCTGGGCAGCCCCTCTTGGGGGCATTCAGAGTAGAAAAGCACAGCACAGCAGCTTCAGAGAGCCACAGGCTTCAGAGCCAACTCACAGCGTGACCGGGCGTCCATTATCAGCATTCACCATTGGGCGGGGTCGTGTAGGACAAGTGCACTCACTGTTGACTTAGCCCCTAATAAGCGTCAGGATGCAGGACTCGGCACTTCACGAGCTGTCAGTAGCCCTCCCGACACCCCAGGCGGCAGGACACTACAGTTTCTGTCCTATGGAAGGAGAAACTGAGGCTCAGAGGGGGCAGCACCCTGATCAATCACCGTGTTGGGAAGAAAGAGGTTCTGGGAGCCCATCTGGGTTGTGGGCACAGAAAGCCAGCCGTAGGGCACAGGGTTGGTGATCTGTAGCTTAAGATGATTTTACTGTTTTTTTTCTAAAAAAACGTTCTCCATGTGCATGTCACAACCACTGACTCCGGAAAACATGACATTAGCTTCTGCAGCACCAGGTAAAAAATTTAGATCAGATGAGAAGCTCCGTTGCCATGGTTCTGGGAAGGTACACTTCCACGCAAAGCAATTCCATAGATGTGGAAATGTGGGCCTCTCTCAGGAGCGCTGCGTTTTTAAGATAAGACCCTCCAGCAGCCACGGCTCATAGGAGGAGCGTCGTTGGAGGCTCTTCCTCACCAAGGTTGGGAAGGTTGGTGTCAACGGGAGCATCTTCCTGGGGGAGGCTTGAATGGCTTCCCATGTGGCCTATCTGCCTGTCCTTGGACTGGTCTCCACGTGGCTACAGGGCCATAGAGGACACACCGCGCAGCCGTGGGAGGTCTGACCAAGCGGGGAAAAGCCAGGCAGCCCTTCTCCATCCGGCTCTGCAGCCCCAGCTGCTTCAGGAGCCGTGGAAATGATCATGCACCGTCTGTCACCTGTTCTCCCCCAGAGGCCAAGGGTGCAGGCTTGCAGAGGCTTGGGTCCCACTGAGGTGCCTTCCTTTGAGTCCAGAATTGGCCATGTTGAGAGTTTACTTGACCGAAGTCTCAGTTTCCTCCGCTGTAAGCGAATCCAGTCAGGAGAATACTTTTAAGGTGAATTTCTCTCCTAAGTGAGCACTTGACGTCCAGGCACATGGCAGGTCGCTGGACAAGCACACGTGGGACTCCTGGCCCCGTCCACCTCCTCACTCTGCCCCAGCACGAGTCCCTCCTGAGACTGACCATCGCTGGCTCCTCTGCACAGCACGTCCCTCTCCACTGTCCACATGCCCATGTCCCCACGCCTCCTTCGCCGCCTTGCCACCACTGAAGCCAAGGTGACCCAGTCCGCCCTGCGTCCTCCCTGCCCCACAGCAGCTGTACCCCCTGCTGCACTCTGGGACCCTCCCCATCCAGGAATCCTCGTCACCAGCTGGCCTGCCGTGGCTGCTGCCTCTGCACTCCAGTGCACACCTAGTGTCCTCTCACCCTGTCCCCACATGGTAGGTGGGTGAGGGAGCTCTCTGGGGTCCCCCTCATAGGGACAGTGACCCCACTCTGCCCCCATGACATAGTCATGTCCCAAAGTCCTTGCCTAATGTTACTTTGGGGATTAGGATGTTAGCCTAGCTTGAATTGACACAGGCAAAAACCTCTGGTCCATCGCGGGTTTGCTGGCTGAACTTCAGCCCAGAGAACAGGGCCGGGAACACAGCAGAGCACAGGGGACACGCGCAGAGGAGCGGGTGGCCACTGAACAAATGGGTCAGCTGGACCCCAGGGTTGGAGGCCCTCACAGTCTGGGGGGACTTGGAGAGTTGTGGCCACGGGGAGTCTCGGGAACTGGGCTTCACACTCGAGTGTCACTGTTTTCTCACCAGATGGCCCATGGGCGAGTGACCTTCTCTGAGCCTCAGTCTCCGCGTCTGTCAAGTGGCTGTGTCAGAGCGGCTGCGTCCTGAGCTATTTTATGAGTGACAGGAATCGCTACCTGTAAACCTGATAGTGCAGGGCCCCACCCGCCACAGCTAACCAGTTACTGTGGTCACTACTGTCCTCCCTCCCAGAAACCAGGAGCTGGACAGCTGGGGTTATGGTGTCCCTCCTGACACCCGTGTTTCTCGTTGTCCCAAGGCCAGCCATCAGCTCTTGTCTTATCAATGTGACACCATGAAGTTGTGTTAATTCAGGGGACTCATGGTGACCCCAGGTCCAAGCTGGCCAGGACAGTCCCTCTCAGTGCTCAGTGATGGAGGACACAGCCAGGTTCAGCTTTCCTGGAGTCGTGTGTTCTTGATGCTATCTGTGTCAAGCAGTCCCCACTGGTGGCTGCCAACCACCCCGGGTTTTCTGGAGCCAGGCCCTCTGTCTGGTTTGGAGCATCTGATTGTCTAATCTATGGATACCGTATTAGCCCCTTTTCTGTTGCTGTAACAACACGTTATCTCAGGCTGGAAAATGTGTAAAGAGGTTTATGTGGTTCACAGTTTTGGAGGCTGAAAGTCCGAGATCAGGCAGCCCCATTAGTGTGGCCTCTAGTGAGGGTCCTTGGTGGGCGGCATCATGGCAGGAGTGGGCAAGGAGGGCGAGATCACATGAGGGCACAGAGACCCACAGGGCAGGGGAGGGCTGGGCTTGCTCTTTTATAACAACTTTCCTTCCAGGGAGCAAGTGGAATCTCCTGAGGAGAGAACCAGCTCAATCCCATCCCAGGACAGGGCATGGTGGCCTGATCACCTGACACCACCCTCCACTCTTAGTGGCCCCCACCTCTGCATCCTGCCTCACCCAGCCCCAAGCTGCCAGCGCACGAGCCCTCGCAGCACACAGTCCATCTTCAAAGCATGCGCAGCAGGACAGTCATCTGACCCAGGCACTGAGACACACAATGCACGCCAAGCTGCCCGCTGGGCTCACCATGGCAAGGCAGGGTGAGAAACAACAGGAGGTGGGCAGGGATTTGGGCGGGGCTGTGGGCGGGGCTGTGGGAGTTGGTGCTCGGATGGATCAGGAAATTCAGTACTGCCTCCATCCAGAGTGCACAGGGCCACTCTGCCACTCACCCCTCTCAGCTTCTTGCTGTCATTCATCCATCTGTGCCATCATTAAAACCTGCTGCATGCCCAACTCTGCAAGGAGATGCAGATAAAATGGAGGAGAAAACACAGATTGAGCGCTGTCCCCGGTCAGCAGATGGCTGAGATGGGGAGAGAGACATGATCTAAGGAGCACAACAGGAGCTGTCACGGAGGAGGCACACGTTCCAAGAGGGTGAGGGGCGTCCATGATTAAAGGGAGCCTGGGAGACCTCCTGGAGGAAGTGGCCTTTGAGATGCATTTGAAGAGTCAGTATCCTTGGACCAGAAGAAACCTGCTAGTGGGGCAGAGAGCTGCTCTGTCAAGGTCCCGGGCAGTAGAAGAGGAGGGGCTGACAGGCTGACAGAGGAGAGCTTCCCCCTGGCCCCCACAGCCCCGCACACAGCCCTGCACACCTCCTGTTGTTCCTCACCCTCCTGGGACTTGCCCCAATCCCTGGGGCTGAGAGGAGACTCACCTCTGCAGGAGTCAGCTCCGAATGCCCTCCGCACAGGGGAGGGCTTAGTAATAAATAATAAAGAGGAACAGCTCCCGAGCCCTCCATCCCTCCTACAGGATGACGGAGTGGATATTTATTATCCCGTTTAATTGTTATCACAGAAACTCAGAGAGGTAGTTTCTATTATTTCCTCATTTTCTAGATAAGGCACCCACATTTCAGAGGAATGCTCTTCTTTGCCCAAGGACATCCATCTCGGAGCCTGGATTGCCACACCCCTAGGGCAAGAGGGGTGACAGATAATATCCCCTTCCTGATGGGTTTTCAGGCAGACAGTAAGGAGATCCTGCCTAGTGAGCACCACGCAGCCCCAGGGAGGCCGGGGGCCAGGCAAGACAAGGAGCAGCAGAGGTCTGTGGCAGGTCAGGGCCCAGGCCAGGCCAACCCCGCCCCACGCACGCCCCACTGTCGCCACCCATGGAGGACCTGCTGCTGTTGACACTGTCCTGGGCTGCGTGGTGGACCCTTCATGTCCGCGGTGGTGCCTGGCACTTGGCAGATGGGCGACATGTAGCACCTACCTTGTAGGAAGGAGGGAGGGTGGGCAGCTGGACAGATCCGGATGGGCAGCAAGTGCTGAAATGGACCCGAAGGCCTGTTCAGGGGTGGCTGTGGGGTCAGTGGGGGCTCAGGCAGGGTCCTGGGCTGGACTGTGGTGTAGGTGGCTTTGGAAGACAGCAGTGAAGCCTCGTGGATGGGAGCTGCACAGGGAGGGCTTCTGTTCTTTGCTCCGTGCGAGCCTCCAAGTGAGTCCACCTGGCTCTCCCCACCTGCCCTCACCCTCCACAATCCCACTTTCTGCCAGGGCTGACTCCCGCTGCCCGAGGGCATGACTCTTCCCAGCCATGGTAGCCATGTCCTGTCTTTCCCACCAAGGCCACAGTGCCTGCCGCTGGCCCCCCCCCGCCTCACCCCCTTCTGCAGGACAGCTGGCCTGGCCTCCCCCAGTGCGTCTGAATCTCAGCTCTTGGCTGGAGGCGCTTGCTCCCGGGGCTCAGGATTCCTCACGTGTGCCCTCGTAGTGCTGGGCCCCTGTGGCACCCCGGGGGGGTGCTGCCCAGTTTAAAGTGTTGGGTCCTCCCGGGGCCTGGGTGGTGCCCGCACTGTGTTCATCCACGTGGTTTGGGGATTGAGAAATAGGTATCGAGCGAATGAGTGTCGGAGGAAGAAGTGCTGCCTTCCCACCAGGATCCGGCTGCTTCAGGAAATGACCAGGAATCCCGCCCAGATCCGCTGCTCTGGGCTCAAGTCCCCGTGTCTCCACTTGCTGGCTGTGTGACTCCGGCACATTCTTAGGTTGTTGAATTTCAGTTTTCTGTCTGTAAAGGTGCGGCTGCCAGCACTGGCCCTGGAGGGCTGAGTGAGGAGTAGGACAGGCCCCTGCTGGCCCACGACACCTCTCCCACCTGCACCGTCCCCAAGGGAGGAGGGCCAGGCCGGGGGAAGTGCTCAGGATGCCCACCAAGCCTGGGGTCCCCCTCATGCTGCAAGGTTCTGGAACTGCACTCATTTTCTGAGCGAATGCACAGGTGTTGTGGTGATATTTGGTCTACACTGTGTTGTTTATTTTGTATTTGTGTTTTAAAAATCTAGATTAGAAAAGAGTCGAGGGGATTCATTTGGCAGAGAGCCAGATCAACCTCTGGGCTTCGGAGGGTTTATGGGCCCTGCAGGTAGAAGGATCTGTAGGTTCCATGTGCACACTGGGCACCCAGGTAGGTAGAGGGAGTGAAAGGCTCCCGGGCTTCACCACTGCGGACTGTGGAGCTTTGGCAAAGTCCTGAGACTCTCTGGGCCTCGGTTTCCTCATCTGTGAAGCAGGCAAGCACTCCTCTCCGGGCCCTGTGGGACCAGCTGTTCAAAGCTCGCAACGTGCTCAGACAACAGGTGGCCCCTGGTGGGTGCTCAGAAGGTGTCCTGCTGCCACTGCTGATGGTCATCAGAAGGGCTTCTGACTTATTGGAGGTGGAAACCTGTCTGTGTGTCTACGGGCGTGGGCTCCAGGTGGTCAGGGACGGTCTCTCAGCTTCCCCTTCTCATTTATAGCTTTCTGTGCCCACTGCCTGTAGGTCTGTTCTAACTGTTTATTTTAGAACCTCATTTTAAGATCTAAGCATGTTTACCTGTTTTCACAAAGGATTGTTTTTGACATTAGATGGAGGTTGAAATTCAGTTTCTTAAAAAAACCCAATTATTGTTATTTGTATTCTTGATGGTTGACGTTCTAATTGGATAAAACCTCAGGTCTTTTGGTTTGCTTTTCCCTAATTGCTAAGGATGTGGAACTTTTTTTTCATGTATCGGCTGACCATTTGTTTTTCTTATTTTGAGAAACGTCTGTTTAATTCACTTGCCCACTTATTAGTTGGGCTATTTGATTTTTTGGGGTCAAGTTTTTTGAAGTCAGGGAATGGGAGGCCGTCAGCTTTGCTTTTTTTGGCTTGAAATTGCGTTGGCTTCCCTGTCCTTCAGTTCTCACCCTGGAGGTCCTTCTCCTTTTTGGTGGGGTTTGTTCCTGGGTATTTTGTATGCTGGAGGCTGTTGTGAATGGGGGAGTGACCCTGGCCTCTTCCTCGCAGATTCACTGTTGGTGTGGAGGAGAGCTGTTTACTTCTGTAGCTTGGTCTTGTAACCTGCTACTTTGCTGCATTGTCTGTCAGCGGGAGAAGTCTTCTAAATACAGGATCATGTCATCGCTGAAGAGATGATTTGGCTTCTTCTGTTCCTGTTTGTACCCCTTTCACTTCCTTCTCTTGCCCCACTGTTCTGGCGGGAGGTTGGGGACCATACCGAGGAGGAGTGGCGAGAGTGAGCATGCTTGTCTTGTTGGGTCCAAAGGAAACCATTTCAGCTTCTCCCCATGGCTCCGCTGTGGGCCTCGAGTTTGTCACCTGCGGCCTTTATGGAAACCAGGGTAGGAGGAGCCCACCTCGACAGGAAGGCTACCAGAGACCAATCCTTATGTTGCTCACCTGAAGCGCCATGACTGGGCTTGGGTCACGTGAGGGGAGGCAGTGGACATTCAGAAACAGGACATTTGGAGGCAGCTTCTGCACACTTCAGTTCTCTCTAGGAAAGCTGCAAGTGAAAGCCGTGAGCCAGCCCAGGCCCATCTCTCGCTCTCCCAAGCTGCCCTGACTCGGGCCAGGCGCTGTGCACAGACGTGCCCTTGCTACTCGCAGCCCTGGAGTCTCAAGGAGTTACCTGAGGAGTTCCCACTCCTTGGCAGAGGAAACCAGGTGTAACAGGTACTGGGCATAACATGATCTTAACCCCCCGACAGCCCTGCTCTGACCCTTCACAAAATAGAGCCACTGCTGGCCCTCAACAGCGTCACCAGCTGTGACCAGTTTTGTCTGGGGACAAAGTTGGAGGAGAAAGAAATGGATTTAAATTTGCAAATATGGAATCCATGAATAATCATGCTCAACTCTATGAAAAACCACTGGACTGTACAGTCCAAGTGGACTTGATGGTGTATGCATACAAGACTCATATCTCAGTCAAGCTGTTATGTTTTTAAAAACCAAGAAGGAGAGAGAGAGAGGGCGGAGGGGGGGAGGGAATGGCTTG
The DNA here is from genome assembly GCF_021218885.2 of Marmota monax. Lineage (NCBI taxonomy): Eukaryota > Metazoa > Chordata > Mammalia > Rodentia > Sciuridae > Marmota > Marmota monax. The sequence continues at coordinate 36,621,929 of NW_026695222.1, read as the reverse complement.
ACTCCTTGACAGCAGGGTTGAAGAGAATGTTATATTGAGCACAAACCAAATTTCACTGCCCACTGGGGTACCTTCCACGGGGTGGAGATCACAAGGACACCAAGGAAAAGGAGGACGCACCCCTGGGTGGACAGCAGGTCCATCTGCCTGGATGGAAGCCAGGGGTTGAGGCAGGGGAGCAGGGCTCTGGGCAGGGATGCAGAGTCTGGTGCGTGGACAGCTCAGGGCCTCTGCCCAGTCACAGCCTGGTCATGAGACCCGATGAGAGAGCAGTAGCTGTGCTACGTGTTCTTTGGAGAGGCTTCCAGCTCATGCTCTTTCCATCACATGGATCAGCCCCCCAGGAGGTGAGGGTGTGATGTTTTCCACACTCAAAGCTGTGCTCACGCTGAGATTCCAACACTAGCCAAAGTCCACGGAGAAGACACTGCCTCCAAGAGGAAGTCCTCGCCCACTGTCCTCCTCTGCTCGGTTTCTGACCATCCGTGGAGCGCCGTGCTCCTCCCTCCTCCCCAGGGCACCCTGAGCACCGCCGGCTTGCTGCTGCCTTGAGGTGCTGGCTGGGTGGATTTCCTCCTGGTGGCTGGAGCTGTTGGTCGCTAGCACCCGTGTGGCTCCGTGAGCTTCAGGCCGGAGAGCTCAGGCCGCGTTCAGCCAGCCTCTCCCAAAGTGCCTACAACCAGGACTCCTGCAATGACCTGGGAGAGTGGACCCCGTCTCCCCGCTCACCATGAAACTCCGTAAAGTGTATGAGAAAAATATTTAATTAACAAGCCAATCTTTTAATTTTGTTGATATTATACTTAGGATGAAGCTTCACAGAATCAGATTTTTAAAAAGCAGATTAAAGGGATGAATTAAATAACTCATACAGGCTGTGTTAAGTGCCCAAGGTGACATGGAGAAGGTGATGAGGACTCATGAGACTCTTGGAGCGTGTCCTCTCAATTGCTGAGGAAGGCAAGGCTCCACGCAGGTGACGTTCCCAGGCCCACCTGTTAGCTACCAGAGAACTGAGGTGAAGCCCAGGTCCCCTCAGCTGGATGACCCCTACTTTCATTGCTACTGAACTACAGAAATGAATGCTGGGGCTTTTATGGGGATTTCATGGGATGTGTCAATCAATTTGGATGAAAAGTCCCATCTAAAAAATACCAAGTGAGTGTCTCCGAGAAAACAGGTTTAGGTCTCTTGTGGCTCCTCTGCAGTGCTTTCTGGTTTGGGGTCTAGAGGTCTTGCCATTGGTTTAAATTTCTGCCAGGTATTCACCATTTGCTGATGCAACATACATAACATTTTTGAATATTTTATAACCCAGGGTTTGTTGCTGTGGTACAGAAATACAGGTGATTTCTGTAGGTTGACGGCAGGGGCTTTGCGGAGCCCTGAGGATCTCTGTGGGCTCTGCAGGCCCGAGAGGCCCCCTCTTCTCTCCAACACCTCCCAGCAGGAGGGAGAACCTGGGAGCGTCTCCTTGTCCGTCTCCTGTATGGTCCTTTCCAGCAGTCTCCTTCCTAGAGAGACCTATGGTGACAGTTGACCCAGAGACGGACCCAAGGAGTCAGGACTTGGGAGTCGAGACACTGAGATCTGGGGCTGCCACACGTCACTGATGGTGGGCAGAGAGTCCATAGCCCTGAAAAGCAGTGACACTCACTTCTTAAATTCCTCACCAATGAAGGGACATCCTAGGGCAGGGAGGGCAGAGTCCCAGGCTGCATTTCTCTCCATAGGAAAATTGGGAGAGCAGATTTAATTTCCTTAGAAGAGGTAGGACAGTTAGTTCACATAATTCTTCTTAAGCCAATGTTTATATTTCTTCTTATGTAGGTTTTGATAAGTTATCTGTTCTAAGGATTTGTAATTTCATCTGTGTTTAAGATTTATTGACATTAATTCATAATTAATAACATTCCACAATCGTTGACGGCAGGGTCTTAGTGACCAAGGCCCTCCTCTCTCAATATTGGTGATTTTTAATCTGCCTTTTTCTTCATCTGTCTAGCTGGGCATTCATCACCCATCTTTGGCCTTCTGAGACTCCGTTTACCTTTTGAATTTTCGTCATTGTTCACTTTCCGTTTCATCGATAGCCCCTCCCCCTCCTGTTATTTCCTGTTTTCTGATGACTTTGGGTTTAATTTATCCTTTTTCTAGTTTTCCAAGGTGGAAGTCAAGGTCATGGGTTTGGCACCATGCAGGCATTTTATCTAAAGCTCCTGAAGTGTCTTCAGCAGGGGACAGTGGGCTGAGCCGTGAGTGTCTGATCTGGAGGGGAGGAGACCGAGCCCTGGAGAGTCCAGGGAGAGCTTTCCCACAGGACGCCAGCTGCAAGGAGGGCAGGTGGTGGTGGGCAGGTGGTGGTGGGCAGACGTGGTGGGCAGGTGGTGGTGGGCAGGTGGTGGGTGGGCAGACAGTGGTGGGCAAACAGTGGTGGGCAGGTGGTGGCGGGTGGGCAGACGTGGTGGGCAGGTGGTGGTGGGCAGACAGTGGTGGGCAGACAGTGGTGGGCAGGTGGTGGTGGGTGGGCAGACGTGGTGGGCAGGTGGTGGTGGGCAGACAGTGGTGGGCAACAGTGGTGGGCAGGTGGTGGTGGGTGGGCTGACGTGGTGGGCAGGTGGTGGTGGTGAGCCTGCGGTGATGGGCAGGTGGTGGTGGGCAGACGTAGGTGGTGGTCAGATGGTGGTGGGCACATGGTGGTGGGAAGACAGTGGTGGCTCTAGCGCTCCATCTGGATGGCAGCTCTGCCACCCTGGTGGCACCTACGCAGAGCAGCGGGTCCCTTCTGGGCTTCCTCCTCTGGAGAGGTGGGCGAGGGACCACACTTCTCCTCACCAGGCTCTGGGAGGATGGGATTGGTCAAGTGTCCAGCTGTGTGCCTGGTGGAGCACAGCAGACCCTGCTCGATGGCGGGACCCCTCTCTAGGAAGCCTCTGAAAGGAGGCACAAGAGAGCCGGGCTCCCGCAACCCTGCCACCTTGGTGGCCTCCGTCTCTCAACCACCTGAACTCAGGAGAGGACTTCCGTGTGGTTTTGTCCTGTTGGTAGGCTGGTGTCTTCTTCTTCCTCAAAGTGCGTCTCGGCGGAAGCACCTGAATTCGGCGAAGGTCCTTCCAGCCTGCGGTGAAAACTTCATGTCCAAGAAGAGACAAAGGGAAGCCATTGTTGGGTTCTGGAACAAATTCTGCTTTTAAATCTCTGCTTAATTCTTTTGAAAGTGAAAGTCCTTTCAAGCTATTTTTGAATCTAATTTTATATTAATCTTTTAATATGATCCGATTCAATCAAGAGTCTTAAATCGCTCCTGGTGGACGTGTGCACATCCGTCAAATTCAACTCTTTGAAACGTCCCGAGGAGGCTTTCCAGAGGTGAGCCACTGCACACCACAAAGCTGCGGGTGTCCACAGCTGTCCCCTCCTCTGCCACCTGCTGCCGAGCTGGCCTCGGGTGCTGGGCCTGCATTCTGGCACTCCTGGTCACCACCTGCCCCAGCGGAAGGGGAAGCTGGTTTCCTTCTGACGTGTCCTGGAGATTGGGACCGGACGGTCTCTGCAAAGACTGTGAGAAGCAGAGAGTCCTGTGGTCCATTTTACGAACGCTGGGGACCTAGGACAGGCAGCTGGGAAGAGCAGGACGGAAAGCTACAGGCAGTTAACACCGAGTGTGAGGAGTCCTCAATCCCAGGGGACTTTCCCACCACCAGAGAACAAGGGGAAGTGGAGACAAGTAAAGGTGTATTTTTAAAAAATCAGCCAATAGGAGACAGTAAAGGGGAGACTGTGCACCCCAGAGTACTCAGTTAATGAGGAACCGAGGGAGGGACCTTGCGCTCTGGGGGTAAAATGCTGGCTGCACCTGATCTTGCAAGACCGTCACGAAAGTGAAGCCTCGATTTTTGCTGTTCCTTGTGCCTCTCAGTCCATTCTTTGGGCTTGGACAGGTAAGCGTGTTTCTTACAAGATATTTCTGTGCAAAGATGCTTGAAGACTTGTGAACAAAGCCAGGCGCGGTGGCGCACGCCTGTGATCCCAGTGGCTTGGAGGCTGAGGCAGGAGGATCGTAAGTTCAAAGCCAGCCTCAGCAACTTAACAAGGCACTAAACAACCCAGTGAGATCCTGTCTCTAAATAATATATTAAAAAGGGTTGGGGATGCTGCTCAGTGATAAACTGCCCTGGGTTCAAACCCTGGTATTTCCCCCCAAAAAAAATGAATCAAAAACTGAGCCATGGAACTTGAGTGAGGGCCTGTGGGCAGCTACACTTGTCTTTAATAGCATGAGCCACCCACGGCCCCCATTAAATTAAAAAAGGAAACAAAGAACCTGTGCTTCCTCTTCCCTTTCTAGCAGTGGCTCTCAGCTGGGAAGGGGCACTTCACTTCCCAGAGGACACATGTCAACGTCCGGAGACACTTGCGGCTGACACGGCTTGGGCTCCTACTTCACAGGGATGCCCTGTGGGAAGCAGAGGACAGTCTCCACGACCATAAGTCACCTGGTACATGTGTTCATTGTATGTCCCTCCTGATAGGCAGGAGGAGGCCAGAGGCCTGCTAAGAAAGGTTCTGGGCCTCCCCAGACCTGCAGCACTAAATCCCAGGGGAACCTCAGGCAGAACCTGAATCAGGTCCGCCTTCCCCGAGGTGGGGCAGGGCCTCTGTGTCAAGCTCTGTGGATTCTGAGAAGTGGACTCCTCCCAGTCTGCCTGCTCCATGCTTCAGCTTTATGTGTGGTGATGGTGGGTTTCCCAGGTCCGCTGGCCTGGGCCGCAGGTGCCCAGACGCTCGTCAGACATCATCCTGGGCATGGCTGTGCGGCTGCTTCTAGATGAGGTGCTACTTGAACACGTGGGTCAGGTGAGGAGGAGGCCCTCCGCAGGGAGCGTGGGCCTCTTCTTACAAAGCTCCGCAGAAACAGAAGTCTGACCTCCCCTCCAGGAAGGGAAGCCCCTGCTGACTGCCTTGAACCCACATCTGTTTTTCCTGACTTTGGACTCACTCCAGAAGCTGGGCTCCCGTGGGTCTCTGGCAGATCTGCCCTGGACCAGGATCCATACCAGGGCTCTGGGCCTCCAGGTGCAGGTCTTGGGGCTTGTGAGCCTGAGTGCTCCTGTGGGCAAGTTCCCCGTGGGAAGGCCACGCACACACACACACACACACACACACACCCTGCGGGTTCCAGCTCCCTCTGAACACTGGCTGACCCCCAGGCCATATTGCAGACCCACATTTGTTTCCGCACAGGCTGCTTCTTGGTCTCCTTGAGGGTCTTCTCTGACCACATGCAGAGGAGAGCTCTGGCTCCCGTTCTGCCCCATTCACGCCCCATCTGTGCCTCCTCGTCCAACCACACCACGCACGCTGATGCGTCCAGCTCTGTGTGCCCCTCCTGAAATGAAACAACGTGACCTTCCGACTCACATGATTTAATAAGAAATCAATTTTATGCCTTACCTACAACATAAAGGCCCCTGGAAAAGGAAGCAATTGATAATAAAATAATTGGATGCTGCAGAACAATCACTCTGGAAGACACGGCGCAGACTCCACGGAGGGTGCTCCCGAAAACGTGTCACTAGGGCAGGTGCGCTGCAGCCAGCACAGGACCCGACTCTCACGCTGCTACCTCCTCTCCCCTCCAGGCCTCTGTGGAGGCTCGTCTAGACACCGAGGAGGGTGGCCAGGAGCCTGAGTGGAGCCCAGGCATCTCGGGCCCCCATTTTTCCACGCTCTTGCCAAGGTCAGCAGCACCTTCCGACCTAGCAGGAGAAAGACACAAAATGCCCCAGGGGCCCACGACCCTGCTGAGCACTGAGGAGTGGGAGCCTTCTCTGGGGCCTAGGGCCCATCTGCACTTCCTGCTGTGCCGACAGGGAAGGTCCTGGAGCTTGGGCTAAGCCTCCTGTAGGGAGCCTGGAGCCTGCGAGCCCAGTGCCCTCAGGCGGAGGCAGAGAGGAGGGCAGCCCACCACTGGACTCCCTGATCTGGCAGCACCTGAAGGTGGCTCCATCGGGGCTTAGAGCTGGATGAACCAAGCATCGGTTTCTAAGGCTGCGACCAGTCAACTATTGGGCGATGTCATGACAGCCTGCCACCAAAATGAAGGCTACCAGGAAGTCAGGATCTAGAGCTTGGAACAAAGGGGTCCTCACCCAGCCACCCCCCGCCTCGGCACCACCGCCCACCCCCTTGATAAGGCCACTCACTGACTTATTTAGTGATTTGCAGTGAGGTCTCCCTCTCGCCACACTCTGGTTCCCCATATCAACTAGTCTTCATCCTTACCCTCAGAAAATCAATCAAGGGATGATAGGGCCCAGGATCAGTCCATCATTTTTGAAGTCCTAAGAAACACCCATTTCATTCCAGAGCCTGGACGTCATCGACCATTCCCCCAGAGAGTGTGTTGATATTTTAATGCAGAGGAGATGACAAATGCCAAGAGGCCTGTTGCCTTACCTTAGAGTGGAAACCTCGGACCATATTATGTGGCTCTGTGCTGGGGTGGCGGCGGCTCGCAGGAAGGGGAGCGCTGGGAGGCACAGGCAGGGGAGGTGGCTGCAGAGACCCGGCATGGCCCGTTTCTGTTTGTACAGTGTTTGTGCTTGTTTGTCAGAAAGATTGATCTAAATCCCAATCCTCAATTGCATCTCTGCATCGGCAAAAGCAAACTCATTTTAAAGAAATTCAGCATTATTGGTTTAACCTTCAGCAAGATATGTGTGCAGAGGCCTGTCTCTGTGCCCAGGAGAACACAGTGTTCTTTCAGCTAATGTGATAATGAGAGGTCATGCCAAATGGCTCCCAGGATGCACTGGGCCAGCACCGGGCTTCTAACCCTCTGCAAGAGCCCAGAGAGGGTCATGAGCACCGCGTCCAGGTTTCCTCTGCTCGTGTGTAGTGGCGGGGTAGAACACGGGGCCCAGGGAACACTGTGTGCATGTCGCTTTGCAATTCAATGCAACTTTCTAAAGTCCTGGGTGACGTGCTGATCTCGTTGACATGTTGTACTGGTGCACAGTCAAGAATTGTGGAAAGAGAACAACATCTCCACACAGCTCGGTCGTGAGTGTGTCACTGTGGTTAGAAACTTGATTCAGAGCCACTTTTCCTTATGAAATTTTCTGCCATTTAAAAATCACTGCAGCAAACCTCCTGCATACATAAGGCAGACCAGAACGTGCTGGGACGTCACACAGCCTATTTTGTCATGTCAATAGCATTTAGAAATCTGTGTGCTTTGCTTAGCAATGAAAATACCGTGGGTATATTTTAATTCTGTAATACTTGTCTAACAGCAAAGGGTTCCTCAGTAAAGCGTAATTTTCTCTCTTTGGAGGATCAGAATCCAAACACATGATTGGAACTGTGTAAAAACGCTTCATGTTTTCAACAAATTTTGGGGGGAAAAAATTCCAAAAGATAAAATGAATTCTGGCTTTTCCAGAAAAGTGTAAGCATAAGCATGTGAAGCAGGTGCTTGCTAACTTTTCTGATGGAAATTCTGGATATGCCTTAGGAATGCATCTGATTCTGCCGCCTCCTGGTGTTTTCATGCCTGCCTCATCCGCAGACCCCTGCTGGCCCTTTTATCATATGGCCTCTTTCCTTGGCTTGGGATTGGCCCCAGGGAGCTGCTTTGCTCAACACTCTCAGTTCTCTAGTGTCACTGGTATCTAAAAATATTTTAAGTTCCTTATTATACCGTGAACGTGTCTCTCTTTTGAGTTGCTGGGTGATTCTGGGATGGAGAACGGCAGACTACCTGGTTCTTGTTACTGGCTTTCTGGAAATGATTGCGTCTGTGGGGAACCTGAGAACAGCCGAGGAAGGGTTTTCTGCAGCTTTAAGTGAGAGCCTTTGAAGTTCACAGAACCTGCTGATACCTCAGTTTGGGCCCCCTGGCCCTGAGCGCTCTGGTGCTAATTGGCTTGGGTGGGAGGAGACGGTTCCTTTGCTGGAATCCCGCCTGGCCCTTTCCTTGGAGAGCCCTCCTCCCTCCCCGCTCCCTGGAACCTCCTCTTACAAAAAACGGCTGCCTCCGATGTGGATCCTGAACCGGTCTCTAGGGTGGATGAGACCAGCAGGCGTTGCCGCTGCTACTCCCGGGGGCTGCCAGCAGCCCACAGAACTGCCTGGCCAGGCCCTGCCAGGATCCGGACCTCCTATGTGGACAAGCTCTGCAGAATGAGCTCTGCCCCAAGAAGGGGCAGCCTGGGCAACATGGCACCCCCGAGAAAGGGTCCTGGTGGGCTGTGAGGGTCGGCCTAGCCTGGGAGTAGGAGGGAGTGGGGGACACTGCTCCCCTGTGCCCTCACTGATGGGACAAGGCTGCGCCTGGCCCTGCTGCAGCCCAGCAGTCCTGGGGCCATTCACCCTGACGAAAGGCCACACTCAGGGCCAGCTCGAGGGGTGAGCTGCTCTGCTGCACCAGCTCGGAGGCCCTGCAAATGTCGTACCTCTTGTCTCTCAGCCCTCCCACCTGAGGGTGGGGGCAGACCTGATATGCACGGAGCTCCTGGGGTGTCCGCCTGTGCCCGCTGCTGCCCACTCTTCTCTCTGACTCTTGTTTCAGAAGCACTGTCTCTGGCCACTTCAGTCTCCCTGGTCCTGGTAAGTGCTTCGCCACAGTCTGGCCAAGTCAGTGAGCAGCGCTGAGCCTGGATCCAGCTGTGCCTCAAGCCCCCGGCCCTTTGCATTTTTCTCTTTGTGGACCCATAAACTCCCTGTGCTGTGCCCAAGGGGATCTGGGTTCCCATTGCTTGCACTTTAGGAGAGAGTTGGCTGACCCATGTTCTCACATTTGAGACAGCTGGGCCTTGGCCTGCTGTTTCTGATTCCCAGACCTGCGGTGGGTGGGTCTGAGAACCTGCATTGCTAACGTTCCCCCAGCTGAGTCTCTGCCACGGCTCTGAGGGCTGCCGTGTTCAGCATCTCTTCTGCAGCTGTTGAGTCATGAGAGGTTACCACGTGGTGTCATGAGATGCCACAGGCATGGTGGAGGGGAACAGCTTGCGTTTACGATCTCATGACACATTCTTGAGGTTGAAAGACGAGTCCAGTCTTCTGATCTGGGTCTCACCAGGCTGCAACTGAGGTGTTGCAGGTTGTGCTCCTTCTGGGGTTTGGGCCTCCTCCTGTATCACGGGTGTGTTTGTGGAATTCAGTTCTTCACAGCCGTGGGCCTCAGGCCTGGACTTTGATGTGGGTTGTCTGGTGAGAGGTGTCTTGGGATCCCAGGAGACCAACCTCTCTTGGACCACTTAGGACATGACAGCTTCTTCAAGGCCAGTGGGGATAAAGCGCAGTCTGTTGGGATGAAAACCTGTGCAATGCATTTGACCACAGAGGGACATGGGTTGCCTGTCTCTGTTCTACTGGCTGGAAGCAGGTCAGAGCTTCTGCCCACCCTCCAGGAACAGGGTGAGGGGTTGCACAGGACAGACAGACTGGGATCCTCTGAGGATTTGCCTTCTTCAAAGAGCACATGTGAGGTCTTTGGTTTACTCAGTCATGTGGTTACACCAGGCCATGTCAGGAGGTGTTAAAACTAAGGTCACCAGTGTTAAGGTTTTGATGAGGCATTCCCCAAAAGTTCATGTGTGAGACAATGCAAGAGAGATTAGAGGTGAAATGATTGGGTTTTGATAATCATAACCAAATCCGTGCATTCATCCTCTGATACGAATTAGCTGGGTGGTGACTTTAGGCAGGTAGGGTATGACTGGAGGATGTAGCTTTGGGGCACACTTTGGGGTATATATTGTGTGAGATGAACTTGATTTCTCTCTCTACTTCCTGGAGGCCATTTTCTGAGCCACTTTGCTCTGCCACACTCTTCCACAGTGATGTTCTGCTCATCTTGGACCCAGAGCGATGGAGCCAGCTTCCTGTGGACTGAGACCTCTGAAACTTGAGCCCCTAATAAAAATTTCCATCTTAAAATTGTTCTTGTCAGATAGATCTTTTGGTCACAGAAGCAAAAAAAAACAAACAAACAAAAAAAAAAAAACCACAAAAAAAACAAAACAACAACAACAACAAAAACCCCCAAAACAAACAAACAAAAAAACTAAAACAGAAGTTGGTACCAGGAGTGGGGTTATTGCTGGGACTAAACTAACCATGTGGTTTGAATTTTGGAGCTTTTTTGGAATCAGTGGGAGGAATTTTGGAAAACTTAGTAATGAGAGATGGAAAAGCTTTAGAATGTTCTAAGTGAATCTTAATGGGCAACTCTGATTGGAGTTCAGAAGACCAGAAAGTTAATGGGACTGTGGGCATAAAGACTGGGGTCATGAAGTTTCAGAGGAGGAGGACTGTATTGGAAATTGGACTAGAGGCCATTCATATTATATTCTGGACGTTTTAATCTGACAGAAGTAAGTTCTAGTCAGCATAGTATTCAGGCAGTGGCATGGATATTACTGGCAGCTTTTTTGTTTTGTTTTGTTTTTTGGAGAATTAAGAGCATAAAGTAAAGTAAAAAAGCAGAAAGATTTGAAAAACTTGCAGTTTAGCCAAAAAATGGAATAAAACTGGGGCTAAGAAAGGTTTGGCTATTAAAGACATTATAGGCACTGAAGAGATACCGCTAAACACTTTACTCAGAGACAATAGGAAAAATGGCTTGAGGGCATCTCAGGAATTGGCAAGACCACACTCATCTCAGGCTCAGGGTAATAAAAGCAAAAATTCTCTTGAGACCAATGGAACACCTTGCTTGCAAAGAAATTGGGGGTGGGGGTGGCTAGGAAACTGCTCAATTGTCCAGACAATTAGAGGCTGCTGCCACCAAGGTCCCACCAGGTGCTTGGCTACTGCTCAAGATGGCGGCAGACCTTAGGATCCACCACGTGGTGCTGCTTCTACAGGAATGCAGGAGGCTGGAGTCAGGAGGTCATGGAGGCTTCCAGCAAGACTTCAGAGGAAGGCCTGGGAGTCCAGGGAAAGTGCCCTAGAGTTGGGGCCCTGTGGACGGCCCCTAAGAGGTGATGCTTGGAGATGTGAGGAGGAAGCTGAAGCTGCAGAGGAGACCCTCCCCTGACCCCTGAGATTAAGAAAGGCCAGTAGCATGGAACGTCGGCTGAGAAGAGCTGCGGGAATTGAGTGGGGGAAGCCAACATGGGGCCACGTGGACTGCGACCAGCAAGGCCACAGGGTGGGAGCTACCCACGCCCTCTGGAGAGAACATCACGATGATACCACCTGCCCCAGGCGCTGGATGTGGAGCTACAGGATTTGTTCGCCCAGCTGGGTTTTGGTCTTCCTTCGGTCCTACCCCTTCTTTCTATGTCCTTATTTCTCCCCTGTGAACAGAAATGTCTACCATGTGCCTTTATATATGGGGTGTAGTCGCCTACTTTTGATGTTTACTGGGGCTCACACCTTGAGCCTTGGAGGAGACCTTGGACTTGGACTTTGGGGGTGATGTTGGAACTGTTGAGATTATGGGGGCTCTTGAGATGGACTGAATGTATTTTGCAGTGTGAAATGGTTATGAGCTTTTGGGGGTCGGAGCAAAATGTTATGGTCAGATGAGGTGACCTCCAAAGCTCATTTGTGAGACAATGTAAGAAGGATTAGAGGTGAAGGGATATGAGAGTTTTAACCAAATCAGCGCATCGCCCCTGGTAGGGATTAGCTGGATGGTGACCAATGGCATAGAGGGTGGGGGAGGAGCAGGGCCAATGGCTGCGTATCCTTGGGTTCATGCTTTGCCAGCGGTGAGGGGAGCACTCCCTCTCCCTGTCTCTCTCTGCTCCCTGAGCCACACTCTCCCACCATGATGTGTGTCTCCTCTTGGGCCCCGAGCACTGCAGTTGGCCTTGTATGGACAGAGACCTCTGAGACCATGAGCCCTGAATACACTTTGCCTCCTCTAGATCGTTCTTGTCAGGTCTTTCAGTCACAGCAGCAAAAAGCCGGCTGAGGCAGACAGACGTGGCAGTGGTGCCTGGGCAGGGTGGGTCTGCAGAGAGAGCAGAGGGACAGCTACTCTTGTAGGTGCTCCTCGGAGCAGATGGCCACCGTGCTTGCCGACGAGAGCCTGGACACTTCCAGAGTAGGGCATGGGGCCTCACTGGGGGAGGGCAGGGTGAACAGAGTCAGGGTGCTGCAGCCTTGAGGAGCCCAGCACCCCGTGCCCAGGGCCGGGGCGGGCACAGGTCCCTAGTGGCATCGGGCAAGGCAGAGTCAGGGAGAGGGAAACGCGCTGCTGGCTCCCGGGGTTCTCACGGAGGCAAGAGGAAAGCTGGATAAGGAGCCCAAAGGAGCCTGTGAAGCAGGCTGCTCCCGGCCTCCTGCCTCTGCCAAGAGGACCCCGAAGACCCGCCGTCCCACCGCCCAGAGCCAGCGCCACGGCCTGCCCTCTCCGCTCTGTCCTACTGGGCTGCAGGCTCCTGAAACACCAAGAGTCTGCTTCTTCCCAGAGGGGCTGGTGGATGGAGGTGTCCCCAGGCGCGGCCCCCTGGGGGGACGCAGGGCTGTTTTCACAGGAGCTGTGGATCTGATGGACCCTGGACCCCGAGGCGGCCTCTCAGCTGCAGCTCCCCAGCAGAACTCACCTGCAGGTTGGAGCGCCCCCCTTGTTGTTCTTGGTGTCAGACCTGGTGGGAGGCTACAGACCTGACCAGGAGCCATGCTGAGCAGCCGCCCGAGGAGACCCCTCTGCGAGCTGCCCTGGCCCTGCTGAGGCTTCCTGATGGCGCTCAGATTTCCACCGAACGTTCCTCTCACTCCGTTTCCTGGTGGGTGAACGTGGAATGATGCCGCGCTCTGTCTGTACCCACCCCGCCCTCTCCGCCTGCCGTCTGGTGCCGTCCGTCATCTGTCCGGCTTTTCTCCTCGTGACACACACTGCTGCTCTACAAAGATCTGGGGGGACACCTTCTCCCTGGGGGGAGGTGGGCCCCTCACTGACGGCGAGCTTGCCACCTCTGGCAAAGGCCTGGGCTGTCACGCAAGCCCCTGCCCAGCCTCGTTGTGAAGGCTGGCAGCCTGTGCAGCCCCACGTCAGGGTCCCCTGCGCTTCGCGCTGGCTTCTCCCAGGGCCTCCCTGCCGTCGGTGCCACACACACATTGGCACAGCTGTAAGGACAGAGGACACATGCGTTCCATTTTCATATCATGGTGGCTTGTGAAAGTCACAGAACTGGAGAATGGCATCGTCCTAGGTCCCTCCACCCCAGGTCCCTGTAGTTTTAATTCCCTTCATAAGACTCTCTCCTTCTGCATGGGAAGGAAGGCCGAGCTGCTGGCTTCTGCCACTGGCCTTGACCCCAGAGGCCACCTGGCCTCTCTGGGACGCCTTGCCTGTTCCCTGGTGTTGACAGAGGTGCTTTGCTCCAGGGAGTGTGGAGGCTGGAGCTGCAGACCTCATGCTAGGTGGGCAGGGCCTCCGAGAGAGCTACCTGGCCTCTGTGGCCTGCGACCCTCGTCCCCCTCCCTTGGCTCAGAATGCCCACATGGTCAGCCAGCTCCACTGAGGGGAGGGGCCCTGGACTCAGAGAGCTTCCCCTGGTGACGCATTCCCAGGTGCCACAGTCCAGGTCACCGGTGAGCATGTGCCTCTTCTGGCCAGCAGCACATAGAGTGTCTGTGGCAGAGGCACAAAAGGAGTCTGCCCCTGACTGACAGGGGGCTGGGATGAGGCCGCTTCCTGCCTCCTGTCTTGAGTGAGCTGTGGGCAGATGGGGTGAGGGAAGCTGTGCACACCCTGGACAGCCAGCACAGGCACTAACCTCCCACACGCCCAGGACGGCAGAGGGGAGGAGCCTGGGTCCTTGGTGGACCTCTGCATGGCACTCAGGACTGTCTCCCGCTGACCTCCGTTACTGGAGATAACGGTGTGTCTTGTGTCCCGGGCGTTCTTTGCTGGTGGTTCTCTTTCTTGCAGCTGGATGCATCCTGATGGGAAGAACCATGACCAAACCTTTGTTCTCTGACCAAGTGGCTCCTGAGCATTTCTCTGTCTGTGCCCTGGAAGTGCCTCTGGGTTTAGAGACAGCGAGTTAAGATTGAGAGTCCTTCCGAGCTGGCCCCTCACCACCCACAACCAGCAGGATCCAGGAGGACAGAAGAGGGTCAGACTGAGAGATGGAGAAGCCCCGGCTCGGTTCCCTGGGTCTCTTCTGCCTGGAGCTCAGCGTGTTTAATGAAGTCCTTACTTGGGCAGACTGCCTACACACTTCAGTTGCAGACTCAGCCCCGGGAACTCACTCGATTAGAAGTCATGTAATCAATAAGCAGGTTTCAATGCTGGTCATTGACCTCTGACCTAAAGAAAACTTCGAGACTCAGGGAAAGGGTTAATTTTTGTTTGCTTGCAAAGGCTGGGTGCCCTGTCTGCTCTGAATGATGCACTGGAGGTAAGCACCAGGGATGGCTCCTCTGGTTCTAATAAAGGTCCCACCTGTCAGTCAGTAGCAGGGCAGACACCATTTCCCAGACTTGGGGGTGGGGGGATGAATACAAAGGGACCCGAGGAAGACCGTGGCTTCCCCTCTTGGACACTCAGGGGCACCCTTCCTACACCCACGTCCCCATAGGAAGCCATCGGCAAGGGGATGGCTGGGCAGAGGCCAGGTGGAGGGTCCACGGGAACCAGGGGAGGAGCAGGTTGGCTCCCGCAGGTGGTGGCCACTCTCTTTATGAGCATTGGAGACAGGTGACAAGGAGGAGATTGAGGATTTACCTCATGACAGTGATTTCCCCAGCTGGACCCTGTGGACCTTGAGGGGGGCCCTGGTCCCCTGCAGGGGTCCACACCATCAGAACCACTTCCCTGAGCACTTGGCTTTCCCACGGGGTCAGCACTTGCTCCCTGCCTGGGTGGCTGCCGTGGTGGAGCGCGGGGGGCACATCCCCCCTCTTCTCCATGCTCTGGTGGACTGGCCTGCCTCCGGCTCACTTCAGAAGCCCTGGTCTGCAGCCTGGGGAGGTCACCCCGTTAGCCTGCACCTGCGGGGCCGTCAGCACACCTTGCAGTGACGTAGGAAAGAGGCACAAAGCCCTGGTTCCTTGAGACGCAGACGCTCCAGCTTCAGGAGGGGAGTGCCACTCTGCTCCTCTCCACGGGGACTATGCACATGGAGGTCCCTCCAAAGAGCACAGGGCCACGTCCAAGGTGAGAAGGCTGTGGACAGCTGCTCCAGCCAGGTGTCCAGGTCGATGCCCAGGGCTGATCTTGTGTTTCCTGGCTGCAACGTGAGGAGAAGGGGCTCAGTCCCTGTGACCCCCGTCCAACCACAGTGAACGAGCCAGACCAATCTCAAATGCAGGGCATCCTGCAGAGCAGCTGACCAGCACTCCCCACACCGCCTCGGCCATCCAAAGTAGGGCAGTCTGGAGCTGTCACAGGAGACGGAGGCAGAGCACGGCATGGCGTCCTGGGAGGCCAGAGAGGAGCAGGGAGCTGCATTAGCCACGGGGTGTCCATCCCAGATCCTCGATGGGAGCTCCTGCCCGAGCTGGAGGAAGACGGGGCTCTTCACTGTAACTCTAACTTCTAAAGTCAAAAGTACGTTTGAAAACATGAACAGTGTTCCACCACCCTCTCCCCTCCACCCTTGGCTGAGCTGTGTGCATAGAGTCTTCCTGCCTCACCCAAGCAGTCACAGCTATCACACGGAGGAGGCAGATGCAGGAGGCCAGCCTTCTGGTGCCACCCCCCCCAGGAAGCCCCTCTGAGCACGCTGTGTAGAGTGGTGCAGCAGCACCCCTCTTGGCTTGCGCTGCCCACTGGGATCGTGGGATCTACGTGTCTCCAAGGCACTGAGGTAGTCGGAGCGTCCAGCTGTAGAATAGGTTGGCTGGAGTCGGGTTTGGAGACGCTCACATGCTGCTTTGCATTCACCTGTGGAAAGGTACGGGAGACAGGCTGGCCACGGTCCTGCCCCAAGCTTCTGAGTGACAGTTCCTATCCACATGCACACGCACACGCACAGCCCTGTTTTCTGTGCCTGTTTGCATGTGGGCTTCTTGCGTGTTCATGTGCACCTGTCACATATTCACATTTTTTTTACAGATGTCCTTTAGTTCCATATTTTAATATAATTTTTTATTTAAATATGACAGCAGAATGCATTACACTTTTTATTACACATATAGAGCACAATTTTTCATATCTCTGGTTGTATATGTAGTATTTTCACACCAATTCGTGCCTTCATACCTGTACTTTGGATAGTAACGATCATCACATTCCACCATCATTAATTACCCCGTGCCCCTCCCTTCCCCACATTCACATTTATGTTCCTGTGGTTGTCCCTCTGCGTCAGGGTCTTGGGGGTCCGGCTCTGGCGTGGTGGAAGTGAGTCCCAGTGGGCTGGGGGTCACTGGGCACGGCAGGTCCTCTTCCTCTCCTTCCTAAGGAGAACGGCTGGTGCTTTAGTTGTGCTTCTAAAAAGCCTCATCGAGGTGTAACTGGGTTGCCGAGCCTGGCTCCTTCTTAGTGGAGATGTTCTGGTGAGTTTGGCCATGCGCATGGGTCACACACAGTGTCATAGCCACTGCCTGGGTGACAGCATGCCACCCCCAGGGTTCCCTGTATTCTTCCGCTGTCCCTGGTGTTTGTAGTGGGAGCAGCCAGCACGAGCCCTGCCCACGAGCCCTGCACGGTGTCCTAGTGTGCGCAATCCAGCAAGGACAAGGACAGGTGCTGTGCGGCCCAGCGGGTCTCCAGAAGGCACTCCTCCTGGCTCCCTGTAACTTTAACCTCTCTGACACCAGCACCCCCCCCCCCACATGGGCCCAGGCCCCGATGAGCCTGGAGGACACTCAGTGGCGTCCCAGGCACAGGACAGACATGGCAGGAGTCCTCTCAGCCCACTCACAGAAGCCCCGAGTGGAAGGGACTGTAACTCTGCTTTCCGTGGCCACTGCAGACCGCCCAGGCGCCACCCAGCGAGCAGAAAGCCCTGTCAGCATCCGCCATGCAGAGGCTCAGGACATGCACTGCTCAGAGATGCAGGGAGGCCACTCTGCGCTGACCAGGCCCAGGGCGCCACCTCTGATTAGTGTCATCTGGGGCTGTCACTTTAACCACCGGAGGATGACCTGCAGCTGTAGTCACGGGTGTGGGCCCTCCCGGGCATGCACAGGTGAGGCTGCCTGCACGGGGTGCCCGCCCTCTGAGGAGGGACAGAGCCAGGAACCTGAGGGCAGAGCTCAGATCTGGCTCAGATGTGAGTGCCTAAGACTGCGGAGGCCCAGCCCGTCCCTCCCCTCCCCTGCTGAGCTTCCTCACGGCTGGCGAGGAGGCTGCCCCACGCTGACCACCCTCCAGCTCAGCGATGACCACCCTCCAGCTCAGTGATTCGGGCTTCCATGCTCCTCCCGTGGTCTTGCTTCCTCTGTCCAGTGAAAAGCACGTCTGGACTCGGGAAAGGGGGCACTTTACTCAAGAGGACACAGCCACTGGGAAAGGTGGGCGACGGCACTGGGAGGCTGTGGGACAGGAGGAGCACGGGAGGCTGGGGCCCGGCTGCTCCCAGGACGGCTGCTGCTCAGGCTGGGTGGGCAGAGGCCAGGGTCCTGGGGAAGGGAGGTGCTGGACAGTGGTCAGGAGGCCGAGCTAGCCCTTGGCTCTCAAGACCACAGGGGGACCAGGCAGCTAATCATTTTTGGGAAAAACATGGGAGTTGGAGAGTCTGTCTGGCCTGGCCACAGGCAGGCCCAGGGGACAGCACAGGGTCCTCAGTGACCGCGGCGGGAAGCCATGCCCTGCAGTGCTGGACTCAGGTGGATGTACCTGGTGCGTTTTCCCCTGGGAGCTCAAGGTTGTGATAAAGCCTAACTTTGTCACCTTAAAGCCAAAGTCCTCTGAACTCTGTCCTACAGGGACTTCTAGAGAGGCAACCAACCAGCTGTCCTGGACTACAAAAATCCCTGACAAATTAGAAGCCAGGGCTGGTGTTCAAGAGAAATGTGATCTACCAGTGTCATACCTTCCCCTCCTGAGGCCAGGGGAGGCAGGGGAGGCAGGGGAGGCAGGGGAGGCGGGGGAGGCGGGGGAGGCGGGGGAGGCAGGTGAGGCGGGGGAGGCAGGCGAGGCCAGGTGTCATTTCCAGCCTGGGGCAGATGCTGCTATCAGCAGTGGAGAATCCCGCCAGCGTCCAGCCAAGCTCAGGGGCTTCTGTCAAGGCCGGAGTCAGAGCTGGATCCTGGGCTGGCAGCGCCGGCCCGAGTCGTCCGGGAACGCACCCTCTGTCTGTCTTCCTGCCTGACTCCCTGCTTTCTTTTTTACGGTGGAACAGTGGGTCTCTGCACCCAGACTGAGCAGGGGCTCCTGACCTGTGGACCTCGGGAAACCCCCTGGCAAGGTTCCGCACACAGCTCTGAAGTGCTAAACAGGGCAACAGACCCACCTCCGAGGGAAAGTTCTGGAACACTGAAGCCTTTTCCTCAAAATCCCAGGGAATTTACTCTACAGCTCTGTTTTGTCTTAATATGAAGATGATATTTCAAGTGTTCATCAATTAAATTGGCTTTTTTCTTCCTCAATACTGGGTTAAATTTGTTAAAATTGTCCATTTGGTGACCTTGAGTTCCGCTTGGCCTGGGCCTGGCCCCTCGGAGAAGCGCTTTCTTACCCCTCCAGAGACGGGAGACGACTCTCAGTCCTCCCGCTCCTGTTTAATTAGATGCTGTAGAGTTGAAACACGGAACCGGGGAGATCTGGATTTAGACACACGATGGATTTTCAGTCGAGAGCAAATGCATGTTGAGAGAAAAGAGGTTGAAATATAGTCGTGGCTAAAACCACCCTAAAAAGAGATATTGATTATTGTTTGATGCATCAAATAATAACAAAATTGCCAGAAATCTCAGGATTTTCAAAAACAAAGCCTGTGGTTGAGATGGATACCACGGACTGCTGAGGCCCTTGCAGGCTGACAGCAGGCTCCAGCCCCAGGGGCAGCGCGCTCTCTTGTGGGGGTGGCTGGGACTTGTTCTCTTTGGCATAAAGGTGACATTGCTGGCCCTTTGATTCCTGGTGTCAGAATTGCCGTGACCCAGCCAGACCCTCTTGGCCCTCTGCGGGTTCTGCCTTCCTTTAATCTGTGACTGCTGAGCCCTGCTGTGCACCTAGTGCTCCAGGAGTGGCAGACATGAGGGACATGGCCTCTGTCCTCACCCGTCTTCAGGGAACTAATCAACCAGAAACAAATGCCCAAGTTTATTTCAGAAAGTGGTAAGTGCTGAGAGTCAAAAATAAGGTGCCTAGGACACCTCAGAGTGACTCTGGGGTCAGCATCAGCTAGGGTGTCAGGAGACCTCTTGGAATAAGTGACATGCAGATAGAATTAGAGGACAGCAAGTGCAAATGTCCTGAGGTCTAGGGTCAGGACATGGAGGAGGTTCTGCCGGTGTGACTGGGACAGAGGGAGCAGGGGAGAGTGGCTGGAGACGTGACAACGCGACACTCAGGGGCCACGTTAGCAGGCAGGCAAGACATTGCACTAATTTTGGGTTTCATTTTTTAAATGTGCCTTTGTCCCTCTGAAACTTTTTTCGGTTAGCCCTTGAAGTCGCACGGAGCGTCTCCTCCAGCCTTCCAGCCTTCCGCTAGATGAAGCCACACCTCTGTCAGGGTTGGGTGTCTCCAGGCATGTCATTCTCACTCCACCCAACATTTCCTGCTAGTGTTCTGAGGTTGTCCTTCCGTGGTCACTGCTGTCCACCAGGGACTGGTGACTGTCACCAGAAGCCCACGCATCCGGCTACCTGGCCCGCCTTCCCCCTCAGTCGCCCGTGTGCCCCTGGCCCCTCGGATGTCACACCGTGCTCTGCTGATTCTTCTCAGGGCTCAACCTGTGATCGTGGGCAGAGGCTGCGGAGGAGCTGCACCCGGCCGTGATCTGGTGAACTTCACGTGTCCCCAGTTATTTTCATCTTTGTGATTCTGCTCCGTTCAGGAGAACGGAGCGCATGAAAATCGCTGTCATCCAAAGGGTAAGGAAACGCTGTGTGTGAGTGAGCCGGAGCGGGCGGGCCTCCACCCGGAGAGGCGCTGCGAAGACACCATTTCATCCAGCAGGTCAGTCCCTGCTCTTCCTTGCCTAACCAGGTGCCCGCTCACCTGTGGTTCTCCTGGTGTCTGTGATGAGAAATGTGTTCCAGCGTCATCACTGAGATGAACGCCCTGCGGCCACGGGGAGAGCGGGCCGAGGAGCAACCGCACGGCTCAGAGGCAGTTCTCACCACTCAGCTCCCCTGCCCCAGGGAAGCCAGGTGGGGACTCTCTGGAGTCTTGCTGGGGAGGCCCGGGACGATCTTGTCCACATGAAGCGAGCGTCCTTTACGTGGTGCACACGCATTTTCACCCATTGTGAGGGCTGTGTCAGTCCAAGAGCATGACACGTGTGCCTGTAGGATGGAGCATCTGTCACCTGCTGAGTGACAAAGCCACAGCCCGACCACTAGTCTACCTGTTACCTACCCACCTGTTCACCCATTAACCCACCCACCCCCATCTATCCCTGCTGGGAGCCATTAGCCAAGTAGGTATGACAATTTCCTTGCCAGCGTACCCCATGTTGCTGACATGTTGCAGTGACATTGAATGTACGTGACCTTACTCAAGGACCAAGGCAGATTAGGGTGTTCCCGGTTTTAAGATAATCGTGTTTAGGGCGTTCCCAGTTTAGGTTCCAGGTTTAAGGTTTAAGATTGTTCCTGCTGGGAATAGGGCGTATCCTGCTGCCTGAGTTCCCCTTGAGTTCTCACGGGATTCAGACAATATATTTTGGAGATAGAAGCCCAGAGAAGGTGGATTTGGGCAGAGAACGTGGATTTCCCCAGAACGTGATTGTAGACGGCTGGTGTGAGTTCGGGAATAAAGAGTTGCTGTTTGAATCTACAAGCTGTGTGGTGGCTCGTGATTGTGTGCCCAGCCAGACTGCGGCATTTGTGCCCAGCCAGACATTGGCATATCCCGCTGTCCACTCCTCACCCACACATCAGCCATCACCCAGGTATCTCTCCACCCATTCACCATCCACATATCTGTCCATTATCCACCCCTGTCCATCTGTCATCCATCCCTCCATCCCTACACCTGTCCACTTATTCAAACATAACTGCATGTGAGCACTCACTCATCGGTTTATCCATCTCTCTGTCCACCATCTATCCGTCCAGCCATCCACATGTCCATCAGCCATCCAAAGCATCCTTTATATAGTTTTGTGTATATATAAAGGCCCTGCTTGGGCCTCCTGCAAGCCGTCCATTCCTTACGTCCTGTACCTTTAGGTTTTGGATCTTGCCTCCACCAGCCAGGTCAACTGGAGAGCCTCAGCTCCCTGAGAGCCATTGTTCATTCAACAAATACGCAGCCGGCGACTCCGGGAGCGGTCTGCTCCGCCTGCAGCCCAGCGCCTGAGCGCTGACCCCCAGGGAATCACTGCCAGGCCGTGCGCCCTGACACGCTGACCCTCCAGTGGGACCAGGGCAGCAGGGCAGGTCCCGGCACGCCCTTCCCTGCAGACTGCAAGCTCAAGGCCTCAGCAGGCCGGGAGGCAGGGCCTCCTCCTGTGCGGGACACACAGGGCCTGTGGGTGAGGGCAGGGTAACAGGCCTTTAGAGGCTGATCTTCAGTGGGGCCTGCAGACCCTGATGGGTAACTCAGGCAGGATAGAAGGTTGGCGTTTGGTCTCCATTTGGTCTTTGTGTCCTTCCTCTCTTGCGCTGTGGGTCAGATTCCTGAGTCCGCACGTGGACCTGCTCATGATCACTCGTGGAGTGTCACCTACAGCTGGTCGTCCTCCCCTACAGAGCTGGAGGCTCCAAGCTTAGAGTAACGAAGGCGTTCTGAGGTGCGGTCATAACCAACATGGTCAGCTGCCATCACTGACCACATCCAGAGCCGGGCCTAGAGCTCCCCGGTCACTACCCTAACCCTGGAGGAATGGTCCTTGACTCCCGGGTCATTCTCTCCCGTGGTCACCTTAGATTCTGCGGTCAGAGCACCTTGCAGGCAGATCACCCCAGGGTGGGACTCCCCCAAAGCAGAAGCAATCACCTCGTGACTGGAATGAGACTGTGCCCTGCTCAGGGACAATTGTCTCAGGTGGGGACTGAACTGCCCCCTCAAGTGACAGTGACTTCCCTGTCCTAGGCCCTGGCAGAACTACAACTAAGGTCAAGACAGACCCACCAAGAGAGCCTGCCTGTCTGCCGGCAGACCCCGATCCGGCCTCCTTCCCCTTCCCATAAACCCCAACCTCGCATCAGCCCCTCACAGACAGGCCTCGGGCACCAGGCTGTGTCCTCCCACTGCACCGAATACGGCTCCTTTCCTGCCGTCACCACGGCTGTTCCCTTCAGTGTCTTCTTTGGGTCAGGTGGCCAGCCTGGTCCTCTGGGACCACCAGGGCCAGGGCTCTTCCCTGACTCTGGTCCTAGCAGCATGCATCCCACACAGCAGTGGGCTCAGTGGTGGGACAGACCAGGGGCTCTGGTAGAAAGTGCGTGCGTTGTAGCTGCCCTTGACCAGTCTCACCAGGGCCTGGCAGGTAGAGTACTGGGCTCACATCACTGCCTCAGTACACCTGGGGGCAGGTGCTAAAGCCCACATCTTACGCAGAGGAGCTCAAAAGAGTTACAAGCTGGCCCGGCACCCCCTCCACAAATGGGGCAGTTGGAAGTCGTGTCCAGGGCGTCCTGCTCCAAGCCCATCAGGCCGTCCTGCCCAAGCCCCCCACCAGGATGACCTACTGCACTCTTCCCAGGAGTGAGCCAGGGGCCGGCTCCAGGCATCCAGGGACCCGGTGTGGGTACAAGCCCTCATTAGACTCCCCCTAGGAACCATCCCGCGCTCCTTCCCTATTGGGCCCATCAGTGTGCGAGGCACTGAGGACCTCGGTGTCTGGTTGCCATGGATACACTCCCCTCCTGCTCAGGTAGGAGTATTTTCTGCGTGCTGCTTGGAAAACAGTAACTCAGTTATAGGAGCCGATTACTTTAAAGGAAAAGCCGTCGTTTATTGGAGAGAAAAGAAAGTCTTAAAATCAAACCTGAGACCAACAGTTTGGAGCCGACCTATGTATCTGGCTTTTCGTTTAGTGCTCAGGATCCAAGTTAGTTTTCAGGCTTCTCTGTCCTGCACACGCCTGAGCCCTGAGGGGCAGGCAAAGCACAGTACCGGGTGCCCTGAACACCCTCCCTGTCCCAAAAGCAGCAGGACAGGCCCATCCCTGCATGTCCTTCCCACAGCAGGCCAGGGAGGGCGTCTCCTCCTGGGAGAGCCAGCCCTAGCTGGACAGTCTGGCTGATGGACACAGGGACAGGCAGGGAAAGACTTTGCTGATGGAAGTCAGCATTCAAGAGCAGGACTCAGGGATGGGCTGGCACTGCCTGCTGGGGAAGCTGCCAGGTGAGCCAGGGCAGAGGACTGGCGGGCCAGCAGGGGCCAGGCCAGGTGTGCTCGGAAGGCAGGCCTGCTGGGGCTCAGACCTGCTGGGAGCAGCTGGGGGAAGACGGGGGCAGGCGGACCCAGATCTCCACGGAATCACCCAGCAGACTTTGCATGATGATGTTCTCCTTCAGATCTGACGCAGACACAGGGAAATGCACTCTTTGCATCTGCAGCTCCATGAGTTTTGACGCATGCACACAGTCCCATGGCCACCTTCCCCTCCCCCGCAGCAGCCGCGGATCCAGCCCCTGTCCCTTTGCCTTGCCTCTTGCAGGGCTCACTCCAATGACTCCTGCCGTGTGCTGCACTCCAGCCTGGCTTCTTCGCCCACCTTAGTGCCTTTGCAATTTGCTAGCATAGGATCAGCCCTTCTCTCCTCTCACAGCCAACGTTTCTTGTTGGACATGAGTTGGTCCATCCCCAGGTCCAGGGACAGGAGTGGTGTTTCCCATTTGGGGTGGATTTTGAATAAGCACTCTAAAAATAATTGCTCTCAGGTTTTTGTGGGAACAGAGCAGTGACTTTTGTGTTTAATCTGGATGGGGCAGGTCCTTTCACGGTAAGCTTAACTCCACAAGAAACTCCCAGCAGTTTCCCTGAGGGGCTGTGCCCTTTGCCATGGACTCCAGGGCGCTGAGGGATGCCCCTGCTGCTTCTCACTGGCACCAGCGCTTGGAGTTGTGATGCAGTCATTCCTGTGGGGAGTGGCGCTCACCTCTCGGTGGGGCTTGGACTTGCATTTTTCTGGTGCCTGTGACGTTGAGCAACATGTGCTCATTTTTTTTTTTTTCTGAAGGAAAGTGTCCATTTAAAATTTTCTTTTTTTTCCCCTGACTTTTGTTTGTCTTGGTATTGGAGTCCCTCCTGAGGTTGTACTTTGGGGGAAGAAGGAGAAAGTGAATGAAAACGTCCGAGCCTGGGGTCACAGAGTGCAGGCAGGGGCTACCTTCCCTGCCGCCTGTCCAGCATTCCCAGAAGCCCAGGTGAGGCTGCAGCCAGCTCATGTGGGAGCAACTGCAGAGGAGAGGCGGGTGCCTCCCATAGGAAGATGCCCACCGTGGCCACCTTCAGCGCCCCTGGCGCCACCCCTGCATGCCCAACATCAGAGCCTTAGGCACCCAATCAGTTTCAAAGTATTCACTGCAGATAATACACAACTAATGCCGGCTCCTTGATGAACACCTGCCGAATAAATAGGAAATGCAGGCTCCACCCACCAGGTCCCAGAATTGATTTGGAAAATCAAGATCTATGTGTTGAGAGGAAGAATTAAAAGAAAACTCTGACACTGACCATTGAAAACGAACCCTAAGAGGAAGTCCTCCATGGGACAGGGCATGAGAGAGGTTGAGTTCTCCTCGGAAGAGTTGGGGTTGAGTTGCAGATAGGATGGTGCCAAGAAATGAGACCAGCAGGGGACACGGAGGGGAAATCCAGGCTGGGCAAGGAGGGCTTCGCAGTGCACCCTGGGTGCAGTGGTCAGAGAGGGTGACTCCAGAGTGCGTGGTAGGACTGCAGGGAGAAGGCTAGCCAGGGAGACCAGCCCAGGAGGGCCCTGCCTGGTGGAGCAGGCTGGTCAGGGAGTGGTCAGGGTCTGCACTCTCAGGCCCTGCCTCTGGCTGAGACCCCCAGGGCCAGCCTGGCCAATATCCCTGCCCAGTGAAGGGCCTACGTGGCAGGTTTTGCTAATGGGCAGAAATCACTCCAATCAGAAATTTCTGACTTTTTATCATAAAAACCATCTCAAACAGAGAATTTTGAGATGCTGGGCAAGAAGAGGAGAAAAATCCCCAGGCTCATCCAACAAAAAGATCGACAGGGAGCTTGCATTACTCACCATCATTATCATACAATTTTCCCTTAAATACCTGCCTTAAGAACCACACACCCATGTGCCTGCAGATAAATCATTTTGCTGTAGGCTGGTGACCACTGCTCATGTTCCTTAAATATCTCCTGCTCAGTTTCTTTTATTGAACAAGCAATCCATACACACATCGATTAGATTGCTACAGAGACAGGGCTTCTCCAGCAGCGAGTGGAAACCAAATCTGTTTGCTAAGACTAAATCCATGGTCTGTCCAATGACCAAATCCCCCTGGAGTTCCCCCACAAGGGACAGATGTGACAAGTCCATGGCTGGTTTTATCCCTCCCAGCCCACCTGTCACCTCTGGTCTGAGGCTGCACACAGAGAGGCAAGTAACAGGGCTGTTAGTGAACAGCGACACTTGGCCGTGTGCTTGAAGCTGCTCTGGTGAAGTGGCTGGAGCCCCCTTCCCCTGCCTGCAGTGCCTGCTGCCCCCCGTGTCTCGTCCTGCAGACATGATTGCTCCCGTGTGTGGGTGGGAGGGGGAGGTGGGGGACTTCCTGTCTCTCTACCCAAATGCCTGCTGCCACTGCAATGTCCCCAGAAGAGCTCTGCTCACTGGGTCTGCAGAGATGTAGGGAAGGACAAGCCGATGGCCTTAGTGACGCTGACTTGCAGGGTAGTCTGGGGTTGCAGTTACTCTGTGTTCCAGGAATCACAGATGCAGCACAAGTCAGAGCAGTGGGGTGCAGTTGCCGGGTGTCTCCAGAGCCCCTGGAACTTGCCCTCCCGAGGAGTGCCACCGTGGCTGCTTCCTGGGGACCACCACTGTGTGCCTTTCCCCTTCCCGCCTGCCGCGCTGGCTGACCCTCTCATGTCCAGCCCTCGCAGAGCGGCCCTTGTCTCAGACTCTGATCTGGACAGTGGCCCCCTTGGGCTGCCCCATTGTCCACTGAGGCTGATGAGCGGTGGCAGCTTCTCTGTGAGCCCAGGCCTCTCTGAGGCACGTGGCCCACCACTTCTGCAACACGCTTCCGGTGAGCCGTGAAACAGGGCAGCCGTGGTCCTCAGTCCAAACCCACACACAGGGTTTCCATCAGAGGTTTATCTGTTTATTTGTTGGGCTGCGGCCATAGCAGCAGGTTTTGGTGACTGGGACAGAAATATCTGACCAGCAAAGCCTGAAGAAGCTATTGTCTGGCCCTTCGCCGGAAAATTTGCCAACCACGGTCTAGACCGCAAGGGCTCGCTACTCCATGGGGAGCCGTGGGTGCTCCCTACTGCTGGGTAGGTGTGGCCAGAGGCCTCCTTCCCAGGACTCTCAGAATCAGGTGGCCTGTGCTCATCTGCGTCTCCAAGACGCCCCTTCCTTTGGATTGCTTTGGTCCTGAGCGCATCTCGGATTTCCTCCAGTGCGTGATAGACTTGGTGGGGACAGTGGCTGAGGGCTGACGGCAGTTCCCGTGGCTGAAAGGAGCTTGGGGACCAGAATCCTCCTGCCCTTTGATGTCCTCCCTTATAACTCGCCCTCTTTGGTCCTGGCTCTCTCTTATTTACATCCTTGTGAGAGTCACAATTGTGTGAAATTGAATGAAATGTGTGGTGCATTTGATTAGCTGTGCCTGCGGCTATTGGTAGGTACAGGGTGTGCGCGTGTATGTGAGTGTGTGCGTGTGTATGTGAGTGTGTGTGTGTGTGTGTGTGTGTAGCGATTTTTGAACTTAACAATCTTTGCAGCCGAGACAACTCCGGCAGGTGGGAATGTACGATCACAAGGCGAGGCACCAATTTGCCGGGCAGCCTGCTCCTGCTCCGTCTCTCTCTGTGCCGGGCCATCTGGCAAGCTCCGCGGAGCAGGGCGTAATCAGGAACCAAGAGGAGGTCTGGAGCCCGCTTTTCTGTTCCTGAAGGCAGCCCTCACTTCCGTCCATTCTGGATAGTTCTTTTCTTCTGTCCACTGAGGCTCATGAAGGGCACTCCCACAGGCAGACGAGGGCCACCCTAATCATGGTGGTCCCTTGGTCCCGACCCCGGAATGCCAGTGCATTTGAGTTCCGAGGAGTCTGCCCAGCGTGTCCTGGACGTGTCTGGTCATGACAGAGGACGTGCCCATGGTCACTCTGGGCTTCTAGTACAGTGAGTCTGGGTGGGGCCCAAACATGCCCCTGTTTTGGCATTTCTAGGGGATTCTAATGTCTGGTCAGATTTGGGGAACGTTGGATCTGTCCACAAAGATTGATAACGCCAGCCGACGTGTTCCTCACGCTGCTCTCATCAACCTGCCATCAACTCTCTGACTGATGGAGGGAGGAGAAAACGGAGCCTTCGTGGAAGGTCAGTTGTACAAGGCGCCCTGCTGGGCGGGCCTGGGGAAGCAGGGGACAGCACGGACTGTGGCCTCACTCATGTGGCCTCGGGGACTCATCAACGCCTCCACATGTGCCCAACCCGAGCCTGCATCCTGTCTGCACCCAACAGCAAGGTCTGTCTGTGTGCCTGCGCCATGTCCATGTCTGGCTGCATGTCCCACCATGTCCACCCTCACGTCATACCCACGTGGTATCCCCACGCTGTCCTCTCCATGCCCGTGTCCTCTCCATAGCACATCATGTCCATGTCCCATCTAGGCGCCTGTCCTATCCCTACCTCTGTCTCACTCTGCTCGTCCATGCTCGTCCACATCGTATCACATCTGTCTGCATCCATAGCATAGCACACATCTATGTCCATGTCACATCCACATCCATGTCATGTGATATCCACATCTAGGTCCCTGTCACATCTACACCCACATCCACACCATGGCTACACCCACGCCCATCTCCACGCCCCGTCCACACCATGTCCACGTCATGCCCATCGCCACATCATAGCGACACCCATGTCCGATCCTTTCCATATCCTGTCAGATCCTCATGCAGCACATCCACATCCATATCTGATCTTTGCTGATGTGTTGGCAAGCGGGACACAGCCCCTGACTTCTTGGGACTTTCCAGCCACCTGGAATCAGACACTGAACATTAAACGTCTGGACAATAATCCAGTGTCCACAATGGCAATGTGCACGGAAGGCCACCTGCTCTGGTGTGTGGAGCAAGGAGTTCCAGAGAGGAGGGCTGCCCGCAGACACAGGAGGGGAGCAGCTCTGCCCAGGCACTGGGGACAGAGCCCCCAATGTCCCTCTGAAGGCCTGAGGTGAGCAGGGGGTCTGTGCCTCTGGAGAGCTTCAAGGACTGGAGCCTGGCCTGGCTGTCGTGCAGAGGGGGAGTGGACCCCTGGTGAGGGCTTGGATCCAAGACGGATGGTCTGCAGGGTGTCTCCAGGATGACATTTACGTTCCAAAAATACCCCGTCTTCTCCAAGTCCGCCTCCGGTTCCTTGCCCTGCTCACCTGTCGTCTCTGTGAACTTAAACACGAGTCCTCACCTCGGCACACTGCCCTTTCAGAATGCCAAGACCCTGCTGACGGTTACCAGGGGCTGTGACCTTTATCAGAGCGAAGGGGGCACTTCCTCTGGCAAGGTCAAGGCCGGAGCTGAGGCCCCATCACCTAGAGTTTCCTATGAAGCTGCCTGCACCTCTCGTCATTCCCCCGACTCTGTTATGAAGAGCCTCTTAATCAAGGTTTGCAGCCCGGGGGGACACATTTAATTCAGGACGTGGTTTCTCTGTAGATTAAGTGATGTCGAGCCCCTAGGATCACGCACACACCTGGTGCTCAGGAGCTGGCTCTCTTGGGCCTCACGGGGGCTGTGAGGCTGGACGGGCGCTGTGTCTGCAGAGCCTGGTGCAGAGGCCCTGGGAGGCCCTGGGAGGCCGGCTGTGAGCCTGAGTGCACGGGGAGCTGTCTTCCCGGGCAGCGCGTCATCACCTGTCCTCGGAGTCCTTCCTCTCCTCTAGAGATGACTCTCTGTTGTCCCACATCTGCTCATCCCCAACACTGAAGATGTTTGGAAACCATCCTCACCATCAAGGTAATAAGAACAGGCCAACATCAAACTTCTGGACACCTTGCAAAGGCTCCCCTGTCCTTACGCCATGGGAGCCGTGAGCATCACAGGGCAGCCAAGTACTGTCAGGCCTCGCGCCACCCACAGTTCTCGGTCGGGTGGGGCTCAGAGGTGCCATCGAGCTCAACATCCCCAACTGCTTCCGGAGGCTTGTTCACTCCGCGAGTGCACAGGGGGCCTCCTGGTTCCTGACTGACCGCCCCTCCCTCTTGGGCAGGAGATGTGGTGGAGCCCTCCAAACAGGAGCAACAGATTCCCAGGCCCAGGGGCCGGGAGGTCGGGCTGCAGGGCAGGTGTTTGACTACAGGTCGTGGCCACCAGGACTTGCCAGGACCTGCAGGGTAGGAGCCAAGCAGGTCTTAAGCAATGGCCTCTGGGGTAACAGATTCAGGCAGGAGGAAGGTGGTCCAGCCACAGCAGCCCAGGGAAGTAAGGCCCCGCAGGCCGGGCAGTGTGGGTGACCTGAGGAGCGTGCTGGCCTCTGTCCCCTGGGGGTCCTGGAGAATGGGCCGAGTTGTGTCACCAAGGACAAGGGGCCTGGACATTTTTTAAAAATATTTATTTTTTAGTTGTAGTTGGACACAATACCTTTATTTTGATTATTTTTACGTGGTGCTGTGGATCAAATCCAGGGCCTCGCCCGTGCTAGGCAAGCGCTCTACTGCTGAGCCCCAGCCCCAGCCCGGGCCTGGACATTCATGCCTGCTTTGCCCTGCACTGGTGGGCTGGGAACTGGAGGAGCAAACAGAAGGGCGGCGTCGGGTGCCAGGCTGAGCCCACCCAGCCCCAGCTCCAGGCAGAAGCCATCACCCACAGCAAGGGGGCAAGGTTGAGACGTCAGAGTGAGGGAAACGGCCTTTTTAGCTACTTTACTGTCGTTCTATTTTGACAGATGAGTGCAGAATTGTGCACCTGGATAGACTGCGGGCTGGGTTTGAATTTAGACTTGTCACTCAGTAGCTGTGTGGCCCTGGGCAAGTTGTGTCCCCTCTCTGAACAGCAAGTTGTCTGTACAAAGGGGGTGGGTGGTTCGGTGGACGGTCAGGCAGTTGGAATGGATACGTGTGGCCCTTGGTCACATATTACAACTGAGGGTGACGGCCACGAGAACGTGGAAAGGACAAGGGGCTGCTGTGGAGGAGGGACAGGGCCGAGGCCCCGGGAGGAAGGGTGGCGGAGGGGAGGCCTGTGCGAGGGCTGCTGGCTGCGAGCTCCGAGGCTCAGGCCGGGGACGGGGAGTCGTCTTTGGCCTCATTAGGCTGTGCTGGTAATGAACCAAGTTAGGACCAGCCTGACAGAGGGACGGACGAGCCCGGGGGCAGACAGCAGGCTGGATGTGCCCGGGGACCCCCTTGGGCTTCTGGGATAATTGCCCTCATTCGGATCTCTGTGCTTTCCGGTGCTTTTGTCCCCAGGGAGCTCAGGAAGGAAGCAAATGCAAGACGGTTCTATCACTGCAAAGCTGATCAATCACACGATCCTCAGCAGTGTCCGTCCAGGGCAGGGCGGCCAGCGCTTCTCAGTGGGGGAGGGCCATGCAGAAAGCACAGCGGCGGCCTCCCATCCTTGCGTGTGGAGGTGTCTTGCCGCGCTGTCCTCCCGCCTGGCGTTTGACCTCTGCTCTGCTACTGCAGGTTCAAGACCCACCAGTGTCCTGCTCTGCCTTGTGCTTTCCTGCGTTTTATGTGGCTGCCCATAATACTCACGGCCACCAAGATAAGGAAGGGAGGTGGACAGGGGTCTGGTGAGCACCTGGCTCTCCCTGGAGGGCTGAGTGGAAGCTGGACTCTGCCCTTAGGAGCCTGCAGCCCTGGCCCTCGTTGAGGGGCCTCTCTGATCTCAGGGTGGCAACACCCACTTTATGACCTGCCCGGGGCATTGGGATGAGCAGGAGGGCTGGGCTGTGTGCAGCTTAGAGTCCACAAAATACGGTACAAACTGGACATGGGGCTAGCCCCCCGCCCCCGGGTTCTACAGGGAGGATCGTGGAGCTGCTGAATGCTAGAAATGGGTCCAAGTATCTTGACCTTGCTCTCCAGAGCACTCAGGAGAGGGACGAGGGAGAGGGTAGGATGGCACACAGCTGCACCAGGACATGGTCCTGGCTGGAGTGCAGTGTGGCCTGGCCTCCTCTGGTGGACTTTGTGTGCATCTGTGTGTCCTGCCAGGGGCCAGGGAGCTCTAGTGGGCAGCAGCCCTGCTGCCAGGACCAGGTCTCCAGAGAAGGATCCTTGTGGTCACCAATAGCACCCCTGACACCCAGGTCCAGGGAGTGCCAACAGGTGCAGCTGTGCACAGAGGGAGGTGGGGTCACCCCTCTTTGTCTCTCCTCCCACACCACCCTCACCTCTCTCTTCCTGCTCTCCAAACTGTCCCCATGGCAGTGTGCCCCTCACAACCCCAGGTGGGAGGACAGACTGCTGCACAGGCAGAGGGCTCTCCCTGTCCCAGCTCGGTGACAGTGTCCCCTTGGAATTTCCCCTCTCTGGGAAGGTTGTTTCCCTCTCTGGGATGGAAAGTTTGTGGATTGCCAGGACCTGCCAGGACTTCCCATGGCCCCAGGTGTTCAGAGCTCAAAGTCCAGGCAGGTCTGAGAGCACTCTGAGACCTCCGTTTCCCTGGGACTGGGCCTGGCCTGGTCTCTCTGCCTCCCTTCATTCACCAAAGCAGTGCTATGGGGTGGAGGCTGTTCCCGTGCCTTTTGGGACACTTGTGTCCTGCTGCCCTCTCTTCCCTTTGGAGCCTGGCCTGAGCTAAAGCTGTGGCTGAGCCCCTGTGGTGGCTCCAAGAGTGCAGATCCAGCCTTGCCCACTCACACCTCTCCCCATCAAGTGCCTGGGATACAGTAGGTGCTCAATGAATGCTTGCTGCATTTGAATGAGGGAATGAATATATGGAAGGAGGAATTGGAGTCAAGTGCCAATAGGAATGACTGCCTGGCGTCTGCCCAAGCCCACTGTGGAGGGTAGGTGTGACCAGGTCTTCCCCCGCCCACAGGATCTAGGGAGGGCCCGAGCATTGCAGGGGCCCAGAAGCACAGGGCCCAGAGGAGGCAGAAGGCAGACTTCTACTGGACCTGCAGGAGACGGAAGCAATTGCTTTTCCTTCTCTCTCCTTTGGGCCGTCCTCTCTCTGTTCCGCTGAAGTAGGCTGAAGTCTACCGCTCCTGGTTGTGCCTCTCAGCCTGGAGGACACTGGGTGAACGGGAAGGGCCAGGTGATTGGCCTCCCCTCACTGGCTGGCAGGAAAGGCCCTTCAACTAGGAGTTTCCAGAAGCCATGCCAGTCCAGGGCTGCCCAAGGTCACCAGGCTACAGTCACTCAACTCCCCGGATCCCACACGTGTGTCTCTCTCAGTGACTTCCATCAAATACCCTGAGCCGAGGGGCAGCAAACCAGCCAGGGAGCCCCTGGCCTCAGGCTTACAACCTTCCCAGAGAGGGAAAATTCCAAGGGGACACTGTCACCGAGCTGGGACAGGGAGAGCCCTCTGCCTGTGCAGTGGTCTGTCCTCCCACCTGGGGGTGCGAGGGGCACACCTGCCATTGGGACAGTTTGAAGAGAAACTGAAGTCACTGGCGATGCAGTTGATCAGCAGAGGGGACCTGGGGAGAGGGTCCCATCCTCACCTCCTGGACACCTTGAGCATCAGGAATGGCCCTTGCTGACCCTCTGCCACCAATACAGTGCCTGAAGAGATGACAGCTTGCAAAGCATGAGCCCGTGGTCCTGACAGGATCAAAAGGTCATCAGGAGGGAACGGGAAGGAGAGGGGAGGAGGGCAGAAACCCAGAGGAAAGGCAGCGTCTGCCAGTTCACCATGCCCACCGCTGCCGGAGAGCCATCGAGGGTGTGGGCTGCTCTATTATTTATACGCCATGCTCCAAGTTATCTGTAAAGGAAATTGTGTGATAGGCAGTAAATTAAGCAAAGCTGCCCTATAAATTTGGATTAAGTCTTACATTGGTTTTAATATTTAATATATCATCATTAATCACATTTTCACAAACCACAATAGAAATTCAGTTAAGGCTTTAGAAAGTACTGGATAATTATCACTTTCTCCCACTAAAACCTTCCTTTAAATAAAGTGTGGAATCGGTTTAATTTTATTCTATAATATAATAAAACAGCATCAGTCCTCACCAACCAGGGGTGTTGCTGGATTGAGTCCATACACGACGTGGCGACACTGGGACGGAAAGTCTGTGGATTGGCAGATCCTCTGAGATCACCTTCCCTAAGGATCAAGGGCATGCTTACGCTCCCTCCTGATTTGCTTTGTGACCTTAGAGAAATTGGCTAGAAGGCTGATCACGCGGCGTGCTGTGGCCAAGAGGAAGGTCTGCAGAGCAGGCATTCAGGGCCGCAGTGGGAAGGGGCGAGAGGCCTGAGTGTGCCTCCGTGGGTGACACTCTGTGGGCTGCCAGCCGACTCAGGCACATTCAGGCCCCTGAGTGTGCACAGCCAGGCGGGACCACGCACTCCCCAAACAGGTGTGAACTTGAGCCTCCCCACTCAGCTTTAAGCCACATCCGTGAGGCTCATCCTGGGCGGATCAGTCAGGAACAGAGGAGGAAACGTGCGGCCAGCCGGGGCTCACTGGCACGTGGAGCCATGCCAGCAGGGAGCCGGGTCCCGCCACTGAGGCTGCCCTCGTCACCATGGACACCTCTGACAGATGCCGCCAGCTCAAAGGCAGCCACAGAATTCTTCTCCATGTAGTTTCTTTCCCTGGGTCAAAGGGAGAGGTCTTCACCCAGGATTTCCGGGAGCACTGGGCACAGGACTTGGTGCTGAGTCAGGTCAGCAGGGCTGGATGAGAGATGCTGTGAGGGGCAGGGTCAGCTAGGGAGGATGGAGCTGACCCTGGGGGATGGCAGGAAGTTGGGATGCGGGAGGGTGGCTGGGAGGGGGACAAATGTGGGCGACGTCACCAGGGGAGGAAGGAGCAAGGGACCTGTGGGAGCCCATGGGGAAACTTCAGAGGGTCCACTCCTGAGCTGCATGCGCAGCAGGTCCCCCTGGCCAGGGTGGCAGGAGAGCTCAGCAGGAGGGCAGGGGGCCAGGGGATGTCCGCTAGCTGTGGGCTCCTGGGCCTCATGCTGACGTGGTTCAGGGGCATCTGGAATGTTCATAAGAAGGAAGGGGGTCACAGGGACCTGTTGGAGACCTGCCGCGAAAGCCCCAGGGGACCTCGACACCCTCTCCAGGCCCGCTCCCCAACCAGCCTGCAGGGACAGAGGATGTCCACAGCGAGGCCAGCAACAGGATGAAGAGAGGACTTCAGCGTGTCCTTGGCTGGCGATGGCTCCCAGAGGCATGTCCTCTTAGGCCGGGTTCCCTGGAAGCAGACCCTGGGCCAGGATCCAAGTGCCGGCAGGTTGTTTGGAGGTGATGAGGCCGTGGGGACAGTGGGGGTGACGGAGGCAGTGGGGACAGTGGGGGTGATGGGGGCAGTGGGCATAATGGGGTGATGAGTGAGATGGGGGAGATGGGGTGATGGAGGTGATGGGGGAGATGAGATGATAGGTGTGATGGTGTGATGGGGGTGATGGGGGTGATGGGGGATATGGGGAGATGGGGAGATAGGTGTGATGGTGTGATGAGGGTGATGGGGGAGATGGGGTGATGGGGGAGATGGGGAGATGGGGGAGATGGGGAGATGGGGAGATAGGTGTGATGGTGTGATGAGGGTGATGGGGGAGATGGGGTGATGGGGGAGATGGGGAAATGTGGTGATAGGTGTGATGGTGTGATGAGGATGATGGGGGAGATGGGGAGATGGGGTGATAGGCGTGATGGGGTGATGGGGGAGATGGGTGATGGGGGAGATGGGGTGATAGGGGAGATGGGGAGATGGGGTGATAGGTGTGATGGGGTGATGGGGGAGATGGGGAGATGGGGTGATAGGTGTGATGGGGTGATAGGTATGATGGGGTGATGGAGGTGATGGGGGAGATGGGGTGATGGGGGAGATGGGAGTGATGGGGTGATGGGGTGATGGGTGTGATGGGGTGATAGGTATGATGGGGTGATGGAGGTGATGGGGGAGATGGGGTGATGGGTGTGATGGGGTGATGGGGTGATGGGATGATGGAGGTGATGGGGTGATGGGGGAGATGGGGAGATGGGGGTGATGGGGGAGATGGGGAGATGGGGAGATGGGGAGATAGGTGTGATGGTGTGATGGGGGTGATGGGGGAGATGGGGTGATGGGGGAGATGGGGGAGATGGGGGAGATGGGGGAGATGGGGAGATAGGTGTGATGGGGTGATGGGGGAGATGGGGAGATGGGGGTGATGGGGGAGATGGGGAGATGGGGAGATGGGGAGATAGGTGTGATGGGGTGATGGGGGAGATGGGGAGATGGGGAGATGGGGTGATAGGTGTGATGGGGTGATAGGTATGATGGGGTGATGGAGGTGATGGGGGAGATGGGGTGATGGGGGAGATGGGAGTGATGGGGTGATGGGGTGATGGGTGTGATGGGGTGATGGGGTGATGGGGTGATGGGGTGATGGGGTGATGGAGGTGATCATGGGAACACCATGGGTTACTGGGGCTTGAGGAAGGGAGGGAAGCGGGGGTGGGAGTGTGGCTTGACCACGCTGGGTCCACGTGCATGGACACTGGGGTAGGACAGTCAAGTGGATGGCAGGGGGACCCTGGTGGCTTGTTGTAGGGGCTTGCAGAAGAGCAAGGGGAGAAGGGGCGATGCACATGGAGCTGAGCTCAGCACGGGCCTGAGGGGATGACGGTGTCGTGCAGGGTGGAGCGTGGCAGGGTGGCACTCAGACCTCCTGGCTCTGCTGGCTGAGAGGGACGGGAAGAAGGACAGAAGATGGAGTCCAGTGGCTGCTGCCCTGCTCCAGCCCAGCAGAGGAAGCAGGCTCCTTGGTTTTGTGGGATTTCAGGACCTGGGCAGGGAACCTCTGGACGAGCCACAGCCAGGGTGCAGGAAGGAAGGAAGGACTCAGAAGAGGAAGCTTTAAACCCCACAGCAAGGGGGCATCCGGGGGAAGTTGGCACCAGTGAAGTGTGTCCCAGCAGCTCACACTGGGACGTTAGAACAAGGGCTCTGACAAAGACCAAGGGGGTGGACTGGAGGAGGGGCCAGGTGGGTAGGAGCTCGGGCTCCTCAGCTCACGAGTCCTGAGCACACTTGTGAGGAGAGACCAGAGTGTCTCAGGAAGGGAGAGACTGGGGAGGGCGTCACCCGGAGGCTGGGAGGCCCAGCGGTGTGGCACCGGCTTTCGCAGGTGGAGCAAGTGCAACTTGAGAAGAGCCCCTGGTTTCAGAATGGCGGCACTCCCACCCTGAAGTTCTCACGTTCTGAGGACTCAACTTGGCTTTCTCTTTCCTCCCCACGTGCCCCTGACGTTTTCCCGGGAGGGGCTATTCCTCCCTCCATGACTGTGTCCCCCGAGAGCTGCAGACAGACGCCCTTTAACGGCGAGCTCCTGCGCTGTGCTCCGTAACAGCCGTCAGCTGTGCCCGTGTAGGACAGCCGCAGCGATGGCACTCGGTGGAAGTCTTCTAACTGCCCGCGGGAGGAGCAGGGGCTAATTGGCCTGGGAAGCGCTGCCCTCCCCTTGCCTCAGTGGGTAGGTACGTCAGGTGGTGCGGGGGGGGGCAGATGCCAGGGCCCTGGATGGCTGAGCTGGATGGCTGAGCTGGGGAGCCCGGGGGAAGGCCAGTTGTCTGCCGGGGCCCCAGGGTTATTTCAGATTCCTCGGAGAAAGCTGAACAGTGTGGGTTTGACACGAACATGACAAAAAGGTTTCTACAAGATGTAATTTGGGTCACATTCTCTCAGTGGGTATGCAGGCACAAAAGGAAGAAAGGAAAGCTCAGCCCTGGTTACTTCCTGGAGAGGCTGCAGGCTGCGCCTCCGCTGCCAACGGGGCCAGGCGGGGCGCGGCGAGCGCGTGCTGAGCGTCCTCCCTGCGCCAGCGCTCAGCTCCCCGTGGGGCAGGCGGCCCTGCCGGGTTAACGTGGGGTGTGCCCAGCCTGTGCCCGGCCGAGCAGGGGCACAGGTTCCCAGCTTCCTGGCCGCAGGTGAGGCGGTGCTGGGGTGCGCTGCTCCTGCCCAGGACTCACGCTTTTATTTTTCAATAAACGCACTCAGGATTTAGAGAGAGTTGGCAAAGACAGCTCAGAGTGTGGGGCCCGCCCTGGGAGAGCTTCTCCTCCGGGCTTTCCCCGCTGTTGACATCCTACCTCAGTGGGCTGATGCGTCCCGACCGCTGGACCGAGACAGACTCGCCTTCACCGAGTGAAGTCCACACTTCATGCAGTTCCCTTGGCCCTCGCCCAAGTCCTTCTTCCTGCCTCGGATCCCAGCCGGGATGACAGCTGTAGCTGCTCTGTCTCCTCCTGCTCCTCGGACCCTGCTTGATCCAGATGGCCTTGGTGGTTTGGAGGAGCACTGGACAGGTGTTTTGGAGCTTGTCTTTCAAGTCGGGTTTGTGGAGTGTTTTTGTTTCCTCGGGGTTAGACTGGGGTGTGGGTTTTGGAAGGAAAACCCAGAGCACACACCCTCCTCCTAGCAGCAGCCAGGCAGGCTCGCTGCCCACCTGGCCCTGCTGTCTGTGTGCATCCCCATCCCTGGCCGAGGTTTCAACACCCCAAATCACCTTCTGTGAGACTTTTGATTCTCTTCATAAGAAAATCAGTATCACAGCTCACACCTGAAGAGCTCAGAGTTTTGTTCCATGAGGGGGGGATATTCAAATATTGAAGAAGAAAAGTTTTTCTGCACGTATTTGTGTCTTCTCTTCAAGGTATGTATGCATATCTTTATCGAATCTTTTATTTATATTTTATGTTGCAGTGATCAACAAACTGATTTTAAATTTTATATCAAAAGCAAAAAAAAAACAAACAAACAAACCAAAAACTAAAAACTAAAATAGCTAATTCAATACTGAAAAAGAACAAAGCTGAAAGATTGGCAATACACAACCTTGGGACACTATGAAGCTTCAGTAATCAAGACAACAGGGGGCCAAAGAGCAGACGTAGATCCACAAACAGAAGAGAGGCCCACACGCAGTCAGCGGGTCTTTGACATAGAAGCAAAGACAATTTTCTAGGGAAGGGGTACTTTCTCAGCACACAGAGCTGGAACCACTGGACATCCATGTACAGGAAAAAAAAAAGATAAAAGAAACGAAGAATATAGATGCAGACCTTACCTGCTACAAAAATTGTTACAAGTTGTATTATAAGTCTAAACATGGAGTGGCTTTCTATAAAAGAAACATAGGATAAAGTGTAGGCGACCTTAAGTTTGGAAATGAATTTCAGCACCAAAAATATGATTTATAAAAAAATGACTGGTAAATTATGCTTTGCTGAAATTAAAAACCCCTGCCTCGTAAATGCCACTGTTAACCAAAGACAAGCCCAGACAGGAGAAGTATCTGTAAGGCACATTATCCGATAAAAAAACTTGTATCCAAAACATACAAAGACATTTTAAACTCAACAATTTGAAAACAAGCCAACTAAAAAGTAGGCAAAAGATTATAATAAACATCTCACCAACAAAGATGTACAGATAGCAAATAAAAGATAAAAACATGATCAACCTCATTTTTCATCAGGAGACTACAAATTACGACAGTGGGACTGACCACACACCTGCTGGGGTGACTGACCCTGAACATGGACAGCAAATGCTGCCCAGGCTGAGGGGTAACAGGACCCCTCACCGCGGCTGCTGGGAGAGCAAGATGGTTCAGCCCCCGTGGACGCCAGTTGGGAAGCCAAAGGTGGTCTTACCCTACGATCCAACCACATGACTGACTAAATGAGGTGGGGGTGGGGCCAGTTTGCTCACCATTGCAGTGGGCTATTGCCACAGGTAGGCAGGGGGAGGAGCCCAGAATCTTCCGCGGGGAAGCAGATTCACTGTGTGTGGTTACCAGCCCATCTGAGCACGGTGAGACAGAGCACACTCAGGAAACCTGTTGTATGGAGTGGGTTTGCTTCTCGCAGGTGGCGAGAGCCAACGGAAGTCTAGCACCCATTCAGGGCTGGTTCCTGAAGGCTCAAAAAAGCTGCCCGAGAGCCGATCTTACCTGAGCCAGCCTAACTCGTAGTGCCGCAGGGACTCCTACGGGCAGCCTGCCTGGGTGCACATGCCTGAGGAGCAACAGGACTCACCGGGCAAAGCCTGAGAAGGTGTCCTGCCTCCAGGGAAGAGAGGAACAGGATGGTCCCAGGCTGCTCCTCCACGGCTCAGCATGTCACACTCCCTAGGTGTGTCTCGGGCAGTCCCCCTCTGTACCAGAACTCTGCTCCCTCAGCAGTCATTCTTGAGAACTTCAAGCAAGGAAGAGGGGAAGGGCAGGGCCGTGCAGGCTTCCTGGACCGTATAGTGGTGGTCATGTCGAAGATATCAGTATGAGCTGGTTTGTCTTAACCCAGGTACAGGTAGATGTCATTCAAACACCTATGGGTACATCCGTGTGCAGGAGGTGGCATGCACACCATATCCCTTTACTTCGTCAGCGGCAAAGGTCTGGAGATGACGACACCCAACAGGAAGAAAAGGGGCAGCTGGGACCCAGGTTTTTATTTCGAATTTCATTCTCCAGCCAAAATCACCTGGAGCAGGTAATCAACAAGATGAGTCTGGACTGTCTTGTGGTGGCAGAAAGCAGGCAAGTGCTCACATGACAGAGAACACCAACCAACATCAAAGAGCACCGGAGCCAACACACACCTTCTCCTGGACAAAGCCAGATTCATGGGATCAACAGAATGAATCAGAGTACGGGCCAATAATTCAGGCTGTAGGACAAGTGCCCTGGGGTGCGTGCTGCTGTGAGTGGATGAGTGATGGGTGGATGAAGGAGGGAAGTCAGAGTTCCACACAGTTACACAGACAGCTCCGGTCTTTGGGGTTAGCCGTGCATGATGCCTTCCTTCTGTAGAGTACAGTGTGGAAAAGGAGAGAAACGAAGACTTCATCAGACAGAAAGCTGGCAGAGATGATGTGAGCCGGGTGAGCGACATCACAGAGACGTCAGGAAGTCATGTAGCGCTGGGGTCTTTGGCAGGATGGGGTGGGAGCAGCACTTGACCTCTGCGCTCTTCCTCCTCAAACCTTCAGCCCAGTCTGACCTTGAGAAAAAGATAGCTGGCAAGTTTCCATAGGGAGCATCCTGCCAACGCCTGACCAGGACCTCTTAAAACCACCAGGAATGTCAGAGACAGACTCACAGCCCAGAGGAGCCCAGGAGGCCTGGCGGGAAGATGCTTAGTGGTGATGGGGATGCCCAAGGACAGAGGAGCAGGCACTGGGTAAAAACCGAGGACGTGAGCAAAGCGTGGATCTTAGCTGACCACATGCCAGTGTCGGTTTTTCGGTGTGGCAATCACAGCACAGCCACATGGATGTCACTAGAGAATACTGGGTGCTGCGTTCAGAGATGATCTTCTCAATTTTTCCATAAACCTACAGCTCCTCTAAATAGCTTGGTGATTTGAAAAGGTTGAGAGAGACGCTGCTCAATGCCAGGAAGATTTTTCTCTGACAAAGTAAACTGCGGTTATTACTAAGGTAGCTAGCACCATGGAATGCCTACGCGTGTGCCACCCCCTTCCTTCCCTGGAGAAGAGAGTGGAGAACAGCTGGGCAGGTCCCACACACCCAGTCTTTCCTTGGCCCCTCTGCGCAGCCAACCCTCAGTGGTCACGGGCGTGGGGTGGGGTGGGTGGGAGGTCTCAGGATGCCTGCAGATACCAGATCTGAGGATGCTCAGGGAAAAGATAGTGCTTACTCACAACTCACACACATCCTCCTGAATGCTTTGATTCATCTCAGAGGTCTTATAATACCTAATAAAATGTAAATGCTATGTAAGTAGCTGCTATGTTTAATTGATTAGGGGACAGTGATAAGGGAGAAGTCCATGCCTGTTCAGTTACTGATGCCCACAGTGAAAACGTGTGGTGCACGATTGGTGGAATCCATGGGTGCAGAACTAATGGGCACAAAGGGCCCTGAACGTTTCCTATGAAAGTCAGATTATTCTGCCAGCTGTTTTCCTCATGCTTGGAGAGGTCTCAGCCTCTCCTACTCCAGAATGATCCATATCGATTGCTTCAGTGGGTCATGTCCAGCCCCAAAGTCCCAAAGCTTAGTGCAATTCCTGGCAAAGATCATGTGATTGATAAATTCCTTCTTTCACTTATCAGATCAGTATTAACCATCTGTTCTGCGTTGGGCACTGTGCTAGGTCAGAACTGCGGCCAGAGCATGTTGGAGATGGCACCAAATTGCTCCTTCTGGGGCAATATGTAGACATGAGAAATGTCTTCAGAACGGCCATGGTGAAGCCTGATGGCCACCAAGAGTTATAAAGAGCAAGTGCATCTTGTGCATCGTGTGCCTGGGTAAAGATATGTATGCTGTAGTTTCCATGCAAAGAAAATTAGGCACTCAGTACATGCAATGCCCCCAAATGTGGATTGTTTGGATAATGACTTTGTTATAAATAACTTGCACTAATCAGAAGAAAGATTGCACTAAATTATTGATGATACTCACAGAGGCAGGGTTGGGGAGGAAAAAACCCCACAAATTAGCTTTTCCTGCTATTCTAATCAAGAAGAAGGTTGAGCATGAAGAACTATGGGATTTGGGGAGGTTTCATTGCGGGGACTCCCACCCCTGCCAGCTTTCCTGTTAACAGCCCACAGCTCAGCCGTGCCGTGGGCCGCTGGCCTTGTCTCCACTGTCCGGGTCTTGGATCGTCTGCGCTCCTTCAGGTCAGGATGTCTAGGGACGTGGACCAGACGGGTGCTGCTGCACACAGGTAGGTGCGGGAGGGAGCTGGTTCTGCATTCTGGGGAGATGGCAGGGAACAAATACACAAAGAGCTGAGTGTTTCAAGATGGCTCTAAATGTTAGTGATGTCAGACATCATCCTGTGGCCACCGAATCGCCCTATGTGGCTAACATCTTTGCCCTGCTCCGAGGGCATGTTCCCTTCCCTGGGTGGTCACCTACATCTCCAGGCCACCTCCTCACTGCATCTCCACTCACTGTCCCACCTGCCCACTGAGACCCACCCCCACCACGGCCTCCTCTCAGTCTTGCAGAGCCTCTGCTGCCCTGCTGGCCGCCTGAGTCTCCTCTGCCATAGTCCCCCTGCCTGGTCTCACCCGACACTGGATCTTCCTCCCCGTCTGGGCCCTGGCTTCAGCACCACCTTTGGTCAAGCCTTCTCTGATGGCCCCAGTTAAGCTGCAGCACCCCTTTACTCTGGAGGGGAGAATGCTGGGTTCTGGCCACACTGCCGTCTGTCCCAGCCCTGGACTGAGCACAAGTGTGGCCGCCGTGCCGAGCTCTGACCAAGTACGCTGACACTGTCCCAAGGCATTCTTGGCACCACCCCCTCTAGGTGAGCACCGTCCTTGGCAAAGAAGCTCAAGCAGGGACTGAGTGTGGCCAGAGGCTGGGGTGTGCAGAGTGGTCGGAGCTGGCCTGGGCAGGGGCAGAGAGCTGGACTGGAACCGTAGTCACAGCATCAGCCAGGATCAGGAAGTACACCCGTGGGGGCAGGTGGTTGGATCAGTGGTGCTGCAGTCAGAGGTGACTTTCGGGGCAGGCCGAGACTCAGGGGGGACTGCTCTTTCCCAGGCAGAAGGCCAAGCTGCCAGCCGCCTCCGGTTCAGTGCCGAGCACAGACCCCAGGAGCCCAGCGCCTGCGTGGCCTTGAGACTTCTCTCCTGCTGAAGGAGCAGGGTTAGCTGGGGGCTCCTGTGCAGAACCAGTGAGGGGGCAGCAGGCCACCCTCCGCGCTCAGCTTCTGGCTCAGGTGAGGTCATTTCTCCATCCCTTTGTGCTGGTTCTCCCAGGGCCTGGTACTGGGCTGGGAGCACCCTGGCAGGACGCAGGGCTCTGCAGCCTGCCTGTGTCTGCAGGGGCATGAGCGGCAGCCTGCAGAGTCCACGCTGGTGGATTCTTGTGCCCGGGAAGCTACTTCACCAGGAAGATGCCTCCAGGGGAGGGAGACAGGTGCACCTCAGCCCTGCCCCTCCTCAGCCGTGAGGCCTGACAGGAGAATAAAATAACAAAGCCAAGGACACGCCTCCTCCTGCTTCAAACTCAGCATCCATGTGTCTAGCCCTCAGGATGGTGGGAAGAACAATTAGCAGAGCCTTCAAAGGGCCAGATCCGTGCTGGGCCTGGAGGCCACCCAGAGGACGGGCCAGAGGGGAAGGGTCACCATGTCCCTAGCCCCTCCGCCATCTGTGGAAACCACGCGTTTGCTGTGTTTCCTGGGCACTGCACGGGAGGGAAATACCAGTTGGATTTCAGTTCATGAGCAGTGTCCACAAAATGCAGCCACCCCCCAAGCCGAAGAGGAAACCCCACTGGTTCCTGACCTGCTGCACTGAGCTCAGGCCACCGTGCGTGGGACGAGGCTGGCCACGCCGGCCTCCTTCTGCACAACTCACCATCGTGTACAAAGCCCACCCCACTAGGCCCACTAGGCCTCTGTCTGTCCCTGTGAAAGTAGGCCAGCTGGCCAGGACAGGCCCTGGGTTGTCCCCTGGCAGCACCCTCCCGGCCCTGGGAGCTTGGGCGGGGGGCTGCCTCCTCAGCCTCTCTCCTCCTTCCTTCCCTCTTCCTCCCCTACTTTTCCAGGGCTCCTCTGAGGCTCTCTAATCATCTCCGGGAATAGGTGACACTGGCTTAGAAAATGAAAACCCACCGTGTCCCCACTGAGACCACTCCGTGGCTCATTCTCCTTAAAATATGCAAATATGTCACAGCCTGTCTGCAGCAGGGCTGGGGCTCGGGGCTGAGAGCCCCTTCTGAGGGCTTCCCGACAGACAAGTGTGAGCTCTGGAAACAGGGCCGGAGGGGAGAGGGAGCCGGTGGGAGACAGAGAAGGAAGGGGACGTGCAGAGCCTGGCATTTCTCTTCCTTAAAAGAGACACCGGAGCTGACGGAGCCATCCTTTTATTTCCGTATTAGGATCTCCGGAGCATTCTCACTTGGGTATAATCTTTTAGGAAAGATACGCTGCCAGCAGCACACACAGACACCCAGTCCACCCGGGAGAGATTTGCCGTGGCGGTGCTGAGATGAAGAGCTGTGTCCTGGCGTTTTGTGAACAAGCCATCTTTAATAGTGGGAAGCTCATCCTGTCTGGGTGGAAACGTTCCCACGGCTCCTGGCGGAGTCCCTGAGCTTCCTCCTCTACCAGGATGGAATCCTGTGACCAGACCCATCCATTGAAACCCAGAAGGGGTGGCC
Organism: Marmota monax; assembly: GCF_021218885.2. Classification (NCBI taxonomy): domain Eukaryota; kingdom Metazoa; phylum Chordata; class Mammalia; order Rodentia; family Sciuridae; genus Marmota; species Marmota monax. Next base: position 36,577,397 of record NW_026695222.1, on the reverse strand, counting down.
CTGGGTGGCCCCAGGAGATCCTGCTGGGGATGCCACTGTCCTGAGCTGGTGCTGGTGTCCAGGGCAGAGGTGTGGGGAGTCCAGGGAGGGTGGGGTCCTGGGAAAGTACCCTTCCATGTCTCTCACTGCCCTGTCTAGCTGGGGGTCCTGCCTCTCCTGGCCTGCCTTCCCAAAGGCTCCTTCTGTTGCTGAAGGCTCCGTCCTTGTCCCCGATGCCAATCCAATAACGAGGACACGGTTTTGAGAAAAAGGAAAAAGAAGCTTTACTGTTTTGCTAGCAAAGGAGAAACCCAGGGGACTGCTGTCCCAAAGGCTGTGATTCTGCCCATCTGCAGGAACAGGGGGTTCTATAGAAGTGATTCAGAGGAAATAAGACGAGGGAGGAGAGATCAGGAAGGAGGAGGTCAGGGAGAAGTTTAGAGAACAGAAAATTGGGAAGAAGAGGAAACATGTAAGTTTGAAAGCCACAGGGATCTAGTGAGAGCATCAAGTGAGCCCTGTTACTCTTCCTCTTGTGTCCAGAAATGGAGTAGATGCCGCGTCCCTGTGACCGTAAGGGGTCACCCCTCCTGAGGGATTCTTAATTCAACATGCCTCAATGTCCTAGTTTTTCCCCTTAAAGGTAGTTTTATTCTGAAGTGAAATGATGAGAATCTAGAGGAGGGTGCTGCCTCCTGCGCTGTCACAGGTCCACCCTCTCCTTGTCTATGTGCCCCCGTGCGTCTCCGCCACGGAAGTTCCACAAAGTGTCAGACGACTGTATTCATCGCTACCCCCTAATTCCCAGTGTCCGGAGTTACCTGCCCACAGAGGTTCTCAACTTGATCTCACTTAGAGAATGAATAACTGGACAGGTGAACGGGAAGATTCAATTTTAAAAGAATATCAGTAGTACTTTAGTAGGTGACTTTGACACTGTGCATTTCATCGAGCAACCCGGGGCTCATTTTTCAGGCCCCTGCCATATCCTTTTAGCTACCACACTCTCTCCTACCCCTGGAGAGAAGCCAGTGCTATAAATAGCCTTACGTGCTTTCTGCACAGCTTCAATGCACAAGCACAGGCAGGTAACAGGGTGTTCAGCTAATTGTCTTTACATGAATGTTATCAGATTCTGTGCATTTCTCGAGCCTGCTTTCTGTAATCAGTCCACCAATGGCAGCAATCTACCCTAAGAACTGTATAATCAACTTACTATTTTAATAGCTGTGAAATGTTTCATGGTATATTTTAAACCACTTTATTATTTAATTTGTTTCTAGTTCTTTGATTACTATAAACAATTCTGTGATAAGCATTTCATGCATTTATCTTTTGTACAGTGTTTTCATATCTCTGATGTAAATCAAAGAGAATGCTTGGTCATAGAGGAGGTAATTGTTTTAAAAACACATAAAACTTAAACAGGATGACATGATTCCATTGTATAAAATGTCTGGGGACCTGGGTCCCCCATGGGATGATTTTGTACAGCTCAGGTCTGACTCCTACCTGGTTGTCTGGCCTTGTTGAGGTGCCATACAAAGCACCACAGACTGTGACTGAAACACCGAGACGTGGTCCTCACAGTTCTGGAGGTTGGAAGCCTCAGGGCCTGCATACTTGCTCCAGTGAGGGCATTCTTCCAGGTTTACAGATGGTCACCCTCCCTGTGACCTCACCTGTCCTCTCTCTGGTGCATGCATGTAGAGTTAGAGAGATCTCTGTCCCTCTACTTGCAAGATCATTAATCTTAAAAGATCATGATCCCCTCTTAAGTCTCATTTAACCTTGATTATCTCCCAAGGAGCCCCATCTCCAGATAAGGCCCATGTGGGCTTAAAGCTTCGACGTATGATTTCTGGGGGATGCAGTTAAGTTTTTAGGCCTAGGAAACAGGGCATATGCTGTCTTGAACATGAGCCTTCTAGGCAAGACTGGCCATGAAAGTTGGGGCAGGATTTTTGGAATGGTAGAGTGGGGACCTCAGTGAATATTCCCTTCCATGAAAGCAATAAAAATACTGGAAAAATTGTTCAAAATCAACTTTTTTGGTATTCTTGACGTTGATCAAAGGATTTCAACAGCTGAGGAACAGAACTTTTGTGGGAATAATAGGGTCAGTGGCTTTGGGCTGCCTGCTCACATTGTCCTGCATCTAGCTCCACGATGCCTCAAACACCAGCAAGCTCTTGGCTACAGAACCGTGGAGGACAGGAGACTGCCACCACTGTGAAGGTCACTGGGCCTGTGGATCTGCAGCCAACCCACCATAACCTTGACTTCATTAGACCTGCTCACCTCTCCATTTAGAAGACATTGTAAAAGTTCTGTCACTACCTGGGGTGTCCCAGAGCCTCCTCCTCTCTCCAGGATGTTTGCTGACATGGCCAGTGGCCTCGGCTCACCGGAGCAGCCATCGGAGACCTTCACACCAGCTGTGACAAACAAGAGCCTGACCAGCCACTTAAAAGAAAGGTCTGGAGAAAGACGTCTACGGGCCTTTGAAGTGCTCAGACCTATCATGGGACTCTAGAAGGCTGAGCATGTGCAGGATGGTGCATGTGCCCCAGAAAGACCTGGGGGGGGGGCTCCAAGTCTCTCATCTGGGATGATAAGGCCTTGAACCTGGAGGAATGGAAGGCTCATGCAGAACTGTGAACAAACACAGTGTTGAAATATGTTCAACACACACACATGTGTACCATTTGGCAAAGGGTGGAAGATTTATTCTAGGAATTTAAATCATTAACTGACCACAAGTGAAACAGGTAAAGTCTTCAATAACTGCACCCTAAAATAAATAAATAAAAACTTCATGGAAAAGTCAATGAACAAACATTATTACCAGTAAAAGCTACATTAACTAAAAGCTTTAGGAACTGAGAAAAAGCTGGTTTCCAGAGGTGCCATATTAAATTATCTAAAATGCTCAGTTCTCAACAGAAAATATAATGGAAAAGTATGGGTAATGCATACATAGTTTTTTAAAGAGTGTTCAATAGAAACCTCCTGAGGAATGTGGATTTTAGACTTAGTAGGTAGGTGTATCTGTAAATCAGATGTTCAATTATGTCAAAAAGCCCCAAATTATCTGTATCTAAAGAAGTTAAGAAATAAGGAAATGGCATGTTACCAAAAAAACACCAGTAAAAAAGTCATCAAAACACACCAGATAGAAATTCTAGAGTTCAAACATAATTAACTGAAGTGAAAACTTGACTGTGCACAACTGGGAATCTGTGAACTTGAAGACAAGTCGACTGAATCTCCCCGGTCTGTGGATCAGGAAGAGAGTTGAAGAAAGAGAACATGGCAGATCCCCAGACTCCTTGACACTCTCACATGCCCCAGTGCAGCAGAATTGTCATGAACATGTTCACCTGGCAGAATTCCCAGGAGAGAACAGAGGGAGGAGAATGAGCATCTGAAGAAGGATTTCTTAAATTTGATAAAAATCATTTTTTGCACCTCTAAAATGCTCAAAAGAGGTCCAATTACAATAAACTCACACAGATCCACACTAGACACATTGAAATCAAGCTGTCAAAAATCAAAGAAAACGAACTGATTTTGAAAACAAGAGGAAAATGATTCGTCCCATACACAGAATTCTTTATAAGACTAACACTGACTTCTCACCAGAAACCATGGATGCCAAAGGCAGTGGGACGACAGGATCAAAGTGCTGGAAGAAAAAGACCATCCACCACCAGCCTGTGTCCATCCCCAGCGGTCCTCAGGAAGGGCTGAGGGAGGGGCACAGCTCCAGGTAAACAGAACAGAGGAGAAGAAGGCATCAAGAGCAGGCTTATGATACAAGACGCTGAGGGCAGTCCTTCGAGGTAAGAAGAAAGGGCATTAGACCATATTTTGAGTGCACGTGAAGAAATGAAGAGCATCCGGTGTTAACTAGATCAGCTAGTGTAAAAGAGGAAAAACGCACTTTTGTGACTCTTTTCTTCACTCATCTGATTTTAGAAAACAAGTGGAAAAAGTAAAAGTTCTAAAATTATGTTGATGGGATTATAGTGTTGAGCAGATATGTTCTGTATGACTGTGGCGGCGAAAGGAATCGAAAGAAATAAAATAATGATGGAGCCGGTGTCCATGGACTGAAGCAGTTAACCTGGTGTCAACCCAAACTAGATCGCTGTATGTGGAGATGCTCGTTATCATCTCCAGAGAAAGCACGCAGAGAACAGCTCAAAGATACCGTGGGAAAACGATGAGGAGGCTCAAGAATACCCCAGGGAAGATCCGTTTAGCTCCACAGAAGGCAGTGATGGAGGAGCAAAGGAATAAACAGACACAAGATCGAAGGAGCAAAACGGCAGGTGCCATCCCATCGTTAAGGATGTTAAATGGATTAAATATTGCAACCTAAATAAAAAGGCAGAAAAATTTATGGATAAAAAATACAATTCAACATATGGTACCCACAAGAGGATTTGAATTTAAAAACATAAAATGTCATTGGCAGAAAAAGGGGTGCCAGTTGTGTAGCACAAAAAACGGTTATAACACCAGTGCTGGGCCACCATGCCAAGGCTGGGGCCACCTTCCAGTACTAGAGTAAGCAACCAGGCCAGGGCTGGAGTGAGTGACCCTGCAGGGCTGGACCGAGTGACCATGCCAGGGCTGGAGAGAGTCACCCTGCAGGGCTGGAGTGAGTGACCCTGCAGGGCTGGACCGAGTGACCATACCAGGGCTGGAGTGAGTGACCCTGCCTGGGCTGGAGACACCATGCCATGGCTAGAGCAGCCACGTCAGTGTCAGGCAAACTGGCCGTGAGGGCATGAGAGAGACCACTCACTGCAGAGAAGGCTGGGCCCTCAGTACTGCTGAAAGGTCATCACACTAGTGACCATTACGACCTTAAACACATACGTCCCAAACACAGGAGCCACAGAGAAGACCTTGCCCTGGACAGAGAATTCAGCCACAGCGACAGTTCAAGGGTGGCCAAGCCGAGAGATGGAAGGCCAGGGAGGCACAGAGGACTGAGGTGTGCAAGGGGAGACGGCCAGGGTAGCTCAGGCCTCCTCCTCACGCCCACGGGGCACCTTCTCTGCATGGACCGTGGAGCCGTGAAGCGACACAGAGCGCACACGCAGGGGACTGAGGTCCTTCAGAGCAGGTTGTCTGTCCTGAAGCAAATTAAATCAGAAGTCAGTCACAAGGAAGTTTGGGACATTTACATTATTGGGACCTCGGAGGCCCAGGTCCAAGGCCCACACCTGGGAACCCGAAGTCCTGGGGCCATGTGACTTCAGGGACATCACCTTGGGGAAGGTGAAGCAAGGCCTGCTGGGAGGAGCTGGTGGCCCACAGGAAGTTCCATGGACCCAGAACGTCCTTCCACCGGCTCTGGGACCTGTTGAGAGAGCAGGCTGTGCTGGTCCAAACACGCGGCACGCGGCCTGAGGGGTTTTCTCACTGTGGAACTTCTTCAGGGTTCGCCTTTGGGTCCAGCCACCACATGCTCCTTGGCAGGGTCTCGTAGATCTTCCCCCGTGGCCGGGCCTGCGGAAGCGTGGTTCCTGCATCAATCAGTTGCGCCTTGCGAAACCACACTCAGGCGGCTGCCAGCTGCTTGTTTTGTTCACTGTGAGTTTTTCAAATCTGATGAGTGAAAATTGTTTCCTTATTTGGTTTGGAGCGCGTTCCTTGACTGATTTTGATTGATAGGTTGAGTGCATTTCCTCTGTTGTAAGATAAATGTTTGCTTGTATCACCTAACTTTGGGACAACATATGCCACAGGTATTTGGATGCTAAGGATATTAACCCTTTGCCATACGGGTTGCAAGTATATTTCCTAATTGTGCTCTACCTTGTATGGTTTTGTGTGTGTGTATATGAATACAGATGGGCAAGGTTTAACTTAGTTTGTCAAATCCATCAATATTCTGTATGTAATAATTCTAGTATCATGAAACATGCCCCCCTTCAGCAAGATCATAACTCGACAACTAAATTTTCTTCTAATATGTTGGTAGTTCTCTTTATGTTTAAATTTTAATGCAACTGAATTTATTAGATGTAAGAATTGAGATTTTTGAAAGAATGTCCTTCCTTGCTCTCCGGTGTTTGAGCAATCCCACCGCCGCTGATGTAGAGTCCTCCAAGAACTGGGCACAGCTGGGCCATGTGCTAGTTCTGCTGTGCGCAAGTGTGTCCCTCCGTGGACCTTTCCTTTGTTATAACTTGGCCACCGCAGCCTCTCTCGATAGCAAGGGCACACAGCCTGAGGCTGCCCTTCCTAAGCAGCTTAAGCCCACAGCCAGGGCACCACGTCCCCTCAGCAGTGTAGCGGATGCCTTTGTGGTCCCCAGCACACTGCCCTGCCGCACCACCTCCACCACGTGGCACCGCATGGGCTCCTGGCAGTTTCATGTGGCCTTTTCCAGCATCTTCCACTGTGCTGTTTATTCTAATCTTTTCCTAGGAGGCCTTTAGACTGTTAGGGACAATTTACATTTCCAAAATATTTGGTGTTCCCATTCCAAGACACCCTCAGTCTTTGTACCAACTTCGGGATAACACACGGTTGTGTGGACTTATTTAATGGTGGTTTTCTCCTTTGATGGAAAGCCTGGGGGTAAGAGGTGCCCACTTCCTCCCTGGTGTGTTCCCAGCCCCTGACCCTGGGCAGCTGGGATTAGAGCCCAACGTGTACTTAACACATTAACAGGTGGCAAAGGGCATCTCGTTCTGTATGGTTGGAGCTTATCATTTTATTTAGTGGATATTTGTTGAAGTCTTTATGATGCAAGGTACTGGCTCTGACGTTGACCTGAGGAAGCCTTTCTGGACATTATATTCCAGTGACCTTCTTAGGGTTCTGAAAGGCCATCTCTCATTGGTTGGATTCAACTCCAAGAATTCATACGTGGAAGTCCTTGCCCTCAGTACCTTGGAATGTGGTGTGATTTGGGAGTGGGGCTGTTGCAGGTGTCATGTGTGACAATGGCCTCGTCCTGGGGCCAGGCACTCCCCAATCCAACATGAGTGGCATCCTTATAAAGGGAGACTTTGGAAACAAGCATGCACACAGGAGAGGGCCATAAGGAGGTGAAGAAGCCAGGGAACCTTGAAGGTGGACAGCAAGCCCCCGGAATCTATGGCCGGGGCCACATTCTCCCTGCAGCCCTGGAGAGACCCCCCAGAGACACCCTGATGCTGAGCCCATCCTCCAGGACCTGAGGGCCGGACACTGCTGTATGCAGCATGTGACCTGCAGTGCTTGTCCAGCAGCCCCACAGTTGGCATGGGGCCTCTCTCCTGGGTGGGCACTGCCTCTGCCTTGCTCTGCCAGGGGTGGAGGTCAGTGGAGAGCTCGACAGCTCTGTGCACTCGAGGGCAGCTCTTTAGTCTACTCTCCCCCTGGATGCCCACTTCCCCTCTGACTGCCTGGTCATCTCACAGAAGTGCCCACATGACAGCCTTGGTAGGAACCCGAGTTGGCAAGATGACCCCTGGCCACAACGACAGAGGAACTACGTCACAGGGAGGATCACTCCTGAAGATATTTCCCTTGGCTCTCCCACCTGGTACCTAGAGAATTCTTGATACAAGCAAGAGATGAGGAGGTAAACTCTCTTTTAAATGAAGACAGTGAGCTTTCCAAATAAAACTAAAGTCTCTGTGTCTCTTCCTAATCTTTAAAAAATACTCGCTACATGGCAGTATCTTCCTCTAGAAAGCACGTGCTTCCCGGGTCTGATGGGTCTGCAGTGCCCCCTTGGGCGCTGCCTTGGGGGGTGTGTGCTGTTGCAGGCCCGCTCCTCCCTCGGAGCTGCCTGGGCAGCATGGGCTGGTTTGTTCTCTTCTTTTCTGCTGACGGATATCCCTGTTTTCCTCTCTCCAAACACTGACATGAATTTCTTAAACAGTACCTAATCATCAATGTGATTAGATATTTGTAATAAATATTAAACTCACTTCACCTGCCTGTAACATTTAAGTGAGAGTTTTATGTTTCTTTGTTTTTGTTTTGGATCCTGTTGTAATTTTTGTGCAGTTTCTTTGATTTTCTGTTCCATAAGAGGCATATTCACTTTTGAATCCAAAAGTATGCTGCACTGAACCAAAAGGGAGCTGCATTATTTAAAACAAAAAACAAAAACAGTCCCACAGCCCGTAGCTGTTACTGAGTGTCAGGGTTTCTGGAAAGATGGCTTCTGCAGGGTCACATGTGGCAGGGAGCCTGGAAGGTCTCACCTGGCTGGAGTCACCTTGCCGTGGCACACCTGCTGTGACAGAGCAGGACAAATAATCTCCAATAAATCAACTTCAAGAAATGTGTGCAGGAGCCAAACCAAGAAATCAGGCTGCGTTGCTCTGGAGAGGAGGCCAGCCCGTGCCCTGCCCCTGGGAGGCTCCCGTGGTCGCTTCTCCCCACTGCTGGAGCATGGGTGCTGACTTGAAGGGTCAGCCTGCGACTGTCCACAAGCCACCCAAGGGTGCTCGAGAACAGAGGGCTGCAGGCAGAACCCAGGAGCACGGCCTTCTGTCCATCCAGACACTGCTCTCTGTGTGAACGACTCCTTTTTAGTTTCTCAGCCTAGTGTCTTCCACCTTTCTCTCCATTCTAAGTCCACGACTTCCTGTTCTTGGATACAAGTGATAGATCACTCAACTCCCTGTGGTCACAGTCTACTTTCCACTGAGTAGTAGATAACCACCATTATTACCATACATCACCATCACTCTCACCACTACCAGAGCCATCACCATGATCACCCCCTCCTCCATCACAACCATCACCACATCATCTCCAAACATGACACCACCATCACCACCATCACCACCACCATTACCACCACCATTACCATCACCACCATCACCATCATCACCATCACCATTACCACCACCACCACCACCACCACCATTACCAACACTATCACCATCATCACCATCATCACTATCACCACCATCACCACCACCATTACCACCACTATTACCATCACCACCATCATCATCATCACCATCACCACCACCATCACCACCACTATTACCATCACCACCATCACCATCATCACCATCACCACCACCATCACAACCATCATCACCACCACCATTACCATAACCACCATCACCATCATCACCACCACCATTACCACCACCACCACCACCATTACCAACACTATCACCATCATCACCACCATCACTATCACTACCATCACCACCACCATTACCATCACCACCATCACCACCACCATCACTATCACTACCATCACCACCACCATTACCATCACCACCACCACTATTACCACCACCATTACCATCACCACCATCACCATAACCACCATCACCATCACCATTATCATCACCACCATCACCATCATCACCATCACCACCATCATCACCACCATCGCCATCATTGTTGTCCTTACCCTCATCACCATTATGACCATCAACATGACACCATCAGCATTACCTCCCACACCCTTATCATCATCATTGTGACCATCAGCATCAGCACCATCATGCTCAACCCTTTCATCTTTATTTTAACAGCCATCTACTACTTAGCATCTATAGTGTGCTCATTCTGAGTGTCTCACTTTGCTCAGAAATTACACATCCTTTAAATCTCACCATTATGGTAAAAGGCAAATGCTATAGTTCCCATTTTACAGATGAGGACACTGAGGCACAAAAAGGTGAAGTAACTTGCTCATGTTTTACAAGGATCTTAGTTTCTTGATTTATTGCTTTAAATCCACTAGTTAAGGAGTCAATTTGTTTAGTTCATGGTTTGGTCTGGACACCAATCGCTGCCCCTGGGACTCCAGGTGTGGCACTCCAACCAGCAGTGACAGTCACCTGGAGGTGAGGGGGATGCTGAGTCGGGCCGGCCCAGCAGCAGGCTCTGCGGTCTGGCTCCACAGTAACCCGAGACTGGCTGCAGGAGCCCACCTCACTGGCTCTCCTGCAAACACAGATCTGAGACGGGTGGATGGTCTGTAAGGCTGTGAGGCTGACCTTCTGTTGTCCCCTCCACAGCGACACAGACGTGGGCTGGGGTTTTACCAAGGACTTGCCTCTGGAAGCGAAGGGCCCAGAGCCAGGGTCTCCAGGACAGCAGGGAAGGCTGGCTGTGTGGAAATGCTCCCTGGAACTGGATCGGAACTGGATCCTGGCAGGAGCCACAAGCAGGGCCTGGCCACACCCTCATCCCACCTGGCGGGCATCTCCAGTGGGCAGCTTCATGGGCTCGGCTTGTTGCCCCGACCTGCTCTGTGCCCCGTCTCTGCACAGCTGCCCAGAATCTTCCCCTACGTCAAGAGGAATTACTACGGCCATGTCGACGCCTCTCTTTCCTCTAGGGTCCTGGTATTTTTCGTGCATGGACTGGTCTACTACGTGGAGTCCACCTCCATTCTAGAGTTGTGGCCGAGATCAAGAAGCCAGGAGAGCTCATGTAACAGCTGGTGCCAGTGGAGTAGATGGGGCCTGCAGGTTGGTGGGTACCATGACACCGATGTCAATTATTCGATTTTGATGCTGCAGCTGTATAAGATGTCACTGCTCACGGGAGCTGGACGGAGGGCTCTAGGTCTCTTACCATTTTTGCCACATCCTGTGAGTCTTCACCACACAGGCCGTGCATGGGGGCAGGGTGTCTTTGCTTGTAAATAACACACGTGGCTCTGGCTGGCTCTATCAATCAAGGGAGGGGATCTTCAGAAGAATAGGAAGAGATTTACAGGGGCCGAGAGGACAGCAGCCCTCTGCTCAGGACGGTCAGCCAGCAGGAGGGAGGACCAGCTCTGCTCAGGGAATGTGCTCCAACCTCGCTGTCACTGCGTCCTCCACTTGAGACTCAGATGCCAGGCAGGTGCTGTTGGCCCAGGGTTGGCACCTGCTTGACTACGGGCAGGGTCAGTGGGATTCCTGGGTGACAGACTCACTCACTGAATCCTGGGTGTCATCAAAAGTGTTTGTTGGAGGTGGGTGTGCTTCGGATCAACACCTGGCCAGCACCTGGCCAGCACCTGCCTCCTGCGGCATTGCTGACGGCGTCGCTGGCTTCTGCGTGGAGAAGAGCGTGTCTGCCCCCAGCTCTGTGTGGGGGTGCCTGGGGGGGACAGGCAGGATCTCACCCCATGGGGTGTGCCCCATGAGCCTAGCTGATACTCCTGTTATAAATTCTTTGGAAAGCACAGTGTTGTATTTCATTGTTTTTAAAGGAGGAGAAAACAACAGCTACCTCTAATCTTCCATTATGAATATTAATACAGTAGTACCCATATTCTCTTAGGTCTCTTTATCATAAAATTATGTTTTCTTGAACATTTAAAGCAGATCAGCCTAGAGCTCCCAGTGTCTTCTCTGTTGATGGCTCTATTATGATTTTCAAAACCGTGTCTCTCATTGTCCAGCCCGACATCTGCAGGTGGCCAAGGACTGACGCCTCTGTCGGTTACACCACACTGTGACAGCGCCCTGGCAGCACAGGTGCGACCCTCGTAAATAAGCTCTACCACTTAGGTGACCCGTGGTCTTCCTACGGTTGGCCGTGATGGGGGCAGCTCGGGTTGGAAGCTTCTCAGGGAAAGAAAATCTCAGAAAACACGGGAGGGCTCAGCCTGCCCCTCATGATGCCCATCACTAGTGTCAGCTGGGGTTGTTCAAGGACAGGCGGTGCTAGTGCCAGGGCACCACAGCGTCATCTCACAGTCCCCAGGAGATGAGCTCTCCCCTGCAGGTCCCTGGGCCTAGCATGCTGCAGTCCCAATGTCCTGGCAGGAAGGTGCTCTTGGGTCACTCCTGCTCCTGTTCCAGAATAGCTTCCCCTGCAAAAGTGACTGTCTAGAGGCACTCTGTGACCATGACTGGGTGCCTGGAGGGGACAGCTTAGCCACAGTGGCCCCACCTGTACCCAAGGCCTCTTCTCTGAGCAGGGTGGGCGATGCCAACAGCATGCAGTTCCAGCCAAAGTCAACGCTGCCTGCCACCCGCACCCTCTGCAGGGGCAGCCAGGAGCTGGGCTCTGGAGCTGGACCACTTGTGTCCAGCCTGTCTATGACCCTGTGCTCTGGATTCCTGTCACAAACGTGGATGCTGGTTTTGTGCACCCTTGGCCTCAGCATGTGCATCGCTCCCAGGATGCCCCATCCCTCCAGCTACCAGGTGGTCAAGCTGTGACACCTGGCCCGCAGTGGCAGGCCACACACGCGAACGTGGTCATGTGTGCATAGCTGCCGTGGCTGTCTAGGTCTGGCCTGTCCGGTCCTGCCCCTGGACGTCTTGGGCCTTGCTCCCTGAGGTCTGCTCTGCTGCGCTTGGCCAGCTCCTCGGCAGCTCTGGCCTCACGCCCCTCACCCCTGTCCCCCTTTCAGGGGTTTTTGTGACAGCCCTGGGAGTGGCTCTTCTCACCCTCTGGTCTGCTCCTCAGTGCTGCCTGGATTCTCTGTCACTTCACCTGGTTAACCCTCTCTCTAGCGCTTTGTCGTTGCAAACTCTCAGCCATTCGCACCTTTTGCTGGCCCACATCAGACGGGGCAGAATCCCTGCTGAAACGGGGCGCAGGTGCTGGAGTGGGGTGCGGAGGCTGCTGGGCCGCAGCAGGGCCTTGCCCCAGAGTCAGGTGTTCAGAACACACGGCCCTCTGCCGTCACCTTGCTGCCAGTGTGACCCAGGAAAGGACATGCCCTTCCCAGTGTGGATGGCCTCCCTGATGGAGAAAGCCATCTCGCCGTTCCTCCTCCCCGCGGGCTCTCCGCCTGCGTGAGCCGGCATCTTGGGGGCAGTGTGACTCCCAGGGTTGTTCTGCCTTGAGTCCCTGCAGGGTTTGTCTGTGGGGCGAACTGCAGGTTTGGAGGCGTAATGCTCGTTGGATGCATGCCTGGTGAATGATCCGTCTTTCTCTTGGATGGAGAGGCATCTCATGCACGCGGGGGCTACACCTCCTCCTCAGGACGCCTCCTCCCTCCAGGGCCTCCACGGGGTGCAGAGGCATTTTGAAGACCAGCTCTGGAGCAGCTGGGCCAAGGGCGTCTCCCAGCATGAGCTCTGGGCAGGAGTGCCTCGGGAAAGCCAGAGACCCGTGGGGTGTGCCTGGGGGCTGTCAGCCGCCCCTCGGCCTCAGCCTCCATCTCCCCGGCTTCCAGCAGATCTGAGTCCGCGGCTGCCTGATGTGTAGACATTGTCTCATAACAGGCCCTGGAAGGAAGCCACCTTGGCCAGGCTGCACATGCCCTGCTGGGAACCTCAGTCCCTGCTCCCATTCATCTTTCAGGGAGTCCAGGACTGGGGGGCCACAGCCTGCAGGAGGCCCAGCCATGGGGTGCCCCACTCTGAGCGCTCCCACCGTCAGAGCAATAACTCTTCATGAGAGCCCGGTAGATTGCCATGAACTCACTGTAAATCAGAGCATTTTAATGAGCTCAAGGCGAGAGCAGTTTGCAGGGAGCAGGAGTGGCTGGCTGAGCCGGGGCTTCCCGAGGAGACACCACCTGTGCCCTGGCCCTTCCACTCCCTGGCCTCCTCTGGGATGTGAGACGAGATGCACTCCCCTCCCCACCCAGACACAAGCCGACAGAGCTCCCTGGGTGGAGGCCAAGGGGCCTTCCCCAGAGTGAGGTACAGGAGTGTGAGGCGGGCAGGACGCACAGCCAGTGATGTGGAAGAGCGGCCGGCCGGCAGTGGGGACGCAGCGCGCCTGAGTTTTGCCAAGTGGAGCTGCCCCAGTGCACGTGTGCTTGCAGCCCACAGCTAAGTGACCTTGGGCTACTTCTTGACTGACCTTTATTACGGAGATGTTCAGGTATATGCAAAAGCAGAGGGAATGGCATTAGAAGCCCCACGCGCTCGTCACCAGCCTCGGGCGTTGCATTTGGATCCCCCTGGAGGTCGTCATTGACAGTCCTGGAAGTCAGGACTTCTGAAACCACGGCCTGCAGAGAGACTCTGTTTCCCTCAGGCCCCAGCCGACGCCATGTTCTGAGGCCTAAGTGACTAGCTCTTACTCTCCGTGAGCCTCTGAAGCTGAGAGCCAAAGGCACACCTCCCTCTCAGGATGTGCTCCCGGTGGAGAAGGATGAGCGTGTTCTGGGGTGGGCGAGAGGGCGCTCCCTCACCGCACAGTGCCTGGTCGGTTCCCTGGGGATTCTGACAATGCACAGGCCTTCGGAACCAAGGAACAGGTGTGCACCCTGGATCCCAAGTTTACCTGCTAAAGGTGACCTCCAGGAAGCTGGGCAACCCCCCTCTTGCAGGAGGTGGTCCCTGCTAGTCTCATGGAGTTGCGGAGAGTGGTCTCGTGCTTTCCCCTAAATGCACAGACCACGTGAGACAGGAGGAGCCCCGGGGCAGCCACCAGGTGATACGGAGGGAAACTGAGGAAGGGCTGGGAAACCTCCTGTGTCCGCGGCTTTCCTGCCGCTGTGACTGTGACCAGAGAGACCTGGCAGGAACAGTTTCAGAGGAGGAGAAGTGGCTCTGGGGCTCAGAGGTCCCCGTCTCTGGGCCTGAGATGAGGCAGCTCACGGTGGGGGAAGGGTGCCGTGGAGGGACGCAGCTCAGGACACGGCAACGAGGGAGCAGAGCCAGATGCTCTGATGGCCAGGGACAGATAGACCCCCACCTCCTCCAGCCACACACTACCCGCCTACAGTGGCACCCAGTTAAGCCCTTCAACTGGATCAATGAGCTGACTAGGCTGGGGCTCTCATGGTCTGATCCTGTCACCTCTGGGTCTTCTCGCACTGTCTCACACATGAACTTTGGGAGGCCACCATATGTAAACTGTCCTTAATGTGCCCTGTGTGTTAGTCAGTCTTTCTGCCACTGTAACAAAATACCTGAGATAACCAGCTTATAAAGAGGGAAGGCTTGTTTTGACTCACAGGAATGGATGTTTCAACCCGTGACTTTGGGGCATGTGGTGAGCTGCGCGTCGTGGTGGGGAGCTCGTGGTGAAGCAAAACTGCTCTTATTGTGGCAGCGGGAAAGTGAAAAGAGAAAGTGCAAGGAATCGGGGTCCCGATATCCCCCCCCAGGACATGCCCCCAGTGACCTGACTGCCTTCCTCTGGGGCCACCTCCTAAAGGCTCTACCTCCTCCCAGCGGCACCAGCAACTGGGGACCAAGCTTTCAATGCAGACCTTCGGGGGCATTTGAGAGGTGAACTGCAGGCTGAGGCCCAGGGAGCCAAGAGACACAGGATGCTCCTGGGTGAGGTCTCCTTCCTTGTGCAGGAGGCTGAGCCAGCACAGCAGGGTGGGGCTCCCAGGGCTCCCAGCTCTGCCCTTGATCTGACACATGCTTCCAAGAGGACTGGACAGAGGTTCCTAGGGGTCCTCTGCTCGGGGCTCGACAGTACTCGACTCACACAATTTAAAGCAACAGAACAGAAAACAAAACCTTGGGAACATCCTAAATGTCTCCCATGGGCAATTGGTCATATAAATTGTCATTCATTCATGCAAAAGGATGTGTGCTGCCATTCAAAAGTACAGGAGAGTCCACAGTTAGTGACCGGAAAATGTTTCCATGGGCTTGCGTTCAGGAAAGGAGCCAGTTGCTAAGAAGCCCAAGATGTGATTTTGTGACCAGTTTATTCCTATCTGTTTATTTGCACATAGGAAATAGCGCAAAGACGGGGATGGGTTCACGTGGGTACCTGTTGTCTCAGGGCTTGGGAAGTGCTTACTTTCCTTTTTATGACTATATTCTCTGAAAACACGCGCACACTCAACAATAAACACACATTAGTTTCATATACAGAAATGTCAGATCTGGTAAACGAAAATAAGTCTAATGCTATTAGGCAGCGTGGGTGACCTGCCACTCAGAGGAGCACTTTATCAAGACACATCCCTGAGTGTGCCGAGCGTCTGGCATCTCCCTGCTGCTCAGACACGCCCGTTGTTTTCCATAGGGCTGTTGGTCACATCCAGGGTCCGCTCCTGAGCGCACCTGCGTGCTTCTGGGCTCCTCGACTCTGATCCCTGCATCCACACAACCTTTCCGTCTCACCCGCGTCTCTTTATCTCTGACTGATCCAGGAATGAATCTCCCCACTGCCTGGGGACTCAGTGATAAGGGATTGGAAAAGTGGAGCCGTCCCTGCTTCCTCGCCGCCGACACTCTGCTTCTCCCGAGTGCCCGGGGATTCGCCGCCCTCTTCCCGCCCTCACTTAGAGGGCCAGGAGCTGTGCAGGTGCTGGTCCTGGCCCCCCATCTGGCTCACCTGGGAGCATTGCTTGGGATTCAGCGTGTTCCAGAGGCAGCCTCACCTCTCTGTGGCACCACAAGAGGTAGCCTCACTCCAGGGGCCGGGGTAGGGGTGGGGGAGCCGATTCCAAAGCTGGGAACCTATTACCTAAATTAAGCCCTTTTAGGCCATTTTTAATGGAGACAAATTGGGAAGGTTGCTAAATGAGACTGAGACCATAACTCATGTTAGATGGTATGAAGAAGAATTTAATTGAGTTGTATCTTCTTTGAAAATCCCAGAAAAAAAATTACAAACTGAAAATAGTGCTTCCTTGAGAGAATGGAGAATTAACTGCCCTGAGACAATGGTGAGCGCTTTAAGCTCCCCATGAAATCGCAACAATAAATCACAGAGGCGGAGGGGTGTTCCCCAGTGGTCTCCCGGCAGAGCTAAGAGCGGCCCCCTCTGTGCGGGCAGCGTGGAGAGCCGGGTTTGTAGAGAGGATTGCACTGGGTTAATCGCACCTGAATTGATGTCACCTTGCACTGAAGTTTAAACTCTTCCTCAGCTCGGCTTCCCAACGCCTCTGGATCAGATGTAGCCTCGCTTTAGAGCCCAGGGATTAGGGACACTTGACTGCTGTCCCGGAACCACAGCCCCTGAGAGTGTTTGTCAGAGAATCCCTGCGGACCCCCTGACCAGGGGTCCTGTGCAGGAGGGAGCGTCCCTTTGGCCCACACTGTCATCCTCCTGTGCTGGCACGGGGTCTCCCTACCAACAGCCAACCCTCTGGCCCCACCTGGGTGTCCTGCAATTATCTCTATTCATTTCTGACACTCACAGGGACAAGCTGGGGTCTGTAGTTACTTTGGGTGCCAATTGCAAGTCCCAGGGTGCCACACGTATTTCTGATTGACATGCTATAAATGGGGTCCCTATTGACTCTATCCTTTGGCCCAATAATCAGGGCAGCTCTTGGACTCGGGGAACACTTGACTTTATGGGTTTGTTACATGCTGAGGGGTGTGACGCCAGAACAGATGGACGGCTGGAGAAAGTGGCACATAAGGAGAGGTTGGGACCGGCCCTGGCTGTAGGAGCGCCTGTCCCCGTGGAGCTGGCTGTGCCCCCTCGGCATGGGGAGTGCCCACAGGGCAGAAGCTTTCCGAAAGCTGCAGCTCAGAGATTTTACGAGGGCTTCGTTGATTATTGACTCATTTTCCAGCTCGTCCCCCTCCCCAGGACGGAGGTTGGGACTGGAAGTTCTAGGCTTGGTCTTGCTGGTCTCGCACAGCCAGCTGGAGGCTCCTGTGACAGAGACTATATGGTCCACCAACCGTGTCTTCGTGTCTTCACTCAGGAAATTCCAGGGATCAGGCACTCGGTGTCAAGAACTGGGTCAGAGACCAATGTAGGAACAGGAGATGCACACAGCATCCCCATGGCTCACGAAACAGGGCGTGGGGCTCTGTGCTGGGAGCTGAACACAGGCCTGACTATTCCTCTCTTGGTGTCAATCACAGCATCTCACCCCTCAGGTGGCTCGGACTGAGCTGGGGCCATCTGGACTGGTGAGAGCGGTCACTGGGCTCTGCTGCCACAGGGTGCGGGCAGTGACTACCAGCGCGCCCATAAGCGAGTGTGGCCGGGGGGTCAGTGAGTCTTGTTCACAAAACAGGAAGGTCCCCGGGTCTGTGCCAGGGCACAGTTTGCCCAAAAGGGCTTCAGCCCGTCTCTTTCTCCTCCTCCTCATCTGCATCGTCACTGTCATCTCCGGCAGTGTCATCCTCAACAGCAGCAGCGTCACCATCATCGTCCACATCTCATCACCACCACCACCTCCACCCGCTGGCCGTCACCGTTACAGCACATGGTCAACACCACCATCATCAGTAGGGACACGTCACCACCACCTTCATCTTCACCATCATCAGAACCTCAGGGACCACCACTGTGTTCGCCAGGCAGGGGCTCTCCTCGGCTCCCGAGCTCAGTGTTCTTCTCTCTGCTTGGGACTTTCCTCCAGGTTTTGGGGGTTTTTTGCCACCTGTTTGTGGTATTTAAGTCATTGACCTTGGTTACCAATCCCAGGAGTAGACTAGCTGACTCCAGAGTCTGGGATTAAATAGAGAAAACCTGCATGGGCCTGTCACAACATCCTATGGAGATTTGCTTCTGTCACCTGCTGTGTGCTCTTCGGTCCCAGGTGTGAGGCCTGCAGTTGAGCTCTGCAGGGGACTTCCCAGGCCCATTCATGTGCCCCCTATAAACTCCAGTTCCAGCCCCAGCCTTGCCAGGAGCTGTTTGTGCGTGGACCACGTCTGGCTGGGTCAGAGATCATGTGCAAGTGCCTTCATGAGACTTGCTGCAGCTGCCTAGATCACAGCACCCCTCAGCCCAGGGATGAGGCCCAGGCTGGAGGTGTTCAGGTCTCCTTTCAGGCACAAATGCTGAGGGCTAGAATCTACTTGAGATGAAAACTTGGAGTCTTGCGGCCTCCCCAAAGAAACATTATGGGTCCCCATTAAGACGCTGCAGAGTCTCACTTGGTGGCACACAGGGCTGAGCACTGGACGGCCCTTCAGGGGTGAATAGAATCATCGCCTCCCCCAGATCCCTCCCTCACAGGCTCACCAGCCGTTTCCTAGGCTGTATAGGTTTCCAGTTCCCACCGTGTTTCTGGGGACAGCTGCAGGTGCAGTCCAGCCCTCAGCTCAACCCTGCTCACAGTGCTGCTCGCACAAAGCGCCTCTGGCTAACTTTCCATATTCATCCGAGGTTGCTGGTGCCTCTGTGGAGAGGGGTGATGCTCCAGATCTCCATGGCAACCGGGTGAGAATCAACGATGAAGGGATTATTGGATCTCGGTCCCCATGAGATTCTCCTTCACCCACACATGATTTGGGGAATCAGAGACAGTCAGACACTTATTAATGGAACCAATCCCTAAAAATTAAATAAAAAATACAGATGAAAGTAATTAGATTCTCTGGAAACCAGAAGGAAAAGAAAATGGGTACTTCTTGACTAGCTGTGGTGCCTGAGATGTTGTGGGATATGTTCACCGTTCTCTCCTAACCTGCCACCACTGTGGCTCTGGGAGGTGACACTGTATCCCGCCCCTGTTCTCAAGGCCAGCGGGACCCACCCTCAGTGCCTGGCTGCCTTCCTTCCTCTTGCCCTCAGGGCCCCGTCACAGTGGAGGATTGCAGACCCGTGTCTGTAGTGCTCCTGCCTCCGTCAGCTCCGCACCAGCCCTTTGAGCCTCCTGGGGGTACGTTGGCTGGAATGGGACAGGGGCAGGCTGCGCCTAGGGTCCCCGAAGCCCCTGCTGAGGGCCACCAGAGGCGAGCATGGACCTGGAGCTCTGGGGACTGGATGGGACTGAAGCTTTGCAGAGTCTAACTTACGTCATTGGCCGGATTCTGCCACTGAGTGTGTGACCTTGAGCAGGTCACCCGCTGTCGTGGTCCTGTCTGTAATGGCCCTGGAAAGCTCCTGTGTTAGTGCAGGGAGTTTTAGAGGTGAAATGACTAGAGTAGGAGAAATGGGACCTCATGAGTGAACTAATCCACTGAGGGCTTAATAATCGGAATGGACTGCAGGGTGGTAACCCTAGGCTGGTGGGTGTGACCGGAGGAGGTAGGTCACTGGGGGTTTGTCCTTGGGGACAGTTTCTTGTCGCTGGCTCCTTGCTCTCTCTGCTTCCTGGCTGCCATGAGCCACAGCCTCCCGACATGACGTCCTGCCTCACTTTGGGCCCAAGCCATGGAATTGGCCAACCCCAGACTGAATGGCCTGAGACCATGAGCCAAGAATAAGCTTTTCCTCCTCTAAGTTGTTCTCGCCAGGCTCTTCTGTTACGGCGATGGGAAGCTTACTCACCACCCACCACCCGTCGGAGCTCTCCTCTCCTCAGCTGTGGGAGGGAGGGTCCTCGGGCTCATAGTGAGGGGCTGAGTGCAGTCGTGTGAGCAAGTGCTTGTGACAAGGCACACACAGAGCAAGCCTGTTGGAAGAAAGCTGTCCATATATTCACTGATCAAGTGAGCTTGCTTTCTTATCTCATTTCTTGTTTATTTCTTTACTTGGAGGGAGCAAGGGTATTAGTTTCTTATAGCTGCTATGACAATGACCTGGGTGCTTTAAACAACAGACTTCTCCTCTCACAGTTTTGGAGACCAGAAGTCCAAAATCAAGGTGTTGGCAGGACCAAGGTCCCTGCCCCAGCTCCAGGAGAGACTCCTCCTGCCTCTTCTGATGCTGTAGCTCCAGGTGCTGCAGTCTTGGGCTCTCGCCCTCCATCTCTACATCCATGTCACATGATTTTCTCCTCTGTGGGTCTCATAAGAATGCACTTGGCAAGTGGCACACGCCTGTAATCCCAGCTCCTCAGGAGCCTGAGGCAGGTCAGTCAGGGCAATTTAGGGAGACCTGGTCTCAAAAAGTAAAGGAGGTGGGTGCTGGGATGTGGCTTAGTGGTAGAGCACTGGGCTAGCATGCATGAGGGCCTGGGCTTATTCAGTCCCCAGTGTTGAGAAGCAAACAGAGTACACAGGATTATGACATGATTATGTCCACGGTCACCTATCCATCCAGGAGAACATCCTCTCCGAGAGCCTTAACCACACATTTCACCATGCAAGGTCCTGGTCACAGGTTTCAGGGTGAGGATGTGAACCCACCCTTCAGGGGGCCATTACTTAATGCAGAGCACAGGTGGTGGGGGAAGAGAACAGGACCGTGCGGCTGTCCCTGTGCTCTGGAAAGCATGCAGACTCACTAGGCAAAGACCTGGAGGACTTTGACACACAGTGCTGAGTGGGCTGGGCCCTGCCTGTGCCAGCTCCGCAGAGATGGGCTGGGACCCTCTGGAAAGCAAGTTAGCCCTGGCCCCCTCCGCTCAGGGGCCGCACGTAGGTCTAGTGCATGAAGGTAGGACGCACAAATTGTTCCCCGTGAGCCTCCGTGTTCCTTACCTTAGCAGGTTCTCGCTTTCTTCCTAGGCCCTCTGGGGCCCGGCGTTGGGTGTGTGTGACTGCACGGTTCTCTTCTGGGGGTTGAGTTGGAGAATGAAGAGATGGCAGATCCGAAGTTCTGTCGTCTTTTGCTTACGGAAGCACATTTCCCACCTGGAGCACACTGGGTCCCTGGAGGACTCTCCTTTACTTCTTAAGCTGGGAGACATATTTATGGCGGGTGGAAATGGCCCTTGCTGTTACGAGCTCCTCCCCGTGGACTCCCCAGAGGCTCATCAGTCTGGTGTATCAGGAGCTCCCCTCCCCTTGGCAGAAATGAAGAGTTCAGCAGAAACAGAAACTCAGCGAATTCAAATTTAATTAAAATTGGAGTGATGCTTTTTGCGCTCGGGTCCTAATTATAACAGTGTTGCTGCTCATGGTGACACTGAGCCCAGTGGCTATCTGTAGAGGAAGGGGTCTCAGGATGGCTGGTCCAGGTGGCAGGATGGAGTGGGGAGTCTCATTTCTCAGTTTCAAAAACTTCTGGATTTCAAGGTTTTCCGGAAGAGGCACCATCTGATCTGGAACCCACTGTTTCAGCAGATGATCACTCCCAGGGTGTGGAGGTGATCAAGTGTGCGTGTGGAGGGAACTCAAAAGCTGCGGAACAGCACCCCAGTACCGAGAGGCACGGCAGTGGCCTCCTCGCAGGGCAGACAGGGGTCCTCTGAGCGCGCTGACCCTCGAGGTCTGACCCAGCCAGCGGTGCGCGTGTTTGAAGGTGGCGCTCCCCCTGTGTCTCCAGCTCACAGGTGTTTCCCTCTCAGGTCCCCTCGGTCTGTGGGGCAGGACTCGGCCCCCTGTGGCCCTGACCAGGAAGCTGAGGAGCAGGCACTGGGTCCCTTCCTCCCCACCAGCGGGTACTGAAGAGCTGGGGGCTCTCCCAGACTCCTGCGTCCTGCCCCCCAGGCCTGGCACCTCGAGAGCACAGTCCAGGAGTCAGGGCCCAGGCTGAGGAGCCATGAACACGAGGGTTCTTACCAAGGCTTCCCCTCCTGAGCCCATCTCTGGGTCCAGGTTTTGCTCCTCTCTGCAGGATGGTAGCAGAAAGGATTCGATACATGTGCTAGGGCCTGGTGGGTGGCACACAGTGACCACTCTGCCGGGCTGGCTGATCTCCTATTCCCGGCATATCCAAGGGCTCTGCAGGGCTGGGAGGTTGGAAGAGACAGGAGATCCCTTCACGACCGAGGGGTCCAGGCCACTTGGCAAGAAGAGGCCCTAGTGCATAGTCTGCTCTCACAGGTGACATCTTTGAAAGCAGGGACTCACTCTGATGCACCACACAGTGCATTTGTTCATTCACTTATTCATTCATCTATCAGGCGTAAAGCACCTACTGTGCACTAAGTCCTCAGTCAGAAATTAGAGAGGAGACTCAAAAGAAGACAAATGCACTTCCTTCTCTTTGGAGTGTAAAATCTCTGATGAGATATGACAGTTGTGGCGGAGATATACAAGCAGTCTTGGGAGTGCCACGTAGGCCCTTGAGCCTGGTCTGGTGGAGCCTTGGAAGGCTCTGGAACAGTGAGGTGGGGCAGACGGTTCCTGGCTTACACACCCTCTCCATTTTGCACTTTAACTCAAGTGGGTCACGCTGGCTCCCACCTCAGGGCCCCTGCATCGGCTGCCTGCTCTGCCTGAATATGCTTTGCCAGAAGTTCCTGGCTTCTTCACGTCCCACTTGAAATAGTTTTCACTAAAGAGGCCCAGCCGGACGGCCATGCCAAATGCCTTCACCTGGGTCCTGGCTCCTCCTCTCACTGTGGCCACAGGGTCATGTGGTGTCTTCATTCTCCTCAGAGCATGTACGGCTGATGGTGACCACACTGTCCACTGCTGTCGTGCCTGCTTCTGCCCTCTCTCCTGCCCACGAGACTTAAAGTCTGTCCAGAGCTGGACCCCTGGAGCATGGGGCAGGGCTCAGCAAAGCTTGGCTGAAGAACTGTCAAGTTGAGACTCGGGTTTGGCTTGGCAAAGGGTGGGGCAAGCAGAAGGGGGAACGTGGGAGTCATCTAGGGAAGCCTGGAGAAATGAAGGTGGTGGGTCATGATGCACACGGAGCCGGAGGAAGGGTGCGGTGGTCATGCATGTCCCTTGGGCAGAGGACAGCAGCAAGGGTTGCACAGGGCTAGCCAGGACCCTGCATTTTCTTCTCCAAATTGATTCAGCGCATGTTTTCATGAGCTGCCTCCTCAGGCACTCTGAGCTGTTTGGAGCAGAAATGTCCTCGTTCCTGTCAGAGTGGCACGAAGAATGAATTATCAGGCAATTTCAAGGAGGACATTTAGGAAGAAGATATCAAATTTAAGAGGTTGCAATGAGTGTTCAGAGGTCAAAAGAATTGGGGGAAATGACTTCATGATTTTTCTTTTATAAAAGCAACACAAATAATGAAATAAAAAATGTATGAAGCCCAGGCCCTTCTTCTCCTCTGTGTATTTTATGCAGCATAAAAACATGTCTTTGGAGCTTTCTTTGAGTGATTTAAAAACCAGATGGAATCCAGTAAGCAGGCTGCATCTGTCTCAGGAATGCTGTCATTTATTTCCTGGGTAAGTGAGTAGAAATGGCGTCCGGGAGCCTCTCACAGAATCCTGCGCGCACAGCATTTGGCCTCCAGCTAAGGCACAAATAATTTCTATGCATGATGAATCCTTCCAATAACAAGGCGCTGCCGGGGCGGGATCCAGCCTCAGCCATTAGTCCCCGGTGCTCTTTCAAGCCTTTGCCTCAGAGTCCTCACAGAGAGCACCCAGCTCCAAGTTGAGCTGCTCCTTGCAATTTAGACTGCATTTATTGTTCCTCTGGAAACACAATAGGCCAAGTTCAGACTCCGATTCCAATTGTTGAGAAAGGCAGGGGAAGACCAACTGAGCAGAGTCCACCACCCAGGAATGTGCGATGGATTGGGACGTACCCTGCCCCCAGCACGTGGGCTTCGGTAGCTGGAGGCAAGGAGAGCTGCCACTGTGCCTGTCACATGTCTGTGCCCCTCGACTTGGTCCTCAGGAATGCAGAGCTGGGTTGATCGTGCGGCTCAGCCTCATGCGGGGCCCTCCTGTGCGATGGGCTTTATTTACTCTCTTTCCATAGCCTCCACCTCAATCCCTGCCTTCCTGCCAAGAGGCTCCCTCCCTGAGGTGCCTAAATGACACACTTTGTCACGGGTTCCCTCTGTTTCTCTGTTTTCAATGAAGGTGCCCCTGGGATGCCCTGTATTGACCGGCCCTTCTCTCCTTTCCCTGATGGAGACTGTCTGATCGTGTCCTCCACATTAAAGGACCGCCTCTCCTCCTGTGTGGCTTAGATCATGTCTAACTCGGCCCCCAGCCCTGATGCCGCAACAGGCTCCTTCTATCCACCTGTGCTCGCTTCCCGCAGAAGCCTCTTTCTGTGCAGGTGAACATGGCAATGACACTCCTTGGTGTCCCCAGGAGGGTCCCTGCAGGCCACAGACCGGCCCACAATTTTCACTCCCACCAGCGGCTGCTGAGACCCCCCCATAGAGCTCATCACTGTGAGTCCAGCGCGGCCAGGCTGACTCGGTGCTCACGTCTTCATCGCGGGTCTGCGCAGCTCTTCCGTCCTACGGCCAGGACTTTGGCTTTGCTGAGTGTCCACTCCTCATGACCAGCCACTTCTGTATCGGCTGTCTTTCCTTTTTCTTGCTGGTCTCTTAGAATTTCTTAAGCACTTTAGGTGTTACTACTCTGGCAGTGATTTATTTGGTAGGTTTCGGTGTCAGGTATTCATGAAAGATAAAATAAAGGTCACTTAGAGACAAGACCCGGTCCAGGGCGTGAGAGGGCAGTTCAGAGCAGAGGTCCTCTCCTAGCACAGCTGACTAGAGGGATCAGCGCTGGAGAGAAGCTGATTCCTGGGGAGAGCAGGACTTGGAAACCAAATGGTCCTTTGGAGGTTTTCGTCACGCCCAGTGCGGTCACTGCCTGGTGGTGGGACCCAGGGCAGGAGCCCGCTTGGGCTGACCTCAGCCTTTCATAGTTGTTCCAACATTAATTAAAACAGATCCACTAGACGGGCAGAAGCTCCAAGAAAGTAGGGGTTTCCATTTATACCTCTAGCAGCATGGGAGAGAACCAGTATTTAAAATAAAAACCTGGGGCCTGAAAGCGTTTTAGTAGACGGATGGAGCAAAGGACCCGCTTTCTAGTTACACATTTGTTTTTAGTTTTTCCCCAGCAGAAATGACAACGAATTTGGTCATTAAACAAAAATCAACACTCAATGGCATCTGAATAAAATGAAGACAGTGTGTGACTTTCAACTCCATTTTTTCTATATGCCAAACACATACAGCATTGGAGGGTCCACAGCTCCCGGCGGACCTTGTGACACGGGCACTAGCCCTCCGTGCCCGCTGAATAAATGCAAGCAAAAATGATAATTGTGCTTCCTTTTAAGTGTGCAGCTTATAATTCAATTTTATCTTTCCCTTTATTTAACATTTTTTCCTCCTTTCTCTACAGTTAATATGCAATTATGGGCATAATAATGAAGAAATAGAATGTATTAAAATAATATTTATGGAGCATATAACGACTTAGAAAACGCCTGCAATATGTTAATGAAAGAAACCTGTTGCAGAGCTGTATATCCACACTATTACAGCCACACTCAAACCATAAACAGGACAGAAACGGAGGCGAGTGTCCCCAGGACCACCAGCCCCTGGGCTGTGCTGTGGCCACGTGCTTCTCTTCCCTCTGCCTTCCTTCCTCGCCGATTCTTCCTTCTCCTCATCCTCATCTCCTTCCTTTATACTCCTTTGAGTTGTATTAACCTTATGTTGCCTTTAAAGGTCCAGAAAACCTTCTGTGTGTAGAGTGTCTTCTAAGGAAGCTCCCAAACCTCTCTCCATCCCCGGGTGAAGCAGGAGATAAAAGGAGTCTGTTGACTTTTCCAAATACAGAGGATGAAAGCTGCCGGAGAGACCCTGTGTGGGAAGCTGCTCATGTATGTGCCAGGGCAAGTAGCATGTATGTAACATGCACACACATGTAGGTCCTCACACCAAGAACACACGCACACACACACACACACACATGCACACACATAGTCACTTGAATAGGCACCAAGTTGTCTCCAGTGGATATTTTTCAGGCTAACTGACCCAGGTTTATTCTGTTGGGATTCACGCTGTCCTCAGTCAGAAAAGCTGCCATCTCCACAGACAATGTCCCTCTCCTTCCCTGTTCCTGTGTCCTCTCCTGCCATCCCTCTGCTTGGACCATGCTGCTCATTCCTTGGGCTGTAGCATGTGCTCTGCCACTTGCACAGGACATTCAGGGTCAAGGAGACCAAGGAGGTGGGGAGGAACTCACAGCCTTGCTGGGCCAGAGAGGAGGGCGTGCCTGCCACCAGCCTGCCTCTTCCTTGCTGCCTGACTCTAAGAGAGCTCTCTGGCCTGGTGGAAAGCTCTGTCACCAAAGCCGCCTCTGAAGAGCGGAGGTGCTGAGCAGTCCTCTCTGTCTCCAAGCTGCCTGGCCCTCCTGTGCATGGCAGCAGTGGTCTCTGGTAGGTTTAGGCTAGAGACGCCAAGCTCTTCCTGGAAGATCCTGACCACCAGGCTCTCCGTGTCCTACTTTAATCATCTAGAAAGGTTCCTCTCAGAGCTAGCCATTGTTTCATCCCTTAATGTTGAATCAGGTGTTCAATGTGGAATTCCCCTTTTCCTATTCCCGATTGTCTATATTCTTGTATGAGAGACATCATAGCACAACATCTGGGTGAGGCATTAGAGGCAGGCAGCCTAGGATTGAATGCTGCTCTGATGATCATCAGCTATGCAAGTTTGTAAGCCATAAATGTTCTGGGTCTCAGTTTCCTCACCTCTAACATGGGAACAAAAATAAGGCCTTGTGAGGACTGGATAGTTATTACATTTAAAATGCTTAGAACTTTGAGGGAGAAAAAAAGAATTATACATAGTAAATAGTAAGTGCTCAATAAATGTCAGCTTCAAAACTTATCATCACTTTCACTGATATGGTCTTCAAGACTGTCATCACTATCAACATCTCATCTTTACCAACACAAACCCCACTATCACCAATACCATCACCAACACCATCATCATCATCATCATCACCACCATCATCACCATCACCAACACCATACCACCATCACCATCATCATCATTATCATCACCATCACCATCACCACCAACATCATCACCACCATCACCACCACCACCACCAACACCATCACCACCACTATCACCAACACCATCATCAACACCAACATCACCGCCACCATCATCATCACCATCACCATCACCATCACCACCAACACCATCACCATCATCACCATTATCATCACTATCACCATCACCACCACTATCACCATCACAACATCATCATCATCACCATCATCATCATCACCGCTATCCTGTTGATGATGTGGTTGAGCTTGGACATTGGTCTCTGACAGATTCTGGTTCAAATTCCAGGTTCATAATATGGTAGTTGTGTGACCTTAAGCAAGTAACCTGATCTCTCCAACCCTCAGGTTCTGCATAAAAACAGCATATAATGCCTTCCTGATGCAGGTTGTTATAATGTTATAGTTATTAGATTAAATTAGGGGCCTATGCTCTTATCATAGTACCAAATATAAGGTAAGTCCTCATTAAATTTTATATACTTTATATGTACACACACATGTTCATATAGACATGCACACAAACATCTATATGCCTCACGTACATATGTGTATGAATGTGTGTGTGTGTGTGTGTGTGTGTGTGTTCAGGCCCATGTAAGTCTAAATTTCTAATCAGCTTTTCGTATCGTGCTTCAAGACTATCAAGTCTTATCAATATGAGCCTCATTTGTTGTTATTATTCTTATTGAGACATTTTGCAAGTGTCCCCTGTGGCTAGATGGGGGGAGGGGGAGGAGAGCCCGTGCTGAGCCGTTTGTTGTGGGTTCTGAAGGCCTGGCCTCCAGCAGAGCTGAATGACCACCTTACCACGGGCAGGGTCAGGCCGGCCAGCCCATCCTCTAGCTCCCAGCCAGGGCCCCCTTGTGCCTCCGCGGCTTTGTTCCTGTGGCTGGCCCTGGAGCAGGCACATGGCGCCCTCTCATCTCCTGGATTATTCACACTTGCATCTTTGTTTTTCCTGCTAGGAATGCTGGGAGTATTCTTGATAACACAAAATGTCACATATTTTTGGAAGCTGTTATGTTGTTGTTGTTGTGCTGCTGTGTCACCTATGTAAGTCACTTAACCAATGTGAGCTCCAGCCTCCTCTGGAAAACCTGGGCGTGTGGGTCAGCTTGCCTGAGTGTCATGTTTACTGAGTGCTCACGGTGTGCCGGCCACCAAGCAGTGGCTGCGATGGACAGGAAGAGACTGTTTCTGCCCAGAGGAAGCCCACGTGAGGGGGGCGTCACGTTGCTAGGTGTGGGCACAGAGAGCTGTGGGTGCAGAGGCAGCTCTAGCTCAATCTATCACCGTAGCAGAGACAAGAAGAAATCCAAATTACGGCTTGTGAGAACGTGTGGAAACCAGACGAAACAGTGTGGAGATAAAAACGTGCAGCCTGATGGGTGTGGAGGTGTACAAATATGTCTGTGCTCCCCAACTCATTCATCCAAAAAGGATCTGAGCACTGCCTGTTGCCTGCAGAGAACTCTGGAGGAGAGTGAGTTGACGCTGCCCAGTGGCCACAGCTTTTGGCTGGAGACCATCTATGCTCCCTGGTCCCTGCTGGCCAGGAGTGCTGCGTTCAGAACCTGCCCTGGGGATGTGGCCTAGCAGGTCTCCTGAGACTGGAGGGCTGAAGGGTTCACTGAGACCCTGGGCTCTTCTTCCTGAGAAGCTGCGGCAGCATTTTCAGCAGTAGCAACAGGGGTTGATGTGACAAAGGGGCTTGGGGCAGGACAGGGGCAAGGACGTCACAGAGGTTGATGAGCTTCCTAAAGTAGAAGGCATGGGCAGGAGAGGACTGACCGGAGAGAGGCAGAAGTCACATGCGGTCCAGGGTGGGTGGCCGAATGGAGGGCACCGGAGGCCAGTGGCAGCCTCTGTGGAGGAGAGGATCATTGCCCCAGTCTGTGAGGAAGAAAATTTGGAGAAATCTGGAGGAGGAATTTGGACATACACAGATCCTGGAGGTGCACCAGTCTTGGAGGGAGAGAACTCGGGAGGAGGAACAAGGTGCACAGGACCCTGGGTCTTCTCTCCTCCTCTCTGGTCCTCATAGACTGGGGTACAGCCGTGTTTCTAACCTGTGTGTGCAGGCAGGCAGGCAGGCGCTTCTGAGCTGGCCAGAGGGGGCTGCAGAGGCCAAGATTTCTGGATAACCCACACCTTCTCAAGGTTGCATGCTACCTTTGCTCTAACCCCACTAACAACTGCAAAGACCAACATGCAAGTAGACAATAATGGCGAGGAAGGAGAGGAATCCACCAAAACGATCCATGACGCCATCACGGGGCGGATCATGCCCCAGGGCTGAGGTGGCATTTTGGTCCTATCCTTTGGAGAATGGTGCTTTTTCCTGTAACCTGACAGATCCTGGAGAAGAGTTCCAGGTGACTGGACGAGACACCACGTGATCATCCACAAGGGAGGAGCCACCAGATTTCTCGGTTGATTCCTTCTCAGTCTAAATAACCCAGAGAGTCCACTGGGAGCTGCCCGGCCTGGTAACCATTCTCTCCAAGACTTTAAAGGAAACTTCCAGATTTCTCTGTTTATAGTGTGTCCTCCACATTATGAAAACAGGTCAGAGGTGTGTGTGAGTCAGGCTGAGCCCACGTCTCCAGCCCCGAGTCTGTGACCCCTTGCTCTTCTCCATCAGCCATGTTTCTGCTCCTTGGCCGACACTTTGTGATTTCTTGTGTGAACCAGAGAACACAACTGAGAGAAAGAGAAGGGAGGTGAGCGGAACCTTGTTTCGTTCATTCGAGCTCCGGTCGCAGAGTCGCGACCTGTGGCTCCCCTGCCGTGGGTGTGCGTCATGGAGAACTTCTGTGGCCACTTCACAATCCAATTTGAAATGATTCCCCTCAACACTTGTCTCAGAAGCATCTGCTGCACTGAAGAGACACAAAGCCTTAAATCAGGATTGCTTATTGGAAGCATTTGGATCTACTCAGGCGGTTTCTGGCGACTTTTCCCAGTGCCTTGATTCCCGAGGCTTTGGCTGGGCTGCTGGACACCCCTCCTGCAGGGAGGCTGTTCTTGAATGGATGGCGCTGTGTGGCGAACGTGCACCTGGAGGCTAGGGTACCTTGCAGACCTCGCTTGTCTGAAGGGGACAGTTCCCACGGCCACAGTGAACTGCCAGAAAGCCCACCTCTGCATCCTTGTGCCCACAGTCAGCAAGGGAACGGGAGCCTGCAAGCCCAGGCACGCGGCAGGTGGGGTGTGAGGCATGTGCCCTTCATCTTGGGCTCTGAACCAGTGCTCTGCGGTTCAGATCTAACCCAGAGCCTCACATGCTGGGGAATCGACCATTTGAAAGGAATGTGACAGCGGCAGCTTAACTCCCAGAAAAAGGCGGACTGTCCCTTCAACTCCTCCGCTGTGAGCTCCTTGGAGGGGAGCCTCACACCTGTTTCATGGGGAGATGGGTCTCAGAGAAGAGCTGCTTTGATGTTTGTCTCTGATACATTGTGTCAATTTCCTGGGGGAATTCTTCCCGGCTCCGCAGCCTGTGGAGGTGCAGATGCGTAAGAGGAGGACTTGAGAAGAGCCAGCATCCACCTGTGTCCTGGGCATGCATCTCCTGCCGTGGAGAAACTGAAATGTGGGTGTGCAGGAAGGTGACCTTGTCACATTTCCAGGACTTGGCTCCAGACTCTCACAACATGCTTCTTCCTCTAATAAGGAGAAGTTCGTGGAGTCACTTCCAAGTGGGTTCTAATGTGGTAATGTCTCAGTTGATTCAGTTTTAACATTTAGTCACATTCAAGGTCACCTCCTTGGGTTCTTCTGTCCTCCTCATTTACATAGTTGATTTATTTTCTCTGGGGATTATGGAATGGCCACCAGTGGGGGCCAGGTGGCTTCATGGGCTCCACCTGCCTGTGCCTGCCCCATGCTGCCACTCATTCCCAGATGCATGTCACTCCGGCATGGCTCTCCATCTCTTGTAGACTCTCTCTGAACTGCCCCTTGCACCTGGCTCTCCTGTTGAGGCATCTGTCATCTGCTGGAAGTCCAGCCAGTTACTGTGGCTTCTCCTCCTGTGACACCCTGTCCCCTCCTGGACCCTCTGTGACCTTGTCAGGAGCACTGGGAAGCTTTGGCTCTTCCCTGCAGCCTCTCTGATTCCTGAGCAGAACAAGGGCAGCATTGGTTCATTGTTGCTGTGACAAATATCCCCAAACAATACCCAGGTGACATGCTGGGGCCTGTGTTTGGCTGCAGGCTTTCTCAGGACCTAGTCAGGACTGGGTTGGTTCAGACAGGGGCCGGGCTGGTTGGCGTGGTTACTGCCCTCAGATGGTGTGTGGGAGAGCCATCAGCCCACACCTGTGTTCAGTCCCACCCTCACCCCAAATCAACCAGGCTGTGCTGCCTTCTGTGGCCTGACACACAAAGTGTCAGACCAGCACAGAGGGACAGTGACAGAGGGTCAGGTCCTGATCATGGCGGGTGACGCAGGGTGGGTGACGTGGTGTTCTAATGCCATGCATGGTCTAGCTTCGCTGGTCCAGGTGGCTCGCTGGGCAGAGTGACCTCAGAGATCACAGCAGCTCTCAGCTGTCCCGAGGGCAGGCTTGTGACGGCTGGTGAGATGGGGGGGCTTCCTGGAAAGTTCTGGTAAGAGGACTGTGTCTCCGGGCATGGCCTCAGCACAAAAGAGCTCCAGGAGGATGTGCCGCGTCTGCTGTGGCTGTGGGCACAGGAGGACGCACATCCTGGGGCTCATTATTGTACTGTGCTGTGCCAACCATGCCCTAACAGAACCCGGTTTGGGAAGGGGCTGAAGGAGTGGTATGGAGGTTGGAATGTCCAGCTGGAGGAGAGGGACAGGCAGCTGCAGAGGCTGAGGGCATCTGCTCTGGATCTCCAGGGTGGGCAGCATCTGGACACTGGCAGGGAGGCAGGGGCTCGTGCTCACTGACTTGCTGAACTGGAACCCACCTTTCCACAGTCCCTGCGTGGCTCATGGGCATTAAGGCCAGAGAAGCACGGGACGGCTCTTCCACAGCATCTTGCCAACAGGGTCTGGGCTGGCAGCAGCAGCACCATCTGGGAGTGTTAGAGACGCACATTCCCAGACCCCCAGAATCCCAGAGCTGGCAGGACCTGAGTTTCAATGAGCTTCCCAGGAGTTGGTCTGCACGCAGCGTCGCCTGCTCGGAGCGCCTGGCTGGGGTGGCTTCTGAGAATGGAGAGGCAGGTATTTCGGGAGCTGTGGAGGACCTTGGCGAGGCCTCAGAGCAGAGGTCAGCAGCAGGACGTGTCCCAGAAGCGCCCAACACCCCGGACAGGCTCCAAGGAGATGGGTGCTTCCGGGAGAGAGGAAAACCTGAGGGCATTAGGGCCCAGGGAAGGTGGAGCCGACCCCAGGCCCTTGGCCTAGGCTGGGAGCAGCACTAAAGTGGGCTGCACATCTTGGGTTCCTCTGTCCTTGTCACCTCCAGGGTTAATTTCTTAATGGGTGCAGCCAGCCCTGGAGGGACAGACCCTCCAGGCTCAGGTGCAGGACAGGGTGGCCTGAAGGGACAGCTGATTCACTGGTGTATGGAGAGCCATCAGCCACACCTGTGTTCAGGGGAAGAGGGTTGCTGACGGAGGGAAAGCCCTGGCCTGGCGAGGACCCTTGGTCCCTGCTGGAATGAGGATTGGCAAAGCAGGTTCATGCTCGGGGCCCACCCTATCACTTCACTTAATTTCATTGTTGAAATATTTAAACTAGCTTTTCAAGTGTGTGTCTGGGATTTGGAGGCTCATTTTCAGAAGCCGTGGAAAGTGCTCGGGTGATGAAAGTGGAACCCTCTCAGTTTGAGAAAAGTAATTGTGAAGATTAGACGCTGTCACATCTTGTTGTGCACAGATCCTACCTCTGGAAATTAGCTGGGGAAGGTGTAAGTGGATCTTTGAGCTGCTGGCAAGGCTTTCTCCCGTCACCTTGCTGGTGTCCCAACAGAGCCGTCTTAGGCAGTAGGGTCTCCACGGGCCCTTCACCGTGGGCCGTGGTGCCACACCCAGAGCCCCCAGCCCCTCCATATGGCTGCTTCAAGCAAGGGCTGGGCCAGCTGGACATTAATCATGTCCGGACTTCCTATTGTTAAAGTGTTACTTAAAATAATTATTTTAATGAAATTATGCAGATGGTATTAGTTGATTGGAATGATATTGAAGCAGCAATAGTTTTAGGAACATTTCACGGTGGGACTTGTCAGAATCCACGTCTGCTGGAGTTTCTCGAGTGTTGTCTTCAAGAATCGGCTTTCCAAGATCCTGCTGGCTCTTTTCTGTAGCCTAGGAATCGAGCAGTTCCATTTCTGTGGAATCTTCAAGAGCTCAGAGATATCGATAAACTCCACGGTAATGAGCAAACTGTGACTCTCTAACAACATAGGAGATAGATTCTATTTAATCCTTTTGAAACTTTAGAAAGCAACGGACTCTTATAAATGGAGAAAAGGAAGTTTAAGAAAGAACAAGAACCAGAAACCATGGTATCGCCCTTTGGCTCTGTCCACGATGATCTAAATAACAATCCACACTGTAAGTATACAGCCAATGAATACCCAAGCAGCTCTGGGAAATGAAGACAACGGAGATGCTTAAGTCACAGTAAGTGTCACAAAAATATAACAAGGGACATTAGCGGGATCAGGAGCAAAGATGACTGCAAATGCCCAGAGGACACCTCCCATGTCACGTGAGCTTATTGTCCAGGCTGTTAGCACAAAGAAGTTTATCCCATGGATGGTTGTTTCATGCATAAGCCGCTGGCTGGCTGGGTGGTGAGCAAGGTGAGCCAGCACCTTCTCCAAACAGCAAGGAGGCCACTCCCCAAAGGACGGGTCACTGTGCGCAACGGGTCTGGAAGAAGTGCAGCAATAGCCCAGCAGTCCAGGGCAGTGGCTGGTCTCCCACCACGGCCATCTACTT
The DNA here is from genome assembly GCF_021218885.2 of Marmota monax. Classification (NCBI taxonomy): domain Eukaryota; kingdom Metazoa; phylum Chordata; class Mammalia; order Rodentia; family Sciuridae; genus Marmota; species Marmota monax. The sequence goes on along the minus strand of NW_026695222.1, from coordinate 36,543,117 downwards.
CTAGGACAGAAGACTGAATTTGGAAAGCTGCTCCCTGCTGAGCAGACTTACGGAGATGAAGTCTTTTCACAGTAATTGAGTGGAGGGCTGGCCCCTTGCAAACGTCTCCCTCTTCCCTATGATCATCTCCTCCCTCCTTCAGCTCCATGGGCTAACTCTACGCTCTGTCCTGCTGCTGCCTGCTGAGTGTCAGAACATCTATTAGGAGAGCGGCAAAGACCTCCAGTGGGTGTTAGTCGGCTTTTCATGACTGTGACAAATGTCTTCAGAGAACAACTTGGAGGAGGAAAGGTTGGCGCGAGCTCACGGTTTCAGAGGCGTCAGTCCATGGGAAGTAGGCAGATCATGGCTGAAGGGCTTGGCAGAGGGAAGCTGTTCAGCTCATGGCAACTGGGAAGCAGGAGGAAGGGGAAGAAGAGGCCAGGGACAAGATAGAGTCCCCCAGGACATGTCCCCAGGGACCGATTTCCTCCAACTGTGCCCTACCTCATGTAGTTTCCACCATCTCCCAAGAGTCCATTCAACATTTTAGTCCATCAAAGAGATTAATTCACAGATGAGGTCAGAACCCTCATGATCCATCCAATCACCTCCTCAAGCCCCCCTCTGGACGCTGCTGTGCTGGGAGGTGAGCAAGGTGAGCCAGTGCCTTCTCCTAACAGCAAGGAGGCCACTCCCCAAAGGACCGGTCACTGTGTGCAATAGGATGACATCTCCAGGTGGCAGGGGTTCAAGCCTTCAACACAGGAGCTTTTGTGGACATCCGGATCCAAACCGAATCTCCCTGGTTCTCCAAGATGGCCTGCTGAGGACTGGAGCCCACCTGGTTTTCTGTGGAGTGCAGGTGGCACCGTACCCTCAGACTGTGACCGGAATTGTCAACGCAGGGTCTCACTCCTGGCAGGAGGCAACTTCTGGCCCCGCCTTCAAGTGCAGCTCTGCTCTGTGAAAATGTGGTGAGCGAGCCGGGCCAGGGCCGTCCGCAGTGTGAACTGGAGACTCGGAGTCTCTGAATGGAGACTTCACAGCTAATTCACAGTTTGTGTCATCGATCTCCCAGGCTTGGCTGCGGGCCTATGTCAGCCCAGAGGGAGCCCAAGGTCCCCTCTGGCCATAGTCTCCCTGTTTCTGGGCCCAGAATTTGTGATTCAGAGCACAAAAATTTCCTCAATGTTCAGCATTAGGAGACCAGCCAGAGGTAAGATTATACAGACTTTAATGAGAAATAAGCTGAAGGTAAAGAACACCATCTCCAAGTGCCTAGCACACACACAGAAGCAAACAGGTAGGCTAGGTAGGCTAGAGAGCTCCACATCCTAACCCCTGCCACCTGGAGATGTCACCCCATGTGTCCAAGGTCCGTGGCAGTGGTGATTGGGGGGGGGACCTTAGAGTGAGTGTTGTCCTTATCTGGACTGTTTCCAGGTGGGCCAGTGTAGCCAGAAGGGCTTTGAAAGCAGTGGGGTCACAGAGGTTCAGTGGCCTCTGGAAGCAGGAACAGGAAGTGGAGGTCCTGAACCTCCTAGGAAGTGTGCAGGTTAGATGTCCCAAGCTCCATGCTGGCAGAGTGCTGGCGCTGCTGGGGACGGCTCTCACGGGTTTAGTCTCATTGGTTTTCCAGGGAATTAGTGTCCCCCGTCCCTGAGCATCAGTGCCAGGTGAGCCACCCTCAAGCTAGGTATTTCCTGGTTCTACAGCCCTCCTGCAAGCTTACCTGACCGTGGAGACCCCTGCTCCTGCCAGTGTGATTACGGCTCAGGGCTGTTTGCCTGGAATTGTGTTTGGGTTTTGCCAGGTGCCAAGGCTGGGCCTGGAAAGACCACTCAGGGTCTCTAACAGCCCCGGTTGCCTTGTGAACAGGTGGAGCCACCTGGAGGCTGCAGCGTCCCCACCAGTGGCGTCCTCACCCCGCTTCTGTCCCTAGGGCTCTTGCTTGGGAAGCACACCTGGGCTTCCACCCAAGGGCTGTTTTGGCACACAGCAACCTGGCTGAGGGGAAATCAAAGTGAATCTCCATGCGTGAAAATCCTCCTGACTTGCTTTTCCCAGAGGTTTCCATAGCGATCCCTGCAGGGAAAGTGAGCTCTGACTGTGGTCTAGAGCAGACAGAACCCAAAGTGGGGCTTGTCAGGGAGTCTCCCAGGCCACGTGTGAGGTCTTTATGTTTTTATGCAGAGATGTGACAAGGAAAATGGGATAATTTTAAAAACGAGGCCCAGTAACAGCAGCCCACTGGCTGGTCAGGGTGCTTCCCGGCCATGCTGTCCCCAGGGGTCCAGGCGAGTCAAGCACACAGGGAAACTCAGATTGCCATCAGCCCTGGGCTCCTGCTTTCCCCAGTACGAGTGAGATGCAGGGGGCCTTGAGGACTGGGGGATCCTCCACGTGTCCTGCATCTGCATCCACCCACCAGCAAAAGTAGGACCTTTCTGCAAGAGGCTCTCCTGAGAGATTTTGAAGTCTTAGCTCAGACTTGGCGTGTGCTGACCCAGGAGGCGTCTGGTTCCATGATTGAGGACCTGGTGGAGGACATCAGAGTTGGCAGGAGCAGGGCGAGTGTGCACCTGGGGGAGATACTGCCTTTCCTCAGGACGCCACGAGCCCCGTTGCCTGAGAGTCCCTGGGCACTGCCGTTGCCAGCGTGGTTAGCGCAGTAGCTGGCCTCGGGAAGATAGCCTCCCCTACTTAAGTGATACCCGTGGGTTTTCTGAACTCACACTTGCAGGGCTGACCCCGTCTGATTCCTTGGGAAATATTGTGGGTGATCCTCGGGCGAGCACGCAGTCTCTCCGCTGGCTGAGCCGCGATTCCTGTTCTGGAGGATTACCGGGGGATTTCACCCGCCCGCCGCTGAAGGGCTCAGCGCTGCCTGACACTCTGCGGGAGCTCAGAATATGTTAGCTGAATTTGAATCAAAGTTTGCTTGTCGACACGGGGCTCAGTGCTGCCTGCTCCTCCAGATCAGCTCTGTCAGACGGCTGTCAATCAGCCCGAGGGGGCAGCCGCGGGCAGGCGAGGCAGGACAAATGCGAAGAGCTCCCCAGCAGCACAGAAGCCCTCACAGAGGCCAAGAGAAGCAACTGAATAAGTTACCTCCAATTTTGTCACCTTCTGTTCTCTGCTACCGAAGGGGATGATTCCGGGGACTGTGGCAGGCTGTAACTGCCTTTCCAAGGCTCCCAGAATTCAGAACCGCTGACAGGCGAGCGAGGGAAGAGGGTGCTCTGGTGCCTCCCTCGCCCTGCGGCAGGGTGACAGAGTCGGGTGGCACACTCAGGCAGTGCGGCTTGCACCTTGCCTGTCCACAGGAGATGGGGTGACTGCCCACAATCGGTCACCGCAGGAGAGCTGCCGCTCCTCTCTCCCAGGGAGGTTCTCAGGGAGATGCTGGACAGGCCGAGGCTCTCGCAGCCTGCGCTGCGGTGAGGGGGACGTGGCTGTGCCCGTGCCAGGCCAGGCCTCTGACAGCTCCGGCTTCCAGAACTTCCTGCCCACCTCGCCTGGCCTGCCTGGACCCAGGCCCCACCACCGAGCCGTCCTCCACCTCCCCTGGTTTCCTGGACCCTTTCTACCTGTAGCCCTCCTCCTCGGCACCAGCACAAACCACTCTGAGAGAGGGCGTGGCAGCTGGGTGGACCAGCTTCCCTCAGGCGGAAGGCCGGGGCCACATTCTGGAGGGAGGAAAGGTTCATTCTGGCTCACAGTCTTGAGGTTCCTGTCCGTGGTTGGGTGGTCCTGCTGCATTCGGCCCGTGGAGAGGCAGCGCGTAGTCCAGGCAGCGGGGACGACATCCATCCAGGGGCCGCTCTCCTCATGGCCAGGACGTGAAAGAGTGAGGAAGAGGCAGGGTCCGCTGTCCCCTTTGAGGGCAAGTCCCAGTGACCAGACATCTCGAGGCCAGCCTCTTGGAGGTCCCTTGGCCTCCCAATAATTGCGCTGTCCTGGGGACCAGCAGTCAGGGGCCTGTGGAAGACAGTCCAGATCTAGGTACAGCAGGCTCCTTCCCTCAGGTCCTGGAAGTCCAGCTGGTCCCACCATGTGCATCCAGTGGCTGGTGTTGGCCCTGGTCTCCAGACCAAAGTCCCCTGCCCTGAGCTGGTCTGGAGGCTCTTTGTGCTTCCTAGAGCCTGCCACGTGTCCTTGTTAAGCATCACCAGCATCACCCCGAGGTGCTCCCTCCTTCTCCTCTGCTCTGTGAGACCCACGAGGTGCACGCTGTAGTCTAGCCATCTACCTAGAAAATTGTGATTAACCAATTAGTCAAATGGAAGGTGGGCCTCGGTGTATCTACCCTCCCAGCACAGTACTGATGCATGTCTGCTGGCCTCCAACATCGGGTTTCAACCTGGTCCCCCTGCTCTGCCCAGCACTCTGGCCCGGGGACCTGACCCCATAGGAGGGGACGACGGCTCCTGCACTCTGGCCCCCTCACCCTCACTTTCCTCTAATGAACGAAGCTAATCCGTCCTTGGCGAGCCCCTGGCAGGCCTGGGTTCCCATAGCCCTAAGACGCGTGTGGTTACAGGTGGGAACTGGTGGGTGCATAACACACATGGGAGGTTTGCTGCCAGCACAGGGGGCAAACATGGCATGCTGAAGACGGCTTTGTGATCTAGGTAAGGGCTGCAAGCCTGGCACTGATGATCGTCACGGGTCAGAGGATGAGCTTTATTTTTGTGAACGGGATTTTCTGAAAAGGTTCTGATGCCCACTAGTCTGTGCATCCTCTAGGGTGTGGCCGATGCCTGCCTGTGCCCCGTGCCAGGAAGAGAGAGCCTGGCCCAGAACAGGCAACAGGAAACATTCATGGAAAGATGTCCACTGTGCACAGAGTCATGGGCAGGACGTCCTCACTCTCCACAGGGCCCCACTGATGCTCTCCAGGTGCACGACCCTTGTGTCCATCAGCAAAGGCATTGAGAAGCACTGTCCCTTACAAGGTCGGGGAGTTAATACGGTGGAGCTTTTCTTTCTGGTTATAAAGGCATTTTATTTCCCAGGGCAAAGCTCACAAATCAGAACAATAATTTCAAAACTCTTCTTCATTCTAATCTATTCTCTCTAAAAACATTTTTCTTCTTCCTGATTACAGATGAAATATTATTGTATAAATTTGAGAAAAAAAACATAGGAGAGTTTAAATAGAAAAATCTGATGTCTACATCTACAACTCAGAGATAAGAGGTTGGTGTAGTGCTTTCCCGACGTTATGGGGGTGTGTGTTTTATATGCTGATTTTTTTCTCTAACATCATCCTGTGGGGATTGTTCCTTCTGGCTAGAGCTTCTTTAATAACACTGTTTTAATAGAAGCATAATATTCTGTCATGTGTTTATACCACAATTTCTTTAATAATACTAAAGTTGGGGACATTTAAGTTGCTCCCAACTTTTGTGATTTTTTTTTAATGTTGAAATAATGATCTGTTTATATAAAGCCCTGAGAGAACTTTGATTACGTCCCCACGAGAGTTGCTTAGAAACAGATTGGAAGGGTCTGTTCCTCTGCAGCTTCTTCCCTTTCCTCTCCACTTATGATGTCTGCTTCTGTTTTCAGCTAGTAAACATCCACCTATAATTTCTTTGACAAAACTTTTAATTGAAGTTAAATTTACATGTGGCAGAATGCATAAGCCTTATGCTTTCAGTTTGATGAATTGCACAAATGAGCATACTGGATAGCTTGCCATCCGAGGACAAGGTGCCGCTGTCACCGGGCCCTCTCTGCACCCTTTAGTGTCCCCCTCCTTCTCCTGTCACCTCCCCAGGTTGCTGGCTTGGGCTTCACCTCACAGAGTCCCTTGTGGACAGCATCTGCACAGACTCGTGAGCAAGCCGTGGTTTTGTGTATCTAAGTGGCTACATGAAACCTATACGGTGTTCTCGGCTTGGCCTCTTCATTCAAAGACCCAAAGTATTTATTATCTGGCCGCCTACAGAACCCGGTGGTTGACTCCTGCTTCATAGCCTTCCACTCTGTGAACGGACTGTACGTGTCGTACTGAACTAGGCTCACGGGATGGTCTCCAGCTGATGGTTACAAATAGTTCAACGTGGACGTCCCTAAGTGTACCTACTGCTTCACAAACACCTGTTTAGGTTGTTTAGGGCCCCAGGTCCATGTGGCTGTGTTCAGCTGCAGTAGACACCATCAACATTTTCCAAGTGGTTGAACTGATGCATTCTTATGCCCTGTCACATCTCTAGAACCTTCCATGAAATGTGAATGATAATGACATTAGTAGATACTCCCATCTTGTTCCTGATTTTGGTGTTTAACTATCAAGTATGATTCTTATGTAGTTTTTAGCTTAATCACCTTTTTAAAGACCCTGTCTCCAAATATGGACTTATCCTGAGCTCCTAGGGGTCAGAATGTCAACATATGGATTTTGGGGAGGGGGATGTACAGTTTAGCTCCTAGTAAGAAGGCAGGGCTGAACTGGCAAGTGGCAGGATAGCGGTTTGTTGTTTGGAAACCTTACTGTTCCAAGGATGTGCCCCACGCGGTGGCAGTATGGGAGTTTCCTGGGCCTCAGAGGCTGCCATGGGTGGACAGATGCCCCAGGGTAGCTGGCTAGTAGGAATGCAGGGTGCCACCCATGGCAACTGAGGCCTTGTGGAGTGGCTGCAAGCTGGCTGTGGGGCCTCTGGGTCTGCACATTGGCCCCAAGTGGTAACAGGTGTGACGGAGGCCCATCCTCACGTGGTTCCCTGGTGAGCACCACTCTCTACACTGGCCACATATGGACAAGAACAAGGCCTAAAATCCCCATCCCTCTGCCCGCAGCCCACGCACTTGTCACCCAGACTGACGCCTCCAGCAGAAGCCTCTGCTTAATGAGATTCAGTTGTGTTTGTTCCCAAATCATTTGATGCAATTGTGCATCTTGTTGTAATTATGTAATTTGACTAAATACTGTGTACACCCATGGCACGGGTGTACAAAAAGAGGATTGTTTTTATGAAAACTAAGTCCCATGTTTTGGAAAGTGAGTTCCCAGAAGGGACGTGTCCTCAGAAAGGGTCGCGGCTGTGGTGGAGGTGGCTCTGATGAGTTTTCTCATGCCAGGGTCAGAAACCGGAATTGTGAGGAGCCAGGAGTGCCTCGTGATGGTGGCTGGAGGGTCAGGAAGAAGCACTTCAGACCTGCTGTCATGGCCAGACTTGAAAGGTTTTAGTGTCACTTGTAAAGACTGGCTAATGAATGCGTGTTTCAGGTTGCCAGTTAAAACGCACGTTTTAGATTGTGAGTGTGATTCTTACGCTTCTCCTTTTAACTGTATTTTTCAATTAACCTCCTGGCAACAGTTCCTTGCAGAGCCAGAGAAGCGTCTGGCGTTGCATAATCCCCCTTCTCCGGGCGCCAGGGGAAATGCGGACGGTAGAGCTGAGTGCTTGGCCCAGCGCTCAGCAGACGGGAGCACTTCAGAAGCAGCCTGGTCGCCCTCACCCACAGGCCCGGTGTCTGTGGCCAAGTCCCTGGAGACCCTCTGAGCAGGTGAAAGCCTCCAGGGGAGCCGATGTGCAGGTTCTCCCTGTGGGAACTCAGATCTGTGTCCTGCCATTCATTTTTAAAAAAACATTTTTAGTTGTAGGTGGACACAATGCTTTTATTTTGTTTATTTAGTTTTTTTAATGTGGTGCTGGGGATGGAACCCAGTGCCTCACATGTGCCGAGCCCCAGCCCCAGCCCTGCCCACTGTCCAGTTCTTGCGAGTTTGGCACAACTGGGGTTCCCAGTAGCAAGCAGGGATCTAATAAAGCTAAAGTCTGGTGCTGAATGCAAAGTAAAACTTAGGAAGCAAAAGAAAAGAAGGCACCTGGACAACCAAGAAGGACTGTGTGGGGTGCTCTGCGGCTCAGAAAGGGGCTTGCAGGGAGAGACAGGGGCTTCATTTCATCTTGCTGCACATGGATTTCTAGTTTTCCCAGCACCATTCACTGAAGAGGACATCTTTTCTCCAGGAAATGTTTTTGGTGCCTTTATCTAGTATGAGATAACTGTATGTGGGTGTGTCTCTGGGTCCTCTATTCTGTATATATGTACAGTGGAATATTATATACACTATTATATATAATATATGGAATAATATATATAAAATGTTTATAGCAGCACAATTCACAATAACTTATTACTCAGCATTAAAATAGAATAAAATCATGGCATTTGCAGGTAAATGGATGGAGTAGGAGAATATCATGCTGAGTGAAGTGAACCAATCCCCCAAAACCAAAGGCTGAATGTTTTCTGATAAGTGGATGCTGATCCATAATAGGGGTGGGGAGGGAGCATGGGAGGAATGGTCTATATGTCTGTTTTGGTGCCAAAATCATGCCATTTTTGTTACTGTAGCTCTGTAGTATAGTGGAAGGTCTGGTATTGTGATGCCCCCTGCTTCACTCTTCTTGCTAAGGATTTCTTTGGCTATTCTGGTTTTCTTATTTTTCCAGATGAATTTTATGATTCCCTTTTCTATTTCTATGAAGAATATCATTGTGATTTTGATTGGAATTGCATTAAATCTGTATAGTGCTTTACTCAAAGTGGATCAAGGACCTAGGAATTAAACCAGAGACCCTGCACCTAATAGAAGAAAAAGTAGGCCCAAATCTCCATCATGTTGGATTAGGCACTGACTTCCTTAATAAGACTCCTATAGCACAAGAATCAATAAACGGGATGGATTCAAACTGAAAAGCTTCTTTTCAGCAAAAGAAACAGTCAGTGAGGTGAATAGATAGCCTTCAGAATGGGAGCAAATTTTTCACATGCACATCAGATAGAGCACTCATCTCTAGGAGAGATAAAGAACTCAAAAAACTTAACACCAAACAAACAAACAAACAAACAAACAAACAAACAAACAAAAAAACACAAATGACCCAATCAGTAAATTGGCAAAGGAACTGAACAGACACTTCTCAGAAAGTGATATACAATCAATCAACAAATATATGAAAAAATGTTCAACATCTCTAGCAATTAGAGAAATGCAAATCAAAACTACTCTAAGATTTCATTTCTCTCCAGAATGGCAGCTATTAAGAATACAAACAACAATAAGTGTTGGTAAGGATGTGGGGAAAAGGCACACTCAGGCATTGCTGGTGGGACTGCAGATTGGTGCAGCCACTATGGAGAGCAGTATGGAGAATCCTTGGAAAACTGGGAATGGAACCACCATTTGACTCAGCTATTCCAGTCCTTTGTTTATACCCAAAGGAATTAAAAATATGTGATGTGACAGTGATGCAGTCACATCAATGTTTATAGCAGCACAATTCACAATAACTTAATTGTGGAACCAACCTAGATGCCCTTTAGTAGATGAATGAATAAAAATGCTGTGGTATACATACACAATGGAATATTACTCAGCATTAAAAGAGAATAAAATCATGGCATTTGCAGGTAAATGGATGGAGCTAGAGAATACCATGCTAAGTGAAGTGAACCAATCCCCCAAAACCAAAGGCTGAATGTTTTCTGATATGTGGAAGCTGATCCAAAACAGGGATGGGGAGGGAGCATGGGAGGAATGGAGGAACTTTAGATAGGGCAAAGGGGAGGAAGGAGATGGGAGGGGACAGGGGATTAGGAAAGACGGTGAAATGAGATGGACATCATTACCCCAAGCACATATATGAAGACACTGATGGTGTGACTCTACTTTTGAACAACCAGAGAGATGAAAAATTGTGCTCTATATGTGTGCTGTGAATTGAAATGCATTCTGCTGTCATGTATAGCGAATTAGAGTAAGTCAATAAGTTTTAAAAAATAATCAAAGCAAACACAGAACACTTACCAAAACACAAAACAGAAAGAAAGAAAGAGGCTTGCAATTCTGTTCCAGAAGATTTTGCTTTCCTGTACTCTGTTCTTACAGCAGGAACTGAGAGCCACATTGCTGCAAGGAGACATTTATGTCCTGTGCACGCTGAGGTTCCCTCTGGGACAGACGGCAGCACATGCTCACACTCCCGGGGAGACTGGGGGTGGGAGCTGCTGTCCTGGTGCTGGGGAGACTCCAGGAAGCACCTTTGCCCTGAGACCTACAAAGTCCCTGTGGGCAGGCTTTTTGCCGGGCACTCCTGGCCTCTTGTTCACAGTCAGTGGCCATCTTGCAGCCCCAGCTCTGCACGTGGACTCGTGCATCTCTGAATCACAGTGATGTGTTCTGATATGTTAAAAAATATTGTAATGCTCTATTTTACCTTTGAGCTTTCCCATAATTAATTTGAAAAAAAAAATTACCCAATCTTTTTTTTAACAATATTGCAGAAAACCCAAAGCGTTTCATTTCATGGCTAATTTGTTTTGTAATTATGGATCTGTTGGTAAACAGTGCGATCATAGTTCTTCATTTTGCTTATTTATGCTCTTCATGCTGTAAATGCTTTCACCTAGTGTGATGGTTGTTCACAAGGGACGCTTCCTAACTACATTAATTCCCATGAAATGACCAGCACGGGCTCTGGACACACGTGCAAACTATGCAGAACCTGAGCTCTTGGGAAGGTTTTTTATTCAGAGGGAAGAAAATGCATATGCTCTATTTTTTTATTTTTAATTAAAATACAAGTTAAAGACTAATATTAAATCCTCTTTTCCCAATTAAAAAAATCACATTAGTATAAATATTTTAATTTCTAATTTGGGGATTTATGTACATGCAAATTTTAAAAGATAAACAAACGGCAAAATTTTACCAAGGCATTTCATTTTCATAAGATTTTTTAAATCATGACCTGGATCCAGAAATGATTCAACAGAGCGAAACCAGCAGCAGCAGACTGAGCCCGGGGAATCTTGGAAATTAAAGGATGGTCGGAGCCCATCTAGATGCCAGACAGAGAAGAACCTGGTCTTGGGACGCATTCCCATCGAGGTGTAAAACTAGGGAGTAGCTGGAAATACCCCACAAGCCAGAGTTCAAGGCACGTTTTTATGGTGAGGATGTGGGCGAGGAAGGCACGTGTGTTCAGCCTGAAGGCCACATTACGTAGATGGAGGAGGGCCGGGGGCGGGCAGAGCATGGGGAGTGGCTTTTGCTTCTGGACTGGTTGGGTCCTAAGCTGAGTGTGGGGCCACAGCGGGTGGCTGGGGGACTGGGGTTGAAGTTCAAAGGGACATTGGAGAGCCTGCAGTGCTCTGGGCCCACAGTTGTGCCTGGACCAACCCCCTCTGCCCCTCCCACAGCCCTTGTCAAGTGTAGGTCACGTGTAGGTCACCTCAGGAGGTTCCTCTCATCAGAGTCTTCCTAACAATCTGAATTATGGTGATCATTGGTTTTAAAGACAGTGCTGAGGTTGGCGGCTTCGGTGTGCGCACTTCTCTTCTTCAGTCGGGGCTGGGCGGGGTATTAGCAGCACACAGCTGTCCACGACTGGTCATCTTGAGAATCCTTGGTTGGGCGCACCTGCTCCTCTCTGTAGGGCTCCCCCTCTGCTTATGAGAGGAGCAAACGAATTTCAAAGCAGCCCTAAGGGGGTTGGAGGGTCTCGCTTTATTCTTAAAATAGAAGCTGGTTTTAAATGGCTATGGATTCCGTGGTTTGGAATTGAAATGACCTTGGTGCTGGAATGGTCCAGTGTCTCAAGTGGAGAAAGTGACCAGCCCCGCCTGCTCTCTGGCAGGGCACTGGGCTTGTTGGGGGTGACCTCTAGGTTTCTCCCCACACTGAGGTTCTCCCTGTGGTTGGCTCTGGGGAGGGGGTGCTCCTGCCAGCTGAGGTCACTAGGGAAGCCTGGTGTCGGGGGCACTTGCAGCAGACCACCAGAAGCCCTTCTGCTGACCTTGCTGCGGGCTGCGAGCTCTGTGGGCCGCTGGCCACAGCAGGACTGTGGGCCCCTTATCGGGCAGCGAGCTGCAGCTCAGGCTGCCGGCTTGGGTCGGAGGACTGGAAACAACGGAAAGGTGCAGGGACGGGTGACAGAAATGGAGCAAACAGAGTCACCCAGCAGGGCCCAGAGCACAGGAGAGGCGCGGTGTGTCCCGCGGCAGCACCCCACGTTGCACCCAGGCCCAGCAGGCCCAGTGGAGCTCCGGCCTCCGTGCTGCAGGGACTGTAGGAGGGCCGCGTGCGGGTGCTGCTCAGGGGGACGTGGGGATAAAACAATTTCTGCAAAGCGTTGCCTGACAGTCGTGGTGTTTATCGGGGGGAAAAAAGTTTAACTGTTATTATCAGATCTAAACTTTATATATTTTATTAAGAAAATGCTACATTTTTAAAATTAGAGAAGCCTTTTATTTGGTAATCTTTACATTCTGGTCCACGTAGGGCTGACTTGAAGAAGATCGTCCAGTAAATGTGGGTGTGTCTGAGGGGCAGGTGGGACAGCAGCCGCTCCCCTGTCCCCTGTGGGAGAGGCTGCATTTCATTTTGCTTATTTATGCTCTTCATGCTGTAAATGCTGTCACCTGGTGTGATGGTTGTTCGTGAGGGACAGAGTGGGATAGCTGGGTCAAATGGATTCTAAGCTGTGGATCTGGTGGGTCTTCAAAACAGACTTCGCCAGGAGGCGGGCGAAAGTGCTCCAGGAGACATTTGGACTTTCCTCCTGGACTCTGCACAGATCCCAGCCAAGCCTCCCTCATACTCAGAGCTCCCAGGAGCCAGGAACCTCTCCTGTGCTCACCTGGCTGCCCCCACCTGCAGCCATGACCCTGAGTCCCTGGACCAGCCTCCCCAGCCCTCTCCAGGAGCTCCCCGCCTCCTGTCCCCGCAGTCTGCCTTCCATCCCTCACGTGGAGCCCAGAAACCTTGCTGCTCCCCACGTTGGAGTTACCTAAATCTGTTCATTAGGAGAGACAGGAGTCAAGGGGGCACTGTTGGGCTGCACACTGGACTCTCCTCCACTCCCCACCACCCTCACCTGTCCCTTTCCTGCCCTCCTCTGCAGGACTGGCCTGGACCTGCAGAGTCGACCTTCACTGAAGCACATGGAGGATGGGCCAGGGCTGTAGAGGCCCAAGGGGAGTCTCCCCAGAGGGGCACGCAGACTTGGGACCGCGTGGGCTCCCTCTGGCCAGCTCCACGTGCTCTCAGCCTCACTCTGGCGTGGCCTTAGCTATTTGTGGTCTTCACCTTCTATTTCCCAGTCACAACAGTCTTCCCTAGGCTCTGCACAGACTGCATAGACTCTGCCACCTCCTCACGCCGGTCCTCGTTGGGCACTCTGGCCACCGCTCTCCCTGCCCTGGCCTGTAGGAAGACCGCCTGCGTCCCTCCTCCAGTACTGAGTCATAGCCTCCTTTGTTATTCTGATATTTTTGTTATGTTTATTTTTTTGTTTTTTTAAATTTTTAAGATTTGTCAAATTACACATGACAGTAGGATGCATTTATGCACTTTGATGAATCATACATAGATGGGATATAACTTCTCATTTTTTCTGAGTCACATTGGTCATGCAGTCACATATGTACATACAGTCACATATATACACATGAACACACAGTAATAACGTCTGTGTCATTCTACTGTCTTTCCTATCCCCACATCCCCTCCCCTCCCCTCCCATCACTTCCCTCTACCTAATCTAAGGTAACTCTATTCTTCTCTAGTGCCCCCCTCCGCCTTACTGTGAATTAGCATCTGCATATTAGAGAAAATATTCGGACTTTGGTTTTGTGGGATTGGCTTATTTCCCTTACCATGATATTCTCCAACTCCAACAATCTACTGGCAAATGCCGTAATTTCACTCTTCTTTAAAGCTGAGTGATATTCCATTGAGTATATATGCCACATTTTCTTTATCCATTCATTTATTGAAGGACACCTAGCTTGGTTCCATAGTCTAGCTACTGTGAATTGAGCTGCTATAAACATTGATGTGGCTGTGACCCTGTAGTATGCTGATTTTAAGTCCTTTGGGTATAAACCAAGGAGAGGGATAGCTGGGTCAAATGGTGGTTCCATTCCCAGTTTTCTGAGGAATCTCCTTACTGCTTTCCATATTGGTTGCACCAATTTGCAGCCCCACCAGCAATGAATGAGTGTACCTTTTCCCCACATCCTCGCCCACATTTGTTGTTTTCTGTATTCTTGATGATGGCCATTCTGACAGGAGTGAGATGAAATCTTTGGTTTTGATTTGCATTTCTCTAATTGCCAGAGACATTGGACACTTTTTCATATATTTGTTGATCAATTGTATTTCTTCTTCTGTGAAGTGTTTACTTCTTTTCTTGAAATAACATTCCTGTGTAAGTCCTGAAGTTGGAGACGGTGCCATGATATCCGTATTACCATTGTCTGCTCCAGAGCCCGGCACCTGTCAACAGAGCGAGTGGCATTTGCATGCAGGGATATAATAACCACAATAGTGACAATGACAAGAACGTGGCAAGTGCTGTCATCAGGTGGTCACAGTGTTGACATGCTGCCATTTCCCGGGAGACACCTCCTCTGCCCACCCAGCTGCTGTAAGAGACGGCTTCCGTGCCCGTCTCCGCTCTAGACACGGGAGTGGCTCCATTCTAGAGACTGAGGCTAAGTTGGGGTTCTCGTTGTGCCTTGTCAGTGGTGGGGTCAGAATCAGAGTCCCAGAGAGTCCAGCTCCAGAGGGCCAGTCCACCTCAGTGGGGGAGGATCTTCTCACTCGCTGCCCTCGGGGGAGGCTTTGATGGAATCCTGTCTCCCTCCGGCTCTGAGCAAGCTCCTGTGACTCGGTGGAGGAATCGCTGCAGTGAGCACAGGGCTCAGACCTGTCCTGCTGAGGCACAAGCCCTTCCTTTCTTCTGCCTGGCCCAGGCCGCTGTGGCCCAGGAGGACCCCGCCAAGCCAGCCCATCCCAGGTGCCCCTCTTCTGGGTTGGGGAGAAGTTAGAGGGAACAGTGCCACCTGCTGGGACTCTGGCTAAATACCAGGCTGAGCTCCTCCTCTTGCTGGGGACAAGTGCAGCCACATCCCACAGAACTCCTCTGGGGACCAACTGGTGACACTCAGAAGGCAACAGAAGATGGTGCCACACAGTGGTGGGAGGGGCAGGCTGCCTGCCAGTGCCATTGAGTGCCTGGCTGCCTGGCACCCAGTGCTCACCTGTGGGCAGGTGTTCCTTCCCCAGACACTTGATTTGACCAATCCTTTCCCCTTCCCATGAGAACCTCTTCATAGCAGAGGACAGAAGACAGGAGATTCCCCTAGCGCCCCGTGGAAGTGGAGGTGGGGATCTGACCCTGCACAGCACAGTCTCTATTCTTTCTGGGCCATTAGTTGGCTGCACGTCTTATTAACGGCTGGATGCTCGCCAGACGCACGTACGGGCAGACAGGCCAGAAGGTACTGAGCCTCCGTCCTCCTGTTAGGCACCAAACAGCCTGCGCCCACGGTCCTCTCTCACACTCCCAGTAGGACCTGAAGCAGAAAGCCGCATCATGACTTGGTGGCATCTGAACAGGTCCCCTGACCTCCGCGTGTTGACAATGGATGGGCGCTGTGGACGAGGAGGCACTGGACCTTGGACACATGTAAGGGAAGGGAAGGAGAGCGCGGAGCCCTCTTCCTCCTGCGTGGTGGGTAGGCAAGGTGACGTGCACCTGGAGAAGACGCCGTCCGGGGCCCGCGCTGCTTCTGGCCTGGAAGGCTCAGGCGCCTGGCGCAGTGGTCCCCCTCACCAGTGCAGCTGCATCTTTGAGAGGACAGTGGGCTTGCCCTGGTCATCTGGAGAGAGCTGGGTTTGGTTCTACTCACCAAACATGGGCCTGGCCCTCAGGATTGGCAGCCACTTGGGGTGGCTTCCTGGTTCTGTTCCTCACCTCCAAGGCCGGCGGTCTTCCCTCTTTTCCATCATACACAGTTGAAATGACATCCAGAGCCTCCTGCCTCCGGCGCTGTCTCCCCTACAGGCTGGTCTCTGCAGTTGCTGGCCCCTCCTCTCCTCTAGGTTGGCCTGAGTTCTGGACATTTCCTGCCTTTGGAGAGAGCCTCCAGCTGAGGAACCCCCTGATTTAGGACTGTCCTCCCATGAGGCAGCGTCAGAACCCGGCCTGACGCCGCCTTCCCCCTCAGGGCCCTGCGATTCACTGAGCCTGCTGAGGGTCTCATGATGACCATGATCAAGGGCTGGACGCTCACAGGTGCTAAGCATTGGGCTCATGTTTTATCTGTCACCCTCTCCGCAGCCCTACAGCCTGGGTTACTTAAGGCTGTCAGATGCTAGGTGTCTGTGGGAGTTGTGGGGTCTTGCTCTGGGTGGGCTGAACGTCTGAGACCGCAGCCCAGCCACTTAGCAGATGGGCTCCCGTCCCGTCTGTGCCTGGATCTCCTCGCTGTGTGTCGGGGTCTTCCTCATGGTGCTCAGAGGCGGGGGGATGAGCTCTTTCCAGGCAGAGAAGGTCCACAGTGAGGCTCCCTGCTCAGTAGATGCTTTTCCTTGTGACGATACAGTTCATAAGTCACAGATGAAGTGCTTTTGGCTCAGAGAGGGAAGCAGCCTCTCCCAGGTCACCTGGGACACTACGAGTAGGTTGAAACTTAAGCCAGGGTGGCTGGCTCCCACTGCCTCTCCTTCCAGCCACCGCGTCACCTCTTGGGATGCCAGGTGCTCATGCTCGGGACCTGGGCTCCTCCTCAGGGCCTGGGCCACAGCGCCCACTCCGTGGTCTGGATGTGTGCCCCTGAGGCCCACCTGGAAAGGATGGGTGCCCAGCAGCTGCGAGGAGGTGGTGGTGGCTTTTGGAGGAGGGATGTAGGGCACTGGGGACGTGACCTGGGGCACTGGGAGACGGCACCTCCGCATCCTTTTCTCTGCTTCCTGGGTCACAAGAAGGAGCTGGCTCTGCCCCTGCTCCCTCTCTGGGTGCTGTGCTCGCCGGAGGCCCGACACCCTGGGGCCACCGGCTCTTGGACTGGAACCTCCAGAACCGAGAGCCAAGATCAACATTTCTCTTGTAGTGAACTGCTGACGAATGGATCCCCGTCTGTGTGCCGACAGCTCTCAGCTTTTGTCACCAGCCCAGCATGTTCTAGTGTACAAGTGCCTCCAACTCCTCCTCCCCGGGCAAGCCAAAGTCCCCATCTGGAAACCAGAGCAACGTCTGCCATTTAGTGAGTAAGAAATGGTAGCCATTCAGGAGGGCGACGGAAGCCGCCGCCCCTTGTCACTCTGCTCTGTGCCCTTGGGATGTCCTCACCTCCGCCAGCCCTCCAGCCCCTGCTCCAAGTGCTGCATCCTCAGACCGTCCCTGAGCACCCAGGGCCTCTGTCCTCGAGTGGACCCTCGTTGTCCTTTGACCTCAAGTATCTTCTTGAAACAAGGAAACAATCACACTGGGGCTCTGAGGCCCAAGGGCCCATGTGCCTGTCACATCCCCCTGGGTGTCCCCTGGAATCTCTGCAGGTCTCTCCTCCCTCCCTGACTTCAGTTCCTCCGAGTCTCTGCTAACTTGCGGGTCTCACGACGTCTTGCCCCTGGAACGCTCTTTCTGCTGCATCCTGTCCCCCTCCCTCTCCCCCAGTTCAGTTCTGAGCTCATGGAGCCTGTTGAGTCCCAGGTCTTGGTGGGCACCGGGTGTGGCAAGCTCCAGGTTCCAAGCAGAGACACAAACACGCTCCTGCAGGTGCCGGGGCTTCTGAAGAGGGAGCACCCAGAAAACAGTGAGCCACCAAGTTTCACGAGAAAACCCAGGTTTGGCGGGAAGGACTGGGAGCAGTCCCAGCCCGAGGACGTGAGTCTCAGCAAGCTGGAAGGACACATTCAGGATGGCTCCACGTGAGGACTGGGGACAGTAATGACCCAGCAGATGTGGAGGGACGGCACGAGCTCGGCACCGTGGGTGTGCCCTCATGCGGACCCTCGGGTCCCTGAAGGTCTGCAGGGGAGGTATTTCTTTGGTGAGGAAACACCTTGCCTCTCCCCTGGGTCACCCTCCCACTCCCCTGCAGGTGGAGACGTGCTGTTGTCCCGTGCCGGACTTCGTCCTTGGTAGAGCTTGAGTCACTTTTGAACATGCATTTGGGCCACCAGTAGGATTTGGTAGAAGTCTGGCCAAGGGTCTGCCTCTGGACTCTTTGGGAGTGGGTCATTAGTGCTGGGCTAGGCAAGGTCAGTGTGAAGTGGGTGCATTCATCTCCTTTTGGGCACATGTGCTGAGCTTGTGCTACCTATGGGCACTGCAGGGGAGGCAGGGGTGCAGGGCATAGCGAGGGATGTGGCAGGGCACAGTGAGGGACGTGGCAGGCCCCAGACAGCATGCAGATTCCAAGCCCAGGGGAGACTATTATTGACCAGGTGGAGGAGACTTTTAAGAGGTCCAGAGACCTAAAAAATGTTCAGAGAGGGACTGTAAGTGCCCCAGAGAGGGCCATGCCCCTGGGGTGAGGGTTAATCTGGAGCATGAAGCTGGGGCAATGAGGTAATGGAAGGGGAGACAGTAGGGCGAGGAGCAAAGGGCTGATTCACGGCCTGAGGAGGAAGAGGACGAATAGAAGTGCATCAGTGAGATGAACCCAGACAGGCAGGGGCTCAGGTAGGTAGACAGATAGGTGGACAGGCAGGTGGACAGGCAGGTAGACAAGCAGGCCCAGGACCACATTAAGGTTTGGAACTTTGGGGAAGCCACTAGGGGATTTATAGGGCAATGCCTTATTGGGCACTCTGGTCGGAGGGTGGGAACCCATCAGAGGAGCTGAACTGGGTGCAGGGGCCTGGCTGGGCTGCGGCATCTGAAGGAGACGAGGAGGCAGTGCTGAACAGGGATGGTGGTCCAGCAGGAGGGGCATCTGGACACAGAGCAAGAGGACAGGCTGGAGATGCTGTCAGTGGGCAGAAGACCCGAGGTTCTGGGGTCCCGAGGTTGGGAGTGGGGCAGGTGTGAACGGGCCAGGAAGTGGTTGGTTAGATTTGCAGGTGAGGGCTGAACTTTGTCCGGTGACACTGGTGTCCTTCTTGTAGAGGTTGCTGGAGGAAGGCTGGCTTGGAAGAGCCCTTTGCAGCCTGTGGCACTGACCCATGCTTCCACGCCACACTTGCAAGCTCAGAAGGGTCTCAGAGCCACAAGATAGGTGCCAACTCCTCCCAGAGCGGCTTACACACACGACCTGTGGACCCAGGACTCTGGCTGGGGTGAGGCGCTGTGGGAGGAGATCCTGAGGGAGGCTCTGGAGCGTGCAGTGTGTTGGGAGGCTGCCTGCGGGAACAGCTGGCGGAGTGGAGCTTATGGTGCCTGAGTGGGATTTCCGTCCTGTTACTTGAGAACTCACCTTTACATGCATTGAAAATCCAGCCTCGGAGAAAGAGCTTCAAGTTCCCTGGAGAGAAAAGTAACAAAATCCGTCTGCATCCATATATTACATCTTGTGGATCTGGAGGGTCTATCATCCTAAGATGAGTTTTCTTTGCAGTAAAGGAAAAAACCCACTGATTCTGGGTTTCCAAAGAAATGTCATAAAATTAAATCTGCACCAGCAGAGTCTCCTCCCTGGGAAGGTGCCGAGCTTGTCTTGCTGAGGACTCACCCACAATGCCACTCCAGCTCAGCAGTGTCAAATCCTCTGTGTTTTATTTTAAAGGCAAATAATAGAAGCAGCCAGTCTCCACATCTCTAAATTTTAAAACAAAAGGCACTATGAATAAACAGTTGTTATGGCTGAATAATCCTAGGAGACTAAAAGATAGGTTGTTGACCACCAATAGCCAAAGAAAGTGCCTATTACCAATGCAGAAATCTTTAAAGATTATGAACTTAAGCTATATCTTTCCCCCTCTAAACTTTGATAGATGAGTTTCAGATTGTATAGGTAAATAAAACTGGATGCAGGATATGAGCTGACCATATATAATTCATTACTGGTGCCACCAAATACTAATGTTGAGAGAAAACAAATTATCGGCCCCTCCTGCCAGAGTCATGAGAAGATGATCAATATTTCATTATATGGTGCTCTTCAGACATCTGAATAGCTCATCTGTCCTATTTATGCCAGTTAAAATGAATTCAGCCTATCAGGGCCAAATGCATTTTTAATGCTTCTCGTTACCTTGCAGAGAAGTGGCGGCAAAGGTCCATCTCCCCGTGCCACGTCCTTCATTCCATCACGCACTGGACGTAAACTGTTGATGTGCGAATGACCTTTTCTGATTGAAAACAAAACTTCTGCATGTTAAAGAATCAATGCCCAGAAGGGCCTGTGACGGCCGGTGTGACAGGGAGCCATGCCCAGAGCAGCCTGGCTCTCTGTGCTTCTCTGGGCTGTGGTGGCCGAGGAGGCCGTCTTGCAGACTCGACGTGGGGCAGCCTGTGCTCAGGAAACCCGCGGGCCAGGTTTTCCAGCAGGGTGTGCTCCCTCCACGTCTCTGGGTCCCATTGTGGTAACTCTTGCATAATTTCAAAACTTCCATCAGCACTCGTGTGTCGTGGTGATCTACGGTTATGGTCCTGGGACACCACGGGCTGCACCCAGAGGACAAATTTCATGGATCGAAGAGCCGTCTGTGCTGTCACGGCTGCACTACTGGCCACCCCCATTTCTCTCCCTCTCCTCTGGCCTCCCTAGACTGAGACACGTGATTTTGAAATTGGGCCAATTAATACCTCACAATGACCCCCAGTGCTCCAGTTAGAGGACCAGTCTCTCCTTTTAAATCCAAAGCTGGGAGTGACGGAGCGTAGCGGGGAGAGCCAGCAAAGGCCATGAGCAGGCCATCCGCTTCCAGGCAGTGGGTGCGAAGGAAGGTGTCGTGAAGGAAACTCAAGGAGCTGCCCCATAAGCACAGCGGATAAGGAAGCAGAGCCTCCTGCCTCTGGGAGACAGCTTCAGGGGTCTTGGCTGGAGGTCAAACAGCCAAAGCCCACTCCAGAGCAAGGCCCTCAGCTTCCCCAGACCTGGGAGGGCCCAGAGGGCGAGGGGGCTGCAGAGGACACGTCTGAAGTTGGCAGAGGCTGTTCAGAGGCCCGGGGCTGGCGGGGCCTCCCTCCCTGAGTCTGTAGGTGAAGGGGCTGGAGACGGGAGGTGGGAGAGCTCATGAGGGGCTGCCCTGAGTGGTGGGTTTCCAGTGGAGGAGGAACAGCCTTCAGGAGTGGGAGATGCCACTGGGGGCTGTCAGAGCTCTAGAGGAGAGGTCAGTGCTGGCTTCCAGCTTCAAAGCTCAGGCTGACTCTCGGGCAGTCTCAGCCGGTGATGTGAAGTTGAAGCCAGTTGACCACTCTGAAGATCCTAGGCCCTAGGAGTTCCATTAGCTCTGCTCTGTCTGGCTCTGGTGACCCCAAGTCTGTGATGGAAGGGCACGGTGACAGTGGTGGTGTTTTTGTCCCTAAGAGCACAACAGCTACACTGTAACTCAGGGACCAAGGAGTGATTCTGACCCAAATCTTACCATATACATTTTCTCAAGCTTTGAATGTCATAGATGGACTCCTCTGATGGATCTCAGCAAAGTGGATTGAAAACCTCTGGAAAGGACCGGCATTCTAGACGACATAAAGGACATTTGTGACTCTTGGGGTAAAGTCACAAATCAACACATACAGGAGCTTGGAAGAAGTAGATTCCAAAACCCTGCTGGATGGCCTGGGGGCTCAAGGCCTGAGTAGAGGGGTCACTGCAGGTGTGGAGGGTCACTGTAGATGTGGAGGGTCACTGTGGGTATGGAGGGGGTCACTACAGGTGTGGAGGGTCACTGCAGGTGTGGAGGGTCAATGCAGGTGTGGAGGGTCACTGTAGATGTGGAGGGTCACTGTGGGTATGGAGGGGGTCACTGCAGGTGCAGAGGGACTCACTGCAGGTGTGGAGGGTCACTGTAGGTATGGAGGGGGTCACTGCAGGTGTGGAGGGTCACTGCAGGTGTGGAGGGTCACTGTGGGTATGGAGGGGGTCACTGTAGGTGTGGAGGGTCACTGCAGGTGTGGAGGGTCACTGCAGGTGTGGAGGGTCAATGCAGGTGTGGAGGGTCACTGTAGATGTGGAGGGTCACTGTGGGTATGGAGGGGGTCACTGCAGGTGCAGAGGGACTCACTGCAGGTGTGGAGGGTCACTGTAGGTATGGAGGGGGTCACTGAAGGTGTGGAGGGTCACTATAGGTGTGGAGGGTCACTGCAGGTGTGGAGGGTCACTGTAGGTGTGGAGGGTCACTGCAGGTGTGGAGGGGGTCACTGAAGGTGTGGAGGGTCACTGCAGGTGTGGAGGGTCACTGTAGATGTGGAGGGTCACTGTGGGTATGGAGGGAGTCACTGCAGGTGCAGAGGGACTCACTGCAGGTGTGGAGGGTCACTGTAGGTATGGAGGGGGTCACTGAAGGTGTGGAGGGTCACTGTAGGTGTGGAGGGTCACTGCAGGTGTGGAGGGTCACTGCAGGTGTGGAGGGGGTCACTGCAGGTGTGGAGGGTCACTGCAGGTGTGGAGGGATGGCAGAGAGGGGGTGAGAAGAGGATGTGGAGACGTGGCTGCTGCTGCATCCAGGGTTAGGCCTCAGCGGATGGGAGCTGCTTCGTAGTCCACTGCTGGAGAAGCCGCTGTGGACGTGGTTGTAATGACAACAAATTAGATTAGTGCACAAACTTAGCTACTTAGCTGATAACCAGAGACAAGGTCTGAGAGGATTGACTCCGATTTTGAAAGTTCTGCTGTGGGTAAAACAACGTTACAGAGAAATCTTCTGTGAAGAGGAGAGTCAGCCGAGGCAGCGCTTCACTGTCTTGAAGACGGCCACCGCCACCCCAGCCCTCAGTGACCGCCACCCCATCAGTCAGCCCTTTCAACCTCGGGTGGGACCCTCCACCTAAGTTCCACCTAAGATGGGACTGCTTTGGTCAAGTTCTTCGTTCTCAGTGGAAGCCCAGGGACCACTCACAGCGGCCAGCTGGTTCTCGGAGTTCCTGTGTTGCAGGGTACAGAAACTGTGACCAAAGACTGCTACTGACCCATCAGCTGCGGCTCTTCCTGAAGAGCTGTGGAGCTGTGGCGTTGGCCTTCTTGAGCCTCGACCTGCCCTCTCCTTGGAGCACTCTCTCAGTTCCCCTGAAAACCTGGGCCTCCTGAGTTGCAGTTCCTAAGATCTCAGGTCAAACCCTGGTGTTGTACAGCCTGTGTGGGTCACGGACACAGCTGAGGACTGTCAGCATCCTTCACAGTAAAGCGGTTTTAACCAAGGCGCATGTGCTGGTCCAGACACTGTGCCATCGAGCACTTACTAGACCCCAGTGCGTGGACACATAACTCACGTGCACGGGGAGACTAGGCATTTGGGTGACGGAGCTTACAGGTGTCTGAGGGGTGCCTGAGTCTTGCTTTGGAATGGAGGGCAGTGTTTCCTGGTGAAATGAGCCCTCCCCGTCCTACAGGATCCCGAACATGGAAAAGTGGTAAAGGGCACTTGTCAAGCAAACCTAGGCCCGGGCTGCTCCCACCTTTCTCAGTTCAGTCCTGCAGTGATCACTAGGTAGGAATGTGGCCTGAGAGTGCCAGCAGGCCAACTGAGCTCCACAGCGGTCGCAAAAGGTGCCCATGTCGTCTAGCGGGCAGTGCAGAGAGAGGGAGCCAATGCAGCCTTTCCGACTCGCCCTCGCGGTCTCTGACCACTGGTGAGAGCCTGCAGCCCTGATGGGTTCCCGCTGGGGATGGCGCACCCTGGAGAACAGGCTCCTTCAGAGAGCTTTTGTCTTACTGTGAAAGCTGGGAAGGGAGGAAGGAGGGAGTTGGGCAGGGCTCCTGGGCTCTATTCAGGGCCCATCCCTTGGCGCCCCCCCCGCCCTTAGAAACACCATTTGCACCTGGCCACACTTGCCCTCTCTGATGTTTCCTGCCTGATGGGACAGATGACATTGGCACTGCCCACGGCCACGCTCCTCTGAGAGTGCTCCGAGGCTGAACTTTAAGATTCCGGAGCTTTGCGGGCAGATTGCAGAATCGCTTAGGTGTTAATGGGCTTTCCTCACCATTAATGGGAAAGGGCTCAGGAAAGCAGGTGGGGAAGGGAGGAGGGTGCCTTCCTCGCTGGAAATTGCCCTACATTCCTCCGAGTGCACCTGCTGTTTGACCTGTTCCCACCCGAGAGCTCCCATTCCCCTCTAAGAGGGGAAGCCAAGGCTTTGGTTTTTCGCCGTTTTGCAGGAGCGCCCTTCTTTACCTTTAAGGCTGATTGTGTTTGCGGATAGAAAGGGCTGCTCAGCAGAGGGAGGGACACTGTGCACCTCACACTCAGAACCGGCCTCAGATTGCTCACCTCTCCAGCCACACCCCAAAGGCAGCTGTTCTCAAGACAGAGGAGCATTGGATTATTCATTTAGCATGTAAATTAAAGCATGATGGCATACTGTCACCTCCATGGGTGTTGGGGGGACCTGGGGGTGTGCAGCAGGTGGTCCAGAAGAGCCTGGTCACAGCCTCCCTGGGCTTTGGGTTACAGATACCAGAAGCTCCTGTTGCTCAGGGCCTGGTCTGTTTGAGGTGGCTGCTGGCCTGCCAAGGGAGGTGTGGTCAGCTTAGCCGAGGCCCAGGGAACAGCAGGTGGAAGGACCCTGAGAAAGAGCAGAGCAACCCCCCCCCCCAGAGTGGCCCCAGCTCTCCGCCTCACCAGTGCGCTGAGATACACAGGGTGGGTTAGCACTGTCTGAGTGTTTGGGCTCATCCTTGGTGGCTCGGGAGGGCGATAGTGTCATGGGTAGGCCTTGTGCGGATTCCTGTAATGTCAGTGCAGGGAGTTCAGGGCCCAAGACCAGTCAGGGATGTTATGGACCTGGATTTCCTACCCCAAACCATGCTGAGCAGCAGTAGAAACCAGCGCCCACGTGGGGCTCTGAGCCGTGGGGCTCCTGGTTCCAGCCTTTCCCGTGGCCGAGTGAGCCGCTCAGCCTGCCCAGGACCTGGTGTGAGAGACCCGGGCTGTGTCCTCACTTTCTTTCTTTTTCTTTTAAAGGGAGGGAGAGAGGGAGGGAGGGAGGGAGGGAGAGAGAGAGAGAGAGAGAGAGAGAGAGAGTTTTTAATAATTATTTTTTATTTTATTATTTTTTTAATGTGGTGCTGAGGATCGAACCCAGCGCCCGCGCATGCCAGGTGAGCGCGCTACCACTTGAGCCACCTGCCCAGCCCCCTGTCCTCACTTTCTAAGGGGTGACTGGCTTCTCATCCTGGACACGGGAGCAAGACTGTTCTTCCTGTTCTAATGGGACACACGGAGATCAGCCATGGGAACCCCCAGGGCTGGAGGACCGGGAGGAGGAAAGGGTATCCTTGTTCCGAGGTGAGGACTGAGAAGGCCATCGCTGTTTGCCAACCCCATTGGTGTCACACGGGAAAGAACAAAGCGATAGGACGGTGACATCAGGAGAAACTTAGATCCACAGCGTGATCCGAGCACCACACAGATGGGTGCCGAGGACCTGGTGGAATCCGAGCCTGGGTGCCCTTTGGTTCATCAGGAGGGGAGGGTGCAGACCCATGGGTTTCTCTGGTGCTGTGATTCCCAGTGGGTTTGGAAGGAAGGCCACAAGTCCTAGTGAGCTCTCATCACCAGCCAAAACCTGTCCCCCAGGACGAGGCTCACCTCTCCTACTTCCAGCGGCCCCTCCTTCGGTGCTCACAGTGACCGTCATTTTGCTTTGTCTTTCAGGATGAAACTAGAAACAGTCCTTAGAGACTGGCTCCTCTTCCTCACACAGGCCCACGTCCACCTCAGCAGGCCTGCCTGGGGCTGCCCCTCTTCCGGCTACTCTGCAGTGTCCTTACTGGAACCACACACTGTGCTCCTCCCTCTTCTGCCTGCCCCCCCCCCCCCGACTCCCACCAGCACTTGCAGATCATCGCAGCTCCTCCTGAAGAACCAGGGCCAGTCCTGAGCCGCTGGGGTATCAGTCAGCACCAGACACAGCCTGGGAACTGGTCCTTGTGCCTGTGGACTTTTGAAATATGACAGAGGTGGTGGCACAGACAGAAGAAAGGAGACCACTGGATAAGTGTCCTGGGGCAGCTGACATCCCCAGCTCATGTGCTGCTCAAAGACGAATTCTGTGTGGGTTGAGAATCTAAAGGCAGGGAACAAACTAAATTATTAGAAACATGTAGAGAACTGTTATTTGACCTTGGGTGCAGGGAAAGCTTTCTTAAACAAAATGCAAAAAATCCGCAAGCCATAGAGTTAAGGATTGGTAACTTAAAACATAAAACTAGTGTGAAAAAGGCACCATCAGCAAAACAAGTAGCAAATCCAAATTGACAGAAGGTAGTTTCAATGCACAAAACTAAAATAAATGATTAATAGCCAGAATATCCAAAGCAACCCAACAGCAAATAGATCAGATCACAGGAGTTTCCAAAATGGCCAACATAGCTGTAGAAAGAGACTCCATCTCACAAGCATCAGCCAAAGGTAAATTAAAATATTCAGAAAGCACATCACATTGCCTGGGCATCAGATTGAGAACAGCTATTGAGTCTGTTGACACCAGATAGAGAGACTGAAGCCCAAGGAAACCTGTCCCACCCTCTCACAGTGCAGTCTCCATGAGCCTGGCCTCTCCAGAGAGCTAGTCTGCACAGCTGGAGGAGGTGAGGCCACACACATCTGTGTTGCTCCACCCCTGGTCTCCTTCAGAGGACCTTGTCCACACAGGCCAAGGGGACAGCAGGATGAGGGTGCACGCATTGCTTGGGAGAGAAAAATGTCAGGGAAAAGCCACCAACTGAAGAATATTGAGGGAACTCTAATGTGTTCACACAAAGAAATACTTCAGAACCTAGAGACTGCCGCAGTCTGGCTGGGCACAAAATCACGAGCCACTCAAGCAGGAACAAACTTTATTTTTTGAAACTGCCGCCAATGTCCAGTACGCGCCCTGGAAGATTTTCGATCCACACGCGCGGCCTCCTCCCGGAACCGCCAGAGAGAGTTTCTCCCCCGGAACTCCCCCCTGGAACTCCCCCCTACTGTACTTCCCCAACCAATGGGAACTCTCCAGGAGTCCCGATGCAGGCCCGAGGTGAACAGCAGGAGTCCAATATCCATATGAATGTAAATCTTAACATAATCATATCATCTCAATGGCTAGCTGGCATCACCTTTCAACCAAAAATGCCATGCATCATATACTTGGCTCTTAGCAGAAACAACCAGACTTGAATCATGCAGAGCAACATTGCTGAGTCTTAAGATCATCCTGAGAAAAAATGAGAGCAAGTAGCAGAATGATATGCAATGTCCCGTCATTTATATACAAATTAACAGCATCCTGAACAGCTCTGTAATCCCCAGAGATCATCCACCCATCATCCATCCATCCCTTTACCCCTTCATCTATCCTCCGTCATCCATCACATCTGTCCATCATCTGTCCATCCATCCCTCATAGATGTGAGAGCACATGTCACAGGAGGGTTTTCCAGCACCAGCTTGGGGGTCAGTCCCCTTGCCTGGTGAGACACCTGTGACCTTCTGAGGCCATGGATCCCCTGGAAGGGGAAATAGGACAGAGAAATGGTTGCTTCAGAGACAGGGTGTTCTCCATGCTCGGGGTCACACTGACTGTGGTCAAGGTGCTATTGAGCTGCCTCTCCAGATCCTGGCTGCCCGCAGGACCTGCTGGAGGAGGGGACCAGCAGGAGGCTTGGCCTGCCTCGGCCACACGTCCAGCCTTTTCCCTGTGACAGCCATGGATTTCAGCAAATGTTCCTCTCCCCAGTTATTCCTTTGTTTCTCCAAGTCCTGCTTTATCTTCTTTCTCTCCCCCATTT
This sequence comes from Marmota monax, assembly GCF_021218885.2. Lineage (NCBI taxonomy): Eukaryota > Metazoa > Chordata > Mammalia > Rodentia > Sciuridae > Marmota > Marmota monax. Next base: position 36,515,445 of record NW_026695222.1, on the reverse strand, counting down.
CCTGTTACCCCTTTTCATAGTACGATTCAGTTTTAACAATCAAAGCAAACATCAACCACATGGTGTGCACTTCCTGGGACCCTCCAGTGCACTTTCCCCCCAGTTGCCACTGGGTGCTATCGTAGGGCAGAGCTCTCTGACGGAAAGCCCTAACCCCACCAGGACTCACTCAAGCAAGCCCAAAGAAGCTGACAGGGAACCGTGACCCCATTAGCAAAGATGCAGGTGTGCTGAGTGGGTGCTGGCCGTCTCTGCACCGCGGCTCCCCGGACTTGGCTTACCTGCTCTGCAGACAGCGGCCGCCTGCCTTGTTCTGCCCACGCTGGCCCTGGAGGAAGAGAGAGAGCCTCCCTTTCCTGAGTTCCCATGTGAAATGCTAGGGATTCGGCCTCTTTGAATTCCCGGCTGCTGGCCAAGCCTCCACGCCCAGGCCGAGTGGTCCCCCTCCTTTGACCTGGGTGTGCTGTGACAAAGCCCCCTCCAGTCCCACAGCATGGCTCTACAGCGACCTTTCATCTTCCTCAGGTGGACAGGTGGGATGCAGAAGGAGACTGCTCCTGACACCCCTGAGTCATCTGCAGCAGGCGTGGTGTCCCTGAACGGGCGCCAGGGCTGCATGGCCAGCCCACTCCTGGCCCTTCTGAAAACAGCAGGGCCACAGCTGGCTGGTCAGTCTTGCCAGCACCTGCCTGTCGCCCTGCACCCAGGTCTGGGTCCGAGGCTCATTCATATGCACGGGAAGGTGTCTCGTCTCCAGGGATGGACATATCCCCATAGGTCTTCTTCATTTTTAGACAAATATCCAATGTTTTTGCCACTGGAAATAATGACTGCAATGCCATCAGAAGGAACGCCTTCTGACGCCATCCTGATGCAGCAGTAACGCAGCAGAGGGGGCAGGAGACTGCAGAGCCACCTCGAGGACAGAGCCGTGCCCTGGGAGTCTGTAGAAAGGGCTCCCCAGTCCCCGGGTCTGGCCTCCCACACTGAGTCAGTGAGACAGGAGCTGTGCGCAGCCCTGTTGTGATGAGCGGCTTCTTCTCCTCAGCCAAGTCGGACGCAAGGAAAAGAGGACACTTTGAAGAGAAGGGGAAGGTGTCCGTCCCAAGGCGGAGGACGGCGCTGACGAGGGTCATTGCTCCTCAGAGGCCAACGCTGAAAGAAGCCCTGGTGGGTGAGCGTTCAGCCGGCAGCTTGGAGTGCAGACTTGTTGGGCAGTGGGTGCGGCGAGGGATACCACCAAGAGAGGTGCCCAAGAAGGGAGCATCTGTGAGTGAGCTGCACTTCTTTTTCCTCCTAGTTTTTCAAGGTCAGTTTTCTCTTTTGTTCTGTTCTTTAGTTCTTCTTGAGAGCTTTTGAAAGGGTCTGTGTTACTGTAACAAAACACCGGATACAATCAAATTAAAAAGAGAAAAGTTTATTTTGGCCAATGGTTTTGGAGGTTTCAGTCCATTGTTTTGGGCCTGGGGCAAGGCAGTACCTCAGGGTGGGAACACATGATGGAGCACGTCACTCACCTTCACTCACCTCCTGGCAGCCAGGAGGTGAAAGAGTGTGGGCAGACTCCCAGTTTCCCTTCGAGGGCTCTCACAGGATGGGAAGACCTCCCCCAGCCCCACCTCTTTAAGGTCCCACCACCCCACGGTGCCACGGGCTGGGGACTGAGCCTCTAGCTCACAGGCCTCAGGGACACTCCACTCCATTGGGTCCAACACAGGATGTGGCCATGCACACACTGGCCTTGGGAAGTCCCTGTCCTCACAGTTCTTTCTGTTGTTTCCAGTGAATAGCACTAGACCTCTGTGCTGTACCCACTGGACCTCTGTATTTTCCCTGTATCCTTTCCACTACTCCAACTGGAGGGACGCTGGGCAGGGTGGGTTTGCAAGCCAGGGGCAGGGGGCTTGGTGGGCAGCCCTCCCCCTGGCTTTCAGAAGTGGGGGACATAGGGGCCCAGTAAGTCTCGGGCAGTGAGATTGTCAGGGGCCCTGCCAGGTGGACAGCTGGGGGGGGGGGTCAGGCGCCCCAGGAGGCCAAGGCCTGTCCATCCCCGGGGCCTCTCTCCTTGAGCTCTTCCTTTCCATATTGAATAGCCACAGCTCTTACGTTCCCGTGGAAGGGAAAGCTGGGTCCCAGGTGCTCCGTCCTCTCTCTGCACCGAGGCAGGTCCCAGCCGGGCAGGAGAGCACTCACTGCCCGGGCACCTCCCTCGGCCACTGCGGGGCCACTGACAGGGAGGCACAAAGAGCCACACAGGCCACACACGTGTCCTGGCTGCCGGGCACATGGTGGCTGCTGCTGCTCGGGCTTAGGGAGACTCCGACGTCGCCTCCCTGGAGGGGAGGACAGAGGAAGGAGGGACGTCCTGTCCCGGGGGTTGTCAGAGGGGACAGGCCGCCTTCCTGCTTGAGCAGCAAAGTCCGTGTCTGGTGCTCTCGGTGACACGGTGAGCCTCCTTACCCGGCACTGTTTTCTTATCTCAGCCTCTTGCCAGGGAGAATCCTCTCCCGTGTCCTTGGTCCCTTCTCCATCTCTGTTTTCAAGGCTGGCCAGTCCTGGGGGATAGTCAATCCCTCTGGTCGAGTTTGCAAATGACGTGGCCTTTGGCTGTCCTGTCACCGGGGAGGCTCCTGCTCTCCTGGAGGAGCAGTGACTTCTGCGTACACACTTACTCACCTTTATAGCAAAACCAGGAGTGGGCGGGGGCAGACGGAGAGGTCCCTGGGGGCTTTGCTGCAGAAAGTGGAGCTGCACTGACTGCCAGGGAGCCCACCTTAGGCAGAGGGGAGCGACACGGTGAGCCAGCGCCCTTGGCCATCAGTGTGAGCAGTGGGATCCCAGGGCGGACGGGCAAGGGGCAGAGAGCGCCTGACCCTGGGCCCCAGCTCCTGTGCTGCTGTGCTCTCCCACAGAGGGCTCCTGGCACCACAATCCCCTCCCACGGCCCCTGCTGCCTGTGTGCCTCTGCTGTGCCACCTTCCTAGTGGCACCCTGGTCCTCTGCCTTGGCTGTGCCACCTTTCTGGTGGCGCACAGGCTGCGTTTGCCCTGAGGGAGCACTGTGGGGAGCACCACCCTGCTCCTCTCTCTGCCAACACTTTTCAAACTGCAGTGTCCACAGGAAGCCCCTGGTCTCCTGTTAAAGTGGAGAGTCGGCAGGACTGGGTGACTCTCTCCCTGGCTTCTGGTTTCTGAATTTCTTACCAGCTTCTTGGTGAGGCTGCTGTCCTTGGACTGGACTTGGAGGCCACTGACCTGATCATGCTGATCCCAAGAGAGAACAGAACGGGCCTCCTTGCTGTGGTCCCCTCCTGCATTTATTATTCTCTGCTCATCTGCCCTCGGTGAAGGAGCAACGTGCTCAACAAAGAAGACACACTCTGGGGCTGGGGATGTGGCTCAAGTGGTAGAGCGCTCTCCTGGCATGTGCGGGGCGCTGGGTTCCATCCTCAGCACCACATAAAAATTAAAAAATAAATAAATATTCAAAAAAATTCTCTCTCTCTCTTAAAAAAAAAAGATGCCCCCTGTAGTCCAGAGACTCCTGCTCATGACCAGTGGTGGCCGCCATGATCAGCCTGGCTCTTGATCCTGGGAACGGCATAGGGAAGGCTCTGGGGGATCCCTTTCCCAGGTGGAAGCTGAGTTCAGAGTAGCTGACTGTGTCCCCAGCTCACAGCAGAGCTGGTCATGCATGGGCGGGCCTGGCCGGCGGCTCCCTGAGCTGAGCCTGCTGAGGCCCCGTCGGGGGCCATCTCCAGAACATAGAGTGGACCTGCAGCTTGCCATTCCTCAGGCCCAGTGGTGCAGACCCTGGAACATCACACACACACACACACACCCCGTGTGCTCTAACACAGCATATGTATTTTTTATTGGGGGGTGGGGTTACTTGGGGAGCAGTAATGCGACCTGCTGTCCTCTCAGCCAGGGAGATGACAGGGGGTCCTTTAGGAGCTACCACCCAGGACACCATAGTCATGGGCACTCTCCAGGGTGTCAATGGAAGCCAAGTGGGGTATCCGGGCTTTTCCTCTCACTAAAAGAAGCATTATACCAAAGACACTGTGAGAATGTCAAGCAAGCACATGAGAAGATGTTAAGTATCACTAGCCCACAGAAAACACCAACCAAAATCACAGCGAGATACTACCACACACCTGTTAGGACAGTCTAATTTAAAAATGACCGCAACAGCCAAGCTGGCCGGGGAGAGGAGCCAGGGTCCCACCCGGCTGGTGGGGAAGCAGGCGGCAGCAGGCCTCTGCCATAGCCTGCCGTCTCCCCAGCCCTGTGTCCCGAGGCACTGGTCCCAAGAAGGGAAAGAAAGCCTAGAGCACAGACTTCACGAGCACCTTCATGGCAGAGGGTGCCTGGGAGCGTCAAGCTGCACAGCTACGGGGCCTTGGTGGTGAATGGGGGAAGCTTCAGCCCTAGAACAGCTCACTTGTTTCCCTCCTGGTAAGATGCGTGTGTCTCTGGGGAATTGTGCTGTGGGACGTAAACCATCCCAAAGTTTAAGTACAGGCGACTCCACGACAGTTGAGAAGAGCTACAGTCTGTCACTGGAAGCCGGAGACCCCGGAAGCCAGGTCCTGTGCTTCCAGTCCGAGACTTAAATCAGGAGAACCAGAGAAATGATGGCATGAACTCCACTCCAGGCCCAAAGGCTGGAACTGAGAGCCAAAGGTGTCCGTGTCGGGCCCAGTGTGGGGGCCGAGGACCCCGAGAACAGAGGTGTGGATCCCAGCCCGAGGGCAGTGTTATGGCTTGGATCTGAGATGTCCCTCACAAGCTCCTGGATTAGACAATGCAAGAGTTTTCAGAGGAGAAATGGTTGGGCTATGAGTCTTAGCCTAATTAGTTAACCCACGAGTAGGGATAACTAGGTAGTAACTGTAGGCAGACAAGGTGTGGCTGGAGGAAGTGGGTCGCTGCGGAATGTCTTGGAGTTTGTCCCTGGGGAGCAGAGCTTGCTCTCTGCCTCCTACCATGTCCTGAGCTGCCTTTCTGCACCACACCCTCCACCATGATGTTCTGCCTCACCTTGGGCCCAGAGCTACAGCGTCCACCATGCGTGGACTGAGAGACCATGAGCCACAGAGAAACCTTTCCTCCTCTGAAACTGTTCCTGTCAGGTATTTTGGTGAAGCAGTAACAAAGTTGCCTAAAACAGGTAGGATTCCACCCATGCTGCAGCTGGTGCCACCAGGCGGAGTGAGCTCCTCTCTCCTCTGCCTCCTCTCCTGTTCACCCACAGGATCCCGCAGGAGGCAGCCCATATGGAGAGGTGGCCCACTCTGCCCCATCTGCCAGCCAGAGCTAATCTCCTCGGGAACCCCTCACAGGCACAACCCGAAACGATGCCCAACCAATGGGCATCCTCCCTGCCCCACACAGGGTACATGAAACTAACCATCACCCTTCCTCAACCTGCAAAAGGTTGTGACAATGAGGAAGACACTGATGGTGGTCAGGGGCTGGGAAGGAGGCAAGAGGATGTGGCTAGATTGCAAGATGTGGTTGTGGTGTTCTTGTCGTGATGGAAATGCTTCTTATTTGATTGCATCGATGTTTCATCCCGGCCGTGATACTGTTCTGTAGTTTTGACAGATGTCTCTACTGGGGGAACCGGATGGAGACCTCGGGAGTTGCTATGTGGAATTTCAAAACTCCACCGGAATCTTTGTGTCAAAGCAAAACATTTAATTTTAAAGACTCAGTGATATAATAGGATTATATGTAGCTGATATTTAAAACATATCCAAACTCAAGCCGCGTAGGCAGAGAACCTTCAGCCACAGAAGCCCCAGAGGAAGTCCAGCACGGGCTCACCTGTGGCCGCCAGTGTTGGAAATGAGTGATACCCACAGCACAGGAGTCTTCAGTGAGCTGCAGAATGCAAAGTTCTTCATTGAAATTGTTCTGGGACTTGCAGAAGAGAAAAAGGCAAGGCAGGAAGGACTCTCCACCAGACAGTGGGAAGTGGCAGGAGGCACATCCAGGAAAGTGTCCTTCAGGGATGTGTCTCTCTGGCCATTTGATGGACACCGACAACCTCATGTGTCTTGCTTGTGTTGCCAGAGTTTGACTAAAACAGGTCTTTGTCTCACCTGAACCAAACTCTCCATTAATTGTGAGAATGGTGGGGAGGGTCTGGAGACAAGGCCCCTCTCCTTCACAACTCAGACCTGGGTATTTAAGTATTTGGGTGGAAAGTCAATTCTCTGAGGACCTTTCTGTGCTCTCCATGAGGAAGGATTCACTCTATGTCTGGACTTTCCCCAGGTCCACTCTCCCCACCTGTGGGCCATTGTGTCTCTGCCCCGTGGTGCCCACCCTCCTCCAAGGCGGCAGGTCTCACTTAATTTTTGCAACAATGTCTACATGGCATCTCTGTTTCACAGTTCCGTGATTCTCAGTTGGGGTGATTCTGTCCCTTGGGAATGTGTGGCAAGAGCTGTAGACGTTTGATTGTGTGAATTCTAGAAGTGTTATTGGCGTCTGGTGGGAAAAGTCCAGGGATTCTGCCACAGACCACCATGCCAAGGATGGTCTCCACCACAGAATTACCCAGTCCCCATGTCGAGGCCCAGGTGGCGAGCTGGCCAGGGTGGAGGAGGGTGTTGAGGGGTCAGCTGACTCACCAGAGGTGAGACAGCCATTGGTGGCACAGTGCAGATTTGGACCCAGCCCTGAATGGGTCTTGCTAAGTGGGACTCCCTCAGCACCAGGATGGACATTTTAAACACTGGCTACCTGGACGGACCTGTAGGCCACCCGGAGAGACCCAGGGCCCAGGTGGTGTTGCACTGAGCACCAGAACCCAGAGGCTTTGGTTGAGCTTGGGAAAGCCATTGTGTGGTCACGTGCTGTGTATGCTTTTGCTGGCCGGGCACCCCTCACTGTGACCTGGAACACGGCTTTGGCTCTCTGTGGGAGAAGTGAGGTTTGGCTTCAGTTAGGATTTTGATCTGCAATGTCCCCCAAACCTCCCCTGCTGAAGGCCTCCTCCCTGTGCAGAGGTGGGGCTTTGGAAGCGGCTGGATCACAGGGGCTCTGACCTCCGTTGACCACTGAATGGACCACAGGGAGGTGGCGGAAACTGTAGATGGCTGGTGGAGCTGGGGGAAGTAGGGTCCTGGGTGGTGTGCCCAGGGGACCATGTTTCATCCCCCGCCCCTCCCTCGTCTGTGTCTCTCAGCTTCCCAGATGTTTAACGTGAATCAGTTTAAGTCCTTCCTCCTTTGGGTTGTACTTTTTTTTTAGGTTGTTCTTGTCAGGTATTTTGGTCCCAGCCATGAAAAGCTGACTAACAGAACTTGGTTCCCTGCCAAGGGAGGGAGTGGCCAGGTCCAGTGTGTGGAGCGTCCCTCCTTTGTCAACTGCCTAGTCATCCGTGCCTTTCTCCTGCAGATGAGCAAGGAGAGAGGTGAGAGCGCACATTTGAATCTAATCTAATCATAAAAAACAAAGGTCACCACCACCTCCCCTCAGAGCAAACAGCCCTTTATTACTTTTGCCGGGTCTGCTATCGCACCTTAAATTAGCTCAGAGGGAAGGGAAGGCGTCCCTTAGGTTTCTCTCTCTCTTGCTTAAACAAATAGGCGCGCTCTCAGAAGAGAATCACACTGTAGCAAGGCGCGCTGTATCCAATCAATTCCACCAGTGCTGCTCTCCTGGCGTGTAAGCCATGATGAATGTAGGGAGCATTGGGAAAGCCGCTATTATTATTCTAAATTAGGTTTTGCTTGAATTAATTTGTATGCATGGTTACTAAGATGTAAAAGAGTTTCTGAATTGCTAATTGTAACATTCCTTCACTGGAGATAAGATGAGATTGGGAACACAAGAGCACCCTGCTGCAAGATTTTCAGTTTGACTATTTGCCTGAGGGCCAACATATTATTTAGTCAGTAGCCTGCTAAGGAACTGTACTTGACACCCCTAGGGTCTTTAAAGATTCTGTTCTTAGCATCACCTGCCTGAATCCACTTCCTGTAAATGCACCGAGGATGTTAGGATCCTGTCACTCTCGGGTGTGTGTGGGGTGTGTGTGGGGTTGGAGAGAGGGCAGCGGTCCTCACACAGCCAGGGGCACTTTTTCCTTCCCTTCAAAGCTTTCTTTTATTTATGACAATGGGAACATAAACAATAATACTGAAGCCAGTCAAAGGCTTCCCACGTGTGGAGTATCTAATAAGAGTCGTCCACTCATCACGTGGGTGTCTGTCACATTCCGGGTGTGGCGGGCAGCTGCTGATAGGAACCTGGTCCTGCCTTCGAGTAACTTAGGCTAAGTGTGTGGATGATGTGGGCAGAGAGGAGAGTGGTTGGGGTGAGTCAGAGAGGGGCTGTGGGTGAGGTCAGGTAGGGAGGGCTTGGGGGGCCCTGGGGGGATCTGGAGGAAGCTGAAGAGGCTGGAGGTTTAAGCTAAAGCAGGACAGATCACTTTTGTCCCAACAGAGTCACTCCACTGTGGAAGGGGAAGGAGGTCACAGGGAGCCAGGGCAGAGCAGTGAGACCTGCCCAGGGATGTGCAGCTGTCCGTGGCAAGTGGGCTGGGGAGAGGAGTGGCAGTAGCGGGGAGGCTGAAAGGACAGGTGGATGCTGGGTGGAGTTGAGGGGGTGGGAAATGTGCTGATGGACAGCCAAGAGAGAAGATGTGGGGGGTCAGTTCTGAGTGTTGATGCATCATGAGAGAATAGGTGAACTGGGCACTTGGATATCAGACCTGGAATTAGGGAGCCTGCCCAGGCCAGAAATGAAGTTGCAGGAATTACCTGCTACTTAAAGCCACATGACTGATGTTCACCGGGAAACCGAGGTGGGTCGAGAAGAGAGCCGACTCCGGAGCCCTGTGTGCCCCCAAGTTTAGAGGTCTGAGACAGTGGGTGTTCTGGTGTCTACCCACATAGATCAATCTCGTCTGATCGTATTTTCTGAGGAGGGAATCATAGAACACATGGCCTTTCTTGGGATCCTTCTGCTCAACATAAGGCATTTGAGATTCACTCATGTTGCTCTGTCAGTGACTCATGCATTTTTATTGCTGCACAACATGTCATTGAGGGATTCGCTGAGCACTTTGTAGGTCAGAGAGAACAGCGGTGGCACGGGCTGCTGGCCTTTGAGAGATGGAGAGACGTCGGGAAGGCCCTCATGAGCCCAGGCTCTCTGCCACGGGCCATGCTCCACCATGTGCTACGTCCGGGCTTTGGCTATTTTTAACAGAACTGCTATAAATGCATCCATACACATCTTTTTGCAGTTGTTTACAAGCTTTTTGCATAAATATCTAGGATTAGAACTACTAAGCCCTACGGTAAGAACATGTTTAATTTTAGAAGAGACTCTCCGTTAGTTTTCTTTTTAAGGAAAGTAGAGAAGAAAAAAATAGAAGCTCTTATATTTTCTACATTTCCCCCCATAGTTCTCAGTCCAACTCTTCTTATTCCTTCCTGTAGAACTGAGTTTTTATTTGGAATCATTTCTCTTCTGCCCAAGGAATTTTCCTGTCTTCTATTGTCATTCAGCTGCAATGGATCCCCTCAGCTTTTATGTGTATAAGAAGATCTTTATCTAGAGCTCATCTTGAAGGACAGTTGGGCTAGGCACAGAATTCTGCACAGTTTTCCATCAGCACCCATAGGCATCATTTCACCATCTCCTGGGCTCCGTGGCTTATTATAAGGACTTGCATTTTCGTTTGCCTGTGCCTGCTGTGTTACTTATTTTGTTATTTTCAAGTTTACTTTCCTTGTCTTTAATTAGCAGACTGTGGTCTGGTTCTCTCTATTTTCCTGCCTTGGGCTTTGCAGGGTGGGTATTCCCATGCCAAAACCAGAGAACAAATGTGCCTCTACTCACAATGGGGCTGTGTCCAGATAAACCCATCATAAGTTGAAGACATTGCAAGTTGAAATGCATTTAATAGACCTAGCCCACCGAACATCACAGCCTAGCAACACAGTGCACTGCGGAAAGTTGGCTGTTAACCCCTATTACAACAATTCAAAATGCAAGGTAGGATTTTTACTGAATGTGTATTGTTTTCACACAAAGAGAAACCACAGCTGGCCTAATTCAGATGGTAATACCAGTGTATCTGTTTACTCATCTCATTGTCCTGCTGACACTTGAAACTGAGTGACTGTTCTACAGACTCAATTATCAAATGCTTCCTAAATGCAAAACATTGTGCTAGGGACTATAAAATAAGAAAGAAGAAGTTTCGCTCCAGGCCTGCAGATTACACATCTGGAAGAGGGAGAGAGAGCCACAGAAGTGAGCAAGTGGGACCTATTGCCCTCACGATTCTGGGACCCTGGGGAAGGGGGTGCGGATGGGGCATGTGTGGATTTGGAGCTAACGGGGCGTGCGTGAGTGTTAACACTGCAGTCCTATGTTTCCCTGACCTCAAACCAGGATGGTGGCTGAACAACAGATGAACATGTGGAGGAGAAGCAGCATAGAGTTAATTCTGCATATTCAGAAGAAAACCTCTGGCTCAGAGACTGCCAGTGTCTGTTCTGGGATGTAGTGTACTGAAGGAGGAGCGAGAGTCACGGGAGCTGGGACAGCACTTAGTGGGTGTGTCAGGAAAACCAGCTCACAGGCTGAGGACGATGGAAAGGAAGGGAGGGTGGAAGGAAGAAGCCTGGATCCTCACCTGATGACATGATATAAGCTGTCTACACATTGCTTAGAATCCAAATGTGAAAAGGAAATTGCAGATTGCAGAAACAAATGTTAGATCCTATCTTTGTGACTTAGGAAATAAAGGACCGGTTTAAACAAAAGTTTAAACCACAGACTCTACAACAACTAGGACAGAAGAGGTGTGAGATGCCACGGAGAGGGAAAGAAGGAATTCTGCTGAATAAAGGTGCCCAGGCTAAGTTAACAGGAAAGTGATCATCAGGAGACAACGTCAGTGTCTAAAACCAACAGAAGATTTACATCAGGAAAAAATAAAACATTACGAAAGAACACAACGCAAATACCAACTCTATTAGGAAACGGACAGGGGTTTGAGCTGAAGATTTGTGGGAGAGGAGACCCGATGGGTGAGCAGCTTGGGACCCGCTTACCCTGTGGGGACTGAGGGAGGAAGTGCTAGAACACCCTGTGGGGCTGGAGCAGAGGACCAGGATTACCAAGGGCTGACGGGCACAGGAGCTCCGGCACCCCAGCCCTGCCAGCGAGAGAGCCCAGGGGCACCCACATGGCTTCGTCAAAGTAATCAGAAGCAGTCGCTCAGCTCTAGGACCTGTGTCCTGAACTGTCCTCTAGCAACTCACCTAGGAGGGGAGAGTGAGCAGCTGACCGTGATCTCCAGGGAGCGCTAGGCCAGTGGTGAATGGGAGATGCACATGCCACCGTGTGGGTCGGCCGGAACATGTCCCACCTCTGTCGCAAATGCCGCCCGCAGGACGCGGCACTGCACATCTGCACGTGCACACCAGCAGATGCATGGTCAGCACGTGGAGGGGGGGGACACAAGAGATGATGACCACTGTGCCTCCTGGGTAATCCCGTGCTCTGCAGGCCCAGCAAGGTGGGGAGTTTTCCCAGACCCTTTCTATTCCACGTGGCCAAGAAAGCTGCTAATCTGGGAATTCACTGGAGAGCTTGAGGCTGGAATGTCAGCTCCCTGGTCACAGGGACCCTGGCCACCGCTTGACAAGTGGAGTTCAGGACCCAGAGCAGAGCCTGGCAGATAAGAGTTACTCAGTATCTATGGACATAGGTCCATGAGGAATGTATGCTCTTAAAGTCCCAGCGTGGGGCTGCTGCGTCTCCAGCCCTTGGCCTCGTGGGTGAGTGACACATGGTCCTGAGCCTAGAAGACACTCTCTTCCCCACCCACAAGCAGCATCAAGTCCACCCCCAGGTTCCCGCTCACGTGCCCCTCCTCAAGGAAGAGCACCCTCCCTCTGAGCGGGGCTCCCTGTTCACACAGCCCCCCCAATGCCCGTCTTTCTCCTGGCCACCTCTCAGCACCAGAGCCAGACCATTATTGTGACATTGTTGTACATCTGTCTTCTCTTCCATCCACGAGTTCAGAGGATCTTTGTGATGTCACTGAGTCCCTTGTCCTGATGGGCACACCTAGTGGGCACTTAATTTTTACTGCTGTAACAACGAGCTGTTGAATAAAGGCCACAAATGAGAATTAGATCATTTTTCTTCTTTTCAGCAGCTAAAATAAAAGGCTTTAAAAGTTCGGAAAGTTGAAACCAGAGCGCTAACTCGACTGGCCTTGAACTTCAGTTCACAGGCCAGTTCTCAACCCTCATTAGACATTCAAGGGAAGCCTCTCAGCCGGTGCATGGAGTCCACACGGAAGGGCACTCCCGAAATTTTGCCAGCATCTGGAGGGGAGGGGCAGTGGGGCCATTTTCTTAAGCTCATCTATTATTTTTGAGCACACGCTTTATTTAAAATAGAGCAATTCAGTGCATGTAGATTTAAATTTGCAGAAGGAGTAAAACGTGATACTGACTTTCTATAACCTGCAAGCTTATTGCTTCTGTTTGCTGTGGAATAGTGAGTTCCAACTCGTGTGGGGTGTGTGAGCACTGTGGTCGTGTTTTTCTCGTGACAGAACTGAAATTGTGAAAGCAATGACCCAGCTCCTGCCGGTCTCCTGGGCTCTCCTTGGAGGGCCACAGGCAACGGAGGCTTCAAGCGTCTCACATTACAATGAGCTGAGGTTTGTCTGTGTTCTAATCCCCTCTGTCCAGTTTTATCTCTGAAAGGTTCCCAGTTTGGGGGAGGGGAGGGTAATCTTTGCTTCATGGTTGCTTATTTGTGTCTTGAATACTTGCTTTCTGTTACCTGTCAATGGTTTAATTAGTTGAACAACTCACTGTATTCTGCTTTCCATTGACATTTTATCTAGAAATCTTTTGTTTTGAATGGATTTTGTGAGTGTCAGTGTGTGTCCGTGTGGGCATGTGTGTGCAGGGGTGTGTGTGTGGATAAGTGGTAATCGATCCATTGCTAAGGATGAAATATTTGCACATTTGGGGTTGGAGCATCCGCTTCCTAGCGCCAAACCCACATTCCAGTTCTGAACCTTTCTAGATCCATTATGTTTCCTATGACTTTGACTTTTACAGGTCCTTGGGGGAAATTTTGTCACTTTGAAAAGATCTTTTAAATGGAGTGACTATGTGGCAGCACAGAAGCTGTGACTCCTGGCTAATTATGCATCTCTCTTAATAGAGGATGTATCAGGAGCTGGGTGTGATCCCTGGTAACCAATCCCTGGGGTCTTCGTCCCCAAAGACAAACTGACAGATGGATATCTTCTCTGCTTCCTAAGGGACATGATTTGGGTGTCCGCATTCCTCGGGACAGACAGAGCCAGCTAATGGCTCTTTAACACTCTTTTCAACTAAAAAATAAATAAAACAGCTCTTGCCCAATTGCATTCATTGAATTTTCTTCATCACTTTTAACCCTGGAAGTGGATCACGTTTGACCTGGAAGCCGAGGGCTAACCTGTCCATGGTGGACCCTGGAGTGCTCAAATCACTACATCAGCCTTTAGAAGACCTGAGCTGGGAAGAGAAGCTTCTCACAGAAGGAAGGCTGGCAGCCGTCTCTCACAGTGACTGAACTTAAACCTCTAGAGAAAGTACAACTAACCGCGCCCTGGGGACCTGAAGTGGAGGACAGCGGGCAGACTGGCCAGAGGCTGGGGGCGCCATGTTTTATCTTCCCACCTGTAGTCTAAGGTCACCCTCGTGGCTGAAATGCACAACAGATGTGGGCACGGCACTCCAAGAGCAGCCCCACCACACTGACCAGGGGCCAGGAGAAAGGACCTAGGTCAGCTGGAGAGCATGGGGGATCCTTCTCTTCCCACCCTGCTTTCCTCCTCCTTCCCCTCCTCTCTTTCTCCTGCCTCTCTCCCAGCACAGGAGTGGCCAGTCACAGGACTGTGTGTGAGGAATGTGGAAACTAGAACTCTCCAACCCCACCGCTGTGTCTGAAGAGAGCATGGACCAGGGTCTCCTGGAAGCTGGAGAGCAGAGAGGAAATCCTGGAGAGAATCCTGGTCAAACCCACGCATGTCCCTGGCTCACTGTCGAGACCACAGGGGCAGCAAACTCCCCAGAAGGTGACAGAGACTTCATACCTGATACAAAGTGACAAAGTGCACCCTGCCCCATGAGCCGGAGAGGTGCTCACAGGGCTGGAGGCACAGTACGGCACATCCACTCCGTTTACCCAGGAATACAAGGCTCGCTCAGTCTTTGAGAATCAATCAGTGCATGTCAGAGCCTTCCAGCATCAGCAGAAAGACTGTGAGTAGATCACAAGGATTGAGACCTTTCCAACTGGCTTCCCACCACGGGGATCAGGGGACGGCCGCCAGCCACTACCCACTGTCACTGTCCGTTCACACAATCCCAAGCAGCACCTCGGCAAGCGACTTTGCAGATGCTAACAAACTGACTCAGAAGTTCGCATGGAAAGACCAAAGAGCTAGCAAAACCAGTGGGAGTCAAGAGCAGAACTGGAAGGTTCACGGAGCCGGAATACAGAGATGACCATAAGGTACAGACATCTGGGGGCAGGGTGGGGAGGGCCCAGGGACAACACGGGGTTGTGACCATCTGATCTTTCACGAAGCCTCCTAGACAAGTCAGTGGAGTAAGGAGAGTCCTGTGGACAGAAGGTGCTGCATAATGGAGCATCGTGTCCAAAATAATGAGCCCACATGCAGACCTTGGACCCTTCATAGAAATCAACCAAAATGGATCCCAGAACTATTGCAGACCACAAAACTGTAAAGTGTCCCTTTTAGAAAAAGTGCAAGGGAAACTAGATGGCCTTGCGGTGGCACTGAATTTTCTAGTCAACACCCGAATTCCAGGAAAAAAACAATGCAATAAGATGGACCTTATTCAAGTCAAAATCTGCTCCATGAAAAAATACTGTTAAGACAAAGAAAAGGCCAACCACGGCCCAGGAAAAAATACCTACAAATCATATTTTCATTCAAAATGTGAAATGGTTCTTAAAATTCAGTAATATGATAACAACCCATTTAAAATGGGCAGGAGATCTGGACAGATGTACACAGAGGACAGATAAGCACGGGCAAAGACCTTTGAAATCGGAAATCAGGGACAGGCAAATCAACGTCACCCTGGAGAGGTCTCTGCACCCCGATGAGAATGGCCGAAACAAGAGGAAAGGACAGAAAACAGACGCCAGTGGACGAATGGCGCGGCCCCGGGAAGCAATCTGGCAGTCCTGCTGGAGGCCGCCTACCTTTTGCTACAGCCGTGTTATTCCAGGCGTCTGCGCCAGTGCATGGAAAGCAGCAGTTCTCTCCACTGGAGCACAGCATTCCTAGCCCTCGGTTCCTCGGTTATTCTTACCCCAGACGGGAGGCAGCCAAGGTTTCCCTCGGCAGCAGCCGTGAGGAGCAGGCTGCAGGAGGCCTCTTATCCTTCTGCTGTGAAACGGAAATGCCTTTGCTAAGTGCAGGGGACAAGCCTCGAAAGCTACAGACCTGGTGATTCCATCACCTGATATTCTAGAAAAGAAAAACTGTAGGGATAGAAAACAGATTGTAGGTTGTCGGGGGGCATGGGTGAGTGGCGGACATGGAGGGTCAATATAAGGTGAGTTTTAGAGCAACAGGAGGATTCTGTGTGGTCCCCTGGTGATGGACAAGTGTTGAAGCTTTTGTCAAAACCAGTAGACTTGTGCATCAGGGACAGTGACTTCAATGCAGATAAAATAACTTAAAACACCATCAATCAGGAGATCAGAACCCCAGGAGATAATGCAAATGGTGGCCGTGGGTCTGAGTGAGTTACCAAGTATGTTGCAGCCTCACAGAAGGAGGAGGGGAAGGAGTCACCTAGAGTCACATTGGGGGCAGGCTCGTGCCTAAGAACGCTAAAGGCCAACGCACCCACATATGGCTGCGCTCTAGATGTCAGAGCTTCTCCTCACGCGGACCACAAGTCTGAGGCTGCTTCATACAATTACTAAAGTGGAACAAATAGCAGAGGAATTTCAGGCCACAAGCCAGGGTTTGCTGTCAAGGAAGATGTGTGTCAGCAAGGGGGAGACCAAACTGGACACTCAGGTGCAAGGCTGGAGTCAGCCTCATCAGCTTGAAGTCACTTCAGGGTACCTGCAGATAGACATGGAAATAAATATCTGTGCTTGCATGGGGATGAGTTTAGTGTCTAGATGCAGATATGCACCCGAGGGCACTTCCTGTCCCTGTCCAAAGAACGGCTACATCCCAGAAGCAGTGGGCACCCAGATCTTGCTCTCTATACTCTGTTCTCTAATTAGAAGAACCTGGATCTTGGAGAAATGGCTGATTTCAAGGGTTGGGTCAGGGAAATTACCAGATGAGCCTGGAGCAGCTTAGTGCCCGAAAATCAAGGCAATGCCAAAAAATGAAAAGTGAGAAAGGGTTGGGTGAGGACCACTGTGTGGCAGAAGCCCCCAGTGGCCAAGGACAGACTAGATTGAGCCACAAAACAAGGTATGACAGGATGAGATTGGAGCCTAAAGGATAAAACCTGTCTTCACGAATTCACACTGACAGAAATGGATGGAATAAGCAAGTACGTGGGACAGAGGATGGCTCTTCCTTAGAGAAGAATCTCCAGTAAGGAACGTAGAAGAAAGAAGGACGTCGCAGAGGAGCCTGAGAACTCCGCGGAGATGGCTGATCCGAGCAGCCTCCACCACACATGGCTGAGAAGCTTTGGGGAGAATCCGGGCATTTGGGTCACTTTGGAGTTCTGCCCGATGTTGACTATCTGCCCTGGGCTTTCAACACACTCTTTGTGGCTTCTCCTTCCTGGAGATGGAGGCTGACCTCCCTGCTCACTCAGATGCGACTGAGAGGCTGCTTCCCGAGGACCAAGACCTGCCTGCATCTTTTTACTACCTGTGAGCTGAGGCTCTTTTCTTATTTATTTATTTTACAGTTTCAAATGGTTCTGTTTTGTATGTTACCCAAGAACCGACAGAGCTGTCTCAATTCTACCTCCTAACCTGAAGCCTGGACGCCTACTGTATGGACCTCTGAAGGAACGTCTGCAGATCCCGGGGTAGATGAGCCTGGGAGAGGGTGGACGAGGAGCCCGTGACCACAGGCAAGGCTGTATCTTTGATGGGGTTCTGGTACAGAGAGAGGGAATTCACGGAGAAACCCCTGACACTGAATAAAGAGGTCTAGCCAGCAATGCCGGACCAAAGCCAGCTTCCTGGCTGGCTACATGCCTCAGGCTGCTTCAGACGTGTGCATCAGAGGAAGGACGAAGAGTGAGGGCACTGTCCGCAGCATTCTGGAAGGATTTGCACCCAGAGTTGCAACAACACCAACAGTGAAGTTGAGCTTTGAGAGAGGTGGGCTGAGGAGGACCATGGACCTGTGGGGATCCTCGGCTCCCGCTGAACTCCCAGCACTGACTTCCTAATTACTCCGAGTGAATTAATAATACCTTTGATATGCATGACGTCAGTTCTTCAGATTGTCGCCCACAGAGTGCAGATCCAAGAATCTTCAGCACACCGTGCTATCCAACCAGTGTGTGGCTGGCATTTGGGGAAATAATCTGCTTGCTTTGCAATGATCGCATTCAGGCAAATGTATTTCACACGGTTCTCTCCAGATTCCTGCCCCGAGTTCCTGCAGAGAGACCAGAAAGCCTTGGGCAAGAGGCTGGCAGATTCATCTTATTTAGTTCTCATAAGTGTAGAAGATAGATAGTCCCCATTGTCCAAAACAGGATGCCAAGAACACTCTTCAAAGATCCCAGTCATCCGAGGACTTGGAACATTGAACAACGGGAAGAAGGGGCATCGCAGGCCCAGAGGAGGGGAGGACAGCAGAGCAGGGGGTTATGGGCCTGTCGAGCCCCGTTCTTTGCATTGGCTCTTGCGAAGTCCCCTGCCCGGTCTGCAGCTGGGGTGGCCCTGGATATGGGGTGTGGAGAGCTGGGCTTGAGATTTCAGCTCCTCCTACCAACCGAGACAGACTCCAGTGAGCGGTGCAGATAAATTCCAGAGCAGAGCCTGATTGCAACCCTCCCAAGTGGCCATGGATTTAAAAATGAAAATCTCGCCCTCCTAAGCAATCGGAAGTCAGCTCATCCATTAACTGTGCTGAGGGGAGAAATTGGGTTTGCTGATGTCCTCGGCATGGGTGCTTTTAAACACCCATGCCTTTGTAAACACGTCTGAATGGATGTTCAGTCTTCTGCTCTCCCTGGTGCAAGCCAAGGAGCAAGGGCCAGGGCCGGAAGAGAAAAGGGAGTTCTGTCCAGAAGGGCCCAGAACGTGGACCAGTGCCTTGCAAACCTCACTGGTCTTTGGCACTAGGCAGGCCCCTCCTCCTGGTTGACAGGAAGGTCTGGGGCAACCTCAGAAGGAACAAGCTCATTTCCATCAAACAGAAAAGCCTGAGGAAGAAAAAGGAAGGAGAAGCAAACGCTGTGTGTGGTCTTTCTGTTCAAAGTGCCATGAGAGTCTCAGCTCTGTTTCCTTAAATCACCTGGCGCACGTCAGTAATTGCTATTTCAAAGGAAGCTTCACTGGGACAAAGTGCCATGTCACTTGAGCTAGCTTGGCTTTCCCCCTTCCCAGACAGTGGCCTCCATCTGGAAAATGCTAACGGAACAGCGAGACCTGCAGCAGAAGGCGAGGGAGGGCCGGCCGGGCATCTGGGCTGTGCAGATCGAAGCTCACAGAATTTCAGCCCAAAGCTCAGTGTGGCCCGGGTCTGTTGTGCCTGTAATTACTGCTAAAAGTTCAGGGTGGCATTTTGCTGATGTGCCTAAAATAGCCTTCGTGGGGCTGTTGGATGAGGTTTGACAGCAGTTAAGGTACAAGGGGCAACGATCCCGCTGAAATCTTGTCTGAGTCATTTTGATAAGTGAACTGCTGTGCAAAAGTGCCTAATTGCTCCCACATTCTTCAATTGTTCCATTTAGTAGGGTCCTTTAAAAGGTCATTAATCAATCACTGGAGATGGGAAGGTTTTACATTTTGCTTGCTTAACAAAACACAGCCTTAACAAAATATCTCCCACTTAATTTCAGATTAGCCGATACCAGGGTGCCTCCCAACAGGCAGTCAATCTCTTTAATTGTACTTGGGGAGATGAGTCTGTTCAGCTCTGGATCGATGGACAGGGATGTGGGTGGAGTTTAGGGGCTGGAGAAGAGGCAGGGGCACTGCAAGAATTCTAAGTTGAATGGCTGGACTTGGAGGTGAGAGGACACACCCGTTTGGTCCACTGGTCCCAAGTTCAGTGAAGGAAGAAATCTTATACAAACCAGGAAAGACCAAGCAAGTCACAGCACTATTGACAGGCACGGCAGAGAGGACGTCTGGTTTTGGTACATTGTGGCAATAGTCAGCATCTCCAACCATCCCAGGTTAAGCAAGGGACTCCCTGTCTGGTTTCTCAGCTCAGCACTGGGGGCATTTGGGAGGGACAGTTCCTTGTCACGTGGGCTGTAATGGGCACTGGGTGTTTAGCGGCTTCCCTGGTGTCCAGCTGTGGGGCATCTCCCCACATCACTGGCCATTGTCCAGTGTCAGTTGTGTGAAGATCACAGAGCTGGGCTTTGCCCAAATGCTGCCGTGGACCATTTACTTACCAACAGGACAACACGCAGGAGGGTGTTTACTTTATTTAGTGAAGGTCATGTTTCTGAGAGCCATAGAGCAGTCACCTGTATCTTTAAATATGTACATTTGCATCCATGGACCTGTAATAGGCGGCTGCACGGTCAGCTTTCCGAACTTTTCATTCAGTAAATAAAGGATGGGTAAAGGACGTGGTGGACATGGTAACCAAAATGGCAAGTTGAGAGGATAGAACCCTGCTTCCTCCTGCGTCCTCCAATGCTGCCTGCCGTCCAGCGTCCAGCAGCTCACGGTAACTATTTGGACTCTAAAGTTAGGCAGGTAGAGCTTCGAGATTAGGTCCATCTCCTGGTCCTGTGGGTGGCCTCGAGGCCTCTTCTTTTCTCTGATCCTCATCCTCCCCTCTTTGTGGGGGCAACATGCTCTTCCTTTGGGATGGTTGTGAGTCCAGGTGCATGGACACAGGTGACATTCTTTATCAAAGGCCTGAAAAGAGGAACCACTCGGGGCGTGGGAGCTGCTGTGGCAGCTGCCATCATCACTGTGGCAACACGGTTCTATGTCTCCTTCCTGTTCCCCACCGTCTCCTTGGCCCTCGGTGTCTCTGACAAGCAAGGCCCATGTTCTACCTCCTGGTGTCCTCGGTGCAGCCCGCCCCCAGCCCATCTGGCCCAAAGGAGCCATCCCAGATGCTTACGGAATGAATGCCAAATGGATAGAAGGAGGGTGGGGACAGGAAGGGAGGGAAAGCTGGGGTTTGGGCAGGACACAGCTCCCAGGAGAACCGGGGGTGGCTGCGTTCCTCTGAACCCCCAAGACCCAACCAGAAACAAGGACCAGCCTGGCCCCTCCCCGTCTTCTGAGGGAGGCAGTTCCTGGACTACAGCCACCTCTTTGAGGGGGGAACAGCCTCCCAAGCGACCACCTGCTTAAACTGCAGCCCGTCCAGGGAGCAATAGTTCTTGGAACATATGGGAAACTTCACAACTTTGCTCTAAAAATAATGACTAGCAGGCTGATACCGCAGGGAACACAAGGAGAAAAGCAACTTTCTTTGGATTAACCAGCCAACGGGGAGCAGGGGGGACGTTATTTTTTGTAAATGTATTTTAAAAAAATGGCAGAGACAAGCTAGAGCGAGATTGTGTAGTTTGTTTGTTTTTGTTCCTCTCGCAAGTGGAAGTCGTCGTTATGGAGACTCCGCGTGCTGCTTTGTGTCTTGTAAAGCTGCGAAGGAGAGCCGGCCGGCACCGGAGCCGCCCTTCTCCAGCCTAGCTCCAAACGGAATTTTCAATGTTAAGGCTTCAGCCAGGAGGAAGGAGGGAGGTGCAGGAAACGAGGTCCCTTTGTAGCACCGACCCCTGCATGCGGCCTGCACCAAGCAGCCCCGCTTCTCTGAGCCGCCTTGCGCCTTCGGCTCCAGGGAGAGATGGGTCGTGCCTGGGCTTGCAGGCATCTTGAGGTGACTCCAGGAGCATAAATATTGCAGAAGTCCGCGCTGCTGCCTTGCTCCTGCTAGCCTTCCAGCTCTCTGCCAGGGAGGGGAAGCCCCAGCGTGGGCCTTCGGCTTCTTGTAACTCTGGCAAACAAGCGGTTGTAGGGGAGGGGTCCTCACCTGGCACCTGGTCATGGATAAGTGAGGCCCTCATTCATGCAGAGGGAGACAGTGCCTCCTGCTTGGAAGTTGGAGCGTCTGAATCCTCATCTGCCCTGCGGTGCGGGTGCCAAGAGTGCGTTGACAGAGCCTTAGCTCCTGCTTCACCCTCCACAGCCAGGGCCTGGTGTGAGCAGGCCAAATTGATGCCAACAGTCTTAATCTCTGGTGAGAGACCCTTTCTAAAACCTCTTGATAGAGGCCAGGCGTTCCCCAAACAGACCCATGCGCTGTAAGTCACAGTCGCGTGAAACTGAAATGGAAGGGTGAGACCAGCAAGTCGGGCGCCAACATAGGTGGCCTTGGAACAACAGTGCAGCCAAGTCGGCCTCAAAGCCCAGCCTCAGGAATGACTATTAAAAGCCTTTTGTGCTGTTATGTAGGATGACCGGAGACGAGCGTTCTAGGATCCAGAAAAGCAGTGATTCCCGTATTCATACGTTTAATTGTTCAAAGTGGTTACTCTGAGAATACAATGAAGAAATTTTCATGGGAATCAATAAACACGTCTCCAGCTGACATTGAAGGAACGGGTGCATGGCAGACCACAGCTCCAGTGCAGTAAGCAGTGCTCCACCTATTGACAAAACCAGAACCCTTCAGTCCTTGCTGGAGGCTAGACCGGGAGGGAGCCAGCTTAGCCTCCTGGCCTCCTGAGGCACTGAGTGTCTAATTGCTATTCTCTTGATCAGGAGAGTTTTATATTCATGAGGACAGAAGTCACATGAAGAAGAGGCTCTGGTTTTGTTCTCGTTCTCCTTTCCTTACCTGCCGCATGGTGTAGGGCTTCACCCAAGGAGAGTTTTGCACCCGGAGATGTGCTCACGTGTCCCAGCCTGCACGGCGCTGGCTGCAGCACATTTCTTTGTTTTCCTGAACTTTCTGTCTGGCCCACCCCAGCCTCCCGTTCACAGTGGGCTGGTGGTGGAGCCGAGTGCTTTTGTAGCACTGGAAAGCAGAACAGGTAATTTGATCACTGGGGCCTCTATTCTTCTTCCCAGAAAACTTTAAGGCAAAACGACACCAAGGAGCCAGAATTTGATTTGGTGAATCAGGCCCCGAAGGTCTAGCTGGGTCATGTCAGCACTTGATTGCATACCCCAAGGAGCATTAACAATGAGTTTATTTTTCTCTTGTTTGGGCCATGATATACACATGGAAATGTACCGACGCCTTGTTCTCCAAGCCGGTGTGCTGATTCTCTTGTACGGGTAGCAGCCACTGTCTGCTGGGAGTAGAAATGAATCATTAAACGAGGTCTAGGAAAAGCAGTGCCAGTCGGGCGTGGGCTTGGAGGACCCCGAGAGTACTCCCTAGGATCCATCAGCCGGGGGCACCACATGACCCTGGGTGTCACCCAGATCAGCAATAAATTCATGAAGTTGCTGTGATTTCCTTTGAAACTGGTTCTTTCCCTGTGTTAATCCTTCGGAGACAGGAAGTCCAGAATGACCATTAATGTCAGCTTTGCCCTCAGCCTCATCTAAGAGGCTTGCTGTAGATCCGAGTCATTAGACTCTACTCCACTGTGTTTCTCACTCCCTGGGCCCTCTGGCCTGGAGCTTGACCTGTGAGGTGGACGGGAGCTGGTGTTCCCCCCGGGACCCACCCCTCACTGGACTAGACCTCAGGGCCCAGGAGAGGGATGCACAAGGGCACCCAGCCTGTGCTCCCCGCTGACGTCCGCATCCTGACCGAGGAGGAGGAAGGGCAGGAGAAAGAGGTGAGGAGGACTGGAAGGGGAAGGGGAAGGGAGGAGGAAGAATTCCTGGAAGTTGGTAGGGTGAGAGCAGGAATATGCGTAACACCACTCACCTGTGCACTTGAGGTGGTGGAGGTGGTAGGTTTTATCCTGTAAGTGCTCTATCTCCATAACAACAGCCTTCAGCAGAGTTACGGGCTGGGCTGTCCTGCTGCAAGGCCTTCGCCTCTCTTGTTAGGTCAATTCCTAAGCATTTCATTCTTTTCGATGCTTT
This sequence comes from Marmota monax, assembly GCF_021218885.2. Classification (NCBI taxonomy): domain Eukaryota; kingdom Metazoa; phylum Chordata; class Mammalia; order Rodentia; family Sciuridae; genus Marmota; species Marmota monax. The sequence goes on along the minus strand of NW_026695222.1, from coordinate 36,492,163 downwards.
TATAAATGGAGGTGCCCTTGTAATTTCCTTTTCAGATTGTTCTTTGGCAGCCTGGAGAAGCCCGACTGACTTTTGTGTGTGACTTTGTATCTTGATATTTTGTGGAATTCATTTATTAGTCCCAACTGCCTTCAGGGGGTCTTCAGGGCTCTCCACAGGTGAGGATGCCCTTGGTTCTCTTCCTCCTTCCCTGTCTGGATGCCTTTGGTCTATTCCTACCCTGGGGCTCTGGTGAGGAGCTCCAGGGGGCTGGAGGAACAGGGGGGTGGGCTTGACCTAGAGGGGGTGGCGTGCCAGGAGCGAGCCAGGGGCGCCTTGGATCAGCTGTGGAGGCAGCATCCTCCTGTTCCGGGTGTGCAGTGTTTGTGGTGCCGTGGGTGCTGGATAGGTTGGGTGCCTCCCTGCACACAGAGATGATCACGGCCTCTTCCTCCCTCAACGTGATAATCACATTGATCTGCTTTGAGTGTTGAATCATCCTTGGTGTGTTTGTTAGTAATTAATTGCTACCAAAAGCCATCACAAATGTCAGGCTTCCCAGAGCTCGGGGTGGTACCTGTGCTGACATAGGGACGGGCCAGCAGTCTCCCTGAGGAGGGAATCCTTTCTTCTTCAAGACCTCTGAGCCATGAGAAAGTCTCGCCCTTTGTGTTTTGTTTTTCTTGATGGGAGGTGAGCTGCACCCTGGCCTCGAAGCCCCCAGGAGCTCGCTGTCTGCAGCAGCCCTCTTGCCTGGACAATCTGCTAGAGGAAGTGAGGAGAAGACGCAGGCCGAGCTCCACCTCAGAGCATTCCCTCGTATTCCAGGGCTTATTTTCATGGTTTCGTTTGTATGAGCGGAAGGGTTTTTCATTTATGTATATGTACGCAACACGATTTCAAAGAGAACCTTATGAGAGGTAAAGACAATTCACTTAGGAATAAATAATCGGCATATTGGCATGGCTCTGAGGTGAAGGCCCCAGCTCTGGCATTACCAGCTTTGTTCTGCACCCCAACCCAGAGAGGTCCCACCTCACAGTGGACATAGCCCCAGAGAGGTCCCACCTCACAGTGGAGACTGCCCCAGAGAGGTCCCACCTCAGAGTGGAGAATGCCCCAGAGAGGTCCCACCTCACAGTGGACACAGACCTAGAGAGGTCCCACCTCACAGTGGACATAGCCCCAGAGAGGTCCCACCTCACAGTGGAGACAGACCCAAGGAGGTCACCTCACAGTGGAGACTGCCCCAGAGAGGTCCCACCTCAGAGTGGAGAATGCCCCCGAGAGGTCCCACCTCACAGTGGAGACTTCCCCAGAGAGGACCCACCTCACAGTGGACATAGCCCCAGAGAGGTCCCACCTCACAGTGGAGACTGCCCCAGAGAGGTCCCAGCTCAGAGTGGAGAATGCCCCAGAGAGGTCCCACCTCACAGTGGAGAATTCTCCAGAGAGGTCCCACCTCACAGTGGACATAGCCCCAGAGAGGTCCCACCTCACAGTGGGGACTGCCCCAGAGAGGTCCCACCTCACAGTGGAGACTTCCCCAGAGAGGTCCCACCTCATAGTGGAGACTGCCCCAGAGAGGTCCCACCTCACAGTGGACATAGCCCCAGAGAGGTCCCACCTCACAGTGGAGACTTCCCCAGAGAGGTCCCACCTCATAGTGGAGACTGCCCCATAGAGGTCCCACCTCAGAGTGGACACAGACCCAGAGAGGTCCCACCTCACAGTGGACATAGCCCCAGAGAGGTCCCACCTCACAGTGCAGACTGCCCCAGAGATGTCCCACCTCAGAGTGGACACAGACCCAGAGAGGTCCCACCTCACAGTGGACATAGCCCCAGAGAGGTCCCACCTCAGAGTGGAGAATGCCCCAGAGAGGTCCCTCCTCAGAGTGGAGAATGCACCAGAGAGGTCCCACCTCACAGTGGACATAGACCCAGAGAGGTCCCACGTCACAGTGGAGACTGCCCCAGAGAGGTCCCACCTCAGAGTGGAGAATGCCCCAGAGAAGTCCCACCTCACAGTGGAGACTTCCCCAGAGAGGTCCCACCTCATAGTGGAGACTGCCCCAGAGAGGTCCCACTTCACAGTGGACATAGCCCCAGAGAGGTCCCACCTCAGACTGGAGACTGCCCCAGAGAGGTCCCACCTCAGAGTGGATAATGCCCCAGAGAGGTCCCACCTCACAGTGGAGACTTCCCCAGAGAGGTCCCACCTCATAGTGGAGACTGCCCCAGAGAGGTCCCACCTCAGAGTGGACACAGACCCAGAGAGGTCCCACCTCACAGTGGACATAGCCCCAGAGAGGTCCCACCGCACAGTGGAGACTGCCCCAGAGATGTCCCACCTCAGAGTGGACACAGACCCAGAGAGGTCCCACCTCACAGTGGACATAGCCCCAGAGAGGTCCCACCTCAGAGTGGAGAATGCCCCAGAGAGGTCCCTCCTCAGAGTGGAGAATGCACCAGAGAGGTCCCACCTCACAGTGGACATAGACCCAGAGAGGTCCCACGTCACAGTGGAGACTGCCCCAGAGAGGTCCCACCTCAGAGTGGAGAATGCCCCAGAGAAGTCCCACCTCACAGTGGAGACTTCCCCAGAGAGGTCCCACCTCATAGTGGAGACTGCCCCAGAGAGGTCCCACTTCACAGTGGACATAGCCCCAGAGAGGTCCCACCTCAGAGTGGAGACTGCCCCAGAGAGGTCCCACCTCAGAGTGGAGAATGCCCCAGAGAGGTCCCACTTCAGAGTGGAGACTTCCCCAGAGAAGTCCCACCTCATAGTGGAGACTGCCCCAGAGAGGTCCCACCTCAGAGTGGACATAGCCCGAGAGAGGTCCCACCTCACGGTGGAGACTTCCCCAGAGAGGTCCCACCTCACGGTGGAGACTTCCCCAGAGAGGTCCCACCTCATAGTGGAGACTGCCCCAGAGAGGTCCCCCCTCATAGTGGAGACTGCCCCAGAGAGGTCCCACCTCACAGTGGACATAGCCCCAGAGAGGTCCCACCTCACAGTGGAGACTGCCCCAGAGAAGTCCCACCTCAGAGTGGAGACTGCCCCAGAGAGGTCCCACCTCACAGTGGACACAGACCCAGAGAGGTCCCACCTCACAGTGGACACAGACCCAGAGAGGTCCCACCTCACAGTGGAGACAGACCCAAGGAGGTCACCTCACAGTGGAGACTGCCCCAGAGAGGTCCCACCTCACAGTGGACATACCCCAGAGAGGTCCCACCTCAGAGTGGAGAATGCCCCAGAGAGGTCCCACCTCACAGTGGAGACTTCCCAAGAGAGGTCCCACCTCACAGTGGACATAGCCCTAGAAAGGTCCCACCTCACAGTGGAGACTGCCCGAGAGAGGTCTCACCTCACAGTGGAGACTTCCCCAGAGAGGTCCCACCTCATAGTGGAGACTGCCCCAGAGAGGTCCCACCTCACAGTGGACACAGTCCCAGAGAGGTCCCACCTCACAGTGGACATAGCCCCAGAGAGGTCTCACCTCACAGTGGAGACTGCCCGAGAGAGGTCCCACCTCAGAGTGGAGAATGCCCCAGAGAGGTCCCACCTCACAGTGGAGACTTCCCCAGAGAGGTCCCACCTCATAGTGGAGACTGCCCCAGAGAGGTCCCACCTCACAGTGGACATAGCCCCAGAGAGGTCCCACCTCACAGTGGACACTGCCCCAGAGAGGTCCCACCTCAGAGTGGAGAATGCCCCAGAGAGGTCCCACCTCACAGTGGAGACTGCCCCAGAGAGGTCCCACCTCAGAGTGGAGACTGCCCCAGAGAGGTCCCACCTCACAGTGGAGACTGCCCCAGAGAGGTCCCACCTCACAGTGGACATAGCCCCAGAGAGGTCCCACCTCACAGTGGAGACTGCCCCAGAGAGGTCCCACCTCAGAGTGGAGAATGCCCCAGAGAGGTCCCACCTCACAGTGGAGACTTCCCCAGAGAGGTCCCACCTCATAGTGGAGACTGCCCCAGAGAGGTCCCACCTCAGAGTGGACACAGACCCAGAGAGGTCCCACCTCACAGTGGACATAGCCCCAGAGAGGTCCCACCTCACAGTGGAGAGTGCCCCAGAGATGTCCCACCTCAGAGTGGACACAGACCCAGAGAGGTCCCACCTCACAGTGGACATAGCCCCAGAGTGGTCCCACCTCAGAGTGGAGAATGCCCCAGAGAGGTCCCTCCTCAGAGTGGAGAATGCCCCAGAGAGGTCCCACCTCACAGTGGACATAGACCCAGAGAGGTCCCACGTCACAGTGGAGACTGCCCCAGAGAGGTCCCACCTCAGAGTGGAGAATGCCTCAGAGAAGTCCCACCTCACAGTGGAGACTTCCCCAGAGAGGTCCCACCTCATAGTGGAGACTGCCCCAGAGAGGTCCCACTTCACAGTGGACATAGCCCCAGAGAGGTCCCACCTCAGAGTGGAGACTGCCCCAGAGAGGTCCCACCTCAGAGTGGAGAATGCCCCAGAGAGGTCCCACCTCAGAGTGGAGACTGCCCCAGAGAGGTCCCACCTCAGAGTGGAGATGCCCAGAGAGGTCCCACCTCAGAGTGGAGACTTCCCCAGAGAGGTCCCACCTCATAGTGGAGACTGCCCCAGAGAGGTCCCACCTCACAGTGGACATAGCCCCAGAGAGGTCCCACCTCACGGTGGAGACTTCCCCAGAGAGGTCCCACCTCACAGTGGAGACTTCCCCAGAGAGGTCCCACCTCATAGTGGAGACTGCCCCAGAGAGGTCCCACCTCAGAGTGGACACAGACCCAGAGAGGTCCCACCTCACAGTGGACATAGCCCCAGAGAGGTCCCACCTCACAGTGGAGACTGCCCCAGAGAGGTCCCACCTCAGAGTGGAGACTGCCCCAGAGAGGTCCCACCTCACAGTGGACACAGACCCAGAGAGGTCCCACCTCACAGTGGACACAGACCCAGAGAGGTCCCACCTCACAGTGGAGACAGACCCAAGGAGGTCACCTCACAATGGAGACTGCCCCAGAGAGGTCCCACCTCACAGTGGACACAGACCAAGAGAGGTCCCACCTCACAGTGGAGACTTCCCCATAGAGGTCGCACCTCATAGTGGAGACTGCCCCAGAGAGGTCCAACCTCACAATGGACATAGCCCCAGGGAGGTCCCACCTCACAGTGGAGACTTCCCCAGAGAGGTCCCACCTCACAGTGGAGACTTCCCCAGAGAGGTCCCACCTCATAGTGGAGACTGCCCCAGAGAGGTCCCAGCTCAGAGTGGACACAGACCCAGAGAGGTCCCACCTCACAGTGGACATAGCCCCAGAGAGGTCCCACCTCACAGTGGAGACTGCCCCAGAGAGGTCCCACCTCACAGTGGAGACTGCCCCAGAGAGGTCCCACCTCACAGTGAACACAGACCCAGAGAGGTCCCACCTCACAGTGGACACAGACCCAGAGAGGTCCCACCTCACAGTGGAGAGAGACCCAAGGAGGTCACCTCACAGTGGAGACTGCCCCAGAGAGGTCCCACCTCAGAGTGGAGAATGCCCCCGAGTGGTCCCACCTCACAGTGGAGACTGCCCCAGAGAGGACCCACCTCAGAGTGGACACAGACCCAGAGAGGTCCCACCTCACAGTGGACATAGCCCCAGAGAGGTCCCACCTCACAGTGGAGACTGCCCCAGAGATGTCCCACCTCAGAGTGGACACAGACCCAGAGAGGTCCCACCTCACAGTGGACATAGCCCCAGAGTGGTCCCACCTCAGAGTGGAGAATGCCCCAGAGAGGTCCCTCCTCAGAGTGGAGAATGCCCCAGAGAGGTCCCACCTCACAGTGGACATAGACCCAGAGAGGTCCCACGTCACAGTGGAGACTGCCCCAGAGAGGTCCCACCTCAGAGTGGAGAATGCCTCAGAGAAGTCCCACCTCACAGTGGAGACTTCCCCAGAGAGGTCCCACCTCATAGTGGAGACTGCCCCAGAGAGGTCCCACTTCACAGTGGACATAGCCCCAGAGAGGTCCCACCTCAGAGTGGAGACTGCCCCAGAGAGGTCCCACCTCAGAGTGGAGAATGCCCCAGAGAGGTCCCACCTCAGAGTGGAGACTTCCCCAGAGAGGTCCCACCTCATAGTGGAGACTGCCCCAGAGAGGTCCCACCTCACAGTGGACATAGCCCAAGAGAGGTCCCACCTCACGGTGGAGACTTCCCCAGAGAGGTCCCACCTCACAGTGGAGACTTCCCCAGAGAGGTCCCACCTCATAGTGGAGACTGCCCCAGAGAGGTCCCACCTCAGAGTGGACAGAGACCCAGAGAGGTCCCAATTCACAGTGGACATAGCCCCAGAGAGGTCCCACCTCACAGTGGAGACTGCCCCAGAGAGGTCCCACCTCAGAGTGGAGACTGCCCCAGAGAGGTCCCACCTCACAGTGGACACAGACCCAGAGAGGTCCCACCTCACAGTGGACACAGACCCAGAGAGGTCCCACCTCACAGTGGAGACAGACCCAAGGAGGTCACCTCACAATGGAGACTGCCCCAGAGAGGTCCCACCTCAGAGTGGAGAATGCCCCAGAGAGGTCCCACCTCACAGTGGAGACTTCCCCATAGAGGTCGCACCTCATAGTGGAGACTGCCCCAGAGAGGTCCAACCTCACAATGGACATAGCCCCAGAGAGGTCCCACCTCAGAGTGGAGAATGCCCCAGAGAGGTCCCACCTCACAGTGGAGACTGCCCCAGAGAGGTCGCACCTCACAGTGGAGACTTCCCCAGAGAGGTCCCACCTCACAGTGGAGACTTCCCCAGAGAGGTCCCACCTCATAGTGGAGACTGCCCCAGAGAGGTCCCAGCTCAGAGTGGACACAGACCCAGAGAGGTCCCACCTCACAGTGGACATAGCCCCAGAGAGGTCCCACCTCACAGTGGAGACTTCCCCATAGAGGTCGCACCTCATAGTGGAGACTGCCCCAGAGAGGTCCAACCTCACAATGGACATAGCCCCAGAGAGGTCCCACCTCACAGTGGAGACTTCCCCAGAGAGGTCCCACCTCACAGTGGAGACTTCCCCAAAGAGGTCCCACCTCATAGTGGAGACTGCCCCAGAGAGGTCCAAGCTCAGAGTGGACACAGACCCAGAGAGGTCCCACCTCACAGTGGACACAGACCCAGAGAGGTCCCACCTCACAGTGGAGAGAGACCCAAGGAGGTCACCTCACAGTGGAGACTGCCCCAGAGAGGTCCCACCTCAGAGTGGAGAATGCCCCCGAGAGGTCCCACCTCACAGTGGAGACTGCCCCAGAGAGGTCCCACCTCACAGTGGACACAGACCCAGAGAGGTCCCACCTCACAGTGGACACAGACCCAGAGAGGTCCCACCTCACAGTGGAGAGAGACCCAAGGAGGTCACCTCACAGTGGAGACTGCCCCAGAGAGGTCCCACCTCAGAGTGGAGAATGCCCCCGAGAGGTCCCACCTCACAGTGGAGACTGCCCCAGAGAGGACCCACCTCATAGTGGAGACTGCCCCAGAGAGGTCCCACCTCACAGTGGACATAGCCCCAGAGAGGTCCCACCTCAGAGTGGAGAATGCCCCAGAGAGGTCCCACCTCACAGTGGAGATTTCTCCATAGAGGTCCCACCTCACAGTGGACATAGTCCCAGAGAGGTCCCACCTCACAGTGGGGACTGCCCCAGAGAGGTCCCACCTCACAGTGGAGACTTCCCCAGAGAGGTCCCCCCTCATAGTGGAGACTGCCCCAGAGAGGTCCCACCTCAGAGTGGACACAGACCCAGAGAGGTCCCACCTCACAGTGGACATAGCCCCAGAGAGGTCCCACCTGACAGTGGAGACTGCCCCAGAGAGGTCCCACCTCAGAGTGGAGACTTCCCCAGAGAGGTCCCACCTCATAGTGGAGACTGCCCAAAAAAGGTCCCACCTCACAGTGGACATAGCCCCAGAGAGGTCCCACCTCACAGTGGAGACTGCCCCAGAGAGGTCCCACCTCAGAGTGGAGACTGCCCCAGAGAGGTCCCACCTCACAGTGGAGACTGCCCCAGAGAGGTCCCACCTCAGAGTGGACATAGCCCCAGAGAGGTCCCACCTCAGAGTGGAGACTGCCCCAGAGAGGTCCCACCTCAGAGTGGAGAATGCCCCAGAGAGGTCCCACTTCAGAGTGGAGACTTCCCCAGAGAAGTCCCACCTCATAGTGGAGACTGCTCCAGAGAGGTCCCACCTCAGAGTGGACATAGCCCGAGAGAGGTCCCACCTCACGGTGGAGACTTCCCCAGAGAGGTCCCACCTCACGGTGGAGACTTCCCCAGACAGGTCCCACCTCATAGTGGAGACTGCCCCAGAGAGGTCCCACCTCATAGTGGAGACTGCCCCAGAGAGGTCCCACCTCACAGTGGACATAGCCCCAGAGAGGTCCCACCTCACAGTGGAGACTGCCCCAGAGAAGTCCCACCTCAGAGTGGAGACTGCCCCAGAGAGGTCCCACCTCACAGTGGACACAGACCCAGAGAGGTCCCACCTCACAGTGGACACAGACCCAGAGAGGTCCCACCTCACAGTGGAGACAGACCCAAGGAGGTCACCTCACAGTGGAGACTGCCCCAGAGAGGTCCCACCTCACAGTGGACATACCCCAGAGAGGTCCCACCTCAGAGTGGAGAATGCCCCATAGAGGTCCCACCTCACAGTGGAGACTTCCCAAGAGAGGTCCCACCTCACAGTGGACATAGCCCCAGAAAGGTCCCACCTCACAGTGGAGACTGCCCGAGAGAGGTCCCACCTCACAGTGGAGACTTCCCCAGAGAGGTCCCACCTCATAGTGGAGACTGCCCCAGAGAGGTCCCACCTCAGAGTGGACACAGTCCCAGAGAGGTCCCACCTCACACTGGACATAGCCCCAGAGAGGTCCCACCTCACAGTGGAGACTGCCCCACAGAGGTCCCACCTCAGAGTGGAGAATGCCCCAGAGAGGTCCCACCTCACAGTGGAGACTTCCCCAGAGAGGTCCCACCTCACAGTGGAGACTTCCCTAGAGAGGTACCACCTCACAGTGGACATAGCCCCAGAGAGGTCCCACCTCACAGTGGACACTACCTCAGCGAGGTCCCACCTCAGAGTGGAGAATGCCCCAGAGAGGTCCCACCTCACAGTGGAGACTGCCCCAGAGAGGTCCCACCTCAGAGTGGAGACTGCCCCAGAGAGGTCCCACCTCACAGTGGAGACTGCCCCAGAGAGGTCCCACCTCACAGTGGACATAGCCCCAGAGAGGTCCCACCTCACAGTGGAGACTGCCCCAGAGAGGTCCCACCTCAGAGTGGAGAATGCCCCAGAGAGGTCCCACCTCACAGTGGAGACTTCCCCAGAGAGGTCCCACCTCATAGTGGAGACTGCCCCACAGAGGTCCCACCTCAGAGTGGACACAGACCCAGAGAGGTCCCACCTCACAGTGGACATAGCCCCAGAGAGGTCCCACCTCACAGTGGAGACTGCCCCAGAGATGTCCCACCTCAGAGTGGACACAGACCCAGAGAGGTCCCACCTCACAGTGGAGATAGCCCCAGAGAGGTCCCACCTCAGAGTGGAGAATGCCCCAGAGAGGTCCCTCCTCAGAGTGGAGAATGCCCCAGAGAGGTCCCACCTCACAGTGGACATAGACCCAGAGAGGTCCCACCTCACAGTGGAGACTGCCCCAGAGAGGTCCCACCTCAGAGTGGAGAATGCCTCAGAGAAGTCCCACCTCACAGTGGAGACTTCCCCAGAGAGGTCCCACCTCATAGTGGAGACTGCCCCAGAGAGGTCCCACTTCACAGTGGACATAGCCCCAGAGAGGTCCCACCTCAGAGTGGAGACTGCCCCAGAGAGGTCCCACCTCAGAGTGGAGAATGCCCCAGAGAGGTCCCACCTCAGAGTGGAGACTTCCCCAGAGAGGTCCCACCTCATAGTGGAGACTGCCCCAGAGAGGTCCCACCTCACAGTGGACATAGCCCCAGAGAGGTCCCACCTCACGGTGGAGACTTCCCCAGAGAGGTCCCACCTCACAGTGGAGACTTCCCCAGAGAGGTCCCACCTCATAGTGGAGACTGCCCCAGAGAGGTCCCACCTCATAGTGGACACAGACCCAGAGAGGTCCCACCTCACAGTGGACATATCCCCAGAGAGGTCCCACCTCACAGTGGAGACTGCCCCAGAGAGGTCCCACCTCAGAGTGGAGACTGCCCCAGAGAGGTCCCACCTCACAGTGGACACAGACCCAGAGAGGTCCCACCTCACAGTGGACACAGACCCAGAGAGGTCCCACCTCACAGTGGAGAGAGACCCAAGGAGGTCACCTCACAGTGGAGACTGCCGAAGAGAGGTCCCACCTCAGAGTGGAGAATGCCCCCGAGAGGTCCCACCTCACAGTGGAGACTGCACCAGAGAGGACCCACCTCATAGTGGAGACTGCCCCAGAGAGGTCCCACCTCACAGTGGACATAGCCCCAGAGAGGTCCCACCTCAGAGTGGAGAATGCCCCAGAGAGGTCCCACCTCACAGTGGAGATTTCTCCAGAGAGGTCCCACCTCACAGTGGACATAGTCCCAGAGAGGTCCCACCTCACAGTGGGGACTGCCCCAGAGAGGTCCCACCTCACAGTGGAGACTTCCCCAGAGAGGTCCCACCTCATAGTGGAGACTGCCCCAGAGAGGTCCCACCTCAGAGTGGAGAATGCCCCAGAGAGGTCCCACCTCACAGTGGAGACTTCCCCAGAGAGGTCCCACCTCATAGTGGAGACTGCCCCATAGAGGTCCCACCTCAGAGTGGACACAGACCCAGAGAGGGCCCACCTCACAGTGAACATAGCCCCAGAGAGGTCCCACCTCACAGTGGAGACTGCCCCAGAGATGTCCCACCTCAGAGTGGACACAGACCCAGAGAGGTCCCACCTCACAGTGGACATAGCCCCAGAGAGGTCCCACCTCAGAGTGGAGAATGCCCCAGAGAGGTCCCTCCTCAGAGTGGAGAATGCCCCAGAGAGGTCCCACCTCACAGTGGACATAGACCCAGAGAGGTCCCACGTCACAGTGGAGACTGCCCCAGAGAGGTCCCACTTCACAGTGGACATAGCCCCAGAGAGGTCCCACCTCATAGTGGAGACTGCCCCAGAGAGGTCCCACCTCAGTGTGGAGAATGCCCCAGAGAGGTCCCACCTCAGAGTGGAGACTTCCCCAGAGAGGTCCCACCTCATAGTGGAGACTGCCCCAGAGAGGTCCCACCTCACAGTGGACATAGCCCCAGAGAGGTTCCACCTCAGAGTGGAGAATGCCCCAGAGAGGTCCCACCTCACAGTGGAGACTTCCCAAGAGAGGTCCCACCTCACAGTGGACATAGCCCCAGAAAGGTCCCACCTCACAGTGGAGACTGCCCGAGAGAGGTCCCACCTCACAGTGGAGACTTCCACAGAGAGGTCCCACCTTATAGTGGAGACTGCCCCAGAGAGGTCCCACCTCAGAGTGGACACAGACCCAGAGAGGTCCCACCTCACAGTGGACATAGACCCAGAGAGGTCCCACCTCATAGTGGAGACTGCCCCAGAGAGGTCCCACCTCACAGTGGAGACTGCCCCAGAGAGGTCCCACCTCACAGTGGACACAGACCCGGAGAGGTTCCACCTCACAGTGGACACAGACCCAGAGAGTTCCCACCTCACAGTGGAGACAAACCCAAGGAGGTCACCTCACAGTGGAGACTGCCCCAGATAGGTCCCACCTCAGAGTGGAGAATGCCCCAGAGTGGTCCCACCTCACAGTGGAGACTTCCCCAGAGAGGTCCCACCTCACAGTTGACATAGCCCCAGAGAGGTCCCACCTCACAGTGGAGACTGCCCCAGAGAGGTCCCACCTCAGAGTGGAGAATGCCCCAGAGAGGTCCCACCTCACAGTGGAGACTTCCCCAGAGAGGTCCCACCTCAGAGTGGACACAGACCCAGAGAGGTCCCACCTCACAGTGAACATAGACCCAGAGAGGTCCCACCTCACAGTGGAGACTGCCCCAGAGATGTCCCACCTCAGAGTGGACACAGACCCAGAGAGGTCCCACCTCACAGTGGACATAGCCCCAGAGAAGTCCCACCTCAGAGTGGAGAATGCCCCAGAGAGGTCCCACCTCAGAGTGGAGAATGCCCCAGAGAGGTCCCAGCTCACAGTGGAGATTTCTCCAGAGAGGTCCCACCTCACAGTGGACATAGTCCCAGAGAGGTCCCACCTCACAGTGGGGACTGCCCCAGAGAGGTCCCACCTCACAGTGGAGACTTCCCCAGAGAGGTCCCACCTCATAGCGGAAACTGCCCCAGAGAGGTCCCACCTCAGAGTGGACACAGACCCAGAGAGGTCCCACCTCACAGTGGACATAGCCCCAGAGAGGTCCCACCTCACAGTGGAGACTGCCCCAGAGAGGTCCCACCTCAGAGTGGAGACTTCCCCAGAGAGGTCCCACCTCATAGTGGAGACTGCCCCAAAAAGGTCCCACCTTACAGTGGACATAGCCCCAGAGAGGTCCCACCTAGCAGTGGAGCCTGCCCCAGAGAGGTCCCACCTCAGAGTGGAGACTGCCCCAGAGAGGTCCCACCTCACAGTGGAGACTGCCCCAGAGAGGTCCCACCTCAGAGTGGACATAGCCCCAGAGAGGTCCCACCTCAGAGTGGAGACTGCCCCAGAGAGGTCCCACCTCAGAGTGGAGAATGCCCCAGAGAGGTCCCACTTCAGAGTGGAGACTTCCCCAGAGAAGTCCCACCTCATAGTGGAGACTGCCCCAGAGAAGTCCCACCTCAGAGTGGACATAGCCCGAGAGAGGTCCCACCTCACGGTGGAGACTTCCCCAGAGAGGTCCCACCTCACGGTGGAGACTTCCCCAGTGAGGTCCCACCTCATAGTGGAGACTGCCCCAGAGAGGTCCCACCTCATAGTGGAGACTGCCCCAGAGAGGTCCCACCTCACAGTGGACATAGCCCCAGAGAGGTCCCACCTCACAGTGGAGACTGCCCCAGAGAAGTCCCACCTCAGAGTGGAGACTGCCCCAGAGAGGTCCCACCTCAGAGTGGACACAGACCCAGAGAGGTCCCACCTCACAGTGGACACAGACCCAGAGAGGTCCCACCTCACAGTGGAGACAGACCCAAGGAGGTCACCTCACAGTGGAGACTGCCCCAGAGAGGTCCCACCTCACAGTGGACATACCCCAGAGAGGTCCCACCTCAGAGTGGAGAATGCCCCAGAGAGGTCCCACCTCACAGTGGAGACTTCCCAAGAGAGGTCCCACGTCACAGTGGACATAGCCCCAGAAAGGTCCCACCTCACAGTGGAGACTGCCCCAGAGAGGTCCCACCTCACAGTGGACACAGACCCAGAGAGGTCCCACCTCACAGTGGACACAGACCAAGAGAGGTCCCACCTCACAGTGGAGACAGACACAAGGAGGTCACCTCACATTGGAGACTGCCCCAGAGAGGTCCCACCTCAGAGTGGAGAATGCCCCAGAGAGGTCCCACCTCACAGTGGAGACTTCCCCATAGAGGTCGCACCTCATAGTGGAGACTGCCCCAGAGAGGTCCCACCTCACAATGGACATAGCCCCAGAGAGGTCCCACCTCACAGTGGAGACTTCCCCAGAGAGGTCCCACCTCACAGTGGAGACTTCCCCAGAGAGGTCCCACCTCATAGTGGAGACTGCCCCAGAGAGGTCCCACCTCAGAGTGGACACAGACCCAGAGAGGTCCCACCTCACAGTGGACATAGCCCCAGAGAGGTCCCACCTCACAGTGGAGACTGCCCCAGAGAGGTCCCACCTCACAGTGGAGACTGCCCCAGAGAGGTCCCACCTCACAGTGGACACAGACCCAGAGAGGTCCCACCTCACAGTGGACACAGACCCAGAGAGGTCCCACCTCACAGTGGAGAGAGACCCAAGGAGGTCACCTCACAGTGGAGACTGCCGCAGAGAGGTCCCACCTCAGAGTGGAGAATGCCCCCGAGAGGTCCCACCTCACAGTGGAGACTGCCCCAGAGAATACCCACCTCATAGTGGAGACTGCCCCAGAGAGGTCCCACCTCACAGTGGACATAGCCCCAGAGAGGTCCCACCTCAGAGTGGAGAATGCCCCAGAGAGGTCCCACCTCACAGTGGAGATTTCTCCAGAGAGGTCCCACCTCACAGTGGACATAGTCCCAGAGAGGTCCCACCTCACAGTGGGGACTGCCCCAGAGAGGTCCCACCTCACAGTGGAGACTTCCCCAGAGAGGTCCCACCTCATAGTGGAGACTGCCCCAGAGAGGTCCCACCTCAGAATGGAGAATGCCCCAGAGAGGTCCCACCTCACAGTGGAGACTTCCCCAGAGAGGTCCCACCTCATAGTGGAGACTGCCCCATAGAGGTCCCACCTCAGAGTGGACACAGACCCAGAGAGGGCCCACCTCACAGTGAACATAGCCTCAGAGAGGTCCCACCTCACAGTGGAGACTGCCCCAGAGATGTCCCACCTCAGAGTGGACACAGACCCAGAGAGGTCCCACCTCACAGTGGACATAGCCCCAGAGAGGTCCCACCTCAGAGTGGAGAATGCCCCAGAGAGGTCCCTCCTCAGATTGGAGAATGCCCCAGAGAGGTCCCACCTCACAGTGGACATAGACCCAGAGAGGTCCCACGTCACAGTGGAGACTGCCCCAGAGAGGTCCCACTTCACAGTGGACATAGCCCCAGAGAGGTCCCACCTCAGAGTGGAGACTGCCCCAGAGAGTTCCCACCTCAGAGTGGAGAATGCCCCAGAGAGGTCCCACCTCAGAGTGGAGACTTCCCCAGAGAGGTCCCACCTCATAGTGGAGACTGCCCCAGAGAGGTCCCACCTCACAGTGGACATAGCCCCAGAGAGGTTCCACCTCAGAGTGGAGAATGCCCCAGAGAGGTCCCACCTCACAGTGGAGACTTCCCAAGAGAGGTCCCACCTCACAGTGGACATAGCCCCAGAAAGGTCCCACCTCACAGTGGAGACTGCCCGAGAGAGGTCCCACCTCACAGTGGAGACTTCCACAGAGAGGTCCCACCTATAGTGGAGACTGCCCCAGAGAGGTCCCACCTCAGAGTGGACACAGACCCAGAGAGGTCCCACCTCACAGTGGACATAGACCCAGAGAGGTCCCACCTCATAGTGGAGACTGCCCCAGAGAGGTCCCACCTCACAGTGGAGACTGCCCCAGAGAGGTCCCACCTCACAGTGGACACAGACCCGGAGAGGTTCCACCTCACAGTGGACACAGACCCAGAGAGTTCCCACCTCACAGTGGAGACAAACCCAAGGAGGTCACCTCACAGTGGAGACTGCCCCAGATAGGTCCCACCTCAGAGTGGAGAATGCCCCAGAGTGGTCCCACCTCACAGTGGAGACTTCCCCAGAGAGGTCCCACCTCACAGTTGACATAGCCCCAGAGAGGTCCCACCTCACAGTGGAGACTGCCCCAGAGAGGTCCCACCTCAGAGTGGAGAATGCCCCAGAGAGGTCCCACCTCACAGTGGAGACTTCCCCAGAGAGGTCCCACCTCAGAGTGGACACAGACCCAGAGAGGTCCCACCTCACAGTGAACATAGCCCCAGAGAGGTCCCACCTCACAGTGGAGACTGCCCCAGAGATGTCCCACCTCAGAGTGGACACAGACCCAGAGAGGTCCCACCTCACAGTGGACATAGCCCCAGAGAAGTCCCACCTCAGAGTGGAGAATGCCCCAGAGAGGTCCCACCTCAGAGTGGAGAATGCCCCAGAGAGGTCCCACCTCACAGTGGAGATTTCTCCAGAGAGGTCCCACCTCACAGTGGACATAGTCCCAGAGAGGTCCCACCTCACAGTGGGGACTGCCCCAGAGAGGTCCCACCTCACAGTGGAGACTTCCCCAGAGAGGTCCCACCTCATAGTGGAGACTGCCCCAGAGAGGTCCCACCTCAGAGTGGAGAATGCCCCAGAGAGGTCCCACCTCACAGTGGAGACTTCCCCAGAGAGGTCCCACCTCATAGTGGAGACTGCCCCAGAGAGGTCCCACCTCACAGTGGACATAGCCCCAGAGAGGTCCCACCTCACAGTGGAGACTGCCCCAGAGAGGTCCCACCTCAGAGTGGAGAATGCCCCAGAGAGGTCCCACCTCACAGTGGAGACTTCCCCAGAGAGGTCCCACCTCAGAGTGGACACGGACCCAGAGAGGTCCCACCTCACAGTGAACATAGCCCCAGAGAGGTCCCACCTCACAGTGGAGACTGCCCCAGAGATGTCCCACCTCAGAGTGGACACAGACCCAAAGAGGTCCCACCTCACAGTGGACATAGCCCCAGAGAGGTCCCACCTCAGAGTGGAGAATGCCCCAGAGAGGTCCCTCCTCAGAGTGGAGAATGCCCCAGAGAGGTCCCACCTCACAGTGGACATAGACCCAGAGAGGTCCCACGTCACAGTGGAGACTGCCCCAAAGAGGTCCCACCTCAGAGTGGACAATGCCCCAGAGAAGTCCCGCCTCACAGTGGAGACTTCCCCAGAGAGGTCCCACCTCATAGTGGAGACTGCCCCAGAGAGGTCCCACTTCACAGTGGACATAGCCCCAGAGAGGTCCCACCTCAGAGTGGAGACTGCCCCAGAGAGGTCCCACCTCAGAGTGGAGAATGCCCCAGAGAGGTCCCACCTCAGAGTGGAGACTTCCCCAGAGAGCTCCCACCTCATAGTGGAGACTGCCCCAGAGAGGTCCCACCTCAGAGTGGACATAGCCCGAGAGAGGTCCCACCTCACGGTGGAGACTTCCCCAGAGAGGTCCCACCTCACGGTGGAGACTTCCCCAGAGAGGTCCCACCTCATAGTGGAGACTGCCCCAGAGAGGTCCCACCTCAGAGTGGACACAGACCCAGAGAGGTCCCACCTCACAGTGGACATAGCCCCAGAGAGATCCCACCTCACAGTGGAGACTGCCCCAGAGAGGTCCCACCTCAGAGTGGAGACTGCCCCAGAGAGGTCCCACCTCACAGTGGACACAGACCCAGAGATGTCCCACCTCACAGTGGACACAGACCCAGAGAGGTCCCACCTCACAGTGGAGACAGACCCAAGGAGGTCACCTCACAGTGGAGACTGCCCCAGAGAGGTCCCACCTCACAGTGGACATAGCCCCAGAGAGGTTCCACCTCAGAGTGGAGAATGCCCCAGAGAGGTCCCACCTCACAGTGGAGACTTCCCAAGAGAGGTCCCACCTCACAGTGGACATAGCCCCAGAAAGGTCCCACCTCACAGTGGAGACTGCCCGAGAGAGGTCCCACCTCACAGTGGAGACTTCCCCAGAGAGGTCCCACCTCATAGTGGAGACTGCCCCAGAGAGGTCCCACCTCAGAGTGGACACAGACCCAGAGAGGTCCCACCTCACAGTGGACATAGACCCAGAGAGGTCCCACCTCACAGTGGAGACTGCCCCAGAGAGGTCCCACCTCACAGTGGAGACTGCCCCAGAGAGGTCCAACCTCACAGTGGACACAGACCCAGAGAGGTCCCACCTCACAGTGGACACAGACCCAGAGAGGTCCCACCTCACAGTGGAGACAAACCCAAGGAGGTCACCTCACAGTGGAGACTGCCCCAGAGAGGTCCCACCTCAGAGTGGAGAATGCCCCAGAGAGGTCCCACCTCACAGTGGAGACTTCCCCAGAGAGGTCCCACCTCATAGTGGAGACTGCCCCAGAGAGGTCCCACCTCACAGTGGACATAGCCCCAGAGAGGTCCCACCTCAGAGTGGAGAATGCCCCAGAGAGGTCCCACCTCACAGTGGAGACTGCCCCAGAGAGGTCCCACCTCAGAGTGGAGAATGCCCCAGAGAGGTCCCACCTCACAGTGGAGACTTCCCCAGAGAGGTCCCACCTCATAGTGGAGACTGCCCCAGAGAGGTCCCACCTCAGAGTGGACACAGACCCAGAGAGGTCCCACCTCACAGTGGACATAGCCCCAGAGAGGTCCCACCTCACAGTGGAGACTGCCCCAGAGAGGTCCCACCTCAGAGTGGACACAGACCCAGAGAGGTCCCACCTCACAGTGGACATAGCCCCAGAGAGGTCCCACCTCAGAGTGGAGAATGCCCCAGAGAGGTCCCACCTCAGAGTGGAGAATGCCCCAGAGAGGTCCCACCTCACAGTGGACATAGACCCAGAGAGGTCCCACGTCACAGTGGAGACTGCCCCAGAGAGGTCCCACCTCAGAGTGGACAATGCCCAGAGAGGTCCCACCTCACAGTGGAGACTGCCCCAGAGAGGTCCCACCTCAAGTGGAGACTGCCCAGAGAGGTCCCACTCACAGTGGAGACTGCCCCAGAGAGGTCCCACCTCAGAGTGGAGACTGCCCCAGAGAGGTCCCACCTCACAGTGGAGACTGCCCCAGAGAGGTCCCACCTCAGAGTGGAGACTGCCCCAGAGAGGTCCCACCTCACAGTGGAGACTGCCCCAGAGAGGTCCCACCTCACAGTGGACATAGCCCCAGAGAGGTCCCACCTCACAGTGGAGACTGCCCCAGAGAGGTCCCACCTCACAGTGGAGACTTCCCCAGAGAGGTCCCACCTCATAGTGGAGACTGCCCCAGAGAGGTCCCACCTCACAGTGGACATAGCCCCAGAGAGGTCCCACCTCACAGTGGAGACTGCCCCAGAGAGGTCCCACCTCAGAGTGGAGACTGCCCCAGAGAGGTCCCACCTCAGAGTGGAGACTGCCCCAGAGAGGTCCCACCTCAGAGTGGAGACTGCCCCAGAGAGGTCCCACCTCACAGTGGACATAGCCCCAGAGAGGTCCCACCTCACAGTGGAGACTGCCCCAGAGAGGTCCCACCTCACAGTGGAGACTGCCCCAGAGAGGTCCCACCTCATAGTGGAGACTGCCCCAGAGAGGTCCCACCTCAGAGTGGACACAGACCCAGAGAGGTCCCACCTCACAGTGGACATAGCCCCAGAGAGGTCCCACCTCACAGTGGAGACTGCCCCAGAGAGGTCCCACCTCAGAGTGGAGACTGCCCCAGAGAGGTCCCACCTCACAGTGGACACAGACCCAGAGAGGTCCCACCTCACAGTGGACACAGACCCAGAGAGGTCCCACCTCACAGTGGAGACAGACCCAAGGAGGTCACCTCACAGTGGAGACTGCCCCAGAGAGGTCCCACCTCACAGTGGACATACCCCAGAGAGGTCCCACCTCACAGTGGAGACTTCCCCAGAGAGGTCCCACCTCATAGTGGAGACTGCCCCAGAGAGGTCCCACCTCACAGTGGACATAGCCCCAGAGAGGTCCCACCTCACAGTGGAGACTGCCCCAGAGAGGTCCCACCTCACAGTGGAGACTTCCCCAGAGAGGTCCCACCTCATAGTGGAGACTGCCCCAGAGAGGTCCCACCTCAGAGTGGACACAGACCCAGAGAGGTCCCACCTCACAGTGGACATAGCCCCAGAGAGGTCCCACCTCACAGTGGAGACTGCCCCAGAGAGGTCCCACCTCACAGTGGAGACTGCCCCAGAGAGGTCCCACCTCACAGTGGACACAGACCCAGAGAGGTCCCACCTCACAGTGGACACAGACCCAGAGAGGTCCCACCTCACAGTGGAGAGAGCCCAAGAGGTCACCTCACAGTGGAGACTGCCCCAGAGAGGTCCCACCTCAGAGTGGAGAATGCCCCAGAGAGGTCCCACCTCACAGTGGAGACTGCCCCAGAGAGGTCCCACCTCAGAGTGGACACAGACCCAGAGAGGTCCCACCTCACAGTGGACATAGCCCCAGAGAGGTCCCACCTCACAGTGGAGACTGCCCCAGAGATGTCCCACCTCAGAGTGGACACAGACCCAGAGAGGTCCCACCTCACAGTGGACATAGCCCCAGAGAGGTCCCACCTCAGAGTGGAGAATGCCCCAGAGAGGTCCCTCCTCAGAGTGGAGAATGCCCCAGAGAGGTCCCACCTCACAGTGGACATAGACCCAGAGAGGTCCCACGTCACAGTGGAGACTGCCCCAGAGAGGTCCCACCTCAGAGTGGAGAATGCCCCAGAGAAGTCCCACCTCACAGTGGAGACTTCCCCAGAGAGGTCCCACCTCATAGTGGAGACTGCCCCAGAGAGGTCCCACTTCACAGTGGACATAGCCCCAGAGAGGTCCCACCTCAGAGTGGAGACTGCCCCAGAGAGGTCCCACCTCAGAGTGGAGAATGCCCCAGAGAGGTCCCACCTCAGAGTGGAGACTTCCCCAGAGAGGTCCCACCTCATAGTGGAGACTGCCCCAGAGAGGTCCCACCTCACAGTGGACATAGCCCAAGAGAGGTCCCACCTCACGGTGGAGACTTCCCCAGAGAGGTCCCACCTCACAGTGGAGACTTCCCCAGAGAGGTCCCACCTCATAGTGGAGACTGCCCCAGAGAGGTCCCACCTCAGAGTGGACACAGACCCAGAGAGGTCCCAACTCACAGTGGACATAGCCCCAGAGAGGTCCCACCTCACAGTGGAGACTGCCCCAGAGAGGTCCCACCTCAGAGTGGAGACTGCCCCAGAGAGGTCCCACCTCACAGTGGACACAGACCCAGAGAGGTCCCACCTCACAGTGGACACAGACCCAGAGAGGTCCCACCTCACAGTGGAGACAGACCCAAGGAGGTCACCTCACAGTGGAGACTGCCCCAGAGAGGTCCCACCTCAGAGTGGAGAATGCCCCAGAGAGGTCCCACCTCACAGTGGAGACTTCCCCATAGAGGTCGCACCTCATAGTGGAGACTGCCCCAGAGAGGTCCAACCTCACAATGGACATAGCCCCAGAGAGGTCCCACCTCAGAGTGGAGAATGCCCCAGAGAGGTCCCACCTCACAGTGGAGACTGCCCCAGAGAGGTCGCACCTCACAGTGGAGACTTCCCCAGAGAGGTCCCACCTCACAGTGGAGACTTCCCCAGAGAGGTCCCACCTCATAGTGGAGACTGCCCCAGAGAGGTCCCAGCTCAGAGTGGACACAGACCCAGAGAGGTCCCACCTCACAGTGGACATAGCCCCAGAGAGGTCCCACCTCACAGTGGAGACTTCCCCATAGAGGTCGCACCTCATAGTGGAGACTGCCCCAGAGAGGTCCAACCTCACAATGGACATAGCCCCAGAGAGGTCCCACCTCACAGTGGAGACTTCCCCAGAGAGGTCCCACCTCACAGTGGAGACTTCCCCAAAGAGGTCCCACCTCATAGTGGAGACTGCCCCAGAGAGGTCCAAGCTCAGAGTGGACACAGACCCAGAGAGGTCCCACCTCACAGTGGACACAGACCCAGAGAGGTCCCACCTCACAGTGGAGAGAGACCCAAGGAGGTCACCTCACAGTGGAGACTGCCCCAGAGAGGTCCCACCTCAGAGTGGAGAATGCCCCGAGAGGTCCCACCTCACAGTGGAGACTGCCCCAGAGAGGTCCCACCTCACAGTGGACACAGACCCAGAGAGGTCCCACCTCACAGTGGACACAGACCCAGAGAGGTCCCACCTCACAGTGGAGAGAGACCCAAGGAGGTCACCTCACAGTGGAGACTGCCCCAGAGAGGTCCCACCTCAGAGTGGAGAATGCCCCAGAGAGGTCCCACCTCACAGTGGAGACTGCCCCAGAGAGGTCCCACCTCATAGTGGAGACTGCCCCAGAGAGGTCCCACCTCACAGTGGACATAGCCCCAGAGAGGTCCCACCTCAGAGTGGAGAATGCCCCAGAGAGGTCCCACCTCACAGTGGAGATTTCTCCAGAGAGGTCCCACCTCACAGTGGACATAGTCCCAGAGAGGTCCCACCTCACAGTGGGGACTGCCCCAGAGAGGTCCCACCTCACAGTGGAGACTTCCCCAGAGAGGTCCCCCTCATAGTGGAGACTGCCCCAGAGAGGTCCCACCTCAGAGTGGACACAGACCCAGAGAGGTCCCACCTCACAGTGGACATAGCCCCAGAGAGGTCCCACCTGACAGTGGAGACTGCCCCAGAGAGGTCCCACCTCAGAGTGGAGACTTCCCCAGAGAGGTCCCACCTCATAGTGGAGACTGCCCCAAAAAGGTCCCACCTCACAGTGGACATAGCCCCAGAGAGGTCCCACCTCACAGTGGAGACTGCCCCAGAGAGGTCCCACCTCAGAGTGGAGACTGCCCCAGAGAGGTCCCACCTCACAGTGGAGACTGCCCCAGAGAGGTCCCACCTCAGAGTGGACATAGCCCCAGAGAGGTCCCACCTCAGAGTGGAGACTGCCCCAGAGAGGTCCCACCTCAGAGTGGAGAATGCCCCAGAGAGGTCCCACTTCAGAGTGGAGACTTCCCCAGAGAAGTCCCACCTCATAGTGGAGACTGCCCCAGAGAGGTCCCACCTCAGAGTGGACATAGCCCGAGAGAGGTCCCACCTCACGGTGGAGACTTCCCCAGAGAGGTCCCACCTCACGGTGGAGACTTCCCCAGAGAGGTCCCACCTCATAGTGGAGACTGCCCCAGAGAGGTCCCACCTCATAGTGGAGACTGCCCCAGAGAGGTCCCACCTCACAGTGGACATAGCCCCAGAGAGGTCCCACCTCACAGTGGAGACTGCCCCAGAGAGGTCCCACCTCAGAGTGGAGACTGCCCCAGAGAGGTCCCACCTCACAGTGGACACAGACCCAGAGAGGTCCCACCTCACAGTGGACACAGACCCAGAGAGGTCCCACCTCACAGTGGAGACAGCCCCAAGGAGGTCACCTCACAGTGGAGACTGCCCCAGAGAGGTCCCACCTCACAGTGGACATACCCCAGAGAGGTCCCACCTCAGAGTGGAGAATGCCCCATAGAGGTCCCACCTCACAGTGGAGACTTCCCAAGAGAGGTCCCACCTCACAGTGGACATAGCCCCAGAAAGGTCCCACCTCACAGTGGAGACTGCCCGAGAGAGGTCCCACCTCACAGTGGAGACTTCCCCAGAGAGGTCCCACCTCATAGTGGAGACTGCCCCAGAGAGGTCCCACCTCAGAGTGGACACAGTCCCAGAGAGGTCCCACCTCACACTGGACATAGCCCCAGAGAGGTCCCACCTCACAGTGGAGACTGCCCCACAGAGGTCCCACCTCAGAGTGGAGAATGCCCCAGAGAGGTCCCACCTCACAGTGGAGACTTCCCCAGAGAGGTCCCACCTCACAGTGGAGACTTCCCTAGAGAGGTACCACCTCACAGTGGACATAGCCCCAGAGAGGTCCCACCTCACAGTGGACACTACCTCAGCGAGGTCCCACCTCAGAGTGGAGAATGCCCCAGAGAGGTCCCACCTCACAGTGGAGACTGCCCCAGAGAGGTCCCACCTCAGAGTGGAGACTGCCCCAGAGAGGTCCCACCTCACAGTGGAGACTGCCCCAGAGAGGTCCCACCTCACAGTGGACATAGCCCCAGAGAGGTCCCACCTCACAGTGGAGACTGCCCCAGAGAGGTCCCACCTCAGAGTGGAGAATGCCCCAGAGAGGTCCCACCTCACAGTGGAGACTTCCCCAGAGAGGTCCCACCTCATAGTGGAGACTGCCCCACAGAGGTCCCACCTCAGAGTGGACACAGACCCAGAGAGGTCCCACCTCACAGTGGACATAGCCCCAGAGAGGTCCCACCTCACAGTGGAGACTGCCCCAGAGATGTCCCACCTCAGAGTGGACACAGACCCAGAGAGGTCCCACCTCACAGTGTACATAGCCCCAGAGAGGTCCCACCTCAGAGTGGAGAATGCCCCAGAGAGGTCCCTCCTCAGAGTGGAGAATGCCCCAGAGAGGTCCCACCTCACAGTGGACATAGACCCAGAGAGGTCCCACCTCACAGTGGAGACTGCCCCAGAGAGGTCCCACCTCAGAGTGGAGAATGCCTCAGAGAAGTCCCACCTCACAGTGGAGACTGCCCCAGAGAGGTCCCACCTCATAGTGGAGACTGCCCCAGAGAGGTCCCACTTCACAGTGGACATAGCCCCAGAGAGGTCCCACCTCAGAGTGGAGACTGCCCCAGAGAGGTCCCACCTCAGAGTGGAGAATGCCCCAGAGAGGTCCCACCTCAGAGTGGAGACTTCCCCAGAGAGGTCCCACCTCATAGTGGAGACTGCCCCAGAGAGGTCCCACCTCACAGTGGACATAGCCCCAGAGAGGTCCCACCTCACGGTGGAGACTTCCCCAGAGAGGTCCCACCTCACAGTGGAGACTTCCCCAGAGAGGTCCCACCTCATAGTGGAGACTGCCCCAGAGAGGTCCCACCTCATAGTGGACACAGACCCAGAGAGGTCCCACCTCACAGTGGACATATCCCCAGAGAGGTCCCACCTCACAGTGGAGACTGCCCCAGAGAGGTCCCACCTCAGAGTGGAGACTGCCCCAGAGAGGTCCCACCTCACAGTGGACACAGACCCAGAGAGGTCCCACCTCACAGTGGACACAGACCCAGAGAGGTCCCACCTCACAGTGGAGAGAGACCCAAGGAGGTCACCTCACAGTGGAGACTGCCGCAGAGAGGTCCCACCTCAGAGTGGAGAATGCCCCCGAGAGGTCCCACCTCACAGTGGAGACTGCACCAGAGAGGACCCACCTCATAGTGGAGACTGCCCCAGAGAGGTCCCACCTCACAGTGGACATAGCCCCAGAGAGGTCCCACCTCAGAGTGGAGAATGCCCCAGAGAGGTCCCACCTCACAGTGGAGATTTCTCCAGAGAGGTCCCACCTCACAGTGGACATAGTCCCAGAGAGGTCCCACCTCACAGTGGGGACTGCCCCAGAGAGGTCCCACCTCACAGTGGAGACTTCCCCAGAGAGGTCCCACCTCATAGTGGAGACTGCCCCAGAGAGGTCCCACCTCAGAGTGGAGAATGCCCCAGAGAGGTCCCACCTCACAGTGGAGACTTCCCCAGAGAGGTCCCACCTCATAGTGGAGACTGCCCCATAGAGGTCCCACCTCAGAGTGGACACAGACCCAGAGAGGGCCCACCTCACAGTGAACATAGCCCCAGAGAGGTCCCACCTCACAGTGGAGACTGCCCCAGAGATGTCCCACCTCAGAGTGGACACAGACCCAGAGAGGTCCCACCTCACAGTGGACATAGCCCCAGAGAGGTCCCACCTCAGAGTGGAGAATGCCCCAGAGAGGTCCCTCCTCAGAGTGGAGAATGCCCCAGAGAGGTCCCACCTCACAGTGGACATAGACCCAGAGAGGTCCCACGTCACAGTGGAGACTGCCCCAGAGAGGTCCCACTTCACAGTGGACATAGCCCCAGAGAGGTCCCACCTCATAGTGGAGACTGCCCCAGAGAGGTCCCACCTCAGTGTGGAGAATGCCCCAGAGAGGTCCCACCTCAGAGTGGAGACTTCCCCAGAGAGGTCCCACCTCATAGTGGAGACTGCCCCAGAGAGGTCCCACCTCACAGTGGACATAGCCCCAGAGAGGTTCCACCTCAGAGTGGAGAATGCCCCAGAGAGGTCCCACCTCACAGTGGAGACTTCCCAAGAGAGGTCCCACCTCACAGTGGACATAGCCCCAGAAAGGTCCCACCTCACAGTGGAGACTGCCCGAGAGAGGTCCCACCTCACAGTGGAGACTTCCACAGAGAGGTCCCACCTTATAGTGGAGACTGCCCCAGAGAGGTCCCACCTCAGAGTGGACACAGACCCAGAGAGGTCCCACCTCACAGTGGACATAGACCCAGAGAGGTCCCACCTCATAGTGGAGACTGCCCCAGAGAGGTCCCACCTCACAGTGGAGACTGCCCCAGAGAGGTCCCACCTCACAGTGGACACAGACCCGGAGAGGTTCCACCTCACAGTGGACACAGACCCAGAGAGTTCCCACCTCACAGTGGAGACAAACCCAAGGAGGTCACCTCACAGTGGAGACTGCCCCAGATAGGTCCCACCTCAGAGTGGAGAATGCCCCAGAGTGGTCCCACCTCACAGTGGAGACTTCCCCAGAGAGGTCCCACCTCACAGTTGACATAGCCCCAGAGAGGTCCCACCTCACAGTGGAGACTGCCCCAGAGAGGTCCCACCTCAGAGTGGAGAATGCCCCAGAGAGGTCCCACCTCACAGTGGAGACTTCCCCAGAGAGGTCCCACCTCAGAGTGGACACAGACCCAGAGAGGTCCCACCTCACAGTGAACATAGACCCAGAGAGGTCCCACCTCACAGTGGAGACTGCCCCAGAGATGTCCCACCTCAGAGTGGACACAGACCCAGAGAGGTCCCACCTCACAGTGGACATAGCCCCAGAGAAGTCCCACCTCAGAGTGGAGAATGCCCCAGAGAGGTCCCACCTCAGAGTGGAGAATGCCCCAGAGAGGTCCCAGCTCACAGTGGAGATTTCTCCAGAGAGGTCCCACCTCACAGTGGACATAGTCCCAGAGAGGTCCCACCTCACAGTGGGGACTGCCCCAGAGAGGTCCCACCTCACAGTGGAGACTTCCCCAGAGAGGTCCCACCTCATAGCGGAAACTGCCCCAGAGAGGTCCCACCTCAGAGTGGACACAGACCCAGAGAGGTCCCACCTCACAGTGGACATAGCCCCAGAGAGGTCCCACCTCACAGTGGAGACTGCCCCAGAGAGGTCCCACCTCAGAGTGGAGACTTCCCCAGAGAGGTCCCACCTCATAGTGGAGACTGCCCCAAAAAGGTCCCACCTTACAGTGGACATAGCCCCAGAGAGGTCCCACCTAGCAGTGGAGCCTGCCCCAGAGAGGTCCCACCTCAGAGTGGAGACTGCCCCAGAGAGGTCCCACCTCACAGTGGAGACTGCCCCAGAGAGGTCCCACCTCAGAGTGGACATAGCCCCAGAGAGGTCCCACCTCAGAGTGGAGACTGCCCCAGAGAGGTCCCACCTCAGAGTGGAGAATGCCCCAGAGAGGTCCCACTTCAGAGTGGAGACTTCCCCAGAGAAGTCCCACCTCATAGTGGAGACTGCCCCAGAGAAGTCCCACCTCAGAGTGGACATAGCCCGAGAGAGGTCCCACCTCACGGTGGAGACTTCCCCAGAGAGGTCCCACCTCACGGTGGAGACTTCCCCAGTGAGGTCCCACCTCATAGTGGAGACTGCCCCAGAGAGGTCCCACCTCATAGTGGAGACTGCCCCAGAGAGGTCCCACCTCACAGTGGACATAGCCCCAGAGAGGTCCCACCTCACAGTGGAGACTGCCCCAGAGAAGTCCCACCTCAGAGTGGAGACTGCCCCAGAGAGGTCCCACCTCAGAGTGGACACAGACCCAGAGAGGTCCCACCTCACAGTGGACACAGACCCAGAGAGGTCCCACCTCACAGTGGAGACAGACCCAAGGAGGTCACCTCACAGTGGAGACTGCCCCAGAGAGGTCCCACCTCACAGTGGACATACCCCAGAGAGGTCCCACCTCAGAGTGGAGAATGCCCCAGAGAGGTCCCACCTCACAGTGGAGACTTCCCAAGAGAGGTCCCACGTCACAGTGGACATAGCCCCAGAAAGGTCCCACCTCACAGTGGAGACTGCCCCAGAGAGGTCCCACCTCACAGTGGACACAGACCCAGAGAGGTCCCACCTCACAGTGGACACAGACCAAGAGAGGTCCCACCTCACAGTGGAGACAGACACAAGGAGGTCACCTCACATTGGAGACTGCCCCAGAGAGGTCCCACCTCAGAGTGGAGAATGCCCCAGAGAGGTCCCACCTCACAGTGGAGACTTCCCCATAGAGGTCGCACCTCATAGTGGAGACTGCCCCAGAGAGGTCCCACCTCACAATGGACATAGCCCCAGAGAGGTCCCACCTCACAGTGGAGACTTCCCCAGAGAGGTCCCACCTCACAGTGGAGACTTCCCCAGAGAGGTCCCACCTCATAGTGGAGACTGCCCCAGAGAGGTCCCACCTCAGAGTGGACACAGACCCAGAGAGGTCCCACCTCACAGTGGACATAGCCCCAGAGAGGTCCCACCTCACAGTGGAGACTGCCCCAGAGAGGTCCCACCTCACAGTGGAGACTGCCCCAGAGAGGTCCCACCTCACAGTGGACACAGACCCAGAGAGGTCCCACCTCACAGTGGACACAGACCCAGAGAGGTCCCACCTCACAGTGGAGAGAGACCCAAGGAGGTCACCTCACAGTGGAGACTGCCGCAGAGAGGTCCCACCTCAGAGTGGAGAATGCCCCCGAGAGGTCCCACCTCACAGTGGAGACTGCCCCAGAGAATACCCACCTCATAGTGGAGACTGCCCCAGAGAGGTCCCACCTCACAGTGGACATAGCCCCAGAGAGGTCCCACCTCAGAGTGGAGAATGCCCCAGAGAGGTCCCACCTCACAGTGGAGATTTCTCCAGAGAGGTCCCACCTCACAGTGGACATAGTCCCAGAGAGGTCCCACCTCACAGTGGGGACTGCCCCAGAGAGGTCCCACCTCACAGTGGAGACTTCCCCAGAGAGGTCCCACCTCATAGTGGAGACTGCCCCAGAGAGGTCCCACCTCAGAATGGAGAATGCCCCAGAGAGGTCCCACCTCACAGTGGAGACTTCCCCAGAGAGGTCCCACCTCATAGTGGAGACTGCCCCATAGAGGTCCCACCTCAGAGTGGACACAGACCCAGAGAGGGCCCACCTCACAGTGAACATAGCCTCAGAGAGGTCCCACCTCACAGTGGAGACTGCCCCAGAGAGGTCCCACCTCAGAGTGGACACAGACCCAGAGAGGTCCCACCTCACAGTGGACATAGCCCCAGAGAGGTCCCACCTCAGAGTGGAGAATGCCCCAGAGAGGTCCCTCCTCAGATTGGAGAATGCCCCAGAGAGGTCCCACCTCACAGTGGACATAGACCCAGAGAGGTCCCACGTCACAGTGGAGACTGCCCCAGAGAGGTCCCACTTCACAGTGGACATAGCCCCAGAGAGGTCCCACCTCAGAGTGGAGACTGCCCCAGAGAGTTCCCACCTCAGAGTGGAGAATGCCCCAGAGAGGTCCCACCTCAGAGTGGAGACTTCCCCAGAGAGGTCCCACCTCATAGTGGAGACTGCCCCAGAGAGGTCCCACCTCACAGTGGACATAGCCCCAGAGAGGTTCCACCTCAGAGTGGAGAATGCCCCAGAGAGGTCCCACCTCACAGTGGAGACTTCCCAAGAGAGGTCCCACCTCACAGTGGACATAGCCCCAGAAAGGTCCCACCTCACAGTGGAGACTGCCCGAGAGAGGTCCCACCTCACAGTGGAGACTTCCACAGAGAGGTCCCACCTTATAGTGGAGACTGCCCCAGAGAGGTCCCACCTCAGAGTGGACACAGACCCAGAGAGGTCCCACCTCACAGTGGACATAGACCCAGAGAGGTCCCACCTCATAGTGGAGACTGCCCCAGAGAGGTCCCACCTCACAGTGGAGACTGCCCCAGAGAGGTCCCACCTCACAGTGGACACAGACCCGGAGAGGTTCCACCTCACAGTGGACACAGACCCAGAGAGTTCCCACCTCACAGTGGAGACAAACCCAAGGAGGTCACCTCACAGTGGAGACTGCCCCAGATAGGTCCCACCTCAGAGTGGAGAATGCCCCAGAGTGGTCCCACCTCACAGTGGAGACTTCCCCAGAGAGGTCCCACCTCACAGTTGACATAGCCCCAGAGAGGTCCCACCTCACAGTGGAGACTGCCCCAGAGAGGTCCCACCTCAGAGTGGAGAATGCCCCAGAGAGGTCCCACCTCACAGTGGAGACTTCCCCAGAGAGGTCCCACCTCAGAGTGGACACAGACCCAGAGAGGTCCCACCTCACAGTGAACATAGCCCCAGAGAGGTCCCACCTCACAGTGGAGACTGCCCCAGAGATGTCCCACCTCAGAGTGGACACAGACCCAGAGAGGTCCCACCTCACAGTGGACATAGCCCCAGAGAAGTCCCACCTCAGAGTGGAGACTGCCCCAGAGAGGTCCCACCTCAGAGTGGAGACTGCCCCAGAGAGGTCCCACCTCACAGTGGAGATTTCTCCAGAGAGGTCCCACCTCACAGTGGACATAGTCCCAGAGAGGTCCCACCTCACAGTGGGGACTGCCCCAGAGAGGTCCCACCTCACAGTGGAGACTTCCCCAGAGAGGTCCCACCTCATAGTGGAGACTGCCCCAGAGAGGTCCCACCTCAGAGTGGAGAATGCCCCAGAGAGGTCCCACCTCACAGTGGAGACTTCCCCAGAGAGGTCCCACCTCATAGTGGAGACTGCCCCAGAGAGGTCCCACCTCACAGTGGACATAGCCCCAGAGAGGTCCCACCTCACAGTGGAGACTGCCCCAGAGAGGTCCCACCTCAGAGTGGAGAATGCCCCAGAGAGGTCCCACCTCACAGTGGAGACTTCCCCAGAGAGGTCCCACCTCAGAGTGGACACGGACCCAGAGAGGTCCCACCTCACAGTGAACATAGCCCCAGAGAGGTCCCACCTCACAGTGGAGACTGCCCCAGAGATGTCCCACCTCAGAGTGGACACAGACCCAAAGAGGTCCCACCTCACAGTGGACATAGCCCCAGAGAGGTCCCACCTCAGAGTGGAGAATGCCCCAGAGAGGTCCCTCCTCAGAGTGGAGAATGCCCCAGAGAGGTCCCACCTCACAGTGGACATAGACCCAGAGAGGTCCCACGTCACAGTGGAGACTGCCCCAAAGAGGTCCCACCTCAGAGTGGACAATGCCCCAGAGAAGTCCCGCCTCACAGTGGAGACTTCCCCAGAGAGGTCCCACCTCATAGTGGAGACTGCCCCAGAGAGGTCCAACTTCACAGTGGACATAGCCCCAGAGATGTCCCACCTCAGAATGGAGACTGCCCCAGAGAGGTCCCACCTCAGAGTGGAGAATGCCCCAGAGAGGTCCCACCTCAGAGTGGAGACTTCCCCAGAGAGCTCCCACCTCATAGTGGAGACTGCCCCAGAGAGGTCCCACCTCAGAGTGGACATAGCCCGAGAGAGGTCCCACCTCACGGTGGAGACTTCCCCAGAGAGGTCCCACCTCACAGTGGAGACTTCCCCAGAGAGGTCCCACCTCATAGTGGAGACTGCCCCAGAGAGGTCCCACCACAGAGTGGACACAGACCCAGAGAGGTCCCACCTCACAGTGGACATAGCCCCAGAGAGATCCCACCTCACAGTGGAGACTGCCCCAGAGAGGTCCCACCTCAGAGTGGAGACTGCCCCAGAGAGGTCCCACCTCACAGTGGACACAGACCCAGAGATGTCCCACCTCACAGTGGACACAGACCCAGAGAGGTCCCACCTCACAGTGGAGACAGACCCAAGGAGGTCACCTCACAGTGGAGACTGCCCCAGAGAGGTCCCACCTCACAGTGGACATAGCCCCAGAGAGGTTCCACCTCAGAGTGGAGAATGCCCCAGAGAGGTCCCACCTCACAGTGGAGACTTCCCAAGAGAGGTCCCACCTCACAGTGGACATAGCCCCAGAAAGGTCCCACCTCACAGTGGAGACTGCCCCAGAGAGGTCCCACCTCACAGTGGAGACTTCCCCAGAGAGGTCCCACCTCATAGTGGAGACTGCCCCAGGGAGGTCCCACCTCAGAGTGGACACAGACCCAGAGAGGTCCCACCTCACAGTGGACATAGACCCAGAGAGGTCCCACCTCATAGTGGAGACTGCCCCAGAGAGGTCCCACCTCACAGTGGAGACTGCCCCAGAGAGGTCCAACCTCACAGTGGACACAGACCCAGAGAGGTCCCACCTCACAGTGGACACAGACCCAGAAAGGTCCCACCTCACAGTGGAGACAAACCCAAGGAGGTCACCTCACAGTGGAGACTGCCCCAGAGAGGTCCCACCTCAGAGTGGAGAATGCCTCAGAGAGGTCCCACCTCACAGTGGAGTCTTCCCCAGAGAGGTCCCACCTCATAGTGGAGACTGCCCCAGAGAGGTCCCACCTCACAGTGGACATAGCCCCATAGAGGTCCCACCTCAGAGTGGAGAATGCCCCAGAGAGGTCCCACCTCACAGTGGAGACTTCCCCAGAGAGGTCCCACCTCACAGTGGACATAGCCCCAGAGAGGTCCCACCTCACAGTGGAGACTGCCCCAGAGAGGTCCCACCTCATAGTGGAGACTGCCCCAGAGAGGTCCCACCTCAGAGTGTACACAGACCCAGAGAGGTCCCACCTCACAGTGGACATAGCCCCAGAGAGGTCCCACCTCACAGTGGAGACTGCCCCAGAGAGGTCCCACCTCAGAGTGGAGAATGCCCCAGAGAGGTCCCACCTCACAGTGGAGACTTCCCCAGAGAGGTCCCACCTCATAGTGGAGACTGCCCCAGAGAGGTCCCACCTCACAGTGGACATAGCCCCAGAGAGGTCCCACCTCAGAGTGGAGACTTCCCCAGAGAGGTCCCACCTCACAGTGGACACAGACCCAGAGAGGTCCCACCTCACATTGGACACAGACCCAGAGAGGTCCCACCTCACAGTGGAGACAAACCCAAGGAGGTCACATCACAGTGGAGACTGCCCCAGAGAGGTCCCCACTCAGAGTGGGGACTGCCCCAGAGAGGTCCCACCTCACAGTGGAGACTTCCCCAGAGAGGTCCCACCTCATAGTGGAGACTGCCCCAGAGAGGTCCCACCTCAGAGTGGACACAGACCCAGAGAGGTCCCACCTCACAGTGGACATAGCCCCAGAGAGGTCCCACCTCACAGTGGAGACTGCCCCAGAGAGGTCCCACCTCAGAGTGGAGACTTCCCCAGAGAGGTCCCACCTCATAGTGGAGACTGCCCCAAAAAGGTCCCACCTCACAGTGGACATAGCCCCAGAGAGGTCCCACCTCACAGTGGAGACTGCCCCAGAGAGGTCCCACCTCAGAGTGGAGAATACCCCAGACAGGTCACACCTCACAGTGGAGACTGCCCCAGAGAGGTCCCACCTCAGAGTGGAGAATGCCCTGAGAGGTCCCACCTCACAGTGGAGACTGCCCCAGAGACGTCCCACCTCACAGTGGACATAGCCCCAGAGAGGTCCCACCTCACAGTGGAGACTGCCCCAGAGAGTTCCGACCTCAGAGTGGAGAATGCCAAAGAGAGGTCCCACCTCACAGTGGAGACTTCCCCAGAGAGGTCTCACCTCATAGTGGAGACTGCCCCAGAGAGGTCCCACCTCAGAGTGGACACAGACCCAGAGAGGTCCCACCTCAGAGTGGATATAGCCCCAGAGAGGTCCCACCTCACAGTGGAGATTGCCCCAGAGAGGTCCCACCTCACAGTGGACACAGACCCAGAGAGGTCCCACCTCACAGTGGACACAGATCCAGAGAGGTCCCACCTCACAGTGGAGACAGACCCAAGGAGGTCACCTCACAGTGGATACTGCCCCCGAGAGGTCCCACCTCATAGTGGAGAATGCCCCAGAGAGGTCCCACCTCACAGTGGAGACTTCCCCAGAGAGGTCCCACCTCATAATGGAGACTGCCCCAGAGAGGTCCCACCTCACAGTGGACATAGCCCCAGAGAGGTCCCACCTCAGAGTGGAGAATGCCCCAGAGAGGTCCCACCTCACAGTGGAGACTTCCCAAGAGAGGTCCCACCTCACAGTGGACATAGCCCCAGAAAGGTCCCACCTCACAGTGGAGACTGCCCCAGAGAGGTCCCACCTCATAGTGGAGACTGCCCCAGAGAGGTCCCACCTCAGAGTGGACACAGACCCAGAGAGGTCCCACTTCACAGTGGACATAGCCCCAGAGAGGTCCCACCTCACAGTGGAGACTGCCTCAGAGAGGTCCCACCTCAGAGTGGAGAATGCCCCAGAGAGGTCCCACCTCACAGTGGAGACTTCCCCAGAGAGGTCCCACCTCATAGTGGAGACTGCCCCATAGAGGTCCCACCTCAGAGTGGACACAGACCCAGAAAGGTCCCACCTCACAGTGAACATAGCCCCAGAGAGGTCCCACCTCACAGTGGAGACTGCCCCAGAGATGTCCCACCTCAGAGTGGACACAGACCCAGAGAGGTCCCACCTCACAGTGGACATAGCCCCAGAGAGGTCCCACCTCAGAGTGGAGAATGCCCCAGAGAGGTCCCTCCTCAGAGTGGAGAATTCCCCAGAGAGGTCCCACCTCACAGTGGACATAGACCCAGAGAGGTCCCACGTCACAGTGGAGACTGCCTCAGAGAGGTCCCACTTCACAGTGGACATAGCCCCAGAGAGGTCCCACCTCAGAGTGGAGACTGCCCCAGAGAGGTCCCACATCAGAGTGGAGAATGCCCCAGAGAGGTCCCACCTCAGAGTGGAGACATCCCCAGAGAGGTCCCACCTCATAGTGGAGACTGCCCCAGAGAGGTCCCACCTCACAGTGGACATAGCCCCAGAGAGGTTCCACCTCAGAGTGGAGAATGCCCCAGAGAGGTCCCACCTCACAGTGGAGACTTCCCAAGAGAGGTCCCACCTCACAGTGGACATAGCCCCAGAAAGGTCCCACCTCACAGTGGAGACTGCCCGAGAGAGGTCCCACCTCACAGTGGAGACTTCCCCAGAGAGGTCCCACCTCATAGTGGAGACTGCCCCAGAGAGGTCCCACCTCAGAGTGGACACAGACCCAGAGAGGTCCCACCTCACAGTGGACATAGACCCAGAGAGGTCCCACCTCACAGTGGAGACTGCCCCAGAGAGGTCCCACCTCACAGTGGACACAGACCCGGAGAGGTTCCACCTCACAGTGGACACAGACCCAGAGAGGTCCCACATCACAGTGGAGACAAACCCAAGGAGGTCACCTCACAGTGGAGACTGCCCCAGAGAGGTCCCACCTCAGAGTGGAGAATGCCCCAGAGAGGTCCCACCTCACAGTGGAGACTTCCCCAGTGAGGTCCCACCTCATAGTGGAGACTGCCCCAGAGAGGTCCCACCTCACAGTGGACATAGCCCCAGAGAGGTCCCACCTCACAGTGGAGACTGCACCAGAGAGGTCCCACCTCAGAGTGGAGAATGCCCCAGAGAGGTCCCACCTCACAGTGGAGACTTCCCCAGAGAGGTCCCACCTCAGAGTGGACACGGACCCAGAGAGGTCCCACCTCACAGTGAACATAGCCCCAGAGAGGTCCCACCTCACAGTGGAGACTGCCCCAGAGATGTCCCACCTCAGAGTGGACACAGACCCAAAGAGGTCCCACCTCACAGTGGACATAGCCCCAGAGAGGTCCCACCTCAGAGTGGAGAATGCCCCAGAGAGGTCCCTCCTCAGAGTGGAGAATGCCCCAGAGAGGTCCCACCTCACAGTGGACATAGACCCAGAGAGGTCCCACGTCACAGTGGAGACTGCCCCAAAGAGGTCCCACCTCAGAGTGGACAATGCCCCAGAGAAGTCCCGCCTCACAGTGGAGACTTCCCCAGAGAGGTCCCACCTCATAGTGGAGACTGCCCCAGAGAGGTCCCACTTCACAGTGGACATAGCCCCAGAGATGTCCCACCTCAGAATGGAGACTGCCCCAGAGAGGTCCCACCTCAGAGTGGAGAATGCCCCAGAGAGGTCCCACCTCAGAGTGGAGACTTCCCCAGAGAGCTCCCACCTCATAGTGGAGACTGCCCCAGAGAGGTCCCACCTCAGAGTGGACATAGCCCGAGAGAGGTCCCACCTCACGGTGGAGACTTCCCCAGAGAGGTCCCACCTCACAGTGGAGACTTCCCCAGAGAGGTCCCACCTCATAGTGGAGACTGCCCCAGAGAGGTCCCACCTCAGAGTGGACACAGACCCAGAGAGGTCCCACCTCACAGTGGACATAGCCCCAGAGAGATCCCACCTCACAGTGGAGACTGCCCCAGAGAGGTCCCACCTCAGAGTGGAGACTGCCCCAGAGAGGTCCCACCTCACAGTGGACACAGACCCAGAGATGTCCCACCTCACAGTGGACACAGACCCAGAGAGGTCCCACCTCACAGTGGAGACAGACCCAAGGAGGTCACCTCACAGTGGAGACTGCCCCAGAGAGGTCCCACCTCACAGTGGACATAGCCCCAGAGAGGTTCCACCTCAGAGTGGAGAATGCCCCAGAGAGGTCCCACCTCACAGTGGAGACTTCCCAAGAGAGGTCCCACCTCACAGTGGACATAGCCCCAGAAAGGTCCCACCTCACAGTGGAGACTGCCCGAGAGAGGTCCCACCTCACAGTGGAGACTTCCCCAGAGAGGTCCCACCTCATAGTGGAGACTGCCCCAGAGAGGTCCCACCTCAGAGTGGACACAGACCCAGAGAGGTCCCACCTCACAGTGGACATAGACCCAGAGAGGTCCCACCTCATAGTGGAGACTGCCCCAGAGAGGTCCCACCTCACAGTGGAGACTGCCCCAGAGAGGTCCAACCTCACAGTGGACACAGACCCGGAGAGGTCCCACCTCACAGTGGACACAGACCCAGAAAGGTCCCACCTCACAGTGGAGACAAACGCAAGGAGGTCACCTCACAGTGGAGACTGCCCCAGAGAGGTCCCACCTCAGAGTGGAGAATGCCTCAGAGAGGTCCCACCTCACAGTGGAGTCTTCCCCAGAGAGGTCCCACCTCATAGTGGAGACTGCCCCAGAGAGGTCCCACCTCACAGTGGACATAGCCCCATAGAGGTCCCACCTCAGAGTGGAGAATGCCCCAGAGAGGTCCCACCTCACAGTGGAGACTTCCCCAGAGAGGTCCCACCTCACAGTGGACATAGCCCCAGAGAGGTCCCACCTCACAGTGGAGACTGCCCCAGAGAGGTCGACCTCACAGTGGAGACTTCCCCAGAGAGGTCCCACCTCATAGTGGAGACTGCCCCAGAGAGGTCCCACCTCAGAGTGTACACATACCCAGAGAGGTCCCACCTCACAGTGGACATAGCCCCAGAGAGGTCCCACCTCACAGTGGAGACTGCCCCAGAGAGGTCCCACCTCAGAGTGGAGAATGCCCCAGAGAGGTCCCACCTCACAGTGGAGACTTCCCCAGAGAGGTCCCACCTCATAGTGGAGACTGCCCCAGAGAGGTCCCACCTCACAGTGGACATAGCCCCAGAGAGGTCCCACCTCAGAGTGGAGACTTCCCCAGAGAGGTCCCACCTCACAGTGGACACAGACCCAGAGAGGTCCCACCTCACATTGGACACAGACCCAGAGAGGTCCCACCTCACAGTGGAGACAAACCCAAGGAGGTCACCTCACAGTGGAGACTGCCCCAGAGAGGTCCCACCTCAGAGTGGAGAATGCCCCAGAGAGGTCCCACCTCACAGTGGAGACTTCCCCAGAGAGGTCCCACCTCATAGTGGAGACTGCCCCAGGGAGGTCCCACCTCACAGTGGGCATAGCCCCAGAGAGGTCCCACCTCACAGTGGAGACTTCCCCAGAGAGGTCCCACCTCACAGTGGAGAATTCCCCAGAGAGGTCACACCTCATAGTGGAGACTGCCCCAGAGAGTTCACACCTCAGAGTGGACACAGACCCAGAGAGGTCCCACCTCACAGTGGACATAGCCCCAGAGAGGTCCCACCTCATAGTGGAGACTGCCCCAGAGAGGTCCCACCTCACAGTGGAGACTGCCCCAGAGAGGTCCCACGTCACATTGGACACAGACCCAGAGAGGTCCCACCTCACAGTGGACACAGACCCAGAGAGGTCCGACCTCACAGTGGAGACAAACCCAAGGAGGTCATCTCACAGTGGAGACTGCCCCAGAGAGGTCCCACCTCAGAGTGGAGAATGCCCCAGAGAGGTCCCACCTCACAGTGGAGACTGCCTCAGAGAGGTCCCACCTCAGAGTGGAGAATGCCCCAGAGAGGTCCCACCTCACAGTGGAGACTGCCACATAGAGGTCCCACCTCAGAGTTGAGACTGCCCCAGAGAGGTCCCACCTCACAGTGGATACTGCCCCAGAGAGATCCCACCTCACAGTGGAGACTTCCCCAGAGAGGTCCCACCTCACAGGGGAGACTGCCCAAGAGAGGTCCCACCTCAGAGTGGAGACTGTCCCAGAGAGGTCCCACCTCACAGTGGAGATTGCCCCAGAGAGGTCCCACCTCACAGTGGAGACTGCCCCAGAGAGGTCCCACCTCACAGTGGACACAGACCCAGAGAGGTCCCACCTCACAGTGAACATAGCCCCAGAGAGGTCCCACCTCACAGTGGAGACTGCCCCAGAGATGTCCCACCTCAGAGTGGACACAGACCCAAAGAGGTCCCACCTCACAGTGGACATAGCCCCAGAGAGGTCCCACCTCAGAGTGGAGAATGCCCCAGAGAGGTCCCTCCTCAGAGTGGAGAATGCCCCAGAGAGGTCCCACCTCACAGTGGACATAGACCCATAGAGGTCCCACGTCACAGTGGAGACTGCCCGAGAGAGGTCCCACCTCAGAGTGGAGAATGCCCCAGAGAAGTCCCGCCTCACAGTGGAGACTTCCCCAGAGAGGTCCCATCTCATAGTGGAGACTGCCCCAGAGAGGTCCCACTTCACAGTGGACATAGCCCCAGAGAGGTCCCACCTCAGAATGGAGACTGCCCCAGAGAGGTCCCACCTCACAGTGGACATAGACCCAGAGAGGTCCCACGTCACAGTGGAGACTGCCCCAAAGAGGTCCCACCTCAGAGTGGACAATGCCCCAGAGAAGTCCCGCCTCACAGTGGAGACTTCCCCAGAGAGGTCCCACCTCATAGTGGAGACTGCCCCAGAGAGGTCCCACTTCACAGTGGACATAGCCCCAGAGATGTCCCACCTCAGAATGGAGACTGCCCCAGAGAGGTCCCACCTCAGAGTGGAGAATGCCCCAGAGAGGTCCCACCTCAGAGTGGAGACTTCCCCAGAGAGCTCCCACCTCATAGTGGAGACTGCCCCAGAGAGGTCCCACCTCAGAGTGGACATAGCCCGAGAGAGGTCCCACCTCACGGTGGAGACTTCCCCAGAGAGGTCCCACCTCACAGTGGAGACTTCCCCAGAGAGGTCCCACCTCATAGTGGAGACTGCCCCAGAGAGGTCCCACCTCAGAGTGGACACAGACCCAGAGAGGTCCCACCTCACAGTGGACATAGCCCCAGAGAGATCCCACCTCACAGTGGAGACTGCCCCAGAGAGGTCCCACCTCAGAGTGGAGACTGCCCCAGAGAGGTCCCACCTCACAGTGGACACAGACCCAGAGATGTCCCACCTCACAGTGGACACAGACCCAGAGAGGTCCCACCTCACAGTGGAGACAGACCCAAGGAGGTCACCTCACAGTGGAGACTGCCCCAGAGAGGTCCCACCTCACAGTGGACATAGCCCCAGAGAGGTTCCACCTCAGAGTGGAGAATGCCCCAGAGAGGTCCCACCTCACAGTGGAGACTTCCCAAGAGAGGTCCCACCTCACAGTGGACATAGCCCCAGAAAGGTCCCACCTCACAGTGGAGACTGCCCGAGAGAGGTCCCACCTCACAGTGGAGACTTCCCCAGAGAGGTCCCACCTCATAGTGGAGACTGCCCCAGAGAGGTCCCACCTCAGAGTGGACACAGACCCAGAGAGGTCCCACCTCACAGTGGACATAGACCCAGAGAGGTCCCACCTCATAGTGGAGACTGCCCCAGAGAGGTCCCACCTCACAGTGGAGACTGCCCCAGAGAGGTCCAACCTCACAGTGGACACAGACCCAGAGAGGTCCCACCTCACAGTGGACACAGACCCAGAAAGGTCCCACCTCACAGTGGAGACAAACCCAAGGAGGTCACCTCACAGTGGAGACTGCCCCAGAGAGGTCCCACCTCAGAGTGGAGAATGCCTCAGAGAGGTCCCACCTCACAGTGGAGTCTTCCCCAGAGAGGTCCCACCTCATAGTGGAGACTGCCCCAGAGAGGTCCCACCTCACAGTGGACATAGCCCCATAGAGGTCCCACCTCAGAGTGGAGAATGCCCCAGAGAGGTCCCACCTCACAGTGGAGACTTCCCCAGAGAGGTCCCACCTCACAGTGGACATAGCCCCAGAGAGGTCCCACCTCACAGTGGAGACTGCCCCAGAGAGGTCGACCTCACAGTGGAGACTTCCCCAGAGAGGTCCCACCTCATAGTGGAGACTGCCCCAGAGAGGTCCCACCTCAGAGTGTACACAGACCCAGAGAGGTCCCACCTCACAGTGGACATAGCCCCAGAGAGGTCCCACCTCACAGTGGAGACTGCCCCAGAGAGGTCCCACCTCAGAGTGGAGAATGCCCCAGAGAGGTCCCACCTCACAGTGGAGACTTCCCCAGAGAGGTCCCACCTCATAGTGGAGACTGCCCCAGAGAGGTCCCACCTCACAGTGGACATAGCCCCAGAGAGGTCCCACCTCAGAGTGGAGACTTCCCCAGAGAGGTCCCACCTCACAGTGGACACAGACCCAGAGAGGTCCCACCTCACATTGGACACAGACCCAGAGAGGTCCCACCTCACAGTGGAGACAAACCCAAGGAGGTCACCTCACAGTGGAGACTGCCCCAGAGAGGTCCCCCCTCAGAGTGGAGAATGCCCCAGAGAGGTCCCACCTCACAGTGGAGACTTCCCCAGAGAGGTCCCACCTCATAGTGGAGACTGCCCCAGGGAGGTCCCACCTCACAGTGGGCATAGCCCCAGAGAGGTCCCACCTCACAGTGGAGACTTCCCCAGAGAGGTCCCACCTCACAGTGGAGAATTCCCCAGAGAGGTCACACCTCATAGTGGAGACTGCCCCAGAGAGTTCACACCTCAGAGTGGACACAGACCCAGAGAGGTCCCACCTCACAGTGGACATAGCCCCAGAGAGGTCCCACCTCATAGTGGAGACTGCCCCAGAGAGGTCCCACCTCACAGTGGAGACTGCCCCAGAGAGGTCCCACGTCACATTGGACACAGACCCAGAGAGGTCCCACCTCACAGTGGACACAGACCCAGAGAGGTCCGACCTCACAGTGGAGACAAACCCAAGGAGGTCATCTCACAGTGGAGACTGCCCCAGAGAGGTCCCACCTCAGAGTGGAGAATGCCCCAGAGAGGTCCCACCTCACAGTGGAGACTGCCTCAGAGAGGTCCCACCTCAGAGTGGAGAATGCCCCAGAGAGGTCCCACCTCACAGTGGAGACTGCCCCATAGAGGTCCCACCTCAGAGTTGAGACTGCCCCAGAGAGGTCCCACCTCACAGTGGAGACTGCCCCAGAGAGATCCCACCTCACAGTGGAGACTTCCCCAGAGAGGTCCCACCTCACAGGGGAGACTGCCCAAGAGAGGTCCCACCTCAGAGTGGAGACTGTCCCAGAGAGGTCCCACCTCACAGTGGAGATTGCCCCAGAGAGGTCCCACCTCACAGTGGAGACTGCCCCAGAGAGGTCCCACCTCACAGTGGACACAGACCCAGAGAGGTCCCACCTCACAGTGAACATAGCCCCAGAGAGGTCCCACCTCACAGTGGAGACTGCCCCAGAGATGTCCCACCTCAGAGTGGACACAGACCCAAAGAGGTCCCACCTCACAGTGGACATAGCCCCAGAGAGGTCCCACCTCAGAGTGGAGAATGCCCCAGAGAGGTCCCTCCTCAGAGTGGAGAATGCCCCAGAGAGGTCCCACCTCACAGTGGACATAGACCCATAGAGGTCCCACGTCACAGTGGAGACTGCCCCAGAGAGGTCCCACCTCAGAGTGGAGAATGCCCCAGAGAAGTCCCGCCTCACAGTGGAGACTTCCCCAGAGAGGTCCCATCTCATAGTGGAGACTGCCCCAGAGAGGTCCCACTTCACAGTGGACATAGCCCCAGAGAGGTCCCACCTCAGAATGGAGACTGCCCCAGAGAGGTCCCACCTCAGAGTGGAGAATGCCCCAGAGAGGTCCCACCTCAGAGTGGACATAGCCCGAGAGAGGTCCCACCTCACGGTGGAGACTTCCCCAGAGAGGTCCCACCTCACAGTGGAGACTTCCCCAGAGAGGTCCCACCTCATAGTGGAGACTGCCCCAGAGAGGTCCCACCTCAGAGTGGACACAGACCCAGAGAGGTCCCACCTCACAGTGGACATAGCCCCAGAGAGATCCCACCTCACAGTGGAGACTGCCCCAGAGAGGTCCCACCTCAGAGTGGAGACTGCCCCAGAGAGGTCCCACCTCACAGTGGACACAGACCCAGAGATATCCCACCTCACAGTGGACACAGACCCAGAGAGGTCCCACCTCACAGTGGAGACAGACCCAAGGAGGTCACCTCACAGTGGAGACTGCCCCAGAGAGGTCCCACCTCACAGTGGACATAGCCCCAGAGAGGTTCCACCTCAGAGTGGAGAATGCCCCAGAGAGGTCCCACCTCACAGTGGAGACTTCCCAAGAGAGGTCCCCCCTCACAGTGGACATAGCCCCAGAAAGGTCCCACCTCACAGTGGAGACTGCCCGAGAGAGTTCCCACCTCACAGTGGAGACTTCCCCAGAGAGGTCCCACCTCATAGTGGAGACTGCCCCAGAGAGGTCCCACCTCAGAGTGGACACAGACCCAGAGAGG
Source organism: Marmota monax (assembly GCF_021218885.2). Lineage (NCBI taxonomy): Eukaryota > Metazoa > Chordata > Mammalia > Rodentia > Sciuridae > Marmota > Marmota monax. The sequence continues at coordinate 36,449,778 of NW_026695222.1, read as the reverse complement.
TCCCACCTCACAGTGGACATAGACCCAGAGAGGTCCCACCTCACAGTGGAGACTGCCCCAGAGAGGTCCCACCTCACAGTGGAGACTGCCCCAGAGAGGTCCAACCTCACAGTGGACACAGACCCGGAGAGGTCCCACCTCACAGTGGACACAGACCCAGAAAGGTCCCACCTCACAGTGGAGACAAACCCTAGGAGGTCACCTCACAGTGGAGACTGCCCCAGAGAGGTCCCACCTCAGAGTGGAGAATGCCTCAGAGAGGTCCCACCTCACAGTGGAGTCTTCCCCAGAGAGGTCCCACCTCATAGTGGAGACTGCCCCAGAGAGGTCCCACCTCACAGTGGACATAGCCCCATAGAGGTCCCACCTCAGAGTGGAGAATGCCCCAGAGAGGTCCCACCTCACAGTGGAGACTTCCCCAGAGAGGTCCCACCTCACAGTGGACATAGCCCCAGAGAGGTCCCACCTCACAGTGGAGACTGCCCCAGAGAGGTCGACCTCACAGTGGAGACTTCCCCAGAGATGTCCCACCTCATAGTGGAGACTGCCCCAGAGAGGTCCCACCTCAGAGTGTACACAGACCCAGAGAGGTCCCACCTCACAGTGGACATAGCCCCAGAGAGGTCCCACCTCACAGTGGAGACTGCCCCAGAGAGGTCCTACCTCAGAGTGGAGAATGCCCCAGAGAGGTCCCACCTCACAGTGGAGACTTCCCCAGAGAGGTCCCACCTGATAGTGGAGACTGCCCCAGAGAGGTCCCACCTCACAGTGGACATAGCCCCAGAGAGGTCCCACCTCAGAGTGGAGACTTCCCCAGAGAGGACCCACCTCACAGTGGACACAGACCCAGAGAGGTCCCACCTCACATTGGACACAGACCCAGAGAGGTCCCACCTCACAGTGGAGACAAACCCAAGGAGGTCACCTCACAGTGGAGACTGCCCCAGAGAGGTCCCACCTCAGAGTGGAGAATGCCCCAGAGAGGTCCCACCTCACAGTGGAGACTTCCCCAGAGAGCTCCCACCTCATAGTGGAGACTGCCCCAGGGAGGTCCCACCTCACAGTGGACATAGCCCCAGAGAGGTCCCACCTCACATTGGAGACTTCCCCAGAGAGGTCCCAACTCACAGTGGAGACTTCCCCAGAGAGGTCCCACCTCATAGTGGAGACTGCCCCAGAGAGGTCCCACCTCAGAGTGGAGAATGCCCCAGAGAGGTCCCACCTCACAGTGGACACAGACCCAGAGAGGTCCCACCTCATAGTGGAGACTGCCCCAGGGAGGTCCCACCTCACAGTGGACATAGCCCCAGAGAGGTCACACCTCATAGTGGAGACTGCCCCAGAGAGGTCCCACCTCACAGTGGAGACTGCCCCAGAGAGGTCCCACGTCACAGTGGACACAGACCCAGAGTGGTCCCACCTCACAGTGGACACAGACCCAGAGAGGTCCCACCTCACAGTGGAGACAAACCCAAGGAGGTCATCTCACAGTGGAGACTGCCCCAGAGAGGTCCCACCTCAGAGTGGAGAATGCCCCAGAGAGGTCCCACCTCACAGTGGAGACTGCCTCAGAGAGGTCCCACCTCAGAGTGGAGAATGCCCCAGAGAGGTCCCACCTCACAGTGGAGACTGCCCCATAGAGGTCCCACCTCAGAGTTGAGACTGCCCCAGAGAGGTCCCACCTCACATTGGAGACTGCCCCAGAGAGATCCCACCTCACAGTGGAGACTTCCCCAGAGAGGTCCCACCTCACAAGGGAGACTGCCCAAGAGAGGTCCCACCTTAGAGTGGAGACTGCCCCAGAGAGGTCCCACCTCACAGTGGAGATTGCCCCAGAGAGGTCCCACCTCACAGTGGAGACTGCCCCAGAGAGGTCCCACCTCACAGTGGACACAGACCCAGAGAGGTCCCACCTCACAGTGGACACAGACCCAGAGAGGTCCCACCTCACAGTGGAGACAGACCCAAGGAAGTCACCTCACAGTGGAGACTGCCCCAGAGATGTCCCACCTCAGAGTGGAGAATGCCCCAGAGTGGTCCCACCTCACAGTGGACAAAGCCCCAGAGAGGTCCCACCTCACAGTGGAGAGTGCCCCTGAGAAGTCCCACCTCAGAGTGGAGAATGCCCCAGAGAGGTCCCACCTCACAGTGGAGACTTCCCCAGAGTGGTCCCACCTCATAGTGGAGACTGCCCCAGAGAGGTCCCACCTCACAGTGGACATAGCCCCAGAGAGGTCCCACCTCACAGTGGAGACTTCCCCAGAGAGGTCCCACCTCACAGTGGAGACTTCCCCAGAGAGGTCCCACCTCATAGTGGAGACTGCCCCAGATATGTCCCACCTCAGAGTGGACACAGACCAAGAGAGGTCCCACCTCACAGTGGACATAGCCCCAGAGAGGTCCCACCTCACAGTGGACACAGACCCAGAGAGGTCCCACCTCACATTGGACACAGACCCAGAGAGGTCCCACCTCACAGTGGAGACAAACCCAAGGAGGTCACCTCACAGTGGAGACTGCCCCAGAGAGGTCCCCCCTCAGAGTGGAGAATGCCCCAGAGAGGTCCCACCTCACAGTGGAGACTTCCCCAGAGAGGTCCCACCTCATAGTGGAGACTGCCCCAGGGAGGTCCCACCTCACAGTGGGCATAGCCCCAGAGAGGTCCCACCTCACAGTGGAGACTTCCGCAGAGAGGTCCCACCTCACAGTGGAGACTTCCCCAGAGAGGTCACACCTCATAGTGGAGACTGCCCCAGAGAGTTCACACCTCAGAGTGGACACAGACCCAGAGAGATCCCACCTCACAGTGGACATAGCCCCAGAGAGGTCCCACCTCATAGTGGAGACTGCCCCAGAGAGGTCCCACCTCACAGTGGAGACTGCCCCAGAGAGGTCCCACGTCACATTGGACACAGACCCAGAGAGGTCCCACCTCACAGTGGACACAGACCCAGAGAGGTCCGACCTCACAGTGGAGACAAACCCAAGGAGGTCATCTCACAGTGGAGACTGCCCCAGAGAGGTCCCACCTCAGAGTGGAGAATGCCCCAGAGAGGTCCCACCTCACAGTGGAGACTGCCTCAGAGAGGTCCCACCTCAGAGTGGAGAATGCCCCAGAGAGGTCCCACCTCACAGTGGAGACTGCCCCATAGAGGTCCCACCTCAGAGTTGAGACTGCCCCAGAGAGGTCCCACCTCACAGTGGAGACTGCCCCAGAGAGATCCCACCTCACAGTGGAGACTTCCCCAGAGAGGTCCCACCTCACAGGGGAGACTGCCCAAGAGAGGTCCCACCTCAGAGTGGAGACTGTCCCAGAGAGGTCCCACCTCACAGTGGAGATTGCCCCAGAGAGGTCCCACCTCACAGTGGAGACTGCCCCAGAGAGGTCCCACCTCACAGTGGACACAGACCCAGAGAGGTCCCACCTCACAGTGAACATAGCCCCAGAGAGGTCCCACCTCACAGTGGAGACTGCCCCAGAGATGTCCCACCTCAGAGTGGACACAGACCCAAAGAGGTCCCACCTCACAGTGGACATAGCCCCAGAGAGGTCCCACCTCAGAGTGGAGAATGCCCCAGAGAGGTCCCTCCTCAGAGTGGAGAATGCCCCAGAGAGGTCCCACCTCACAGTGGACATAGACCCATAGAGGTCCCACGTCACAGTGGAGACTGCCCCAGAGAGGTCCCACCTCAGAGTGGAGAATGCCCAAGAGAAGTCCCGCCTCACAGTGGAGACTTCCCCAGAGAGGTCCCATCTCATAGTGGAGACTGCCCCAGAGAGGTCCCACTTCACAGTGGACATAGCCCCAGAGAGGTCCCACCTCAGAATGGAGACTGCCCCAGAGAGGTCCCACCTCAGAGTGGAGAATGCCCCAGAGAGGTCCCACCTCAGAGTGGACATAGCCCGAGAGAGGTCCCACCTCACGGTGGAGACTTCCCCAGAGAGGTCCCACCTCACAGTGGAGACTTCCCCAGAGAGGTCCCACCTCATAGTGGAGACTGCCCCAGAGAGGTCCCACCTCAGAGTGGACACAGACCCAGAGAGGTCCCACCTCACAGTGGACATAGCCCCAGAGAGATCCCACCTCACAGTGGAGACTGCCCCAGAGAGGTCCCACCTCAGAGTGGAGACTGCCCCAGAGAGGTCCCACCTCACAGTGGACACAGACCCAGAGATATCCCACCTCACAGTGGACACAGACCCAGAGAGGTCCCACCTCACAGTGGAGACAGACCCAAGGAGGTCACCTCACAGTGGAGACTGCCCCAGAGAGGTCCCACCTCACAGTGGACATAGCCCCAGAGAGGTTCCACCTCAGAGTGGAGAATGCCCCAGAGAGGTCCCACCTCACAGTGGAGACTTCCCAAGAGAGGTCCCCCCTCACAGTGGACATAGCCCCAGAAAGGTCCCACCTCACAGTGGAGACTGCCCGAGAGAGTTCCCACCTCACAGTGGAGACTTCCCCAGAGAGGTCCCACCTCATAGTGGAGACTGCCCCAGAGAGGTCCCACCTCAGAGTGGACACAGACCCAGAGAGGTCCCACCTCACAGTGGACATAGACCCAGAGAGGTCCCACCTCACAGTGGAGACTGCCCCAGAGAGGTCCCACCTCACAGTGGAGACTGCCCCAGAGAGGTCCAACCTCACAGTGGACACAGACCCGGAGAGGTCCCACCTCACAGTGGACACAGACCCAGAAAGGTCCCACCTCACAGTGGAGACAAACCCAAGGAGGTCACCTCACAGTGGAGACTGCCCCAGAGAGGTCCCACCTCAGAGTGGAGAATGCCTCAGAGAGGTCCCACCTCACAGTGGAGTCTTCCCCAGAGAGGTCCCACCTCATAGTGGAGACTGCCCCAGAGAGGTCCCACCTCACAGTGGACATAGCCCCATAGAGGTCCCACCTCAGAGTGGAGAATGCCCCAGAGAGGTCCCACCTCACAGTGGAGACTTCCCCAGAGAGGTCCCACCTCACAGTGGACATAGCCCCAGAGAGGTCCCACCTCACAGTGGAGACTGCCCCAGAGAGGTCGACCTCACAGTGGAGACTTCCCCAGAGAGGTCCCACCTCATAGTGGAGACTGCCCCAGAGAGGTCCCACCTCAGAGTGTACACAGACCCAGAGAGGTCCCACCTCACAGTGGACATAGCCCCAGAGAGGTCCCACCTCACAGTGGAGACTGCCCCAGAGAGGTCCCACCTCAGAGTGGAGAATGCCCCAGAGAGGTCCCACCTCACAGTGGAGACTTCCCCAGAGAGGTCCCACCTGATAGTGGAGACTGCCCGAGAGAGGTCCCACCTCACAGTGGACATAGCCCCAGAGAGGTCCCACCTCAGAGTGGAGACTTCCCCAGAGAGGACCCACCTCACAGTGGACACAGACCCAGAGAGGTCCCACCTCACATTGGACACAGACCCAGAGAGGTCCCACCTCACAGTGGAGACAAACCCAAGGAGGTCACCTCACAGTGGAGACTGCCCCAGAGAGGTCCCACCTCAGAGTGGAGAATGCCCCAGAGAGGTCCCACCTCACAGTGGAGACTTCCCCAGAGAGGTCCCACCTCATAGTGGAGACTGCCCCAGGGAGGTCCCACCTCACAGTGGACATAGCCCCAGAGAGGTCCCACCTCACATTGGAGACTTCCCCAGAGAGGTCCCAACTCACAGTGGAGACTTCCCCAGAGAGGTCCCACCTCATAGTGGAGACTGCCCCAGAGAGGTCCCACCTCAGAGTGGAGAATGCCCCAGAGAGGTCCCACCTCACAGTGGACACAGACCCAGAGAGGTCCCACCTCATAGTGGAGACTGCCCCAGGGAGGTCCCACCTCACAGTGGACATAGCCCCAGAGAGGTCACACCTCATAGTGGAGACTGCCCCAGAGAGGTCCCACCTCACAGTGGAGACTGCCCCAGAGAGGTCCCACGTCACAGTGGACACAGACCCAGAGTGGTCCCACCTCACAGTGGACACAGACCCAGAGAGGTCCCACCTCACAGTGGAGACAAACCCAAGGAGGTCATCTCACAGTGGAGACTGCCCCAGAGAGGTCCCACCTCAGAGTGGAGAATGCCCCAGAGAGGTCCCACCTCACAGTGGAGACTGCCTCAGAGAGGTCCCACCTCAGAGTGGAGAATGCCCCAGAGAGGTCCCACCTCACAGTGGAGACTGCCCCATAGAGGTCCCACCTCAGAGTTGAGACTGCCCCAGAGAGGTCCCACCTCACATTGGAGACTGCCCCAGAGAGATCCCACCTCACAGTGGAGACTTCCCCAGAGAGGTCCCACCTCACAAGGGAGACTGCCCAAGAGAGGTCCGACCTTAGAGTGGAGACTGCCCCAGAGAGGTCCCACCTCACAGTGGAGATTGCCCCAGAGAGGTCCCACCTCACAGTGGAGACTGCCCCAGAGAGGTCCCACCTCACAGTGGACACAGACCCAGAGAGGTCCCACCTCACAGTGGACACAGACCCAGAGAGGTCCCACCTCACAGTGGAGACAGACCCAAGGAAGTCACCTCACAGTGGAGACTGCCCCAGAGATGTCCCACCTCAGAGTGGAGAATGCCCCAGAGTGGTCCCACCTCACAGTGGACAAAGCCCCAGAGAGGTCCCACCTCACAGTGGAGAGTGCCCCTGAGAAGTCCCACCTCAGAGTGGAGAATGCCCCAGAGAGGTCCCACCTCACAGTGGAGACTTTCCCAGAGTGGTCCCACCTCATAGTGGAGACTGCCCCAGAGAGGTCCCACCTCACAGTGGACATAGCCCCAGAGAGGTCCCACCTCACAGTGGAGACTTCCCCAGAGAGGTCCCACCTCACAGTGGAGACTTCCCCAGAGAGGTCCCACCTCATAGTGGAGACTGCCCCAGATATGTCCCACCTCACAGTGGACACAGACCCAGAGAGGTCCCACCTCACAGTGGAGACAGAACCAAGGAGGTCACCTCACAGTGGAGACTGCCCCAGAGAGGTCCCACCTCAGAGTGGAGAATGCCCCAGAGAGGTCCCAACTCACAGTGGAGACTTCCCGAGAGAGGTCCCACCTCAGAGTGGAGACTGCCCCAGAGAGGTCCCACCTCACAGTGGACATAGCCCCAGAGAGGTCCCACCTCAGAGTGGAGAATGCCCCAGAGAGGTCCCACCTCACAGTGGAGACTTCCCCAGAGAGGTCCCACCTCACAGTGGACATAGCCCCAGAGAGGTCCCACCTCACAGTGGAGACTGCCCCAGAGAGGTCCCACATCACAGTGGAGACTCCCCCAGATTGGTCCCACCTCATAGTGGAGACTGCCCCAGAGAGGTCCCACTTCAGAGTGGACACAGACTCAGAGAGGTCCCACCTCACAGTGGACATAGCCCCAGAGAGGTCCCACCTCAGAGTGCAGACTGCCCCAGAGAGGTCCCACCTCAGAGTGGAGAATGCCCCAGAGAGTTCCCACCTCACAGTGGAGACTTCCCCAGAGAGGTCCCTCCTCATAGTGGATAATGCCCCAGAGAGGTCCCACCTCACAGTGGACACAGACCCAGAGAGGTCCCACCTCACAGTGGACACAGACCCAGAGAGGTCCCACCTCACAGTGGACACAGACCCAGAGAGGTCCCACCTCACAGTGGAGACAAACCCAAGGAGGTCACCTCACAGTGGAGACTGCCCCAGAGAGGTCCCACCTCAGAGTGGAGAATGCCCCAGAGAGGTCCCACCTCACAGTGGAGACTGCCTCAGAGAGGTCCCACCTCAGAGTGGAGAATGCCCCAGAGAGGTCCCACCTCACAGTGGAGACTGCCCCATAGAGGTCCCACCTCAGAGTTGAGACTGCCACAGAGAGGTCCCACCTCACAGTGGAGACTGCCCCAGAGAGATCCCACCTCACAGTGGAGACTTCCCCAGAGAGGTCCCACCTCACAGGGGAGACTGCCCCAGAGAGGTCCCACCTCAGAGTGGAGACTGCCCCAGAGAGGTCCCACCTCACAGTGGAGATTGCCCCAGAGAGGTCCCACCTCACAGTGGAGACTGCCCCAGGGAGGTCCCACCTCACAGTGGACACAGACCCAGAGAGGTCCCACCTCACAGTGGACACAGACCCAGAGAGGTCCCACCTCACAGTGGAGACAGACCCAAGGAGGTCACCTCACAGTGGAGACTGCCCCAGAGATGTCCCACCTCAGAGTGGAGAATGCCCCAGAGTGGTCCCACCTCACAGTGGACTTAGCCCCAGAGAGGTCCCACCTCACAGTGGAGAGTGCCCCAGAGAAGTCCCACCTCAAAGTGGAGAATGCCCCAGAGAGGTCCCACCTCACAGTGGAGATTTCCCCAGAGAGGTCCCACCTCATAGTGGAGACTGCCCCAGAGAGGTCCCACCTCATAGTGGAGACTGCCCCAGATATGTCCCACCTCAGAGTGGACACAGACCCAGAGAGGTCCCACCTCACAGTGGACATAGCCCCAGAGAGGTCCCACATCACAGTGGAGACTGCCCCAGAGACGTCCCACCTCACAGTGGAGACTGCCCCAGAGTGGTCCCACCTCACAGTGGACACAGACCCAGAGAGGTCCCACCTCACAGTGGAGACAGACCCAAGGAGGTCACCTCACAGTGGAGACTGCCCCAGAGAGGTCCCACCTCAGAGTGGAGAATGCCCCAGAGAGGTCCCACCTCACAGTGGAGACTGCCCCAGAGAGGTCCCACCTCACAGTGGACATAGCCCCAGAGAGGTCCCACCTCACAGTGGAGACTGCCCCAGAGAGGTCCCACCTCACAGTGGAGACTTCCCCAGAGAGGTCCCACCTCATAGTGGAGACTGCCCCAGAGAGGTCCCACCTCAGAGTGGACACAGACCCAGAGAGGTCCCACCTCACATTGGACATAGCCCCAGAGAGGTCCCACCTCAGAGTGCAGACTGCCCCAGAGAGGTCCCACCTCAGAGTGGAGAATGCCCCAGAGAGTTCCCGCCTCACAGTGGAGACGTCCCCAGAGAGGTCCCACCTCATAGTGGAGACTGCCCCAGAGAAGTCCCACCTCAGAGTGGACACAGACCCAGAGAGGTCCCACCTCACAGTGGACATAGCCCCAGAGAGGTCCCACCTCATAGTGGAGACTGCCCCAGAGAGGTCCCACCTCACATTGGAGACTGCCCCAGAGAGGTCCCACCTCACAGTGGACAGAGACCCAGAGAGGTCCCACCTCACAGTGGACACAGGCCCAGAGAGGTCCCACCTCACAGTGGAGACAAAACCAAGGAGGTCACCTCACAGTGGAGACTTCCCCAGAGAGGTCCCACCTCAGAGTGGATAATGCCCCAGAGAGGTCCCACCTCACAGTGGACACAGACCCAGAGAGGTCCCACCTCACAGTGGACACAGACCCAGAGAGGTCCCACCTCACAGTGGACACAGACCCAGAGAGGTCAAACCTCACAGTGGAGACAAACCCAAGGAGGTCACCTCACAGTGGAGACTGCCCCAGAGAGGTCCCACCTCAGAGTGGAGAATGCCCCAGAGAGGTCCCACCTCACAGTGTAGACTTCCCCAGAGAGGTCCCACCTCACAGTGGAGACTGCCCCAGAGAGGTCCCACCTCACAGTGGACATAGCCCCAGAGAGGTCCCACCTCACAGTGGAGACTGCCCCAGAGAGGTCCCACCTCACAGTGGAGACTGCCCCAGAGAGGTCCCACCTCACAGTGGACACAGACCCAGAGAGGTCCCACCTCACAGTGGACACAGACCCAGAGAGGTCCCACCTCACAGTGGAGACAGACCCAAGGAGGTCACCTCACAGTGGAGACTGCCCCAGAGAGGTCCCACCTCAGAGTGGAGAATGCCCCAGAGAGGTCCCAACTCACAGTGGAGACTGCCCCAGAGAGGTCCCACCTCAGAGTGGAGACTGCCCCAGAGAGGTCCCACCTCACAGTGGACATAGCCCCAGAGAGGTCCCACCTCAGAGTGGAGAATGCCCCAGAGAGGTCCCACCTCACAGTGGAGACTTCCCCAGAGAGGTCCCACCTCACAGTGGACATAGCCCCAGAGAGGTCCCACCTCACAGTGGAGACTGCCCCAGAGAGGTCCCACCTCACAGTGGAGACTTCCTCAGAGAGGTCCCACCTCATAGTGGAGACTGCCCCAGAGAGGTCCCACCTCAGAGTGGACACAGACCCAGAGATTTCCCACCTCACAGTGGACATAGCCCCAGAGAGGTCCCACCTCACAGTGCAGACTGCCCCAGAGAGGTCCCACCTCAGAGTGGAGAATGCCCCAGAGAGTTCCCACCTCACAGTGGAGACTTCCCCAGAGAGGTCCCACCTCATAGTGGAGACTGCCCCAGGGAAGTCCCACCTCAGAGTGGACACAGACCCAGAGAGGTCCCACCTCACAGTGGACATAGCCCCAGAGAGGTCCCACCTCATAGTGGAGACTGCCCCAGAGAGGTCCCACCTCACAATGGAGACTGCCCCAGAGAGGTCCCACCTCACAGTGGACAGAGACCCAGAGAGGTCCCACCTCACAGTGGACACAGACCCAGAGAGGTCCCACCTCACAGTGGAGACAAAACCAAGGAGGTCACCTCACAGTGGAGACTGCCCCAGAGAGGTCCCACCTCAGAGTGGAGAATGCCCCAGAGAGGTCCCACCTCACAGTGGAGACTTCCCCAGAGAGGTCCCACCTCATAGTGTACATAGCCCCAGAGCGGTCCCACCTCACAGTGGACATAGCCCCAGAGAGGTCCCACCTCAGAGTGGAGAATGCCCCAGAGAGGTCCTACCTCACAGTGGAGACTTCCCCAGAGAGGTCCCACCTCACAGTGGACATAGCCCCAGAGAGGTCCCACCTCACAGTGGAGACTGCCCCAGAGAGGTCCCACCTCACAGTGGAGACTTCCCCAGAGAGGTCCTACCTCATAGTGGAGATTACCCCAGAGAGGTCCCACCTCAGAGTGGACACAGACCCAGAGAGGTCCCACCTCACAGTGGACATAGCCCCAGAGAAGTCCCACCTCACAGTGGAGACTGCCCCAGAGAGGTCCCACTTCAGAGTGGAGAATGCCCCAGAGAGGTCTCACCTCACAGTGGAGACTTCCCCAGAGAGGTCCCACCTCATAGTGGAGACTGCCCCAGAGAGGTCCCACCTCACAGTGGATATAGCCCCAGAGAGGTCCCACCTCACAGTGGAGACTGCCCCAGAAGGGTCCCACCTCAGAGTGGAGAATGCCCCAGAGAGGTCCCACCTCACAGTGGAGACTGCCACAGAGAGGTCTCACCTCACAGTGGAGACTGCCCCAGAGAGGTCCCACCTCACAGTGGAGACTGCCCCAGAGAGGTCGCACCTCACAGTGGACATAGCCCCATAGAGGTCCCACCTCACAGTGGAGACTGCCCCAGAGAGGTCCCACCTCAGAGTGGAGACTGCCCCAGAGAGGTCCCACCTCAGAGTTGACACAGACCCAGAGAGGTCCCACCTCACAGTGGACATAGCCCCAGAGAGGTCCCACCTCACAGTGGAGACTGCCCCAGAGAGGTCCCACCTCACAGTGGAGACTGCCCCAGAGAGGTCCCACCTCACAGTGGACACAGACCCAAAGAGGTCCCACCTCACAGTGGACACAGACCCAGAGAGGTCCCACCTCACAGTGGAGACAGACCCAAGGAGGTCACCTCACAGTGGAGACTGCCCCAGAGAGGTCCCACCTCACAGTGGAGAATGCCCCAGAGAGGTCCCACCTCACATTGGAGACTTCCCCAGAGAGGTCCCACCTCATAGTGGAGACTGCCCCAGTGAGGTCCCACCTCACAGTGGACATAGCCCAAGAGAGGTCCCACCTCAGAGTGGAGAATGCCCCAGAGAGGTCCCACCTCACAGTGGAGACTTCCCCAGAGAGGTCCCACCTCACAGTGGACATAGCCCCAGAGAGGTCCCACCTCACAGTGGAGACTGCCCCAGAGAGGTCCCACCTCACAGTGGAGACTTCCTCAGAAAGGTCCCACCACATAGTGGAGACTGCCCCAGAGAGGTCCCACCTCAGAGTGGACACAGACCCAGAGAGGTCCCACCTCACAGTGGACATAGCCCCAGAGAGTTCCCACCTCACAGTGGAGACTGCCCCAGAGAGATCCCACCTCAGAGTGGAGAATGCCCCAGAGATGTCCCACCTCACAGTGGAGACTTCCCCAGAGAGGTCCCACCTCATATTGGAGACTGCCCCAGAGAGGTCCCACCTCACAGTGGACAAAGCCCGAGAGAAGTCCCACCTCACAGTGGAGACTGCCCCAGAGAGGTCCCACCTCAGAGTGGAGAATGCCCCAGAGAGGTCCCACCTCACAGTAGAGACTTCCCCAGAGAGGTCCCACCTCATAGTGGAGACTGCCCCAGAGAGGTCCCACCTCAGAGTGGAGAATGCCCCAGAGAGGTCCCACCTCAGAGTGGAGAATGCCCCAGAGAGGTCCCACCTCACAGTAGAGACTTCCCCAGAGAGGTCCCACCTCATAGTGGAGACTGCCCCAGAGAGGTCCCACCTCAGAGTTGACAGAGACCCAGAGAGGTCCCACCTCACAGTGGACATAGCCCCAGAGAGGTCCCACCTCACAGTGGAGACTGCCCCAGAGAGGTCCCACCTCACAGTGGAGACTGCCCCAGAGAGGTCCCACCTCACATTGGACACAGACCCAGAGAGGTCCCACCTCACAGTGGACACAGACCCAGAGAGGTCCCACCTCACAGTGGAGACAGACCCATGGAGGTCACCTCACAGTGGAGACTGCCCCAGAGAGCTCCCACCTCAGAGTGGAGAATGCCCCAGAGAGGTCCCACCTCACAGTGGACATAGCCCCAGAGAGGTCCCACCTCACAGTGGACACTGCCCCAGAGAGGTCCCACCTCAGATTGGAGAATGCCCCAGAGAGATCCCACCTCACAGTGGAGACTGACCCAGAGAGGTCCCACCTCAGAGTGGAGACTGCCCCAGAGAGGTCCCACCTCACAGTGGACATAGCCCCAGAGAGGTCCGACCTCACAGTGGAGACTGCCCCAGAGAGGTCCCACCTCAGATTGGAGACTGCCCCAGAGAGGTCCCACCTCACAGTGGAGACTGCCCCAGAGAGGTCCCACCTCACAGTGGACATAGCCCCAGAGAGGTTCCACCTCACAGTGGAGACTGCCCCAGAGAGGTCCCACCTCACAGTGGAGACTTCCCCAGAGAGGTCCCACCTCATAGTGGAGACTGCCCCAGAGAGGTCCCACCTCAGAGTGGACACAGACCCAGAGATGTCCCACCTCACAGTGGACATAGCCCCAGAGTGGTCCCACCTCACAGTGGAGACTGCCCCAGAGAGGTCCCACCTCACAGTGGAGACTGCCCCAGAGAGGTCCCACCTCACAGTGGACACAGACCCAGAGAAGTCCCACCTGACAGTGGACACAGACCCAGAGAGGTCCCACCTCACAGTGGAGACAGACCCAAGGAGGTCACCTCACAGTGGAGACTGCCCCAGAGAGGTCCCACCTCAGAGTGGAGAATGCCCCAGAGAGGTCCCACCTCACAGTGGAGACTTCCCCAGAGAGGTCCCACCTCAGAGTGGAGACTGCCCCAGAGAGGTCCCACCTCACAGTGGACATATCCCCAGAGAGGTCCCACCTCAGAGTGGAGAATGCCCCAGAGAGGTCCCACCTCACAGTGGAGACTTCCCCAGAGAGGTCCCACCTCACAGTGGACATAGCCCCAGAGAGGTCCTACCTCACAGTGGAGACTGCCCCAGAGAGGTCCCACCTCACAGTGGAGACTTCCCCAGAGAGGTCCCACCTCATAGTGGAGACTGCCCCAGAGAGGTCCCACCTCAGAGTGGACACAGACCCAGAGATGTCCCACCTCACAGTGGACATAGCCCCAGAGAGTTCCCACCTCACAGTGGAGACTGCCCCAGAGAGGTCCCACCTCAGAGTGGAGAATGCCCCAGAGAGGTCCCACCTCACAGTGGAGACTTCCCCAGAGAGGTCCCACCTCATAGTGGAGACTGCCCCAGAGAGGTCCCACCTCACAGTGGACATAGCCCCAGAGAGGTGCCACCTCACAGTGGAGACTGCCCCAGAGAGTTTCCACCTCAGAGTGGAGAATGCCCCAGAGAGGTCCCACCTCACAGTGGAGACTGCCCCAGAGAGGTCCCACCTCACAGTGGAGACTGCCCCAGAGAGGTCCCACCTCACAGTGGACATAGCCCCAGAGAGGTCCCACCTCACAGTGGAGACTGCCCCAGAGAGGTCCCACCTCACAGTGGACAGAGCCCCAGAGAGGTCCCACCTCACAGTGGAGACTGCCCCAGAGAGGTCCCACCTCACAGTGGAGACTGCCCCAGAGAGGTCCCACCTCACAGTGGAGAATGCCCCAGAGAGGTCCCACCTCACAGTGGAGACTTCCCCAGAGAGGTCCCACCTCACAGTGGAGACTGCCCCAGAGAGGTCCCACCTCAGAGTGGAGACTGCCCCAGAGAGGTCCCACCTCACAGTGGAGAATGCCCCAGAGCGGTCCCACCTCAGAGTGGAGACTGCCCCAGAGAGGTCCCACCTCACAGTGGAGACTGCCCCAGAGAGGTCCCACGTCACAGTGGACATAGCCCCAGAGAGGTCCCACCTCACAGTGGAGACAGCCCCAGAGAGGTCCCACCTCACAGTGGACATAGCCCCAGTGAGGTCCCACCTCACAGTGGACACAGACCCAGAGAGGTCCCACCTCACAGTGGGGACAGCCCCAGAGAGGTCCCACCTCACAGTGGGGATGGCACCCTGACCTGGCCTTGGGCAGAGGCTCCAGGCAGGTGGCTCTGTCCACAATGAGGAGCCCTGGCAGCTCTGCCCTCAGGTGACCTTTCTGGTTGTGGCAGCCACCAGGTCTGGTGAGAGTGTCCTTCCCTGCACATGGTCAGGCAGAGATGGGGGCAGTGCTTTCTCTGGGGAAAAGCAGAGTGGCAGTTGGCCCGAGTGCCCACTGGAAGGCAGCCTTTGGTGGCTGCTCCCTGAGAGCCTCAGGCCAGGAGAGGCTTCCTGCTGTCTCTGAACTGAGAAGCCCCCGGCCCACCCAGGGGGTGATACAAACAGCTGCAGAAAGCTCTTGGTGCTTGAAAGGCAAATATTAAACACCGCAATGTTTTCTAAACTTAAAGGTGACTCACGATTGTCTTAGGTGGGTAGAAAGGGAGGAGAGACACAGAGGGGCAGGGAGTCCTGGGAGGAAGCAGTGACAGGGAGAGGGCGGGAGTGGGACATACAGGGCTTCCTGGACAGGAGGCCCAGAGGCAGAGGGCGCTGTGCAGGGAGCCGGGACTCAGGAGCCTGCACAGAAAGCTCCTAGGCAGGCAGAGTCAGGGTGCTTGAGGCCCTGGGGTCAAGGTTCCTGGGCCCAGCTTGACCCCAGGCCAGTCTCTGGCATCACACGTGACACCTTTAAAACACTCGAGCTATTGATGAACGTCCTGCTCCTGGCTTTTCCTCTGGGGATACAATCAACCAAGCTCTGGCAGCACACAGGGGGGGCTGCTCGCGGCGGTTTATAGTGGGAAGAAGGAAGACAGGAGGGGCCCCAAGAGGAGGCAGCCCAACTGTTTCTCTGCCCAACTTTGAGCACCTGGGCATCACCTAGAATCGTTTTTGACCAAACCTGAGAACCTCCTGAATGAGTATTTGCAAGGAGCTTTTTCTTCATTTTTTAAACTTAGTGCTTAAACCTAATCTCAAAAGTCAACAGAGGGTGAGAGAGGGAGGGGACGGATAGACAGGCAGACAGACACGTGAGTGGCCTGTGTGAGATCACGGATTGGCACATCCTTGATAAAATTGTTCAAGTTTGGATTAAGTGCGTGTCTACCAGAAGGAAGCTTCCACTCACGCACCACGGTGCTCCCCTTGGGAGTGTGGGGCGAGTACCCCTCACGGGAAGCGCTGAGTTCAGGCGGCTGCACGCTGCTGTGTGCTTCCTGATGGGAGGCTCCAGCTCCTGGTGCCAACAGGGACACATCTGTTCTGGGGTATTTCTGAGGGCTCCCACGGCCAGCGTGGCCTTTGCCCTGGACAACAGAGCAACCTCTTTATCCTGACAGGTTCCTGGTCAAGTGCAAAAGTACCAGATTGCAACCCTGTCTGTGTTGTGACCCGCTGCCAAGGGAACACGGGCTTTTCCTCTCCCTCTTCACACATGCGCACATGTGCCCACGTTCAAGAACACAGAGGAGACTCGGGGGAAATGAGCCCAAGGGTTTGGTCATCTCTGCACAGGATTGTGAACCATTTTTTTTTCTTTTTTGGACACATAAAGATTCTGACTTATCTAAAATAAAGACAGTGGCTCTGTCATTCCGTGGTCCCTGGAGCAGAGCCGTGCCCTCCTCGGCTACGCCTTTTTCTGGGTTAGAGGACGGTGCAGGCGTAGCCCCTGCTCTGTCTCCAGCGGTGTTGCTCTGTGGTGACCGGGAGCTCACAGGGGTGGTGGGAAGAGCACCTGATGTCTGCACCTCTGTCACCCCAGCTGTCCCCTGTGGGCTGATGGCAGGAGTTCTGCGGTGGAGACGTCCTGGCGCTGAGGTCTTGTTGCCAGTGTCCCGTGGGCATGCCCTTGTTCTGCTGAGGAGAGAGCAGTGCCCAGGGCTCCTTCCACATCCTGTCCACCTGTCCAGCTCGTGGCTGCTCACAGCACCACGGCGCTGCCCAGGTACCCCTGGACTGCTGCCTCAGCTAAGGGCAGAGAGAGGGAAACTAGAGCCTCGGTTAGGCCTCTTTTCAGACGCTGGGCAGGACACTGAGCGTCGAGGGACTCCAGGGTGCATTCTGTGCTTGAAGAGGAAAAGCTGCAGAGGGTTCTAGAAGCCTAAGCTCCGGTGGGTGGGGGCGCAGCTGCATGAACCTTCCTTGCTCTGAGGCCTTGTCCTCATCCCATGGCACTTATGGTGCTCACAGCCATCAGCCCAGAGACTCCAGCAGGGAGAAGAACGCCCCAAAGGAGGCAGCAACCGTGGCACCTGTGCAAACGCTCCGGTGGCCCTGGTCTTGGGTGACAGTGGTACTGCCTGCCCGCTCCTTGAAGGAACCGGTGATCTCGGCAACATCACCAAAGCCACTCTGGCTTAGGGACCCCGCTGTAGAGAGACAGTGGGCCTCTGCTGATGCGCTGAGGAGTGCCCCTGGGATTGGTTTTGTCCTGGGGCAAAGTGAAGGACTCTCCCAGATGATAAAGTCGGACTCCTGATGTGACTTTGGGTTCACCAAAGACACCCTGCCTCGAAGGGTCAAGAGGTCGACAGGGTCAGATCCCCGACTCTTCCCCAGGGGTGGCATGGAAGAGGCTGTCACGGGGACCTGAAGGTCTGCCCACTCAGCACTTCACAAACACGCCAGAGGCAGAGACTGGTGATGGAGAACAGGGTCTTCAGAGCCGCCCTGAGAAAGATGGAGGAGACCTTTCCTGTCTCATATCTCCATCTTTGAGGGACTCGGGGTGCAAACAGCTCTTATAAGAGGAGGGGGCTCCGTGGGAGAAAAGGCAGGGAATACACAGGTAGACTTAAGGAGGCTGTCCTCTCAGGGACACCTCCTCTCTGGTTTCTTGGTGGCCCACGGGGCCGGGGTGAGCAGCCCACTAGTCTCCATTCCTGGAATGCAGAAGAGCAGGTGCCAGGAGGTGGGAAGTCACACACTTTAGGGCTGTTAAGGGGGGGCTCTGCGGTGTGGCCACCGTGAGTCCTACAGCTGCTGGGACATGATTCTGCTGAGAGCCCCTGAGCGGGGATTGGACCTAGGCCCCAGAGGAGACCCCAGCCTCAGCTCCTATCTTGATCTCAGTCTGGTGGGACGGCACAGAGCCTGCCCGAGGTCCTGCTTGACGTCAGCAGCCACAGAATCTGAGCCCTCACCGGGGTGCCATTTTAAGCCTCTTGCTTGGTGGCTTCTCTACACAGCACACAAGGCCACCACAGTGGAGCTCGCTTTCCTCCCTGGGGTGTGGTGGCCAGGTGAAGGCCTGTCCACCTCTGCTGGACAGAAGGTCAGTCCTGCCCCATGGACCTCCGGGTTGAGTCTCCCTCGGGAACCTGAGTCCTCTGGTTGGGGACCTGCGAGCTATCCTGCTGGGAGGCCTGATGGTGAGAGCCATGCATCGGGAGCCCTGAGCCCTGGGAGGTGCGGTAAGGGCCTCGGCTTGCTCTGGCTCTCCAGGCACGTTTTGCCCAATCCCACTTAGAGGGACAAAGACACCCACGCTCATCGGTCCTTAGAGTTGGAGGTGCGCCTGATCTGGACTGATCTTGTGCTTTTCAAGGTTTAAAATCTTAGTGGACTCTCCCCACCCTGAGGCATAAGAAATCACCATATTTGGGTGAGATAAGAACGAGGATGCTTCCCTCTGGTGCATTTCACCTCTGTCTTCTCCATCTCTGCTTCCATGTTCTCCTGTTCCTCTTCCCCGATTCTAATTTATTTCAATGCTTAGAAACAATGGATGAACCATGCAGGGAAATGAGACCGGTGTGCCGCAGCATGGGCCACCTGTCCACACGTCCCTTAGCAGGCCCAGCCTTCCTTTACTCAGCAGAAGCAGCAAAGAAAGATATGGTTCCATTTCGTAATGAATTAGCTGATTTCCCCAACCACCTGCCATTAGGCACCCTCTGTCCCAGTCTTGGTTGGCAGGGCCTGGGCGGGAAGTCCCCACCCCTGTGGCATGTGTCGCAGGAAGGGAGCCAGGCACAGGTCCTGCAGGTAAGGGATGTTGGGGCCTCAGCATAAACCCTGGGCTCCAGGGGTTACTTAAAAACCCTCAGTACTGTTTCACCTTGAACCGAGGGTGCAAAGCTGCGGCTGGAACATTTTCCAAGTGACCCGCTCAGCCAGTCTCTCTCCCCAGGGGGTGGACTTGTAAACAGCCACTTCTCACCTTCCCCTAGCAGAGTTTTAGAAGTGAGTTGAATGACCCTCCAGGGCCTCATTCAGGGCTGATGGAGATGCCGCTGAGCCAGCCTCCCTGGAGGATGAAGCCCCAGCCCCTGTCATTAGTTTAGTTAATTTAACTGAACATGGAAAAAAATGAGGACTTCTGCGAGAGCTGGGTGCCAGGAGCCTCAGTGCCTGCTGACCGGCCCTCCCCAGGGGGAGCGCTCGCTGGGCAGTGCTCTCCAAGGTGCAGCCCCGTGGCAGGGTAGCACGTTCATGGGGCACAGCACAATCACCACCCACCTTCACCACAACCTGCGACCACAAGGGGCAGGGCCAACGGCCAGGCCCACACCATGGACGCCGTGGTGTGCTTTCCAGTACTGGTGTCCACCCCTGCAGCAGCTGGCATGGGAGTCAAGAAGCAGAGTGCAGAGGGCGGCATCAGAGCTGCTGGGCAACCAGGAGTGGTCTTAGGCTGGGCATGGTCCCCTCCCTGCAGAGCCAACTGGGCAGCCCCTGACCCAGGGTGACCGCCGCCATGCCCTGAACTTCAGCAAGAACCAACCACAATGCCACAGTGTCCAGAGGGTGGAGGTGGCAAGGCTTCTTCTGGTGTGAACTGCAGCCTGGACTCATGTCCCCCCAACCTTCCCTCCACTTCTCCAGCATCCCGGGGGAACGGCTGATTCTGGGACAGGGATAAGGCATGCAGATGGGGCTGCAGCCTCCCCAGGACCTGAAAGTAAGAATGTCCTCAGGCAGGACAGCTGCAGGACCTTCATTTCAATAGTGGCCCATGGTGACAATGCCAGGAAGCAACTGAAAGGTCACTAGTGGCCACTGGGTAAGGGAAGTGAGCCTGGATCATGGCCCAAGTATAAACAGCTATCCATGAGCCAAACCGTCTAAATAAACATCACAACAATCAGTCAGGAGGAGGGTAGGCGAAGCCCTGGTGCCCAGAGTTCCAAATGATTCAGCTCATCCACCCTTCAAGTGTGGGAGACCAGCGCCGTGTGGACGGGGAAGACGTGCTCACGACGGTGAAGGAGCTGGAGCAGGGGTGGCCCAGGTCACCCCAGCAGTGGCACCGACAGCGTGTGGGCTCTTCCTCCACACGGATGCCATCTTCTACTTGAGGTGAAACATGAGAAAGGTCACCCAGGGGACATCCCATCAAGTCCCCCACCAGCACTGACCAGCACCGCACTACAACTTCAGGTGACCTCCGTGGCTGCCGGCGCTGGCTGGACTGATGGGGGGAGAGGCAAGGTGACGCCTGTGTGGCCGTGAGCCGGGCCAACGTGGAAGCCGGAGGCGCGTCTCGCTGGATTTCAGCCCAGAGTCTTCTGGCGTTGCATCTTCCCCACTGAGGAATGAGCCCATGGACTTGATGTTATCTGACTTCTGCAAAGCAAATTTTCAGTTCACAGTGCTGTGGGGAATTTTAATGTCCGATGATAGATGGAGGAAGATTCAACCTGGGATAAGTTTTGGAATGCTAACTTTGGTTTCCCCAGAGATGGTTTATTAATACATGCTCTGGTCTATGGGTTCAGGATTATAAATCAGATCCTATTTAACTCGGTTTAAATTGTGCTACTGTGTCTGATCCTATCTCTGTACAGTTTCTGAATCTGCTGAGAAACTTCTTGAAAAATGTATGGAAAATGAAGTTTCTATGGCAATGTAATTTGTTTTACCCCCAGAAAACTACAAAAGAAATAGAAACCATCCTCAGACCAATCTCCTGCTTTATGCACATCTCACCCCCAGCGTGGGGTCTTCGCTCAGCTCCCCCTCGAGGGAGGGAGGTGTGGGCAGAGCAGGCAGTTCAATAAAGGGATGCAGGCGGCTCCTCATAGAGAGCAGACACATTTCCTATCATTTAAAATAAACGAGAGCTCATCTCAGAGTCACACAGAGCTCCAAATTTCAATTATTTAAATCGGTGCTGGCTGGCACCCTCTCCCCATCAGTGGGGACCACGCTGGCCCGTTCATTCAGTCCAGCACAGCTGAGCACCAGGGACTCAGGCTCCCGGGCCTCGCCGCACACTCCAGGGCCACTGGCCAACAGGAGATGGGTCGAATCCGCAGGAACCGGCTTCCGGACCCTGAGGACCATGCTCTCCTCAGGGCAGGGCAGCCATTCCGAGGGGAGCAAGTGCCACTGCTCATTGACCTTGCTGCCATCCAGGGCCAAGAAGGGCTTCACGGTGTGACAGTGGGGTTCAGATTTAGAGGCACAAAACAAAGTTTTAGGTCGAGGGACACAAGATGGCCAATCCCATCAGACAGCGCCGTCGGTTCCAATCAGCCTCAGCGCGGGGAGGAGGAGCTGGGCCTTCACCTTCCACACTCCTTCTCCTCGGCCTCATGCAAACCAGCCAGTGGACACAGACCTATCCTCAGGAGCCGTGTGTCCTCTGCATTTTGTCCCAACCCAGATGGGCGGATTTCCCTGCCCTAGGACTCCAGGTCCATCAGGTGATGCTAAGGACAGGAGAGGGGACAAGTCCCTCCCTCTGTTGACAAGAGGTGGATGTTCCGGAGGACTCATTACTTAACCAAAGGACTCCTCTTTCTTCCAACCCACAGGGTGGACCCTCGGAGGCCAGGGAGGACAGGATCAGTGAAGACACCTAAAGCTGATGGGGGAGTTGCAATCTCACCCCTGGAGAGAGTGCAGTGAGGGAGGGGGAGGGCTGGTCATTGGGCCTGGAAGGAAAGAAGTGTCCTGGCAGGAACAGAGTCCAGGGAAGGAGCCGCTGCTGTAAGCAGGGAGCCAGGGCGAGGGGCTTTCCCTGCCCTAGCACCTGCCCTTCCCAGGGGCCTGGCTCTGCTCTGCACAGGCTCTGGGGTTCAGGACACACGCCAAGTCTCACAACAATTCCCACGAGCTCCAGTGGGTTCTGCCCCTAAGAACCCTCACTGCCATGCTGTGGGAAGCAGGCCCCTCTTCTGGGTTGGGGCAGCAGCCACCAAAGCCCGTGGCTGAATGGCCTTGCTGCCTCTGAAGCCAGCTCACTGGTGGCTGCTGCAAAGGGGCTGAGTGAGGGCTATTGTAGCCCTTGGAGGGATCAGGGCTTGGAAGCTGTGAGGCTCTCTGCCACCACCTGCAGCGCCACACACAGGGAGCCCACGCCAGCACCAGCGGTCATCTCCCATTCTGCTCATGGTCACTGGAGGTCCGCTGGATTTAGGTGGGGAACCCCGACAGGTGCACTGTGATAATGTCAGCCTCAGGGGACTCTGCACTCACCAGGCACTGACGTGTGTCTGTGCTCATTCAATCCTCTGGGAACCCCGCCTGCTGGACACTACTTCTACCATTTCACCCAGCAAATAACGGAGACATGCAGTGATTGGCCCAAGACCTGGCAGAAAATGAACGGTTCCAAAAGTCGGCAGGAAGACAACATGCAGGGGTGGGGGGCTTTAAACACAGGGCACCCAGCCTCCAGGAAGCTCCTGGGACAAGGACTCGTCCTGTGCTCCACTGGGACTCACCCCACCAAGCACCCACTTCCACCCAGATCCAGTGTCGCCCAGCAACGCGGACCCCAGACAGACTCATAGGCTTCAGGCTCAGCACGACTGTGGGTCAGCCACTGGAAGTCTAGGCCGTCTGTCCCGTCCCTGCTGGTGAAAACTGCCACTGAGGTTTTAACAACTGTTCAAAAAATAATAACAACATCAGAGAAGAATGGCCTCAAGTTCCTTGTGGTTATTGTGTTTGTGGAGACAGAACAGAGAGGAAGCAGGAAGCCATTCCCGGCACCCAGGGGCATCATGCATTTGGAACGCAGTCACATTCTTCGTCTGTGCTCTGTCCTGGTGGCCTCTGACCTCCTCAATGACTTTAAATCTGCAGAGATGCCACCGTCTGAGAGCGACCTTCCCACCACGCTCTCTCCTCTCCCTACAGAGCTCCTGGGTCTGCTCTGATCTGAAATTCCTCCCACGGGAGCCACTGTGTGCAGAGGCAGCTCACAGAGGGAAACTGCCCCCCAGAGGTCCAGGCACCTGGACACCTGGCAGGCAGGCCTCGTATCAGACCCCCCAGGGGGAGGAGGTCCTTGGAAGCCACCGAGGAGGGGATGAGTCCATCAACCAGAGCAGGAGTGGCCGGGGTCAGACTGGGGTGGGAATAGGAATGCTAAAACCCACCCCGGGCACAACTATAGAGACAGAAACCCAGAGCAGCTTGAAGAGGAGCCGTGGCAGAGGGCCCGACAGGAGCACAGGCAGATCACAGAGGGGAGACTTGGACACCGGGCAGGCCAGGGCTGGGCTCATGCCAGGGGCCAGTTGTCAGGGGCTCTCCTTCAGGGACCCACTGTGCTCTGCACGGGAGTGTGGTCTGCCCTCTTACAGGCACAGTGCCATTACGGCAGGGCTGATGGTCCTCTAGGACATTGCCGCTGTCCCAGATGCTCAGCCGTCACCTCAGGTGGCTGTCAGAACCTTGAGGGTGTGAGTTTCCTGGGGCTGCCCAACAGAGTACTACACGCTGGGGCCCAGGTGACAGATGTGCTGTCTCCCAGTCCTGGGGGCCGGAAGTCCAGATGGGAAGCGTCTGCAGGGCCACGCTGTCCCTGGAGGGGCCGGGAGGGGGCCATGGCAGGGCCCTCCAGCTCCTGCAGGAGCGTCTCCTGATCTCTTTGCCATCTTCACTTGGGGCTCTCCCTGGTGTGCCAGTGTCCAGATCCTGCGTTCACAGGTGGCAGCCTCCATGGGTCACCGTATCCTGCTGCATCCTGGCCCATCGTCCCTTCATGGATCACTCTGCAACAGCCCTATTTACCAACTGGACCAGGTTCTGAGAGTCTGAGGAGCAGAACCCGATCACACACTGGAGAGGTATGACCCACAATGGCACCGTCCTCTGAATCTCTGCCAGTGACAACTGTGCTGACCTGCGGGGATATCCCATGTGGATATGGACGGGGCTGAACTATAATTTAGGGGACCCACTGCGACATGGACTGGGAAGTGCCTTGCCAGCAGCTTACTGAGGACTTCAAGAACGTGAAAGGGAATGGGAGACTAGGTGAGGGGTTCTCCTGAGTCAGGGGCTGGGTGCTGCCCTGGTGACATGCCTGAGAGGTCCCTCTCCTCACAAAGTCCTGGAGGTGAGCGCTGCCAAGAGAACTCAGTGGAAGGAGGAGGTGGGGCGATGGCAGACTCACGGTCTGCTCCAGACCCATGCGGGTGTCCTTAACATCACCAAGCGTCCAGGGTCTCCGAACGCGTGGGGTTTACTTGTAAGGTCAGTGTGGTGCCCAAGTGCTCACGCTTTTTCCTCTTCTTCGTAACACTCTCTTATTGCATCTGAAACTTCATAAAGTGTCTCTGAGTGACATGTTGTACCTCTGGACACGCGTATGGCTTTCACGGCTTTCTTTCCTGTTACCTCGATGTTTTCCAGCTTTGGCCTGGAAGCTTCTCTCTTTGAAGTGTGTACAGCTCTTGCCTCTTTCATCTCAGCCGTACACTCTCTCACTAGGCTTTAAATAAATAAATCACACTCACCTCTGCCTCCGAGCAGGATGACGCCCACCCGGGGCTCTCCACTTGCTGCAGGGCTGGGGTGAGCTGCGAGGTCTGCTGCTCATGGGCGCTTCCCACACTCCTGCAGAATTTGCCCCCCTTGGGAGTCTGGATGAGTAGCCGAATGTGCAGGGCAGACTCAGCTTAGCCGTGGACACACAGGAGGGACGCCAGGCACCAGGAAACTGCCCCAGCAGTCGGGGCAGCGCGTCGTCCTTCAGTCTGCCGTTGGTTAACCCTCCTCGCGCCCAGCAATGACAGCAGGAGGTAAAGAGGAAAACCAGGTGGCACTGGGGTGTGCATGGTGTTCGCATGAATCTCATCGCCCATCAGTCTACCCGGTGGCCTCTGCCCTGCACACAGAGGCGCCCGTTCTTGGGGCATCTCCAGCCTGTCCACATTTCACTCATGTCCCTGAGACTCAAACTCGGGGCAGATTGGCCAGACCTCACTCACCTCCCCTGGAATCTGGACAGTTATCCTACAAGGAAGACGGGGTGTCAGCACCTTCAACATGAGCTCGAGGCTGGTGACTAGAAGCACGTTCCTCCTACTCAGAGCTCTCCCTGGAGTCCCTGGGGGAATGTCCAGCTGCGCCCATTTTCCTTAGCCACTTTCTCTCAAGATGCATGCTTCATCTGTGCTTTCCCTAAGCAGTGGACACCCTGCCTCTGACCCCACCTCCAGTGAGTCCCCCAGGGGTGCCAACTCCAGCTGCTCCGACTGTGAGATGGCCTCCCTCCCTCACTGCCCTTCCCTCTGCAGATCCACCTGCTTCTGCTTTAGGTGAGTACAGTCCTGACTACACCATCAGACTCCACATCCTCTGCCCACCGACCCCCACCCTGCAGCCAGAGCCTCCTGGAGTCTGGCCTCGGACCTGCCTAAGGCCTCTGGACAGTGTTTGCTATCTTACAAAGTCCAACGTACATCTACCTTAGGACTCCTCCAACCAACTCCCAGCCAACAGGAACCAAAGGGGTGGCCATGTGTCACTCAAGGCTGTGCAAAGTCTCCACAGCCCGATGCTGTGCAGCCCCTAAACAGAAATAACCGGTGGTGTGCACGCAGTGGGAGGACTAGAGGGTGGTCAGTGCCCACGAGGGAGCAGTGCTCACCACTGCAAAGAAGAGCGCACACTGACACAGAGGGATCTGGGCTGCCATGTTGGGGGAAGCAGCCTGTCACCAGAGGGTGATACTGTGGTTCCGTTGCCAGGGTTCAGGAATGACAAGTGTCATCTGTGGAGACAGAGCACAGGCTGCCTGGGAGTGGGGCAGCTGGGCTGGGTTGCAGGGGGAAAGGGAATGACCCATACTGAGAACTTTTGGGGACTCTGCCGGGTTTCTCACCTCTGCTGGGGACCATCATCTCTCCTGTGGCTGCCAGGTGGCACTGGGGTGTGCATGGTGATCTCCCCAGCTGCCAGCCTTCCCTGTTGGTTGGGTTTCTGCCTGGACAGCGTCCTCCGGGAAGCTCTCCCACTCGAGCCCCCATGGCTTGAGGGCAGCATGTCTGCAGCCCAGAACCCTCAGCCCACAGTGCAGCCCCCTGTGCAGCTCTGAGTCACCCGCCTCACGTAGTCCAAGCCTTCAGACTGTCACCATCCTGTCCCACTGCTGGGACATGCTGCGGTGGCCTTCCAGGGGGCGGGGACTCGGAGGCCCGCATGCTGCGTGCAGCCATGGAGGCCGGTCAAAGGCCTTCCTGCAGAAACCCTAGCAGCCTGCTGTCCACTTGGCTTTCTCACATGCAACCGAGTGGCCAGAGGCCTACACAGGCCACCTGACTCCCACTCAGGGCCCAGCACAAGCTCAGCTGTGGGGTGACTCCCAGTCCCCAAGGCCAAGGCAGTACAAATGACAGGGCTCTGGGAACTGAAGGCTGAGGGCTGAGCCCCAGTCCACAGGTGGGCAAAGGGAGCTGCAGGCCGAGCCTGCACCTGGTCACAGCAGGTGGCCAGCAGGCCCCTCCTGGCTGCTCAGCTGGTGAAGCACAAGGGTCTCTTGGCACCACCGTGCAGGGGTGAGGGCTGCAGATAGGCCAGGCCCTCAAGGCAAGAGGGGGTTGGCCTTTAATCTTCTGAATATTTTTAACGTGACCCCTAATATGAAGTTTTTAAATTTTTTATGAAGAAATACATAAAAAATTCAAATTAAAGCCATTAGGAGTGACCTTCTGATAAACAAAGGCCTGGACCTGACAGCCCGGAGCAGGGGACAGCTGTGCCCTACCCCTGACACCCTGGGCTCACTGGCCAGGGCAGCCCCGGCTCCAATTAGGGCTGCACAGTCTGGGGGTGGACTCAGGAAGCAGTGAGCTGGTTGGAGAGGTGGCGTCAGGCCTGCTGGCTCCTGCACATTCACTTTGGGTTGTATCATCTTGAATTTTTTATGTTTGCCCTCATGAAAAATTCAACCTGGATGTTCTTACCCTTTAGCAAGGCTCTTCATCACTGGGATTGATAAAGAAACTGAGTTCCAAGGAGTCAAGAGGCACTTGGAACGTGCTCAAGATGTGTGGGACGCTGCAGGCAAGAGGAGGCCGGGTCCCTCGTGGGCAGCTTCCCCTCTGCTCTGCCACAGAGCTGGGGACAACATCAGCACCAGCACTGACACCACATGGGGGTGGTCTCTGGGGGAGGTGAGCCAGGAGGCAGAGGAGGGTACCCTTGGCATTCTCCGAGCCTTCAGCCGGGAGGTCTGGGGTGCCTCCTCTTTCGGGCTCCACTGGGTAAACGCTCCTCATGCCTGAAAAACGGTCCCAACATGCATGGCCTGTTTTCCATCCCAGAATGCCAACAGGGTGGGCCCTCAAGTGGGCAACAGACCGGGGTAGGCAAGACCATTCCTCCAGGGGATGTTCGCGCTTTAGGACCTGTCAGCATGTCACCTGGCACCTCAGAAGGGACTTTGCAGGTGTGACTCAGAGGGTCCTGAGCTGGGCTCTCCTGGTGAGGCAGTGCAGTCACAGGGTCCTGAAGAAGTCAGCCTGCGGCAGCCTGAGTAAAACCCAGCCAGCCACTACTGTCCTGCGGCGGAGGGGCCCCAAGCCAAAAAATGCGGACAGGCTCCTCTGCTGAGGGGAAAGGGAGGAGGGGGCTCTTCCCCAGCCCACACCTTGATTCTCAGTCCAGTGAGACCTGCTGTGGACTTCTGACCTTCAGAACTGGAAGGCAGCACATTTGTGTTGTTGGAAACCACACAGCCTGTGAAATCTGTCATAGTAGCAATAGGAAATCACATGAATAAGTGTGAGTTTGCTCCCGTGGGGACAGCACCCACGTCTTTATCCACATGGGAGGAGCAGGTGATAACACCCAGGTGACAGCTCAGACCTGAATGCCAACGTTGGTCCCAAGAGAGGAGCTTGGCTCTCCTCTAAAATGCACATGGCCAAGGGCGTTGGGAAGGGCAGAGATAGGATATTGTGTGGAAGGAGAGTTTATTTTTATTTTTTGGAACTGGAGCTGAACCTGGGAGCTCTCCCACTGAGCTCTATACCCAGCCCTTTACAACTGACCGGCATCTCCAGCCCTTTTTATTTTTTATTTTGAGACAGGGTCTTGCTAGGTTGCTGAGGCTAGCCTTGAACTGGTGATCCTTCTGCCTCAGCCTCCCATAGCTGGGATTATAGGTGTGCACCACTGAGCCCTGCTAGAAGGAGGATTTGTGGGACAGAATCAAGTTCCATTATTACCTCCCCAATAACAGCTATTTAGTGACCACAGGACCCTGCATTAGGGGTCTTGCTTAGCTACAGCCATCTGCCGGGGGCCTGTGTGCCTGCTCACAGGGGAAAGCAGATGCCCTGAGGCACAGCCAGGCAACACTGAACAAGAAGACTGGAGAGGCACTTTCCCCAGCAGCTGTGACCAGTGTGGAGCCGACACTGCCGGCTCGCCGTCCTAGGCTGCCATCTCGGAGCGTGGGAAGGCGGGCCTGGCCGGGCCCTGGCAGGGCTGTCCAGGCTGAAGGTAGCACAGAGGAGCCAGGCAGTGGACAGTGAGCCCTGTTTTCTACTCTCCTAGGACATGACCAAGGCAATGAGCCGGGCTTCCAGGTCCCCACCTTGTGGAGCTGGGGCTTCTTTAACACCTGATCCCCTGAGGCCCTCCCACAGGGGACAACCAGCCAGAGCCTAGTCTTGGTGCTGGCTGTTAAAGGGCCATGTTATCCACAGCTCTTCTGGCGTTTCCCGAACAGAGAAGCCCGGGTCAGAACCTCCCACTGCGTGACTCACAGGGAGAAGGCACCTGTGCGTCCATTTCTGTGGGAGGACAAATAGAGAGACTTTGGTCAGGCCAGGTCTGGCCCCAACCAGGGCCATCAGCACACCTACACGCCCTTCATGTTTGTGTTTCTGAAGGGCAGCAGGGACTGTGTCCTTCCCTCTGCCCGCAGGATGGGCACTTCTAAGGAAGAAGAGCCCAAGCCGGTGCCAGGGAAGCCAGGTTTCGCTGGCCAGCAGGAGGAGGGGAGGGGCTGTTCACACTGGCCTCAGCCAGTGCCAGGAGATGCTCGGACTTCCGTGACGAGGCCAGGTGGGACCTTCTCATTCCTGTCACCTCTGGTTGACAGTGTGAGGCCCAGCACAGGGATGTTGCCAAATAATTAAAATAAGATTGGGAACCACATTGTAGGTCACAGAAGGGAGAAAATTCTTGAGTGGTCAGAGGGAGAAGTTGGGGTGTCATTCATGGTATTGGTAGACCATTGCTTACAATGCAGACCCCTCTTATTCCCTGGACACCCCCCCTGCTGCGAAGGCCCAGAACGCTGCCTACTGATCCCCAAGAGAGAACCTGGAGGACTCAGAAGACTGTTTTGCACATTTTACTTGCTCCTTGGAGGTGGTGGGCTGGGACACCATGGAGAGCTGTGCTGTGCCTCCCACTGGCTTCAGATCCTTTCCCCAGGGCTGGACGTGAGGGGAGAGGCCAGCCTCCTTCCCAGTCTTTAGAGACCTGCTAACCTCGTCTTGCTGCAAGTTCTCTGAGGTACTGATCGTGTTCCACCCAGCACCCCTCTTGCCAAAGGTGCTTCTTTCTGGTGACACCCCCCACGCCTGCATTGACACCCAGGTATAGTCTAAGTAGCACCCTCCCCCTCCCCTGTCACTTCTCTGAAAGTCTTCATGAGAAGAAGGAGAAGCCATGAAGGTTACCGGTAGTCACAGGGGCCAGGAGGACGGGGGCTGGCCGCCCGGCCTACTCCAACTCGGAGCTTGGAGGACATCCCCAACTCTTGCCCGGTCGAGTTCTGCAGGGAGGGTGCTGGGTGGAAGTTTGGTGTGTCCTGCGATGGCTTTGGGGCGAGTCCTTGGGATGTCCGTGGCAGGCAGGGGCCATGCTGCTTCAAGGCCTGGTCAACACTCAGCTGACCTCGTGGAACTCCAGGTCTCAGGCATAGCACTGATGCCACCAGCGTGGGACCTTTAGACCGTGTCCTGGCAGCGATCAGAGGGGGCTTCCTGGACAATGTGGCCAAGGAAACTCTGACCCGGAGGCCCCTGGAGCATTTCGGCCTCTGTGTGAGGAGGCAGCAGGCGGTGGTCCTGAGCACCCCATTTCTCCAGCCCCCATTTCCTTCCCGGCAGATGAGATGATACTTCTGCCTCTTTGGGGCCCAACGGATAGAGCAAGTGTCCCAGAAAAGGCACCGATCACAAGCCTGGCACACGGCCAAGGTCAGTGAATGTGAGTGCAAACAGTAACTGCCGTGGTTCACTGGGGGACGGACAGTGAGGGGCTGTGGGCAAACCTGGGCCCCCGTGTTCCTGTGGGTTGTCTCAGGTCAGGGACTTGGCTCTTCTGCCCGTTTCACAGAGGACACTGACCCATGGAGGCTGAGCATGTGGTGAGGACCAGGGAGGGCTTGGGGCCAAGGGTTGGGGTCACAGTGCCTTTTGTCCCTAAGGGGATGGCTTCAGCTGCTCTTGTCCCCTGGCTTCTGGTGCTGCGGGAAGCAGGTTTGGTGGGTGAGGTACTGACATGGCCATTCTCTGTAGAGTGGCCCAAGCCCTTCCTTCATCTGCAGGTGGCCCTCAGTGGGGACCTGCCCCACTTGCAGGAGCAGGACACAGAGCCGCTTGGGCACATGGACCCCACGGTGGTCCCTGAAGGTTCACAAAGATGAAGGCTTCCAGGTTCCGCTCTGCACAAGTGTCTCGGGGGCGTGTAAGACACACACACATGATCTAAAACTATTTATTCTCAGTTATTGTGAGTGTCCCAAACAAGAGATTTTTTTTGGCGAATGCTAAACCCAACCAGGTGATCATTAAAATCTTGCTTGTGTTGACATTTCCTTCAGCTCTGAAACCAAGTTAAATTTTCTTAGTAGTAAATGAGATCTCCTGGGAAAAGGATTTCAAAAAAAAAAAAGAAAAAGAAAGAAAGAAGATTTAAGCAGTTTTTCCAGCAAAGAACAAGGAAATAAAACAGGGAAAAGAGGCAGATTTCAATTTTCCTCTTTGTTTTAAAATAAAAGCCGTGGCCAGCATCCCGCCGAGATGAGCGTGGCTGCAAACTGGAGGAGCAGGCGAGGAAGGGCGTCTCTGTG
The DNA here is from genome assembly GCF_021218885.2 of Marmota monax. NCBI lineage: Eukaryota > Metazoa > Chordata > Mammalia > Rodentia > Sciuridae > Marmota > Marmota monax. Next base: position 36,418,762 of record NW_026695222.1, on the reverse strand, counting down.
GAGCGTGTCGACATCGCAGTCTCACTGACACATGCCAAGGCCTCCCCAAGACCGACCGCAGGACCAAAGCACCGGGCGGTGCCGTCCAAGCCTCAGATGCAGATTCCGATATGATCTCATCATTGCAGAATTAATTCAGAGCCTCGCGGGAGATCTTGACATGCCTTCCAGAAGTAACAAAATGACAGTACAATAAATCATATTTCAGAGGCACCTCAGTGAACAGTCGGAGGAGATCAGCATGAGTGTCCTGGACCAAGGCTCTGTGTTCCAGCTCCTTCCGCCTTTGGTTTCCCTCTCTGGAAACACGGTGTAACAGCGGGCGTGCGGCGGCTGGCAGGGACCCACCGTCCCCTGGGCAGGATAACTGATTTCTCACGAAGCTCCAACATGTACACTTCTTATTTCTTCCAACTCAAATTTCAACCCCAGCACCTGACTGCCCCAAGCTCTTCTCACAATGTCTGCGATGCTGAGAAAGTTGACTCCATTTCCAGCTCAGGGAGCTGAGAGCCACCTTCCACACTATAATGGACTCCCTCCTCTTCTTCGGGAAGTTCACAGGGCAGCTGGTGGGGGTTGCTGGTAGACTTGGGGCTGTTTTTGTATCCAGGGAGGAAAGTGGATCCTCAGATCTGTCCCGTGGGGAGCTGTGTCTCCCTGGCACTGGACATCCATGCACCTCTGCCTAAGCCGTGGTGTCACTGTAAACATCAGTGGTGTGGCCGGTGGGCAGGTCCCCCACCTGGTCTTCTTTTCCCTTCTCATTTTGGCACTAAAATTTAATGGCTGCTGAGTATTTCCAAGCAGCTCTTCTGCTCTCAGACTCTTCCTTATTACATTCCCTCCTGTCCGCTGCCAGGAAGTCTCGGGTGACTTACCGCTACAGCCAGGAGCCTGCGGAGCCCAGTGGCCTGGGGTTGACGCTCAGGCCTGGGAAGGGCCACCTGGCAGTTAAGAGCTCCTTTGTAAAGTGCAGTTGTCAACAGAGCCCACCTCTCTGAATTAGGATTGCGATGAGGCCAACTGACCCCTCCCTGGGGCTTGAAAGCGCAGGGCCCACAGCAGCTGCTGGGCTTGAGATGGCCCTTCCTTGGGTGGCCAGGTGATGGCTTGAGGTGGCTCGCAGGTGCTCTTTTGAGATACAGCTTTCAAAACTTTGCAGACCTCTCCAATTTGAGGGTCAAGCAACAGGCGGACACTTTCTCACCTCATCTTTCATAAGATGACATAACTGACCACATTTCATCTGCGCGGGGCTTTCTCCAGCAGCACTGTGCATGACGTGCACCCGCACACTCTGGGCTGCAGGGAGCCCGAGCTGGGCCCTGTGGAGAAAGGCGCCCTGCACAACAGCTCTCACTCTGGGACTGTCCAGTCCCAGACAGGGAAGGGTCACCTCCACGGGGACCGTGGTGCGGCTTTGCAGTCACGCCTTTGACGAACCTTCTGTCTTCCTCTGCTTGTCCCTGATATTTCCAGGCACAATGCTGGAGCGGAGGCCACAGATGGGACCATTAGCCCCTCCTGGCCATCAGCCCTTCATGACCCACACACCTGCAGGCACAGCCCTCGGTCAGGAGGACCTGGCTGCTGATGGGAGGAGCCTGTGCCCGGGAAGACACCAGGAGGGACGGAGACAGGCAGTGGACCTCATATGGGGTATAGGCTGTGGGAGGAGGCAGGGGCAGACTGCAGGGGCCCGTGGCCTCAGGGGCATTTCTAGAGAAGGAAGCTGGGGACAGTGTCTGGGGAAGCAGCACACACCAGCCCCCCAGGTGGACACTGTCATCTAAAGGTCAGATGTGGTCACAGCAGGGGTCAGCAAGGTGGGGTGTGGGGTGTGCTGTGCTGTGCTGCTTGTGTGGGGAGTCTGTGTTTTTTTTGTGTGTGTGTGTGTTGTGTCTGTGTGTGTGGTGTGTGGTGTGTGGTGTGTGGTGTCTGTGTGTGTGCAGTGTATGTGTGGTGTGTCTGTGTGTGTATGTGGTGTGTGTGGGATGTGTGTGTGCAGTGTGTGTGTGGTGTGTGGTGTCTGTGTGTGTGTGTAGGATGTGTGTGTGCGGTGTGTGTGTGGTGTGTCTGTGTGTGTATGGTATGTGTGGGATGTGTGTGTGCGGTGTGTGTGTGTGGGGTGTCTGTGTGTATGTTGACCTGGGGAGGTCAAACCCCTCCCTGCAGCACAGTCACCAGGTCACTTCTCACACAGGGGCAGGTCCCCTCTGTGTGCCTAGAACACTGATACTCCTTTTTCACATTCCCCGCCTTCTAGAGCTTGCTCTTTGAAGTCCTCCCTGAAGGCCCAGGCCCAGTGGTCACTCTTCTCTGTGTGCACTGCCTACACCAAACTGCAGCTTCTGTGAGGAAGAGCCTGGCCAGTCCTGCCACTGCCCAGGGTCCAGTGCAGAGCCTTGCCTGGCAGTAGTGATTGAATGCACTTACCTCACAAGAGCAATTGTTTAATAGCGCCATGTGGTCTTGCTAGGCTATGACTTCATCTGGGCCAGGTTGCCACTCACTTTGGTATCTCCAGCATCTAGCACTGTGCTCTGCACTCAGCAGCATGAATAAAGGAAGGAATGTGGCTGCTGGAAGGATGGATGGATGAATGGGTGGATGGAGGGTGGATGGGTGGATGGATGGATAGAGGGGTGGAGATTTGGATGGATGGATGGTGGATGGGTGGATGGATGGGTGGATGGAGGGTGGATGGGTGGATGGATGTATGTATGAATGAATGGATGGGTGGGTGGATAGATGGGTGGGTGGATAGATGGATTGATGGATGAGTGAATGGATGGGTGGGTGGATAGAAGGGTGGATGGGTAGATGGATGGATGGTGGATGGGTGGATGGATGGGTGGATGGAGGGTGGATGGGTGGATGGATGGATGTATGAGTGAATGGATGGGTGGGTGGATAGATGGATTGATGGATGAATGAATGGATGGGTGGGTGGATAGAAGGGTGGATGGGTAGATGGATGGATGGGTGGATGGATGGATGGAGGGATGGAGATTTGGGTGGATGGATGGGTGGAATGGATGGAGGTGTGGGGAGGTGGGTGGATAGCTGAAGTGCAACAGGATCTTTGCTGCCTTGAGATCATTTTCCTCCTTAGTAAACATTTTGGCACAGTCCCACAGAGTGTCTGGACTATCTGTTATGGGTAGCTGGTTATCTCAAGAGCAGCGGCTGGGAAGCACAGCCTGGCTACTTCCTCCCCCGTCTGAGGCTGGGAGGTGGCATGGCGAGCTGGGCTGTCTTGGCTCAGGAGTCTCATGAGGCTGCATCCTCATCCCCGCAAGCTGGAGTGGGACCATCTGGGAACTCTCTCATGGCTGTGGGCCATCTGGGAGGCTGCTGTCAGACATGGCTGCTGGCATCCCAGGGAGAGCAGAAGAGCCCAAGACCAAAGCCTCCATCTTCCTATGCTCCAGTCTCAGGAGCAGCTTTGGCCACATTGACTCAGTGGAAGTGGGTCCTGTCCAGCCCAGGCTCCATAGGAGAAGCTCTGCATGAACCCCAACAGATGGGTCTCCAGGACAGCAAGGGCACTGCCCTCTGCTGCAGGCAGTTACTAAGCGGCAGGTGTTCATTTCATTCAAGTAACTATGGAGCCCTCTTCTTATTTCAGCAACTGCCACATCTATTTCCTTAAAATGTATGTGGGAGTCCAAATCAGAGGTGGCTCTGAGAGCTGAAACCTCACAATGTGGTCCTCCCCCAGCGCCGGATCCTCAAGTCACTGACCTTGACTGAAGAAATCCCACAGACCTGAGTTTTTATGAGGCAGATCCTGCAGTTAACAAAGAGACCTTGGGGTGTAGAGTGCTAAGAGCAAATCTCTCCCAGGGAGTTGGAAGAAAGCCAGGTCTTTACGCCAAGTTCTCTCCCCAGGGGCGAGAGTGAATGGGGGTCCCCTCAGGCTACTGTGACAGGTTCCCACCCGCTGGGTGGGTAAAACGGCAGATTCTGTTCCTCAGCCTGGAGCCAGAGGCGCAGGTGGGCAAGGTCGGCTACTTTGAGGCCTTGAAGGAATCTTCCCAGGCCCTTCCCTGGGTGCCGGTGGCTACAGAAAACACTGGTGGCTTTAGCTGGTCCCAGACATGTCACTCCAACCTCTGTTCTCCTGTCATGTGGAGTAGACCTCTGTGACTCTGCGTCCAGCCCATTTTCATGGGGACATGGGCCATTGGGTTTTAGACCCACCCTGGCCTGGCACGAAGGCATCTTAACTTGACCATGTCTGGGAGGAGACAAAAGGCCATCAGCCCAGACACCAGGGTGGACAGACCTTATCTTGGGCGGGGGACGCAATCAACTCTGCAATGCTCAGGAAATGACATTTGTGTCTGAGGTGTTTTGCAAATAGGTTTTTAAATGTCATCTCTGTTTACCAAGCTCGGGACAGGTCTGCCTGCTCTGAGAACGGCTGACCTGTCTCCCCCAGCCCTGCCTGTGGCTGCCCACTGGTCTGCAGCCTCCCCGGGCTCAGATGGCCCCTGCCTCCCCAGGCCTTCTCTGTCCCTCCACCTCGCCACTCTTGGGGGAGCTTCTGCCCACTGCACACCCTCTGCTACTCCCCCTGCCGGGGACTCCCCCGCTCCTTCCCCGTTCACCCCGGCCTCTGCTCCACCATCCCTCCTCAGCCTGCCCACCCAACTGCCTAAGTGTGCAGCTTGCTCATCCCCAGCTAGTCTCTCTGATACGGAGTTTGTCACCTTCATAGAAAATGCCACTGATCCCGTCCCTTGTCTGTCTTACCAACCAGATGTAAACTCCAGAAAGGCAGAGCCTTTGGTCTTTGCCACTGTCTCCTCATTTTTAGGACACCACCTGGCACCTGACAGGTGCTCATAAATATTCATGAATGGACACACGTTTTCCTGCAATGCCATGAATTATCTGAGTCTAGGATATACGTCCAACTCATCTCATCTTTATGGCATGCAGAGGGCTCAGGATAATCTTTACATTCATAGCACCCTCGAGGAATATCTATTGCATGGATAAATGGAGACTCGTAGTAGTTGTTCAGTGCAGGAAAAGTAGGGCCTAGAAAACATTGTGTTTGATAATACAGATTCAGTGTTTTCTTAATTCAATTGTTTATCATTCACTTCCATGATTTCCCATATCTGCATACCACTAGCACGATCACTGATGTAATATATTCTTTAACTCAATTTTAAGCACAAATCAATTTACTTATTAATAAAACGTTTATCATGACTGTAAGGGGAAGGTCATTTACTCCATGTAGGACGTAATCTTTGAAACTAAATACAAGACACAACGTTGCCGTGAAACCCTTGCTGCGTATCAAGGCGCTGCTCACGAGGCCGGAGCTGCCTGTGTAGAAGGAGATTAGAAGGTGATTTGCACCACAGCTTTGCGAGGTGGGACCATTGGGGGGAACTGGGCAAGGGGCACAGGGGACATCTGGATTAATTTCTTACAAGTGCAAATGAATCTATAACTACTTCAAAATAAGAAGTGTAATTTTAAAAAGGAGATTAGCAAGGGCCGCAGGGATGTTGGCGAGTGGTGCAGTCTCCTCAGTGGAAGGGCAGCATTGCAAAGCAGCTGAGAGGTGAGCTCCCTGCAGCACGGATGCCTGAGTTCTGTGCCTTTTCTGTGCAGTGGATCAGGTCAGCCTGGGCGGGACACACACGCTGTGAAACCCTGGGACAGGACAGGAGGATGTAGCGCCACTGATGGTGTGGACAGAGGGGAAGCCTTCTGGACCCCGACACTGTGGCTTTGCATGACAGCCACTGGGGTAGAGCATCTGCCCACCAGGACCCCCAGGGTGTGGGGCCCAGGAATCCTCTCATGGCATTGGTGGAGGTGGAAAGCCGTGCACCCACTCGGAACACTGTTTGGCAATTTCTTAAGTTAAAGGTGCTCTATTTCTGGCCTCTGCAGTTCAGTCTTAGGATATTGACCTCAGCAACACAAAAACATCTAATAAGGACTTGTGCAGAATGTCCAGCACTTTATTCATAATAGTCAAAACGTCCAACCACAGCTGCTGATAAACCCACCATGACCCATTCACCCAGCAGGGCCCTCTTCAGGTGGGAAGGGACACTAAGCCCCAGGCACTGCGTGGGGTGGAAGCAGCTGGGCCCACAGGGGTGCAGGCCGCCGGGTGCCACTCACCCAAGTTCTAGACAAGGATTCCCACGGGGACCACCACGGACAAAAAGCAGCTCAAGGGATGGATCAGGTATTGGCCACAAAGGGGCATGAGGGACATTCTGGAGCAAGGGACACCTCTGTCTTGATTGCAGTGGTGGACACATTGGTGCAAGTTCTGTAAAAACTCAAATTTTTCTCTTAAGACCCTTGCATTTAGCCTGGCACAGTGGTGTCCCCAAGTGGCTCCGGAGGCTGAGACAGGAGGGTCACAAGTTTTAGGCCAGCTTCAGCAACTTAAAAAAAAAAAAAGAAAAAGAAAAAAGAAAAGAAAAAGATTGGGCATGTGGCACCACTGGGTTCAATCCTAGTACCCCCCCAGTCCCACAAAAAAAAAATCCTTGCATTTTATTTTATACAAAGATATCTTAAAAGAGTTGGTTTTATATAATTTGAATAATGCCACGCCTCAGCCTCAAACTCTGCAGTGGCTTCACTTCACAGTTAAAATTAAGTCCACTGAGCCCCAAGGACCCCACCTAATAGGACTTGGAGTTCTGTCTGCATCTCCTCCCTCCCTTTCTCCTGTCCCTCACCACACCTGCCTCCCTGGCCTTCTTTATCTGCAGGCCTCCTCGGAAGACCAAGCTGCCCTCGCCACCCACACTGCATCTGCCCACCTCCCTGTCCTGCACCCTTCGGAGGAGTCCCTGGTCTCCATCGCATGCATCTCTACCCCCCTCACTCGGCAGGCACCGTGACTGAGCGTGACTCTCTCAACTTCCTCGTGGTGACCTTGCCTGTCCCCAACACCCTGCCCATAGTTGCTGAATGAGTCTGTGAGCTTGCTCAGGCCCTCTGGGCCATGCTACTAGCCCGAGCCTGGCTTTCCTGTCTCCAGGTACCTGACGGGCCCCACTTTGGGATGAGAGAAAGAGGAGAGGAGAGGAGAGGGGGCCTGGAAGACAGAGAGCTTGGGGCTCCCAAGTACCCTGGCCCTGGGCTGAGGATGACAGAAACCATAGGACAATTTGAACTCCACGCCTGCATCGACTATAGGAGGGACCTAGGAAACGGACAGGACCACAGAGAACCACCCCCATAAACCTGGGTGCCCAGACATGGTCACGGACACGGTGAGGCCAGCAGGCTCCAGCAGACCTGGGATCCCAGTGCTTCCGGTGTGTTGTGGGAGGCAGCAGAAAATGTCCCTGGATTTCTGAGACTATTAGTCCCTAAGTGGCCTTAAAATTGGGGTCTCATGGCAAGAACCCTGAGAGATAAAAAAGGAGATGAGCACTGGAGCTCACAGGAGGGGAGGGCCCCAGGATCTCCTGTCCCCTCTGATGTGATGGCTTTCTATAGAACCCAAGCTGGACACAGGCCTGGAGGGGAACAGGGGCCCCTGGGTACTTCCTGGGAATGCAAAGTGAGGAAAACCTGTGCCCGGCTGGAGTCAGAGGAAGGTTCTGGAAGCTGCCTGGGTCAGCACTGGTGACTTGGGTCATTTTCTACTTCTATTTTCTGCAAAATGTAAAATTAATAAAACCAATGTTCTTTTTTTTTAACTTTTTTATTGTTTCTTTTTAGTTATACATGACGGTAGAATCCATTTTGATTGAATTTCACAAGCACAATTCACAATAACACCAGTACTCTTTTCTACGCAGCTCCTAGGGTGAGCCGTTCTCTGTAAACTTGCTCCTTCCAGATGGAAACGATTTCCGAGAGCGCTGGCGGGTGGAGGAGGAAAGTTCACAGCGTGTGGTGCTCAGAGCAGTAGCAGCTTCGGTCCCTGGATGCAGGTGACCTCAGGCCTGCAGGAGGACAGGGGGACGCAGAGGCTGTGGACACAGCCCGGCTCCTGGCCGGCAGGCTTGATTGCCTGGCCCTGGAAGAGCTGGACACCCCCTAAGGTTTTGTGATCAAGGAATTTCTGCTTAACCAGCCAGAGTGGCTTCTGTTGCCTCAACCAAGAGCTGCGTGTCCTGGGGTCACTGGCTCTTTGACCCCTGGTGAAAGCTGGAGACCTTTAAAAGCTGGGAGAATCTTTACCAGGCCCGGGCCACCTGAGCCACAGGTATGGCACCTGAGAGGAGCTGGGTGCAGGCTGCTGCCCCCACGGCACACGGCCCTGTTCACTTCTCCCATCGCCTTCGGTTTCCTGTCTGGTTTACTGGCCCCAAGCTCGGCCTTGCCTAAAACCACTCACATGTGCAGAATCCTTGGCGGGACAGTCGCAGGAGCTCCACTCACCTCATCCCTTCTCTGTTCTATTTATTTATTTATTTTGGACCCCAAAGCCTTAGTATATGCTGAATGATATAATTAGAGATTTTTAAAAGAGTTTGTAGTGATCTCCTTATGTTTGAAACACATGAAATCAAATAAGAAATTTAAAGTGAGGAGTAAAGGAAAGATTGAGTATAAATTTTGAAATGAAAACGTGTGTTTCCTCTGGACGGGAGCAGCCAGCATCTGGCTGTGGGCTAGGAGCGTGCCTTTGCCGGCGGGAAGAGCACCCTGTGCGCAGAAACCCAGCGCCAGGCTTCCTGTGTGACAAAGCGTCTTGAGTAGCCACCCAAAATCAAGTGATGTGGAACAAGACTAAATAGCAATGCAAATGGAGATGCGTGGGGCGCTTCAGGTGCCCAAGCTGATTAACCTACCTATCGATTAGCTGGCTTGCAAATTAATGAGTTATCTCCATCAATTATGTGTGTGTCTTCATAAAAGTCCTCCCTGGGTTCCTTGTGACGGTGAGGCAAGTAAGGAGCCCAACATGGTCTGCAACTGGTGGAACCTCTGAATTCACGCTGCTGTCCCTCCAGTCCCTCCCATCTCCTCCTGGCTGCGGGGACGGCTTCCCTGCCTGTCTCCACTCCAGAGTGCAGTGGCACCTTAGGAACAGCCACCTCCAGGGTTGTCCCTCAGCCTCCAGCTCTATTTCCGCTGATGGTGATGGTTATCCCCAACCTGGCCACCACCTGGAATGCCCCTTACACTTTCCCCAGGGGCTCTTGGGAGAAAAGCTGTCCCCGACACCTTGAAGAGGCAGTGGGGTGTCTGTGGGACCACGAAGCATGGCGGCTCCTCACGGCCCCTCCCTCTCTTCCACTAGGCTGGGAGCAAACATGTTTGAGGGTGAAGCTCAGGTCTCACCCTTTTCGGCTGCCCCTGTGCCCAGATGGGGCTGGACACGCTGTGGAATGTGGAATGAGGCTGCTGTGGCCAAGAGCCTTGGCAGCAGCCAGCCGTGAGGGGGCCCGGATGAGCAGGAGGGTGGTAGTGAGAGCCCCGACAGGCATCCAGCTGTGGCCTCAGAAGCTGCTTCTTGGAAAGCTGCAGAGGCCAGGGGCTCACTGGACTTCTCTCACTGTTCTGCTGCCCGGGCCAGCACCACCTGCAGGTGCCTGCCTTCACTGGGCGCCTGCTGTCTCCTTGCTGCCAGGCCCAGCTCTGTCAGTCCAGTGCACCCCTTGACCAGGCTCTCTCCTCCGGCTCACATTATTCCCTGATACTGCAGCAAGTGCACTGCTTTCTCCCATCTGGGTACTTGTCTATTTTAACATATGATTTTGTGTATTTCCATTGAAAACTAGAAAGTAAAAGGTGCTGAATTTGTGCTACTATTCTCTCTCCACCCTCCTCTCACTTTTCCTGGCCATCAGTACTCTACATTCAGCTGCCCAGGGCCACTACCTAGATGCCCCAGTGCATGACCAGGAAGAGCCCCTTCCTGGTAGGCCTCCACTCCAGCTCCTGTGACGGGCTGGGGGTTCTTTGGCTGAGCTCCGTCCCTTTTATCTACCTTGTCTTCACATTTACTGGAACTTGCTGGTGGGGGTAGGGATGGCAGGATCACCTCCCTGGTGGAAAGACTGTCCTCCAGGTTTGATTGACAGTGGGGCCCTGGACAGCAGGTCTGCTTCTCACTGTGCAGTGGAGCAGTGTGGACAGGGTGGCCTTCCAGCAGTGAGGTTCCCTGGCTCCAGGGCTTTGGCCGTGGAGTGGGCCTGAGGGTCCCTCTGTCTTCTGGAATCTGTGGGAATGTGTGCTCCAGGTCCCCTTTGGAAATGACCCAGCGAAGCAGTCACTGAAAAGGGATGTTTGGAGCAGATATTGCATATCGAAGCAGGCTCCTTCCTGCGCCCTGGGGCACAGGTACTGTACTCATGAGGACAGTTCATCTTGCAGCTTGCCCCAGCACAGGCAGTGGGGGCCACAGAGGAGCACTGTTTATTAGATTAGCACTCAGGCGGCATTGCCTATAAAACAGGGGCAGATTCCTGCCATTTTTTCCTTTGGAAAAAAATCCAGTCTGGCTGCAAAGTGAGCTGGCTGTGTTTTCCTGCTAGGTTTATGGGCGCTTCAGATAGGGAGAGCCAGAAAATTAAAAATTCAACCGTCCTGTGTGAGGCAAACCTTTTTGAAGATGAAATAAAGCAGCAGAGAAATTTGGGTCCTGAGATTGACAAGCATCCCAAGGAATTTTATGGTTGTCCAGGAAGACAGCAGCCCAGAGCATCCCCTACTGTGGGACTGAGTGTGTGGAGAAGTTCGTTTTCTGATTCTGGAAATGTCTAATAGCATAGATTCCTCACACCCTTCTACAAGTTCAAGAAATGGTGGATATAAGGCAAAAGTATAGCTGGTATTACAAGAAATAAAACAAAATCACCAGGTATAGTTGAAGGAGAGAACTGAGAAAAAACTGGCAAACTCTGTTCTGTAGCCTTGGAGTTCTTGGTTCTCACTGAAATTAAGACTTCCCAGAGAGGAACCAAAGCCACCTTGATGCCCACCCTCACCCTGGTCAATAAGTGCATAGAGGACTCAGCCACTGGAATCTTATAAGTTTTCCAAAATGGCTCTAAATATAGCTGGATTGATTTGGGGCTTTAATTCCCCTATTAAACTCAGAAAAATCGGGGATGCTGGTCACCTCATTATTTGTCATTACCCTGGGTGCCCTGGCCCACGCAGCAAGGCAAGAAAAAGAAACAATAAAACAGCGACAAGAACAAAGCTAAAAGCTTGACGGGGACGGAAGGGATCATTAGTGTATTACTTTGAACACCCCAGGCCATAGAGTAAGATGAAAAACCAAACACACAAAACTGAGAAGATCGGAAAGAAGATTCATTCGCCTTTTATCCTGGATGCCCTAGCCCATGCAGTAGGACAAGAAAAAGAAAAAAAAAAAAAACGAATTAAAGGTTAGGAAGAAAGGGACTCAATAGTCACTAACTGTAGATGATGTAACTGCATAGGAAACCAAAAGGATAAACAGAAAACCATGAAAAATAAAAAAAAATGCTAAATGACTGAGGCAGATACGAAAGCAATGAGAACTCAGTCATGACACTAAACAGTAAAATACAATAAGGCCATTCCGTATTTTAAAATGGCATTCATAATACCCATAAGTCTAAAGGTGAGTAAGGATCAATCTAATAAAAGATGAACAAATCCTTCATATAAAAAAATCACATTTTTTTAGTGAAGAGAGAAAAATAAACAAATGATGAAGTGTACCATGCTCATGGACAAAAACTCAACATTTTAGTTTATCCAACAAACATATATTTAGCAATTTTTAGGGGTCAGATGGTATTGTGAGAAAAAAAATTCCTACATAATGGGATTATATCATAATGCATAGTCTATCAAATGTTAGCAAATCACATGGAGAGAAAAACCAAGACAAGTAAGGGAAGTTGGGAACACAGGCGTGGAGGGAATTGCTGTTCTATGGTAATAATCCTGAGCATGTGCCATGCGGCAGAGACCCGAGGAAGATCAGGACCTGCGCTAGAAGGCTATCGGGAAAAGTTGTTCTAGGCAGAGGGTAAAGAGCCACCAGTGCCCCACAAAGGGGTACGTCTGGATGTGAAGGATAGCGGGCAGCCATCCTAGTGTGGCTGGAGTGGGGGGTGTGCCGTGGGAATGCTGGGATTGCGGGTAGGAGAGTGGGCAGGGCAGCTCAGGCAGGGCCCTGACTGTAGGCTTTGGTCACTGGTGAAATTGGAGTCCACTGGACACTTTTTTAAAAAGGCAGCAACATTAACTTGGGTTCTGAATGAGTCAACTTCTCTGTATCGATAAACTGAAAGGGAGCAACGTGGAGACCGGGTTACAAACTGGAGGGTTTGCTGCCATCAAAGTGACCAGCATCCAAGTTCGTGACTGTGCAGGTGGGGACAGCGAGTCCAACTCCAGAAACATTTGGAGAGTGGAGACAGCAGACTGCTGATCAGTTGTACACAGAACAGGAAGGAATTGGGAAGGATGACTTCAGGTTTGGGCCAGAACCACTTGAAGGAGAGTTTTTCTGGTCCCTGAAAGGCAGAAGGCATCGGAAGGGACATGTTTCCAGGAGGGCAGCTGTGAGAAGTTTAGTTTGGAACATACAAAGTGTCAATGATCGCATTGGAAATCGTGGAATTGGAGGAGGCAGTCAGTCTAGGCTGAACATAAAAATTGGGAATTTGTCACTATTTGGAAGGAATGCTTAAAAGAGACTCTATGAAGTGCAGGTGTTAGAAATCCTGGGGTGTGCAAGGAACAGAACACGCGCGTGGAAGTAGCTCAGCCAGGCACAGTCGACTTCTGCAGAAGGGCGTGCCACCAAACCTGGCAAGCAGCCCACCTGGGCGGGCAGAAGGCCTGTGTTTATCCCTGATGTAGAGCTGCCCCTCCCCCTTACAGGAGGGGCTCAGGGTTACAGTCTACACCACAGGCTAATTTTAAAACTGTGGAGGACAAAGGGAAGGGCTATAGTTAAAGTGCCTACAACTGGCTCTAATTAAGGCTGTATTCTGAAAATGGACCACTGGACTTTCTATTTCTCACATAGGAAAGCTCTTTTCAAAGAGTGGTCCCAGGACCTGCATCATTTGTTAGAAATGCATGTTTTTTGTTCCGACCCCAAACTTAAAAATCAGGGGTGGGGCCCTGCCAATGGACAAGCCCTCCAGGCGATTCTGAAGCAAGCTGCAGTCTCCGGTCACTGCTCAGGGACTCCACCTGGACAGGGGAGGACGTTGTTTCCAGAACTGAGCCCCAGGGGCTGCCTGGGCTCAGAGGCAGGTCCTGGAGATAAGAAGGAACAGCCCAGGAGACTGAATGGAGAGCGAGTGAGGAGGATGGCCATGCCCCAGACAAATGTCCAGATTTGATGCCCTCCCACCCCAAATCTCAGAAGTTAACAGAGCTTGACAGCTGACTCTGAAATCCACATCGGGGTGTGAAGGGCCGGAGGAGGGTAAGGCAGCTGTGAGGGAGAAGCCGGCAGGATTAACCTCAGCGGCCATCGCGGGAGCTGTGGATTCACGGACGGAGAAGCAGCCTCTCAGATCAATGGAGGGGTGGACTGTTTAATAACCGGTGCAGAGACAACTGGCTAGACATACGGAAAAAGATAAATTTAGGTGCCTGCATAGCACCATATACAAAAATACCCTCCAGATGGAATAGAGGCCTGACTGCGAAAAGCAAGTGTTCGAAGGAACATGTCGGATGGTGTCTTCATTTCACTGGGACGGGGAAGAGGTCCTCAAGAAAAAAGATTAGTACAATTTGAACTCAACAAAATCTAAGGCACATAAATGATGAAAGCCAATTTCACAAATTTGGGGAAAGTGATTGCGACATGCACCAGGGGCAACGTTTCCTATCCAGAATATGCAGAGAAAGAAGATAATTTTTAAAAATGATGAGGGTAAGAAAAACCTGGAAAAATATTTTAACAAGAAATTCCTAGGGTCAGAAAACAAAGTGTACAACAAATATGACAGGAATGCTCAGCCTGGAGAGTCCGCAGGAGAAACAAGGCCGGCCCCCTGGCAGGGCATTTCCTGCAGGCCCAGCTCCAGCAGAGGGGAGAAGCCCAGGCTGCCCGGTCCCCTCTTCCCATAGGACACATGGCCACAAAGCAGTCACTTAACAACACATGTGCTCTTCTGCAGTTCTGGAGCCCAGGGGCGGAAGTCAGGGTCCTGGACACAGTCAGGGCCCTGCAGAGCTCTTTCCTCCTGGGGCTCCGGGCAGTTCCTGGGGCTGGGGAGAGTCCTGGTCCTGTCTCCCCGCAGCCGGAGCTGCGTTCCCTATCCTGGGCACTGGTCCCTCCTCCTCCACTGCCAGGGCCGCACAGCAGCTCCGGTTTCTGTCATCACTGCGCCTTCTGTCTCTGAGGCCCTGGCCCTCTCTCCGGGACCCTGATCAGACTCAGTGGGATGATCCAGGATAATCTCCGCACTAGAGATCCTTAACTTCCTCTCATCTGCAAAGCTCCTCCTGCCATGTGAGGTGACATTCCAAACTTGCAGCAATCAGGAGGTAGATTTGCTGGGAGGCGTCCTTCAGCCAAATGCACAGACCTTGGAGACAAGCCAGCTCCAGGAACACCCGCACGCCCCAGATCAGGGCGGCCACGTCCACACAGACTTCTCAACATAGGTGTCACTGGGAGTGTGCGCATGATCCACCTCCAGGTGTCTTGGGGCTGCTGTGACCAGGCACAAGAATGTTTGTGGAGCCAGTTACCATGGGAAGTAGGAAAGAAAAATGAAGAAACAAACTGGGTTTCAGAAAAAGAGTGAGTAGATAAATTGGGAGCTTATTTGAAGTAGGATGCTGTGATGGAGAAAGTAAGAGAGCTCTATGTGTATCCATAATGTGTATCAGGTGTCTGTGTAAAAAGTACCTCTAAATGAAAACTACAGAACACCAAAGAAAGAAATCAGAGAAAACCTCAGAAGATGGACAGATCTCCCTTGCTCCTGGATAGGCAGAATTAACATTGTCACAATGGCCATACTACCAAGAGTGTTATACAGATTTAATGCAATTCCTAATAAAGACAAAGACATTCTTCGTAGAAATAGAAAAAGCAATCATAAAATTCATTTGGAAAAATAAGAGACCCAGAATAACTAAAGCAATCCTTAGTGGGAAGAGGGAAGCAGGAGGCATCACTACACCAGAACTTACACTGTACTACAGAGCTATAGTAACAAAATGGCATGGTATTGGCCCCCAAACAGACATGTAGACCAATGGTACAGAATAGAGGACACAGAGACAAACCCACAGTAATACAGTTATCTCATACTAGGCAAGGTTGCCAAAAACATTCACTGGAGAATAGATAACCCATCCAGCAAATGGTGCTGGCAAAACTGGAAATTCATATGTAGTAAAATGAAATTAAACCCCTCTCTCTCACCCTGCAAAAAAATCAACTCAAAGTGGACCAAAGACTTAGGTACTATAACAGAGACCCTGCACCTAATAGAAGAAAAAGTAGGCCCAAATCTTCATCATGTTGGCCTAGGATCTGACTTCCTTAACAAGACACCTAAAGTGCAAGAAGTAAAATCAAGAATCAATAAACAGGATAGATTCAAATTAAAAAGCTTCTTCTCAGCAAAGGAAAAAATCAATAATGTGAGGAGAGAGACTATAGATTGGGAGAAAATCTTTACTACATGCACCTCTGATAAAACATTAGTCTCTAGGATATATAAAGAACTCAAAAAACTTAATACCAAAACAACGACAACAACAAATAATCAAATCAATAAATGGGCCAAGGAACTGAACAGACACATCACAGAAGAAGAAATACAATTGATCAACAAACATATGAAAAAATTTGTAACATCTCTAGCAATCAGAGAAATGCAAGTCAAAACTACACTAAGATTTCATCTCTTGTCAGAATGGCCAAGAATACAGGCAGCAACAAATGTTGGCGAGGATGTTGGGGGAAAGGTACACTCATACGTTGCTGGTGGGACTGAAAATTGGTGCAACCACTATGGAAAGCAGTATGGAGATTCCTCAAAAAGCTGGGAATGGAACCACCATTTGGCCCAGCTATCCCACTCCTTGATTTATACTCAAAGGACTTAAAATCAGCATAGTACAGTAATGCAGCCACTTCAATGTTTATAGCAGCTCAATTCACAATAGCTAAACTGTGGAACCAACCTAAGTGTCCTTCAATAGATGAATGGATAAAGAAAATGTGGCATATATATCCAATGGAATATTACTGAGTTTAAAGAAGAATGAAATTATGGCATTTGCCAGTAAACGGATGGATTTGGAGAATATCATGGTAAGGGAAATAAGCCAGTCCCCAAAAAACCAAAGGTTGAACGTTTTCTCTAATATGCAGATGCTAATTCACAATAAGGCAGTGGAGGGCACTAGGGAAGAATAGCGTTACCTTAGGTTAGGTAGAGGGAAGTGATGGGAGGGGAGAGGAGTGGATGTGGGATAGGAAAGACAGTAGAATGAAGCAGACATTATTGCTGTATGTACATATGTGACTGCATGACCAATGTGATTCTGCAACATGTTCAGAAAAATGAGAAATTATGCTCCATCTATGTATGATATATCAATGTGCAAAAATGCATTCTATTGTCATGTATAACTAATTAAAACAAATTTTTCAAAAAGTATCTTGCAAAAGCAGGGTTATGACTGTACTTAGGTAACTGCAAAAGCACACGGAACTGTGGGCACCGTGACCAGTGCACACTGTCTTGTCAGCCTAATAATCCAAGAAATAATAAAAAAAAATGGTCTCAGGAGAGTTGTGACTTTGGGGACAAGGTTGGAGGAAAGGAGCAGACATTTTTTTCAAATGGTAAAAGAATGGCACAGACCTCTTTTAATTCTGGTAGGATTCATAGGTTCCTATGGCACTGCTTCCTGGACTCCCCACTATCACCTGCACTGGGAAGCATGATGCAGACCCCACGTGAAGCCTTTTTCTTCCCACTCATCAGCCAGAGGCTCCACAGTGTTGACAAACAGGCACCTTTCAGACACACTTGGGGCACCTCGACACATCTGTGGGAAACCTCACACACACCTGGGGCACCTCGACACACCTGGGGCACCCCAACACACCTGGGGCACCTCACCTTGCATCTCTAGCATCCACTCCCTTTTCTCTGGTGTCAGCTCCCAGGTTTCCTTCCTAACGGTGAGCCCCTTCCCTGACTTTCCTAGTGAACTCTGGGCCCCACATGCCATGTTTTGCCCCCAGGAAGGTGAATGCTGCTCAGAATGACTCAAGATGGGAGCAGACCCGTGTGGCACAGCGCCACCTGTCAAGGACGCTCCTAGGAGTTCCGGTGTCTGAACACCTCAGAGTCTTCCCTGTCCCATTGGATTTCTGATTTTACCAACTCCCATCATTTTCCTTCACACCCGTAGTTGAGCTGCAGTCTGATTCTTTACTTGCACACAGAGGACTCTACACCTACACCCTTCCCTCCGCTCCTCCCCATATAGCAAGATCCCCTCCTCCTTCCTGCAATGCTGCCTGCTTTGGGTACACCATAGCCCTCCTACGAGGGTGCCCGAGAATCTCCCTCTGGTACCAAGGGGATGGGGCTTCTGCTTGTCCTCTCTCTTGGGTTCTGGACGGCCACCCTCCCATGCAGACCAGCCCCCTTGGGCTGAACAGCCTCCTGTGGAGCAACCGCAGGGTCCTTGCCTGGTTCCCGCTCTGTACCTTGGGCGCCTACTTGTACCTCTTTCTCCGGCCTCCGGGTCTCGAACTGTGCGGGATGCCTGTGAAATCTGGTCCTCACCCAGATGTGATGTAGAAGGGCCGAGTGTCCGTGTCCAGGCCCACTCTTGTCCTAGGTGGATTAGTAGCTGAAGAATGAATGTGTCTCCCTTGGGCTTCCTGATCCAGCCTCTGGGAGATGCCCATAGACAAACTCTGGGGAAAATCCTCCAGCAGCAAGTCCCCATGACAGGATAGACACTGCCCTTGGCCCTGTCCCTCCCTGTCCCTCAGGCCACTCTCTGCCATCACATTTCCACCGCGTGGACCTTTGACTCAACCTCCTTTTTCTTGTGCTCATTTTTACTGTGCAAGTTTTCAAACAGACCTGAAAACACATAATAAACCCTGGCTCCTGATGCTGTCTCACCATGAGCCTCGGCCAGGCTTGTGCCACGGGTGGCCACTCCCCTCGCCTCCTCCCTCCACGTTCCACACTCCTCCCCTGCATTTCACCCTGAAATCCTTCAAAGGACCAGACCTCTTTTTTAATATGACCTAATAACATCACATCTAAACTATTGATGACTTCCCATTATTGTCAAATAGCGATTGAATGCCCGGATTTCCTAATGCTTCATAAATATGCATTGATATTTAATTTGCTTGAATCAAGATTTTAAAATGTCCATTCTGGATTTGGTTGTGCTTTTTCTGTGGTCTCCTTTCTGCATCCCCTCTCTCCTTCAGCTCCTGGCATGGATTGATGGAAGGTTGGGTCATCGGCCCTGAAGGATCTGCTGGGAGACGGAGAGAGCCATCCCCCAGTGCCGTGCACCAGGCCCTCTGGGGGACGCAGAGCCAGATTCACAGAAGAGCTAATGAAGCAGAAGTCACAGGCCCTTTCTGGGCCTTGTGAGCCTGGAGCTGCTGAGAGCCATGGAATGTTCTAGCTGGGGAGGGGAAACCAGGCTGTGGTGGGGACTTACATCCCCAGTAACAAGGCCAGATATCAGAAGGAAGGGGCTGGACTCTGAGGGCTGACATAGTGTATTGCGACTGACATTCTGGTTTTAAGTGAAGTTCATTTTCTTGCCTACCTTCCGTTTTAAAGAAGGCTCTGCAAGTTCTCTAGTCACCTTGAGGCCCCAGGAGCCTGGCTTTGCCTGACCAAGGGAAGTGGCAGGTGGGGAGGGTGGGTGCATGCAGGAAGTGCCTGTGCGCCAACGTATCAACACGTACCTGAGTGTACACATGGGCAGCGATTCCTGCAGGCTCTGGGCCTGGCTCAGGCCCAGGCTTGGGAAGTTGCAGGGTCTTGGAAGGAGAGGTGGCGTCCATAGAACAGGACTCGGGGTTCTTGCTGCAGGGCCAGATGCACTTGGCTGTCACCTGGGGTCTCAGGCCTCATGTCTTTGGTCCCCAGCAGGTTCCACTTGGGATAGCAGAGGCTTCTGAGGCTCAGCCTGTGCTCTCAGGAGGGGCTGGGGCTGAGACGGCCACCCTACTCCAGCCGGAGCCCTAGTCCTCTCAGACACACCTCAGAGAGCCCAACAGCTCCAGCCCTGCACCTGGAGGCCCAGGTGGCCTCTAGATCCTCCGCCACCCCAGGGAGGAAGAGAAGACAGGAGGCTCCCAGGGCCCGCGGCCACCTCCCTGTGATGGCTGAAGGTCTGCAGTTCATCCACTCGGCCTCCTTGTGGGTTCTGGGGAGGCTGGTGAGAAACACCAACGGGAATGCTCAGCCCAGGCGGGATTTGCTCTGAAAGCGAGGTACTCCTGCGGCCTCAGCAACAGCCTTCCTGCTAATTGCAGTTTATAGTTGGTTGTTTAGAACAAATTGGCTTCCAGTGCATTGTCATGTTTTGGCAGGGAAGTTGAAGTAGCGGGGGATGTTTCTGCTGCATGGTGATATTCATTAATCAGAGCTCATGTCTAATGGGCTCTTCTGAGGGGTCTGTTTCAGAAATCTGGCTATAAATAAACACCGTCTTAAGGGGAAACAAAGCCCCCTCCTCCTGTGCACCAGAGGCTTCTGGGGAGGGGGCACGGAAAGCCTGTGGGGCTGGGTTTCCTCCATCTGCCCCTAGAGTGCATGGAGGACTGGCTCAGAGCTAACAGAGACCCCAAGCCAATGGGGGGCCCTGGGATAATGGGGGGCCTTGAGCTAATGGGGGGCCCTGAGCTAATGGAGGCCCTGAGCTAATAGGGGGCAGTGAGCTAATGGGGGCTCTGAGCTAATGGTGTGCTCTGAGCTATTGGGGGGCTATGAGCTTACGGGGGCCCTGAAATAATGGGGGGCACTGAGCTAATGGGGGCTCTGAGCTAACAGGGGGCCCTGAACTAATGGGGGGCACTGAGCTAACGGGGGGCTCAGAGATAACAGGGGGCCCTGAGCTAACGGGGGCTCTGAGCTAACAGGGGGCTCTGAGCTAATGGGGGGCTCTGAGCTAACAGGGGGCCCTGAGCTAACAGGGGGCCCTGAGCTAATGGGGGCCCTGAGCTAACAGGGGGCTTGAGCTAATAGGGGCTCTGTGCTAACAAGGTGGATGCAGAGATCAATACAACAGGAAGATTCGGATCCTGTTCTGGGCTTTGCCTGAGATTCGGATCAATTCCACAAATATTAACCTGTGTCTCTTCTGTGTGGACACAGGAGAAAAGCCCCATAGGCCTTGGGGAACAGCCTGGTCCCCACAGCTCCCAGTGTGACAGAGGGAACAGAGGATGCTAGAGTGAAGGGCGCAGCCAGGCCGGTGGCCCAGGCCCCTGGCTCCAGCACTCGGGGTGCTCTCCTGGCAGGGGCCGCGTGCCCTGGGAACAGGGCTGCAGCTGGGCAGGGTGTGAGAGTGGTGACAGGGACATTTTCCCGCACCCTGTCCTGCATCTTATTCTGCCCTTGGGCTCTGGGCTCCAGCCACAGCATCCAGGTGGTGGGAAGTGACCCCTGCGGGCAGTCGGCCGGTGGGAAGGGCTCTACTTCACACCTCTTGGCGGCCCTTTCTTAGGCTGGCTTCAAGGACACCCCTTGGAAGGTCCCTAGACTCACCACCTGAGTTTGGCAGTTTGCCTGGCCACCCGAGCGCCTGCCACATGTCCTTCTCCTCTGCAGTCCTCGCACTCTGGCGGTTGCCTGGCCTCCCCGTGGGTCCCTGCGGGGTCCTGGCCCTATCACGGCCGTCAGGTCTCTGCCGAGGGCCTCCTTCGTGCAACAGGGGAGGTGGTGTCCTGTTTCCCGCCCTGCACGGTGCCCCATGTGCAGGAGGCCCCCAGCGTTTGCCATGCTAGAGAGGGGGCACCGCAGGCCTGGAGTGGCACAGGGGCTGGGTCCAGGGGGACGAGGGGCCGTGGGGGAGCAGCAGCCACACAGGGGACTGCAGCCACACAGACACTCCGCTTGTCCCTCGAGGAAGCCGCGAAAACCTGAAAAAGAAACGTTTGCTTGTTGACCACGCCTGGGTTTTACTTAAAGAAAAATAATGCCTCTCCTTGTCACGACGAAGGGCTCAAATCACGCTGAACCTGCACCGGTGACTACAGGCTTTAACTGCGAAACTACTTAAAAACACAAGCAAAAAAGGAAGGTCATACCCAGAAGGGACCTGGAACCCAAGAGCTGATTCCAGAAATAAAATGTGGGCAGAGCCGGGAGGAGGGATGCTCCTGGCCCTGATTTGCTGGCTACAGGGCTAAGTTCCGGAAAGAAGGAAGTGAGCAGAAGTCTGCTGAGGGGATCAGAAGAGCTCACCACTTTGTAAAGGAAGCAACCTTCCACTGGGACACTGACATGATGATGGGGCTGTGGCAGCCACCATGTGACAACATTCAGTACATGTGACAAAAATCAGTGCAGCAGAGGGGCAAGAGCGAGATGGCTGAATAAAGCCATGAGTCTGATGGCACGGGAGAGCCCAGACTGGCAACCAGCCACCTCCTGAAGACACACTGTGTCTGCTGCCACATACTGTTTAGCCACTAGAGTATGCTTGGGGATTCCCACTGCTCACAGATGGACATTTTTCCCACTGAGATTGACACTGGGCGAGGCCCCTGGGTGCATGGTTTTGCTTTGTTTTGCAACAGGGTGCCGCAGTCTGGCTGGGCACAATCAGGAGCCACTTGTCAAAAGAAGCTAACTTTATTTTTAGAACCACACACACCAAACAAAACAGCCTCTCAGGAAAAACCCTCAGAGCCTCAACTGCCACCACCAGCTTTCCACAAGCCTCTCTCTCCCACACAAGCTTCTCCCCACCTCCCACAATCCTCCTGCTCTTGAGGCCGATTGGCTGGGTCACATGGGCGGACCCAAAAAAGTCCCCCAATGAGCAGCTCCGTGGTCTGAAAGGGCAGGGAAACAGCCCAATGAGCATCACCGCAGAGGAGCCAATCAGCTAGATGTTGCTGGGGCCGCTGTGAGCCAATCATCAGCCAGCAGCTGGAAGTTTGCTGGCAGCTGGAAGTTTGCTGGGGCCCCTTTGGCTGTGGCTCTCAACAACAGGGTGTGGAGGCGGGCCTTGAACTTGCAGTCCTCCTGCTTCAGCCTGGAGTCACCGGGATCCCAGGCATGAACTACCACCGGGCCTGGCACGGTTGTATGTTTTAATCTGAATCACACCAGGGGTTAATTCTGTGCTGGGCTCTGAGCAGAGATGGATGACTGCGGGAAACAGGAAGAAGTGAAGTTTGGGCATCCCCCATGCACCCTCCGGTGGGCGTGAAGGCGTCCCTCTGTGTGCCCTGGGACTGCCACGGAGGCTGCAGTAATTGCTGTGATTGATGGCTTGTCCTGGGCTCCTGCTGTGGTTCCCTTTAATAATCCTCCCTGGAAAAGATCACAGCTGTTATTAGGCTGCCACAAAACACCGATGACCTCCCTGTGGCTTCCTGACCAGGCTCCCGTGGGCCGTGCAGTTCTGCTTGGTGGGGAGCCCCCACCCAGAGGCAGCCGTCAGTGACCTTTACGCTTAGAAACCCAGTTCATTGCCTGGAGTTCCAGAACCCAAGGGGCTGACCATGCTCCCGACCCCCACCGTCTGGGACTGAGAAGCGAGTGCTCTGAGACAGCCTGAGCTGGCCAGGCGCCTCCGGCCCTGGCTCAGGGTGCTCAAGGACCATCTGCACGCAGCCCAGCCTCAGCACCCCTGTGTGCACACAGTGGTTTTGACAGAGCCCTGCCACGGGGTATGGTGCCAGGCACCCTGCGTGCAGTGGGGACCTCAGCTCCCACCAGGAGGGGAGGTGGACAGCTTCTCGGAGGAAGGGATGTTGCAGGCAAGACCTCAATCAGGGTTTCTGCTTCACCACACTGTGGCCCCAGGTGGGGGCTGTCCCTGAGGTGTTAGCCAGGTAAACAGGTGGGAAGTGGGTGTCTTCAACGCCCAAGAAGGGCAGATGAGGATGGCTGTGGTGGAGAGCCAGGGCCCGAAGAGGGGCTGACACTGAGGCTAAGGTGGGAGGGACGTGGGTGGCCCAGGGCCTGGGGGGCCACAGCGAGCCAGGCTCTTATCCTCACATCAATGGGATCCCGGGGGCTGCAGACAGCACCCTCACCATGTCCAGCAGGGCTCCCTGACTCGGTGGGCTGTCCATGTGCAGGTGGCCCAGGGGAGCCAGGCATCTGGACTCAACCCAAGGGTATCTAAGGCTGGGCAAAGCCCCCTGGCTCAAGGTCTCAAAGCCTCCCAGGGTGTCTATTGAAACACAGTCTCCCCCTGTGCCAATGGAGTGGGAAACGGGCTGATTTCCTCTCCATCAGGCAGCAATAAGAAATAGGTAGCATCTCTCTGTGGCAGGGTGACTAGAGGCTGCAGGGATAGCAGTGAGACTCAGGTGTGGACCGGACAAGGCGCTCTCTCCATGCCTGTTTTTCAGACTCCCTATCTTCTCTGGTGAAGGTAGCTCCTGCTCACTGTTGCCATGACGACCCATAGAGCATGACGTCATCCAGTTTCCTCTGGGGCCTTGTGCCCGATGCTCCCGCCCTGTGTCATCCCCTTCACACACCGCGCGGCTCTGTCTACGTGGCTGCTAGGATCCTGACGTGGCGTCACTCCCTCTGATGTGGGGTCGTAAGGCACTTGGTGTCCAGCTTGGTCTTGCTTCCTCATCCTCAGCCACCCCTCTGGGCCAAGCCAGCAGGATGAGATGAGCGCAGACCTGGAGGCTGGTCTCCTGTCCTTTGTCCAGCCCTCAGATGGCGGTAGTCCAGCCGCAGGAGACTTTGAGAGCCTCGAACACCCAGCCAAGCTGCTTGGCAATTCCTGGTCCATAGAACCACCTGGGAATGAATGCGTGCTGTGGTGCGGGCCTGGCCTGGGGAGGAGGGGTTACACAGCAGGTGACTGATCCAGCACCTCTGCGCCTCCGATGAAGGAGGAGACGAGTGTCTGCCCTTTGTGTGACCATCTGTTTACCCAAGAACATCAGGCGCTGGGAGGCGTCTGGAGGTGAGAGCCAGACTATCTCCTCCTGCTTCACTCTGTGCCACCCCAGTGCACCGTCACCGCGCCAGGGGGCGTTCCAAGTGTATCTGGGGTTGGTCCCATGTGAGGAGGCAGTGGACAGAAGGTGAAGGGGGATTCACCAGTCATAGCCCATAAGCTCTTGCCAAGGAGAGCCCAGGAGCTGTCTCCCGTTTCCAGTCTAAGCCGAGGTTGTCCGTCCATCTCGAGTTGGTCTTGTATCTGGGTTTAGATAAGCTCCTGTTTCGTTCCCGCAGGTGGACATCTGGTTTCCCCAAATCCGAGTGTTCCGGACTGCCTTTCCCTGTGGCTTCTCAGTGCGCCTAAGGTAGTGACTCAGCGTGACCAGGAGGTCCTCTGTCCTGGATGACGGTGACGTGCTGGCTTTTGAGCCAGCTCCTCACTGTTGGGCAGCTGCAATCTATAGGACAATTTGAGATGAGCAGGAGTGACCTTCTGATGTGGTTTCATTCTCAGGGTTGCTTTGGCTAGGCAGACTCTTTCTTGTTCCAGAAATTTTAGAGGCATTTTATTTCTTTTTCCATGAAAAATGTCATTAGAATCTCGACAGGAATTGCATTAAGTCCGTAGGTCGCTCTGGGCAGTGTGGACATTTTAACAATGTTAATTCTTCCCGGACATGAACACAGGCTACCTTCCCATTTACTTTCTTCTGCCTGTATTTTATGATCTTGGTGTGGGGATCCTTTAGCCCCCTTGGTCCAGTTCCTTCATAAACATGGTCATCCTCAGTCTTGGTAAAGGAAAGGCAGCTGACCTGCACGCTGAGTGTTGGTTCTCAGTCTTACCCAGTTTGTTCACTGCTTCTGACCTCTTTGTGCAGCTCTCAGCATTGCCTACGGACCCGATCGCGCCGTCGACACAGAGGGGCCATTTCACTTCTCTGACTGCATGTCTGGTGCTTATTTTTCTTGTTCTTTCTAGTACTTCCAGCACCAGCAAAAGCAAAAATCAACAAGTGGAACTAAGTCAAGCGAAAAAGCCCTTCACAGCGAAGGAGATCGTCAGCCACACCAAAGGCAGCCGCAGGTGGAGGAGGGTGTCCGTGAAGGAGCAGCCAGCCAGGGGTCAGGATTGAAAATACACAAGGAAACACGCAGCTTAGTAGCAGAAGTAAGCAAATAACTTCATTAGAAAGTGCAAAGGACCTGGGAAAGCATTTCTCCAAAGAGACACACAAAGGTACAGCCTGTATGGAAAGGTGCTCAACGTCGGACACCCGACAAACGTGGACCCAAGTTTAAGGAGAACCAGCGTACCCCATCAGGATGACTGTGGGCAGACAGAGCAGGAGACCCCCACACTGGGAGGGGTGAGGAAGGAAGCCACGGACACTGCTGTGTGGATGGGCATCGGTGCTGCCCTTGTGGACAATCACACGAAGCTCCCTCAAAAACTTAAAACAGAGCTGTACGGGATCCAGCGGCCCCTCTTCCAATGTAGGTCCAAAGGAGACGGAGTCCGACCCCATGGAGGGAGGTGACTGTGCTCTCACACCTGCAGTGAGGTTGACAGTAGCCAAGACACAGGAACAATTTACGCATCCATCAAGAGGTAAGGAAATGTTGAAATTTGGGGCACACACACAAGCACACCACACACACACACACACACACACACACGCTCTCACACTTACACAGAGGGCACAGTGGTGTATTATTCAGCTTTGGAAAGAGAGATCCTGCCATTTGACACAGCATGAATGGACCGAGTACATTATGTAAATGAGCTAAGCCAGGCACGGAAAAACAATACTGCATAATGTGACTGATACGCAGAATCTACCAAAGTCACAGGCATGAAATCAAAACAAAATGGCGGCTGCCAGTGGTGGGGGTGGCAGGGAAAGGGGAGATGCAGGTCAAAGGGGGCAAAATTGTAGTCACAGCGCACGAGTGGCACTAGAGGTCTGATGTGCAGCCAGGGAGTGCAGGTGACAATGATGGCACATTGGACACCAGGCATCGTCCAAGAGGCTCTCACCTGCCACATCCCATGCAAGGGAAACTCGGTGAGCTGACGGCTTGCTGATTCTCTTGTCTGTGTGATAATCTCACTCTATCTACAGTGCAATACACACGCACATATTCACATGCACGTGGGTCCATGTGTATCTCCCATCATGTCATATGGCTTAAATGTGTGCAATAAAAAAGTTAAAAACAAAATAGAACTTTCTACATGAGAAGAACCCACCCTCCTGGGCCACCACCCCATTCCCACGCTTCTCCAGCCTTTGTGACCAGGAACCTGAAGTGAGAGCCATTCACCTTGTCCCCAGCCCAGCTTTGGATTTTTATTCCAAAGAGTTAAATGAGAGTCCATGAGATTCCTCTTTCTTAAGTGAAAATTCATCCCTTTGATCATATGAAAGATGAAAATAAAGACAATTATGGAAACAGTGTCACCAAGATGCGGATCTGGGACCACAGCTTAGCAAGTATCCCACAGTCCGTTTCCCTCAGAGGTTCTTAGAGAAGTGAATGGTTCAGAGGCAGAAGAACTAATGTCTGAAAACTTTGAAAGCTAAATGTGGTGGTGTTCTTTGGCTCATATTTCCATATTTATGCGCCTGGTTTCAATATATTGATTTAGCTTATCAGTAAAAAATCATGATTTGCCTCCCATCCTCCATAGCCTTCCGAGGCGTGCTCCTTCACTTCCAAGTCCTGCCAGGTCTTCAGGATGTGTCCACCTAGATGTGGCCAGCTCTGCCCAGCATCTCGTCTGTTCAGTGTTACTGCATCCATGGGAGCCTCTGTCTAGCCTGCACCTATGAGCTCGGAACACTGAGATACTTCATTTAATTTTTTTTTTTTTATTTATAGGTGGACACCATATCTTTATTTCTTTTTTAGGTGGTGCTGAGGGTTGAACCCCGTGCCTTACATGTGCTAGGTGAGCGCTCCACCATGAGCCCCAGCCCCAGCCCCACTAAGACACTTCTAATGGTCTCTCTCCCCAGGCTGCGCTGTACAGGGCGTGTGGGTCTGTGTGTCCATCCTCTGAAAGGCAGGACGTTCTCTCCTTCCAGAGCAGCACTTAGATGCCCCAGCAGGTACCTCTGTTCCACCAAGTTCATGGCCAAGATCTCTGTGGGCTGCACCGATGCTTCTCACCTAACGCCCAGCAGGCAGAGCAAGGGCCAGGCAAGGCCGGAGGTCCTCCTCCCTGAGGCTTTGGCACCACCACTTCTAGAAGCCCTTTTGTTGACTCCTTGAAGAACTACCAAGGACAACAAGTCCAGCCAAAAAACAGCCAGTGCTGCTTCAGAACAAAGCAGTCACAATCCCGGTGGGTGGACATGAGGCCATTGCTCTCTGAGGCTGTTGGACCCTCTGGTCTCTCCCAGGCTGTCTGTCCTCCCTCTCCTGGTAGGAGCAGCAGTAGGGTTAGAGGTGGCCAGGGAGGGGAAGGGTGGGCAGAGCTCTCCAGGCACAACCGGGTCCTTAATTACACTGGAAATCGTTGGCCCTGGTGTTAACACACTCCTGAGTGGCGGGTGTGCAGAGAGCCTAGGGGCTTGATGAATTATGTAGCAGGCATTTTCCTTCACAAGAATTAGTGTTTATTGATCAGTTTCCAAATATATGTGTGTGTGTGTGTATGTGTGTGTGTATTGTTTAGAATTTGGGAAGAAATAGCTGGCAAAATGGTCTTTCCCTTTGAGAATGACTCTTTATTTGTTCTTGTCAAGAAGTTATACAATGTTGGCAAGCTGAAGTTGAGCAGAGGACTCTAACTTACCAAGTCCAAAGTATGAACGCTCCAGGGTGCTTGCTGCAAGGACTCAGAGACTCTGAACTGAAGCCAAGGAAGCCACAGCCACCCAGGCCTTTGTGACCAGCCAACTCCCTGGGAGGACCCAGGAGAAAGCAGCCCGGGGACTGGTGAGGCCCGGCCATGAGGTGGTCAGGAGGCTGCCCATCCCATGTGGTGGGAGGAGGCTGCTGGTCCCTCAGGAGACTGGGCTGTGAGGAAGGCCCTGGCCAGTGCAGCCCCTGTGGGCAGCCTCCCCACGAGCGGGGAGCCTCTCCAGGATGAAAAGGCGTTGTTTGTTTTTTTTAAACCCAGAGCCTTAAACTCTGGGCAGCCAGAAGAGGCTGGGATCTTACTGCACAGTCAGCAGTCCTGCTGTTTTGGGGACCCCGGGGACATCCAGGTGTGACTCTGCAGAGGAAGCTGTGGGACACTGTCCCCACATGCCTTCCTGGAGGCTTTCTCGTGGACACTGGCTGACACTGGCCTCTGGCTGGCGTGGTATGATTCCTCTCCTGCCTGACTCAAAGTTCCAGAATAAATCCAGCAGAAAGCACATGAGCCGTGGCAGGTCCACAGTCTTACAATGAGCTTTCTTTCATTTAATCCATCCGTCCATCCGTCCGTCCATCCGTCCGTCCGTCCATCCTTTATCATTCACCCTGAGTTCACATCACATGTTCACTTAGACTAGCTGCCACACACCCTCTATAGGAGACAAGACAGAAACGTGTGCTGGACGGTGAGGGGCACACTCAGCCCCACGTGCCCCCCAGGCCTCCTGGACTGTGGGAAGGTGAGAGGCGTGGCCAGGGATGAGAGAAGGCAGAGCCAGCCCCGGGGTGGCTACGGGGCCACCTGCGAAGGGGACGAGGAGGGCCCAGGAAACACACTTCAGCTGGCTCTCCTAGTGCCAGCAGGCAGCCTCCCCTCGCTCTGCGGATCTCCATCTCACTGAGTGGCACGTCCTCCCGGGGTGCAGTCATGTCCAGCACAGCCTGGGGTGGTGGACATGGGGCAGAAGAGAGTTGGCAAGGAGCTGGGACAGGTGTGCCGTCACACTCAGGCTCTGCCTGGGAGGGAACCAAGCTGCTCACTGCCCTCCACCCACAAAGGGAAGTAGCTGGGCACAGTGAGCGGGGGCATGGCCAGTGAACTGCGGGTTCCCGAGTCATGTCCAAATTTACAGGGCCAGGACTGTCCTGGGAACGTGAGCGGCATCTCCACCTCCTCCTAGCACTCCATCAACCTCCTTTCTGATAAGGCTTGAGGCTACACAGCACCATCAGCACCGCCATCTTGTGCCCATCCTGACAGCCCAGGAATCGCTCAGGTTTTCATTCTCAGCCTCACCCGGTTGATGAGGTGCAGAGCTGCACCAGTCCAGGCTGGCGAGACACTGAATGATGTGGGACTACAGCTTTGAACTGTCCTGGCCAGAGCTGCTCAGGAGATGTCAACAAACCTCAGAACTTCAGCCTGGCAGAGGCTGGACCTCTGGGTGAAGGCTGCATCTCCAGGCAGAGGCACCGTCCCACCTGAGGGTGCTTAAATTCAGTCTGAGGCCTGGATTCATACAAATGCTGTTCTCACGTTTGGCAAGAATGGCAGACGGTGCTGAAAGCATGCGCTTGACAATCAGGCCCTGCCCTGCCCTGCTGCTCCACAAGTGTAAATGGTGGTGTGCACACAGGAGTTAGGTTAAGACCCTCCCCTCGGCTGCTGGGCGGCATGAACTCCCGGGAGCTCTGAGGACCCTGAGGACACACTTGGCCTCTCTGATCCTCCATTGCTTCAGGGGTGAAATGGAGGGTTTAGAGGGTGCTGAGGACTCTCCCAGCCATGCCATCATGGTCCAGGCTCAGGTGACTCCCGGCTGGTCTCAGGGGAAGACAAACAAGAGGCTTCAGTGTGACAGGTGACAGGGATGGCCAAGCCTCATGTGCACCACATTTGAGAAAGAGGAAGCTCCCCATGTCTCGGGAAGCTCCCCCGTGGGCTCCGTGTGACTTCTGTGGCGTCAGCACTGGGTGACTCCCTCTTGAGCAGCAGCCTTGGGGGCCTGGGCTCAGAGCTTCCTCTGGTCACCCCCAGGGATAGGACTTAATCATGAAATAGCTCCTGCCCTTGGCTTTCATCTCAGGCTTGCTTTCTCCTTGTGGCAAAGGGACGCTGCTTGACCATTCGAGGCCATGATTTAGCCTCCTTTTGATGTAATTTGTTTTAGAATTTGAAGTTGATTTGATTCCAGAAAAAAAAATATTAAATAAGTGGCTGAATTTGAGGAACTACTGAGTGTTTTCATTTTCTTTGTCCTGTTTTGTTTCGTTATTTTTTAAAAATCTGAACAGAATGCAAAGTGTCCAGGAAGACACAACCTTTTCTATCCGTGAAACACTGTCTTTGGAAAATCATCCATTTCCCTGGCCCTAGATCCTGGAGTACAAAGAGCCAGGGACCGAAGGGGACTGACCTGACCAAGGGGAAGGGGACACCAGGACGAGGAGTAGGCATGGGGATCCTGTGTGAGGACCAGGTCGCCCCAGAGCAGAGCTCAGGATGACAGTGACCACAGGGCAGAGGGAGCCCCCGAGCACAAAGGTGAGGATTAAAGTCAGCAGGCAGCTCCCAGGAAGGAGGGCTGGGGAGACCCTGTGAGGAGCCTGGGCAGCAGCAGGGAGCAGACCTCCCGTCTTCTCTGAGAACTTAGCAGAAGGCTGGCAGCCCTGCTCTCCCCGCCGGGCGGGGGCTTTGTGCTGCAGATGAACGTGCTGAGGCCTCCCCCTTCCCTCTGTCAAACATTATTTTAAAATATTTGCTCACTTACCCGAAGCCTCCATCTGCTCACATGACACCCACCAGCCTTGAGAAGCAACCCCACCCACCCATCCCTCCGAGGCGCTGGAGCCCCTGGGGAGCAGACATGGGACAGCCTGGTGGCCCTCTGCTGGTGTCCCCGGAGTCTGACTGTGCTGTTCTCAGTGGCTGGGGGGTGGGGGCTGCAGCTGGGGGCTGTGGTCTTTCTCTCTTCAGTGGATTGGGAACTGATCAGAGAATGTGCCTGAGAGTGGAAGTGGAAAAGATGGAGATTTACTTGCCACCACTGTGATTTTCTCTTTGGAAAATCTCCTCTGTCACAGAAGCCGGCGAAACATCCTGACAGGGGCAGCTGGGGAGGAGCTATGTGACCCAGAGCTGTGTTGAGGGGCTGCTGACCTTGCTCTGGCCACATTGCTTCCTGAGCTCTGCAGAACTGCTGGCTCTGGGTGGTCCCCGTCCTGCCTACAACCCTCGTCTCCACGCGGGATCCCCCCCACCCCGTTCCAAACGCAGGATTGCCTCTGACCTCATGTGAGGAAGGGCCCTCCTTCCCCCTGGAAGAGGCTGACTGGCCATGGTGGACGGCTGACCCTCACTGGTCTAACTGGCTGGAGTCACTCACTGCAGAGGGCTTAACTCTCAGGCCTAGAGCCACCCTGCTGGGCCAGCCGTCCTCACCGCATGGAAGGAGAAAATGAAGGAGGGCACAAGGAGGCAGAGGAGGTGAGCACCAAGATGAGACGGAAGCCCAGGCAGAGATATGGAGCTGGCCAGGTGCCCTGGGAACCCAGACCTCGTCTGAGGCAAGCCCAGGGCACCAAGGGACTGAGCAGATGGGGCAGGTGATGGGCGAGACTGCCGGAGGCTCTAGACTCCTTGGCATCTGAGGTTGGCCACATCCTGTCCACACGTCCATCCTGCCCTGGGCTTCTGTGGGATTCCTTATCCCTTTCCAATAAACCCTCCTCTGTTCCTCCAGCTGCCTACTGGCTCCTCCCTGACCCAGACTCTCTGGGTGGAGTCTCTTCAGATGCCCGTCCCTCTCTCCTTTCTACTGTCCCTGGAGACTCCAGGGCGCGCTCCACCCGCCCCCTCCCTCTCATCTCTGCCCCTGGAGTCTGGTTCTGTGCTGCTTCCCACACTCGGAATTCTCCACACTCAGTCATTTCCCTCCACCTTTATCCACTGCGTCAGCCATGGGAGGACAGCCACAGAAAGGACTGTAAAGTGGGTGTCCCACGAAGCTTCTAATGCTGAAGACGGCGTGGGTGAGCACCGGTGAGCCAGAGGCCCCATCTTTTCTGAGCGACACTGAATAAAATACTTGTTAAATCTTTAAAGTATACTTTTGTCTCAAAAGACAGTAAAAATAAAACCAACAACAACCCTGAGAGCGACCAGCAGCCCCGAGGTGCACAGCTCAGGGGAGAGGGGCAGGGCGTCCACCTGTGCTGCTGACCCAGGGGACGCTCCTGAGTTCAGCTTTCATGCTGCAGTCACCTGGGGGGCAGGGCCTGCTCTGTGTGGGGCAGAGGAAAAGGTCTGTCTTGATGGTGTGCTGGCCCCTATCGCAGTGTCCCTACCTGTCTAGCCCTAGGCTGGGGACATCCTGTGAGGTGGCCCCGGGGGAGATGGCTGTGCTTCAGGAGCAAGTCCTCTTTGGAGGAGCCAACTAATCCAGAGCCCTCCTCATGACCCAAGAAAGCTTCCAAAAACAGAAACTTGCAGTCAAAAATCACAAGTAACAATTTGGAAAAGAGACCATGAGCTGGAGTCAGTAGAATAACCCACAGTAGATGTGGGCCCCAGGAATTCAGATCTCAGAGTGACCAGACACAGAAGGAACACAAGCAGGCTGAACGTGCCTGACGGAATGCAGGCTGGACGTTAGGAGCATGAAGTATCCACGCAGAACAGGAATTCAGAGAAACAGAGAGCACGGGCAGTGATTAAAAATCAGAAATGCATTGGATGGAGTCAGTGGATAAAAGGGAAGGGGAATGAGGGAAGTGGAGAGAATTCTGAGAAGGTCTGAATGTGGAACAGAAGGTCAGGGTGGCGAGCACAGGAGGACAGAGAGGGCAAGCATGCCACTGCGGTGGAGGGGACCTCAGGGCGGGAGCACGATTCTCCAGATGCTAAGAAGAACCTTACGCAGACGGCAGAGGAAGGCAAAGAAGAGATGTTCTCACAGCCACAAAAGGGAGAGAAATCGTAATTCAGACAGAGGTGCAGGATCCTGGATGGAAGATCTAGGAGATCAGGAGAAGGGTGGCGACAGGCACAGGGCGGTCAGGAATCTGAACGGCTTGTGCAGGGGGCTGCTGGCTCTCCACGGCTCCACGTGGAAAGTCCCACTGCGCTGGGGAAGGGGGCCCCAGAGGAGCTGCGCGGGATCTTGAGCGCCACCCTCCCCAGCCGGCCATCAGCAGTGTGATCCTTCTCAACTGCCAGGATGGGGAACCCCCCAGCAGCACGTGGCCGAGCCCTGGGGTCGGGCGGGTGAAGTGCAGGACGCGTATTTCCACCAGTGGCATTTCCACACTCGTCAGGACGGGACCCAGAAAGTGGAGGAGCGAGAATCATCACAGAATGAGCTGTGAGGAGAAGGAATCCTCTGTGTGTTGTCTCAGGTGCTGGAACCCAAGAGAAAGAGACAGACCCAGGACGAGAGGTGGGGGGGAGCTGACTGCCGGGCCAGCTTCTGATGGAGGTGAAGATCATGTGACTTAATGTGACCTCCGGAGTGCTGGTGACTTCAACAGTGGACCAGCCACAGAGGCAGGGACTGACCAGACTTGGTTATTTTGACATTTTATAAACCTTAGGGTAGCAGGCAAAATAATAGAGGTAAGTGAACAACTTCTGAACTGATGAAGAGAAAAGATGACACAGCGTGGTTACTATGCCCCAAAATCCAAGAAAAGAGAGGAAATGCAGACTGTGTGGCACATAAACGCACTCACTGGAGGGTGAAATAAACCTGAGTGTGTGACGGATGGTGTGTGATATGAATGTTCTAAAGGATTTGCTTGAAAGAGAACCAAGATGGCTGGACTGGATTAAAAGCACTGGCTTTTCTATTTCTGATGCATATTAAATGCAGAGGATGTGGAGAGCTTGCATCAGAGAGATGAAAGGAAATGATCACGAAAATGATAGCCAAGTGCAGCTGAGGTAGCCAAGCAAGTGTCACACAAAACAGAACTGAGAAGAAATCACGGAGGGGACACATACCTCCGTGGACACAGGGGGGTTATGTGACCCCGCAGGACAGCCTCACGCACATAAGCACAAGCAGGGGACTGATCTAAGAGCAGGCTGGCTGCCAGCGTCCTCTCCACTTCCCAAAGGGGATGGAGGCCACAGGGAAGGGGTGGCTGGTGTCTGGGATGTCACAGGCTTGTCTGCGGGATCCCCACTTTGCTGGCATTTCGTGCTTGTTCATGATGGTTTCTCAAAAGTCCTAAGTGAGAGCTGAATTCTAGGGAATTGTTTATTCTGTAAGTAGTGAAATGATCCAACTATTTTCTCCTTTAATCTGTCTAATGGGATGTTTTCTGATTTTCTACGTTAAACTAATGTTGATTCCCTGAGAGAAATCATTTGTGCTTTATTACATTTTTAAAATGGCAATGGGATTCATCCTGCAAGAAATATTTTCCATCAACTCCATTGAGCTCTAGTTCGCATATGATAAAATACTCAGATTTGAATTGGACTTTTGAATGGGTTTTGACAGATATTGACCCTTGCCTAACCACCATTCCAAAAGTTCCTTTCTATTTGTAATTTTTAAAAATACCTTTATTTTCATAAATTAAATTAGCTTATATTTATTTGCATTACAGTCCTTACAGGTTTAGATATCAAGTTCATGTGAAATTTTTAAAATGAATCTTGGAGTTTTCTATTTTTTTTTCTATCGTCTGTCATTATTTCTGTGCAGTGAAATTGTTTCATGAATATATGATTCGATGTGTGAAATTTTTAGGAAAATTGTAAAATAATGTTTTCACTTCTTAAAGGTGAAAGGATATTCAGACTTTATATTTTTTCTTCTATTAGGTCTATGCTATGTGATTCTAGGCAGGACTCCTTTTTACAAGACTGAGACACTTTAGGACAGAAAGAGCCACTCACAGTCCTGCCTGACACCCTGTAACACAAAGGGAGTCACAGAACAGAAGAAGGAGAGAAACCGGCGTACAGAAAGCGACGGCAAGCTAGGGGACACGCATCCTCCTTTTGGAAATCACTTCACATATAAAAGTCAATTCAGCACATCAACCTGCAGGTGGAGATCAGGAGAATGGTCAACATGTGTGACCCGGCCACATGCTATCAAAAGGAGACAGGTTTGAAGCTCAGAGACACAAGTGGTTTGAATGTGGAGTGGAAAAAGATAGTGCTTGGTTTTAGATGTAACTAAAAGAAACGGGAATGGCTATGTTAATATCTTAATTAGTATCTTAACAGCTTAAAGTTTATTAATGAATCTTAATTGATACCGTAAGGGTGAAATCAACTTTAAGAAAAGTATAAATACTGGAGAGAAAAAAAGTATTTATAATGATAATAGTGTCAATCCATAGGGAAGACCTAACAATTCTAAAGAGACAGGCACCTAGCAACACAGCCCAGAACACACAGAGCAAAACCTGAGAGCGGTGAAAGACACTTCAGCAATAATCACTGGAGACTCCTTATCCACGTTCAGTAAAGGGTCCTACGGCAAGACTGAAGATCGAGTAAGAGACAGAGGCCCCAAAGAGAAGAGGGTGAAGCACTTCCTGACAGATTAGGTGAGGGAGCCATCCTCTGGTTAGGGGGACATCCCCAGGAGAGGAAATGAGGGAGGGGTGTTCCTTGTGGGAACAGACGGACAGGCGATGGTCTGGGTGTGGTTGGAGAGGTCCTCCCGGGTTCAGGCCTCCATGCTCGCTCCCCACGCTCATTCCTCCATGTCGCAGGGTGGAGACTGCAGCAACTAGAGCTCAGAGGAGGCCTTAGTGGTTCTAGCACTGGATGAAATGATCAGGGACCCCCCGGGATATTGATAGATGTATAAGAAGGAGGAGGGACCAGAATCGCCCCCCTACACACACACACACACACACACACACATGCACACACACTATTAGAACTAACAGACCAGCTCAGCAGTGTGGCACGACATAAAACAGGACACAAAAGTCAATTGCTTCTCTACAATAGCAACAAGGAACCTGAAAATGAAGGTAAGAAAGAAATCCCATCTACAACGTCTCCAAAACAGTCCCACACCAAGGAGCACCCAGCAATACAGGAAAGCTCTAGACTCCCAACCACAAAGCAATGCTAGATGGAGTCAAAAAAGAGGAGCCCGAGAAAAAAGGTGACCTGTCAAGCCATGGTGGAAAGATACGGCCGCACCGTCAGCTTACCTAGAGATTCTGCGCTCTTCCCACAGGTGGTGTCCTGGCTACTGCATTGCTCTGTTTTTTGTTGTTTTTTTTGTTTGTTTGTTTGTTTTTTTAATAGAAAATAAAAGTAGGCATCAGCCAGTGTGAGAAACTGATCCACAATCATTAGAACAACTTGAAATAGAAGAACCGAGTTGGAGGAGGACGCACATTTCTCAATTCCAAAACTTAATACAAAGTTACAGCAATTAACAGTTTATAATGATAGACATATAGGTCAGTGAAATGGAGTTGAGATTCTAAAAATAAATCTTCACATTTATGGTTAATAGATTTTTGACAGGAGAACCCAAAATACCCAATGGAGGAAAATGGTCTTATCCACAAATGGTGCTGAGCAACCGAGCATCCATGCAGAGGAGAAAGCATTGGTGCGCTGCCTCTGGGTGCATGAAAGTCAGCTCAACACAAGGCCGAGTTAGAGGAAGGAGCCATACTTGGAAGTCTCCTGGAAGGAAACAGGCACTTGTCCTCGTGACACTGAGTTAGGCAATGATTTCTTCAATCTGACGCCAAAGCAAAATCATGATACCGTAAGACTAGACGCATTGAACAGGATCAAAATTAAAACACTTTTGCTTCAAGGACACCATCAGTCACGAGAAGTGCAGGGACTGGGAGAATATATTCTCACATCACACAGTCAACAGAGAACCTGGATCCAAAGTGCATAAAGAATTCTGTACACCTCAACGAGAGGAAGGAGAGCAACGCCATCCGTGAAGCACTAGGAACTTGAACAGAGACTTCGCCAAAAAAGACACACAACAGACCAGGGCACAAGAAGTCATATCCGTCATTTGTCACTAGCAGAGACAATCAGAACTGTAGTGAGACCCTTCACACCGTCTGGGGTGGGTATAACCCAAAAAAAGCAAATTTCAAGTGTGGGTGAGGTTGTGGAAAAATCCAGACCTGTGTGTGTTGCAATGGAAGGTAATCCACGCTGCTACTTTGCAAAACCAGCACCCTCAAAACGCTAACACAGCAGTTCTTCCCCGGGTGCTTACCCAGGGGAACAAGACAGTTCCACACCTAGACTTGGACGTGAGTGTTCGTAGCCAGGAGAAAAAGCAACCCACCTGTGTAACGCTGATGACCACACAGCCTTCTCCAGTGGCAAAGGGAGCCAGGCACAAACACACTAGGAGAGGGGACTCCTGAGCAAAGTGCTCTGAGCAGGAGCAGCCAGATGCAAAAGCTACCTGCAATTTCACTCAGGGGCCAGGCCAGAGCAGGGAGGTCCATGGACAGGGACAGATCACTGATGACCGGGAGGCAGGCAGAGCGGGAAGTGGTTGCTAATGATGGGGTTTCCTTTGGTCATAGTAAAGACCCTGTGGAGTGAGGTTGCGCTGATGTGGCTATGCCAAGAGATGCCAAATGACACACTTTGAATTGGTTGATCCCACAGTATGTAAAATCTGTCTTTAAAAATCTTAGATAAAGAAAGTATATAGTAACAGGCAAAGTCAGAGCCAATAAGGGGAATGCGCGCATGTGGTCAGTTGATTTTCAATAAAAACAGCAGTGACTCAATAGAGAAGGAATGGCACAGCGTTTCAATGAGCAGTGCCTGAATGCTGGATGTCGACATTCAAGAGGGGAGCTTGACCCTCCTTAGCAGCCCAGGGAGGATCGTCCTGATCTGGAGCATAGACATGGACGAGGACCCTGAGCTATGTCCTGAGTCCAGTACGAGGGGATTCCTGTTGAAATTTGGTAGGCCGACTTCTTCAGACTCAGAAAGCACAAACCACGAACAGAAAACAGTAGTAGGCTAGACTTCATCAAAATTAAGAACTGTTCCTCACAACTCTGTTGTGACATAGAAGGACAAGTCACAACTGGCAGGGTGTTTGCAGCACCCGTCTGATGAAAGGTAAATATCCAGATTATACGGGTAAGTGTCCCAGCTGAGAACCACCCGTGAAGAATAAGACACTGGCACGGACAGCGCACCAAGTACAGGACGGGATGCTGAGCTCCGCGCGCCATCAGAGAAAGCAAATTAATGCCACAGCAAGACCCCACCACCCACCAACTACAGAGGGAAAAAGTACTGGAGATGCCTTGAAGCTGTGTGTGCTGCTCGAGGAGGTAAAACGGCAGAGACGGCTGGAGAGTGGGCTGGCAGCTTCTGTAAGAAGCAAGGAAGAGCGTACAGAATCCAGCATCCCTGCACTAGGAATTTATCCAAGAACGATCAACACTCCTGTCCACACAAAGTTGGCTCGTGGTCACTTTATAACAGCTTTGTTTAGAATCTTCTCATACTAGAAACATCCCAAACACGACTGCCTGTAGATGGATAAACTAGGTGTCCTGTGTCCATACCCCAAGTCAGAGAATCTGGTCTCAAAATGCGGCCGGCTGTCCAGCTCCACCTGCATGAGCCCCAGAAGAATCAGGCCAGGGCTGGCTGAGGCTCCGGGGCTGGGCGCTGACTGCCAGGTTCCCGCTGAAGCTCCAGGGTGACAGAAATGTACATTCTGAACGTCTTTCTCTGGTTATGGTTATATGAGTGCATAAGTTGGCCCAAATCCACCAAGCTGCACACCTAAAAGGGGTGATTTCCCCTGGGGGCATATCGGACACCAATAAATTAAACTTTAAATTAGATCTTGACTGTCCACTCCATATACAAAAAATCAATTCCAGCTGAATTTTAGATATAAATATGAAAATATAAACAAGCCCCCAAAACAGAGTAAAAGGAAGCATTGCACAGCCTTCGGGGTTTTAGACAGTACATGACTCTTAGACACACACAGACACAAACATACTCATACAAACATGCAGAGCATAAACACACAGACACGCACAGAGCACACGTGGACTATACCCGCACACTAACATTCCTAACTGTAAGGAAATAAAGATAAACATGACTTCGTTAAAACTGCAGACTTGACTATGGAGACCCATGAGGAGCATGATGGGAGAGCCACAGAGAGCCCTGGCAGCATGCGCTGGTCACGTGTAAGAGCAGGCAGAGAGACACCATCCAGAAAAAAAGACAGAAAGACATATTGAAATCAGCAAAATAGTGGAAGCGGTCCTGCCCAGAGTCTGTGCACTTAGGCAGCGCATGTGTGGGGCGGTCAGCAATGCTACTGGGAAGGGTGGTCCAGCCACACTGACCCTTCAGCTCACAGTGGCTGAAGTGAGACATGGAGAGGACGTGGAGAGGCTGAGCCCTCACATGCTGGGTGGGGGCATGAAGCCTCACCGCTGCTTTGGAAAAGCAGTATAATGACTAGGTTTGGCTCAGATACTCTCTACCCCCTGCCCTCCCGGGTCTATACCCCAAACACAGGCACACAGATTGTCCCCAAAATGCATGTTCAAAGTGTCCACCTCAGCTTTATCAGGCTGGTGAGGCCTGGAGACTCTTGTCCACAGCAGAGACAGGTAACACTATGATCACACCACAGACCTCAGCCAGCAGCAGGGCTCACGGGACCAACATGGGGTCAACGCCAGGTGTGGGACTCCAGCATCCCACGGGTCTATTTCCAGCCCTGACGTATAACACTGGGAATCTCGGCAGTGGTTATCTTCGGAGGATGCAGATGTGCAAGCGTGGCAGCCCAGCCTGCTGGGGATGTTCTTTCTGATGACCAAATTGCAGGACACCCAGGTGTTTACACCTGGGAAAAGACGGTTGCTATGTACAGGGGCGGGGGTGTGTGTGCTGTTTTCTTTGTGCACATTACCTCAACCCTTCAAAAACTTCCCCTTGGGACTTCAGAGTCCCACCAAACAGAAACATTCTTGACCTACCTGCTCACATGCCACACAAGTAAGCCCAGGCCTGACCCTGCACGGCTCCCAGCCTCAGTCCCCAAGGCTGTCACTCCTGTGGTGCCAGGGACCAAGGAGCTCTTCTCCTGAAAGTGCTGCTGTGTGGGTTCTTCTGTCTGCCCAAGACAGTGGGGTGGGCCCCTCAGCCATGCTGCCTGCTTTCTGCTCAGTTTTCACCCAGTTGGCCTGTCACACCACCGGTGCTGTGTAGGAGCCTCGGGAAACAGAGGCCAGGAGGGCGGAGGGCCACTGTCTCCGGCCAGGGCCCCTAGCCAACTCACGGGGAGTGCCTGGCCGCATCTAGCCCTGGGATGAAGGCCCTATGGGGCGGTGTGCGATCTGGAGCCCTGCTCACCCTCGCCTCAACCCGAG
Source organism: Marmota monax (assembly GCF_021218885.2). Lineage (NCBI taxonomy): Eukaryota > Metazoa > Chordata > Mammalia > Rodentia > Sciuridae > Marmota > Marmota monax. Next base: position 36,378,377 of record NW_026695222.1, on the reverse strand, counting down.
CTCTGGCCAGGCTCCTGTCCTCCACCTGCTGTGCCCAGGGCCCTCCCCATCTGGGCAGCTACCTGGGGGCTTCCCAGGGGTAACCCTCCTCTTCTCTTTTTGAAAACCTGGATTTCCCAGGTGTCCCCCAAAGGGAGGAGATCCTAGCCCTAGGGACCTCTCAGGGGAATGGTGGAGAGGAAGGAGAGATGGAGAGAGCAGGGAGGGAGGGTGCTGGGAAGGTGGCTGCAGGGGAGGCTGTACGGGGTGGCCGCGAAGACCGGCAAGGCAGCAGCTCTGGGGCTGAGGAGCAAACCCCCTCCATCTCACAATCCCACAGGGTGACGGGTGCCTCAGCGACAACCCAGACTGTGCGCTCAAGAGGCAGGACCCTGCACGGGTTGGCCTGGCGCCGGGGAGCAGAGCCCACAAGGTGCTCGTGGATCACCCTCCAGGCTGGTGGTCAGTGGCTTGGGGTGGGCTAAATGGGTTAGGAGAAAAGAAAGCAAAAGAAGGTGTCTTCTACAGCAGGAGCCACGGGGCCCAGGCCAATTTGGCAGAGTGTCTATTTCACCGTGTGGACGTGAGCGGGGGCTGCAGGCAGTGATGTGGTTGCTGGTGTGCCAGGCAAGTGCCCCATGGTGAGGTGCTGCATTAGCTGAGGATGTGGGCCCTCGTCCTATCCTGGCAATGCACACGGTGTCAGCCGTTTCCAGGATGGGGGCGCTCTCTCCTGACGAGATGGTTCCTTGCTTCCCTGCCCATCTGTCTTATTTTCTCTGTCCTCCGAGGATGGTAGTTATTATTATTTTTATAAATACATTCTCAGTGAAGAGAAGATTAAATATGCATGCATTTTAAAATTAAGTATGCATAACAGGATTCCGAAAAATGCTTTAATGGAATCCATCTTTCATGAATATTTCAGTGCTGGGGTGGCCCCGTGCAGACAGCCTAGGCTGCTGGGCACTGGGTGCTGAGGAGGCAGGTCTGAGGTGGGCGTTGGGACTGCACATCCACATCCACATATACACTCCTGGGTGTGCCTGCCCCTGTGCAGAGCAGTAGAGAGGCAGGGCATCTGGGCGCTCAGGGCCTTTCGCACCCGGCACTCTGCCAGAAACCTCAGGATTACAAACAACGTCAGTCCACTTGAAGGTTTGGAAGAGTGAACCTCCTCTTCTCAGAGGGCCCGAGTCCCCTTCCTTCTAAAACCACCTGAGCCAGCAACTCCCAGCTCTGGGGCACACCGGGGCCACCAGGAGATTTCCAAAGCACATCAGGGCCCGGCTCAGCCCTGGGTTCTGGCTGCACAGTTCTTGGGCAGGGCCTGGACCTCTGCATCTTCCACAGCATCTGCTGAGTAGTGGGACTCAGGATCAGCACATGCGCCTGTGGAAGTCTCACGTAAGAGAAGAGCTCCATTCAGACTGTTTTTCCTAATGCTACCTCAGAAAAACAGCACTTCTGTCCACAAACTACTTCTTTTTATTTTTAAAAATTTTTTAAAAATAGGTGACAGCAGAATGCATTACAATTAGCATTACACATAGAGAGCACAATCTTTCATACCTCTGGTTGTGTATAAAGTATGTTCACACCAGTTCGCGTCTTCATACGTGTACTTTGGGTAACGATGTCCATCACATTCCACCATCAGCAAACGACTTTCTGTAAGGAGGGGAGGTCCCCACTGCAGTCTGCACAAGGCCACGCTGTTCACCAGGGAGGCACAGACCTCTGCTCCCGCTGTCCTCCAGGGCAGTGTCCTGCTAATCGTCACCGTGCACACGAAACCCAAGGGACCTAAGGGACCTTGGCACAACCAGAATCTGACCAGCAGGACTCGGGTGGACCTGCTGGGACCTGCGTTTCTCAGCATCTGGGAGGGGACACACGGAGGTGGGAGAGCCCCAGGAGCAGCCGTCTGCAGGACGTGTCCACCTAGCCTCTCTCCCCCTTTCCTCCCTCAGGGCCTTTCTCTTGCCCGTCTGTGTCCTGCGCATCCCTCGGCCTTTACTGGAAAACAGCAGAGGTGTGTGTCTAGCTTTGCTTCTTGGAGGAGAAGACGTGAGAAGGTGAGGGGGGTTTTCGGGGGACCCGCAGTTTCTCCCTGCTCCTGTCAGACGAGCCAGCAGCTTCCTGGCAGGAATTCAGGGACCCCACAGTCAGAGGTCCAAAGGTTTCCATAGTCAATAATTGAAGGGTTTCAACGGTCAATAGTTCCAAAGACTTCGATCGTGAGACAAGGAGCCCAGTAAATTTCCCCAGGATGCTTTTAAGCTGCATGAACTTTTCTTCTCGCCAAATTAAGTAACAATTAATTACGTTTAGTGACCACTGTGCGACAAGACACGTGCTCTCTGGTACCTTCTTTTCCATAAATATGTGTTTCATTTACACACTTTAAAAATACGCATGTGAACAAACAAGCGTGACTTTTGAAGTTCTTGGAAAAAATTAAAATATTTTTTACTCTAGTCAATGGCAGAACCTTCCCACTCAATACTTGTTCTCCCTTAACTGGAGCAAATGAAGTTAGAGCTGGGTCCAGGCACATAAATATTGTTTTGCTCGATAATGAAGCTGCTTGAAGATAGAGGAAGTGAATTACAATCAATCCTCATTATTCATGGATTCTACATTTGTAAATTTACCTACTCACTAAAATTCACCTGTAACCCTCCAAACCAATACTCAGGCATGGCAGCCTTGTTCACAAGCACACAGAGGGGTGAAGATGGTAGCCGTTGCTGCGTGTGTTACCACCTGAGCACCAGCGAGGTGAGGCTCCCACACAGGTGACCAGAGGACGGCCACAGGAGGGGGCCCTGCAGAAGTACCAGAGGCCAGCTCTGGGGACAGGATGGGCGCCAGCCCCACCTCTGGCACCTGTTGGTGCGATGGCCTTTGGCATGAGCAACTTTTGGACCACATTTCCTTTTTTGTAAAGAAAATAGAATCCACCAAGATAAGTTGTTTTATGATTTAAGACAAACGTATACGCACTATTCCGTCCCTGTGTCATCGATCCCCGACCCCTAGTAGCAGCTGGTTGTCATTCACTGATTGTGTTCCCTGGGACTTGAGAGCATGAATAGTGAGAGTCCACTGTGTCTTCCTTCCTTTTCAGCATTTCCCAAAGTATGGTCCGCCTGGCCAATCTGGGGACTGCACCTGCTTCCCGAGGAGTCAGAGCACTCCAGCAGGTGAAGGGCTCTGAGAGGACTGTGTGGGGACAGCCACTGTTTGTTTATCAGAGTCCAGTAGGGCCAACGTGGACCATACTGTGGAAAATGCTAAAGAAGAGTCAAGGTCCTTGGGCCTGGAGGGATGGGGCTGCTTGGTCAGCATTCACCTGCGTCCTGCAAGGGACTGGCTGCCTTGTAGCTCCCGGCTTCCAAGGCTGATTCATGCACTTTGGTGACTAATATCAGAGGAGGCCAGAAACGGCCTTGGGGAGCAGAATTGCAGGAGCAGCAAAGGCCCACATCACAGAGGTGGCTTCAGACAACCCTCCTGAGCATCAGAATAAGCCAGCTGGCCCGTCCATGCACTGGAGCAGGCCACGTGATTTCAGCACAGCTCAGCCCTCAGGGAAAAGGGGCCCAAGGCCAACACTGTACCCACCGGCCGCCAGCGAAGGGCTTTGCCCACACAGAAGCCAGACTGGAGGCCCAGGAGGTGAGGATGGTGACTGGTTACCTTGAGGAGTCCTGTCCCTCGCATGTTGGAGTCTGAACGTTAGAGAAGCAGGCCAAGGCAAGCGTATAGAGCAGGGTTATTTAAAAGGGGTGACATAGACTTCTTCCAGGAGGGAGGAGGGGGCCACAGGTGGCATCCAGGTATCCCAAGACATGAGGGTGTCCTCCTTTTTATAGGTCCTAGGCCTCCTTTGTTCTCCTGCTCTCTGCCCCTTATCTTTCTCCTTCCTGTACATGACTAGGCCCAGGAGATGTGGGGTGGGATGGCCAGATGGGCTGCAGGGGCCAAGGTGGGGTAACACAGGCAGAAAGGGGGTGTCATTAACAACTCCCTGTAGGGAGGGACAATCCCTGGGACAGGTTACCTTAGCAAGATTGGAGCAGGGACAGATTATCTTGATAAGGGTGGAGGAAGGGCTCTGAAGGAATTAACATTTCAATTCCTCCATACTCTGGACCCCACCTTGCCTATCTGCCTGGGTTTCACTGTGTCCTGAGGAAGCAATTTGTCTTTAGTGGCAATAGTTGGAATGAACTCTCAGCTCGCCCAGTCACTGAGTGTAAAGCACAGAGGGGGACGGTAAGGAAAGAACCTTGGGGGGACCCAGCCAATCTCCACCTTCTGGAATGTCACCAACTGAGCTGAGCATCTGTGTCCCAAGTTACCCTCCCTCCAAGGCAAAGCCTCAGAGGCAGTGGAGGATCACTCTGCCACACCCCTGCCCTGGCCTGTGGGGAAACAATCACCTCTGGGACTTGGGATGTGTTCTGGGGAGAGCTCTATTTCCACCAGACAGGAAACCTCCCGAGCAGGAGGCCGGGGATTTCAAGTCTTCATGCCCCAGGAAGGAGCAGGACCATATTCCTGCAGTCAACACCAGGAAATAGATTCTTGTCAGTTCACATTTATGCACATGAGAAATGACAGTGAATGTTTGTTTGCGATGGCTTCTTGCTAAGTTGCAGAGGCTGACCTTGAACCTGCCATCCAGGGCTTTATCCAATGGAGCAGCTGGGACTTCAGGCCTATTTAGAATGAGAACTGTTATAGGACATCCTGAGAACAGCACAGGACCACATGTGATAAATATTTATTCCATGGTCTTAGAAACACTAGGAACTCAACCCTCAAATCACATCTGCTTGAGAATATATATTTTTTCTTTTTCTAGTTAATATGCCTTTTCAAATCCTGCTTCCAATTTAGGACAGGAAGATAAGGCTGAGGCACGTTTCAGAGCTGTGCAGGGACCATTTCCAATACAGCAGGAAGCTCATAATCGTGCAGGTCTGGCTGAGTGGGGTCAACACAGACCCAGGCTCCCAGGTGCACCCCGTGACTGAGCTCTCGAGTCAGGCTGGACATTCCTCCACCTGCCTTCCAAGCAGACTCTGAAAGTCGGGTCAGGTCACCACTAGTTCATTAGTACAAGGAGTATTTCTGAAGACCGGGGGTTTGGGGGATGAAATAAACTCCCAGGGGTCGATGTGCAGTGCAGACACTGATTTCTCAGGAACTCCAATCAGAGGAAAGCAATTCTGTGTCCCTGAATGTCCACACATCTCATGTGCAGCCACTCAGTGACATCAGGCTTGGGGACATCAAGGTGAGCTGCAGTTCTCCACAGCTGCCTGTGGCCCGCCTCCTCCACCTCCTCATTTCCATCCGGAGGGAAACTTAGAAGAGGAGCCCTCCTGTGTGCTTCCTCCAGCCCCAGACTCGGCAGGCTTGGTGGCTGCGTCCTTAGACTCCTGCCCAGCTGGGGGAGTGGCCCTGTGTTCACAGTCCCAGCACCTTCACACGGTGTGTCAGTGTGGGACAGAGTGCCACCCAGACTGGGAAAACAAGGGCACGGTCTGTAGAGGTGAGAGGGCTCATCCCACAGCCTCTCAGGATGCCCCTTGCTTGGTAGGGAACATCAGGGAATGTGGCCATAGGCATCCACAGAAGCTCCCAGGGCTGTGGCTACACCCCAGGCTGTGGAGAGGGACAGCTCGACTGCTGCTAGTGCACAGGTGGCCTTGTCTCTTTCCTCCTTCGGTGGGCACTGAGTTGATGGGGATCTTTCTGTGCAGGGGAAGTCATGCCCTGATTGAATATGATGATCTTGCATGAGGAGGGGGACCCAGAGGAGTCTGGACCCTCCCTCCATGCACATGTAGTGTGCTCTCTAGGATGTCCTGGTTGGTCACCTTGAACTCCCTTGAACATTTGGCAACCATAATGCCATCATGCACTCAACTGGTGCTCAAATAGCACAGATATTGATTTCTCAGGAGCTCGTGGTGGTGATGATGAGGCTGGAGGTGCCTTCTGATGACACCTTCCCTTCAGGCTTGCCGTAATCTAGGACTTCCATGGAAAATGCACTCTTTCACCTGTGGCCCGTTCTGACATTTGACCTGCTCACCTGTGCGTCCCCCTCTAGAGAGACAAGCAGATCTTCTCCTGGTCTCCTGTCTGCGAGGCTGATGGGATCTCTGTCACAGCTGAAGCAGTGGACGGCCCAGCGGCTACTGGGCTCTGTGCCCCAGCTGGTTGGGCTGACGAGGTCCACAGAGAATCCCATGTAATGACAAGAGCCACTCCTTGAATGAAGAGATCCTCTAGTCCAGTGTCACACACAGTGCTTCCCCCTGGAGTCCCTTGGGTAGGAGGAAAAGCCCTGGCACTGGGGGTGGTAGCTCCAGAAATGCCTCTTCTTGGAACGACAGAGAACTGTTCCACGTGCCTGAATGTCTACTCCAGTTAGACGCAGCAGGACTCATTTAGCATGTGCTGAGGACAAGCTTGTTGCCAGAGAACCTGGGAGACAAATGCGAAAAAGCAAGAGTGACAGCACCTGGTGTAAGTACCGCAGGTCACCGCACCACCATTGTGTGACTGCCTCCTTCCCTGCTGCGTAGGAATGAGGAGATTAAGGGCACAGTGCATGTAGTCTGATGCCTGATGTGTAGTATAGGTCAATAAACTGTATTTAATAGGGAATGAAGTTTCTGTCCATCTGATAGCATATCCTGCAAACATTGCTGAACTTAATTGCACAAAATTGCAGGTGTATGTTTGGAATAATCTGATTTAAAATGTAAGTTATGTGATGGTTACAGGTAAAACTGTGGGCCTCTGAAAGAAGACCTAAAGGAGCCGGCAATGATCCCACAGAGCAGGGATCTGCAAACTACAGCCTAGACCAGAAACTGCATCGTGTCTGTTTGTGTCAATAAAGTTTTATTGGCACAGAGCCATGGCGTTCTTATCATGTTTTTCAACTGCTTTTGTGCTCACTGCTGCATGGAATCGTCTCGCCACACTGCACTCAAAACCCAAAGTCTTCACTTTGCTGGCTTATGCTAGGGCACAGCTGAGACTACTGTGCATGAGGTTGGGTCACTGCCACATGGAAAATGAGCCCTGCCTGCCACACCACTGGATAGAGATGTGCACTTGGGTTTACAGAAGTGGGAGCCCCATCGTGCACATGGCAGGCAGTGACATGCCATGGAGCTGATCCTCTGAGGGGCAGATGCACTCAGGACACTTCCGGATGAGCAGCCGAGGGTTTATTCACTTAATGATGGTCAGCGCATCTGTTCATCAGTCTCGTGGCCCCTGATGTGTGAGCCCCTGGGAAGCACTGAGTACTCGAGACACAGCATGCAAGTAACTAAGTCTGCCCTTCCACAGAACTAGGAACTCACATTTCATAAGGGTGAAAGCCACAAATGTGCACTTCGAGTGCCAGAGGCACAGATGAGCACGTTCTGGCTTAGGGGAAATAAACCAGGGACCGTGTCAGATCACAGAGGCTCCATTTAAGGACAGTCCATCACAGAAGTGATGCTTGAGGAGGGTGAGCAGATGTGCAGGCCGGGAGCATGGAGCAGGGTCTCTGAGTCACCATGGCACCTGCACCAGACAGAACGGACAGGCTCAGGTGCCTGCGCTGGCCCCGTGAGCACACAGGTCCGCTGGTGCGAGGAGAGGTAGTGTCTGTGAGAAAGTCCCACCCGCAGACCCAGGCACACAGGGCCTTTCTAAGACAAAGGGTGTAAGAAGGGGTTTGTCCCCATCCTGGACTAGCACACACACAGGAGCCACAGCTGGCCACCCAGGAGAGGGGCGGGAGCATGGAGAGACCCTTCTGGAGACACAGGTGCCCAGGGAAGTCCCAAAGCCTAGGGTAGCAGAGAATCACTAAGAACATCTCCAGCACCCCATCCCACCTGAAGCACACGGGAACGCGGAGTGATGAGGCTGGTAGCCATGGCAACAACAAGACCCAGAGCCACTGGCTGCTGCCTGGGCCCAGTCCCACCCATTGCCAGGGGGGTTGCCCACACAGAGACACCAGAGCCACTGAAGCCCGTCTGCCCCGTCCCACCCTGGACAGACAAGTCACCAACGTGCAGGTACAAACCAAGAGCAACACAGGCAGAAACACCACCGAACAGCAGGGTGACCCATGGACATGGCTCGGGATGGCTCAGGTGTTGGAATAACAGAGAGTTAACCAATCGTGATGAATATGTCAAAGCCTCTACTGGAAGAGAACAGCACACAGGGACACACGGGGTACTTCTGGAGGGAGATTGGGAGTAAAAATCAGGGTGATGTAGCTAAGAACTCCCTGGGCCAACTCAACACGCTTCCGGGGGAAATCAGTGCATTCAGAAGGCCAATTGCCTGAGAGAGATTCAGAGATGGGAACCAATCAGCAGAGCAGCCGAGAGACGTGGGGAAGATGGAAGACCAAAGAGGAGTAACTGAGTCCCAGTGGGAGGTCAGAACGTGCACGAGACACACCGGAGAGGCCGTGACCGGCAGCCTTCCAAAGGTCACTAGGGACACACACCACAGACCCAAGAAGTCCAGAGAACCAGCCACGAGAGACTCGGAAAAGGAACACGTTTCAGAAACGTGAGAATCACCTAGACATGTCCTCCTCCAGCCACCGGAGACCAAAGGTAAGTAGGAAACCTTGAAGGGACTCAAAGGACAGAGACTGGGGTAGAGGAAGGAGAGGTAGACGCGGAAACAGAAGATTCTCATCAGAAAGCCCTAAAAAAACTTTGTCAGGACAGATTTGACACTGAGTGTATGAGTCACAAAGGAAATGCTTCTGTTTCCCAAACAACACCGAAACCAGAGAACGCACCACCAGCCACCTACCTTCCTGGCAGGAGGTAAGCGGGTCCTCGGACAAGACGAGGGAGGGCAGAAACCTGCTCCGCGGGGGTGGGGGGTGGGGGGGGGCTCAGTCCTGACAGTCGGAGGCGATGGCTGTAGCAGAGCATCAAGGGCACCCTCTGAAAGGTCATCTCCTGCCCTACTTCTCGGTTTTGCCAACTCCCTGAAGTGACCATGTCTGCTGCCCACCACTGGAATGCAGGGTCCAAAGACATGTGCGTCTTGCTCCCCTCTGACCCCAGAGCTGAGAGGAGAGCATGGCCGAGGCACGCCCTGCTATGAGTGCTCCCTGGCGTCTTGACAGGTGAGTGGCACACAAGGTGACGAGAGAGGAGGTTCTAGGCAGGACTGCAACATGTGGTGAAGTTTGTAGAAAGGGAGGGAACTAAGGGTGAATTTTGCGTTAGACCTTGGCAGATAAACAGAAGTTGCCGCAGTCCGGCTGGGCAGAATAACCGGGAGGTGACAAGCAACTTGAAGGTTGAAGTGGGAACTGCTTTATTGCGGGGGAAACTCAGCAGGAACAGAGCGGGAACTCAAGGTAGCGGGCACCCAAGGTAGCGGGAGCCGCCTTATTGCAAAACAGCAGAGGTGTATATACCTGACTGGTTACCCACAGCTTGACTCAGCAGTCAGCCAATAAGGAATCCCACCATCTTAATGGCTCGGTGGCGTTGCCTCACAAACCACTCCTCCTGGCAAACTGCCATGTGCCATCTTGACTTGATATGCGGTCCCCAACAAGAAGTCTGCTGTAACTGAAATGAAAACAGGAATATATTTCAGGCTAATAAATAAAGCCAGGGAGACAGGGAATGAAACGGCATGCAAGGGGGCCCCTGGTCACGGTACCTGCATCCCACCAGGGAGGAGACGGGCTCCTCTCTTGTTGATTTCAGTGTCGTCCTAGGGGTGCTGGGGAGTCAGAAAGGCCTTTGACCTTGGATATAGCCTGGCAGGGTCTCTTGTTCAGAGGTCACGTCGTGAGAGTCGCAGCAGAAAGACATGAGGAGCACGGTGGGGGCTGAGCCAGCGTGAGGGAGGGCGTGTGCCAGGGGAGCAGAGGCAGAGGCGCAGGAACACCATGGCAGCTTGACTCAGGAGAGGTGGCGGAGCAGGGAAGTGCCCCGTGTTCCCGAAGAGCAGGCGGGGAAGACTGGCGGCACAGAACTTCCAGGCAGGAAGGAGAACTGTGCTTCCGGGCCCAGGAGCCCCAGCCTCCCCTGGAAGGGCCAGGGCAGGTGGAGGGCAGCTGGGCAGCTCAGGAGACTCCACATGGGCTTCCCCGGCCCCAGGCTTGTGGACCAGGAGGGAGTGGCCCAGGAGAGTCCAGAGGAGAAGAGAACAGCGTTGCCCTTCTTGATTTCTCCTGAGTTGGAAGTGACTGGGTTTCTTCGCCCCCCACCCCCTTTCCCCCCTTTAATCTGTCGTTCCTTGCTTCCTAAATAAGCCCGGCACAAGAATGTATGCAGAAGGTCCTGGGAGCCCGACCTCCCCGGGGAAGCGGAGCGGCTTCTCTCCACCCACGGTTCCTTCCTGCAGGCTGCCAGGGCCACCTCTTCCTCTGACACGCTGCTCCACAGTGTCTGATGCACTGGCTTTTCTTCAGTGGGTGCTCAGTAAATGTTAGATGATAATGATTATATGCACCACCAGCTATTGAGTTCCATAATGTCAAAGTTTTAGAATAAAAACAAAGAGAACTTATTCTCTTTTATATTAGAGTGTATTATAGCATTGGATCAGAATCACAGGTTTCAAACTAGATAATAAAAGCAATTTCCTATGATGAAGGCAAGGAAGAAAATAGCATTTATTGAACACTTCTCATTGTGCTCACATAGATAAACACCCTGAAATGGATATGGAGATAGAGAGCACACACCACAGCGTCCGGTGATCATCCCTAAATGGGAGATTGTAAGTGCTTATCCCACTCATTTGACAAACTGTTCATCTGGTAAACCTTCTTTAAAACTTTTTAACAAATAATGCTTTGTTGTTTAAAATACTTTGTTTTTTTTGTTTTTTCGGTACTGGGGATTGAACCCAGGGGTGTGCTCTACCACTGAGCTACGTCTCCAGCCCTTTTTATTTTTTTGTTTTGAGACTAAGTTGCTGAGGCTGGCCTTGACCTTGCCATCCTCCTGCTTCAGCCTCCCATAGCTGGGATTACACATGTGCAACACCGTGTTTACAATCAATCCATCGGTCCATTCATCAACCAATCAATTGACCATCTTTCTATCAACCTGTCATCTATCCATCTATCATCCTCTATCTGCCATTTTTCCATCTACCTGTCTGACCTCCCTCACCAGAGGCTCTCTAATTGGATTAATCGCCAGCCTATTCCACATCAGAATTTGTCCCTGGACCGTGAGGGAGCTGCCCCAACACTCCTCCTCTTCTGCCGCTTTGGGTGTGGCTTTGGGTCTCCTTTCTCCTTCTGGGACTTTCCGTTGGTGGAGTGTTTTGCCTTGGAGAACATCTGATACAAACCCTCATTTCTTTTCCCTCATTTCTGTAACTTCTCTGTTATGAGTGTAACATAACAAGAGCACAGATGCCCAACGTGTGTCCCAGCGACGGGTCACTAGATGACTCGCAGGCTCCACGGCCAGATGAGGGAACTGGGCATTCTGCACCCCAACACGCCTGCTGCCCCTACCCTCCTTCTCCGCAGCCCAGGGGCGTTTGCTCTTCCACCTGTTAAATAATCCCTGTCTTCCTGTTCTTCGAAGTCCCATCAAATAAACCTAGGACTACTAGGCTCACTGTGTGAGTTTGAGATAAGGCCCACCCACTCTTGCTGTGGTACCTGAGATTCACCAGGTATTCTTCTTGGGCTGAAGCTGGTTCATTCTTACTTCCAGTGTGAGAGACGGGTACTGAGAAGGAGTGGAGTGGGTGGCCACAGTGCTGGTGTAGCACCAGAGGCCAAGAATTCACCTAGGGCGACTGCTCCCCTCTGTTCAGCGTGCTGGAGACCCCCTGGCCCCACATCCGGGCCTGTGCCTGGATTTGCTAACCTCAGCCGTTCCACTGAGCGTGGGAGCTGACTCACGTGGGTGACGTTGCGTTTCCTTGACCACGAGTGACGTTCAGGTAGTCTCATCACCACCAGTTTTAGTCAGATTTTTCGCTGCTAAGACTAAAGGACCCCACCAAAACAACTATAGGGAGGAACACTTTATTTGAGGGCCCAAGGTTTCAGAGGCCTTAGTCTATAGAAGGCTGGCTCCATTTCTCAGGGCTCGAGGTGAGGCTGAACATCATGGCAGACGGTGTGGCAGAGGGAAGCAGCTCACATGGTGATCAGGACAGGATGCAGAGAGAGACTCTACTCTCCAGATACAAATAGATGCCCAAAGCCACGCCCCAATTCCCACCTCCTCCCACACCCACCACTTCCGTTACACTCAGTCAATTCCTATCAGGGATGAAATCACTGACTAGGTTAAGACTCAACTCTGACAACCCAATCATCTCTCCTCGGAATCTTCTTCTTACATTTTCTTACACATGAGCTTTTGGGGGACACCTCATGACACCCCCTGACTGTCTTCTTGCAGAGGGCCCAGCCCACCTTCTGCCTGGCCTTCTACTGCTGATGTGAGGGGCCCTTGTGCATCCTAGACAGGCACTTTTCACAGGTTAGGTGACTGATAACTATCTTTACTCCCTGGTGGTAGTGTCTTTGAGAGAAAGGAGTGCTTAGTTTCAACTACACAAATGTAGAAATATTTTTTTTCATTCTGATTTGTGCTTTTGAGTATTCTGGGCTTTAAAACAGTGTTTTCCCGACTCCTGAGGTCAAGAAGCCACCCTGTGCACCCTTTAAACCTTTCCTCGTCGGTCCTTCACACCTGGTTTAGGTCTGTAGCTCAGTTGGACCAGTGTTGGTGTCATTTTGACACCTGGTGTCCTTTCTGTCCCTCTGGACCTATAACTGACGTACCACAGTCCATGTGAGAAGTCTTCTCCACAGCTCTCCGAGGCTCCCAGGACCTGGAGTCTCCTGTGGACCTGCACGGGGCCTTCTCTGGGCTCCTGATTCTCCAGTGACCTCTTATCCTCACAGAAGTTCCGCCTTCCTATAGTAACTCTGCTCTCCTCCTTCTGTCTCCCAACACCCTTGAGCAGTGGCAGCACATTACGACAGTCGGACTGGCAACCTAGAACTCCTACTGCATTATCCGCCGTTTTGGAGTCTGATTCTATTGACTGTCTTTTCTCCCGGTTGGGGGCCACCGTGTAGGTATGTAGTCATGTCTGGTTAGTTTGCACTGTAGAGTTAGGTGTCCATAGACTGTACATGAGTCCTAGGGGATGTTAGCAGGCACCACTGGGGAGGAATAAGCAGCAACTACTGGCTGTTTTCATAAATGAAGGACGGTGTGCGTCACTGTCAAGTTAACGGTAGAAACCTGGGGATTTCACAATGGACCATGAATGAAAATGAGCCGCAGGTGCAGGAGAGGACTGAGCCAGATGGGCCCCGGCTGCCCAGGCTCCCTGCCGGAAGCCGTTTCCGCCCAGCACAGGAGGGGGACCAGAGTGACCTGGGGACATGCTGAGCTGAGACAGATTCATGCAGAATTTGAGGGGCAGAAAAGAGCTCCAGAAATCAGCCGAGGGGTTCCCTCGAGTCTTTGTCTGAGACCAAAATGTGCATATGTGGAGTGAAATGCCACCTGTGAGGAGAGCGGGTCCTTGGTGAGACGCGCTGCTCTGAGAGATGCTAGCAGGGAATGGCATCACCTGTCCTGGTCAGGCCCCTCCTCAGCATTTTCCAGCTCCTGAGTTTTCTCCGATCTCCCTTTGGGCAGCCTCTGCCATCTGAATGGGGAGACTTGGGTATTTCCTCCAGAGCTGGCTGGTGGGGACGGAATCGTTCAGGTCACGTCTGTCTGAACGTGTGTTTCTTTCCTCTCCCTCACCAGGGCTCTATTGTGCTGGGCAGATTTTAGGCTTTCCAGCCATTTCGCTTCAGCCCCATCGTGTGTATTTAACCTGTTTGGGGCGTGCGTCTCTTCTGTTGAGAGGAGAGTTGTCAATTTCAGTTAACATTGCTCTTTTGAAGGAATCTGGCTCCTTTCCTCTGGCGTTTTTTGAGAATGTTTAAAATCCCTTTGCCTTTGGTTTTCAGAAGATTTACTACCGTGTACTTTGGTGCATATTTTTGTTTGTTTACTATGTTTGGTTTGTGAAGATTCTAGATTTGTGATTTTTGTCTTTTATGAGCTTTGGAAAGCGCTCTGCCAGCATAATGCCATTCCTGTCTCTTTCCTCCCCCGCCCTCTCTTCTCGCTGCATCCAGCACACTTGTGTGTCTTCAGCCCCAAGGCCCCCTGTGCCCTATTTTGCACTTTCTGTAATTCTTGCTCCGTGATTCACTCTTGATATTAGCCTCTGATCTTTCATCGACTCCACTAATTATTCTGCATCTAGTTTACATTAGATGCATTGCTGGATTTCTACATGCTTGTTGACATAGTTTTACATTTTTTAATAGCAAATTGATTCCTTTTCCAAATAGTTCTGAGTTCCTTTGTAGATATTCTCCACAACTTCTACTTCCTTGGAATTAATGGTAGTTGCAGGTTTCATTGTTTTTTTGTTTTCTTAGAATTTCTGGATGTTGAATCTCTGTGTTTTCTCCTTGTCATTTTGCCACCTCATGTGCCTGGTTATTCTGCATAATGAGCCAGACCCTCTGTTTTCACAGTTGTAGAAATGGCTCCGAGCCCGGCGAGTGCTCTCTCTGTTTGCAGCAGCAATCTGGGTTCACCTCCACCCAGAGTCCACGGCCGAGACAGCTGGAAGCTGAGCTGCAGGCCCGTGATGGCCTGTCCACTTCTGGCTCACTCTGATGCCACAGAGGACCATCCTGCAGAGTCCCTTGTCTTCCCTGCTTCCCAGCCATCCTTCACTACCTCGTTGCTTTCTACTGTGTTCTTGCAGAATTTTAAATGTGTACATGATTGTCCTTGCAGTGTGGCTCTCAGGGCTGGTCTGATTAACCTAACCCACCATTTTAGAGATACTTTATTTATTAAGCAAGTGTTTGTTGATACTTCCTGTGTCCCAGAGCCTGGGTGCATGTTAAGGGAACTTGTAGCAAATGCTCAGAAGAAATCCCTGGGGAGGGGACCAAAAGGGTCCAGACCAAAAGCCAGAAGGCCAATGCCTCTTCTTGCCTCCCCTGCGTCTGGCCTGCACAAGGGCCAGGATAACCATGTTTTGTGCCATGCTGATGAGCTGAGCCCATGGTCTAATTGTGGCAAGAGGACAGGAGGGGAGATGGGGAAAGAACTCATTCAAGAACCATGTAAACTTTAAACACTGTTCGTAGTCACAGAAGCCTCGTGGTGTTCCAAAGCTACACCACTGCTTTGGAGCGCCATCCCGTGTGTTTGTACTGGGGCTTCAAAGGCCCAGTAGCTCTAACTCTTCGATCTGTGACCAACTACTCAGCGGTGACTTTTTGTTAAATCTAAATGCAGTGAGGAAAGGAACAAGGTGGCTGTTACGCAAACACTTCCACTATCAACTCACAACCAAGTGAGTTCAAGCTACGGCATGAGCCTGAGCGTTCGAGCAGGACCAAGTGAGTTGACACTCAGCCCAGCAGCTCCACTGGGAAACAAGTCGGGTCACCAAGGCTGGAGTACAAGCCTCCCGAGGCTGTGCTGGCGGGGGGTGCCAGTGGGTTTGCTGGGAGACGTGTCTCTTGCCAGAGCCTGGGCAGTGCTGCCAGGGCCATGCCGGGCTGCTGCCTGGGCAGGGGGTGGCTCCCGGGTAAAGGCAGCACACCACTAACTAGAGAGGAGGGCTTTGCTTCCCGCCTAGACATGGTAACTGGACATACCTCTGGGGCAGAGTGGAGTGAACACAGCGCGCCCACAGTACCGCTGGGGAGAGCGTCATGATCCTCCAAGCTGCCAGGGTGCCTTTTGACAGGGTCAGCGCTCCCTAGAGGAAGGTGGCCCTGATGGGCAGGAGCAAGTCCTAGGGAGATCAGGCTACCTGCTCAGATGGCCCCTCCTGGTCCTTCCGGAAGTGCATCGTCCCTCTCAAATGGAGCTTATCCACTGAAGAGGGGGCAGAAGCCCTAGAAACAGGATCAGCTTCTGACTGGAGGGCAGCGGGACTGGCTTTTAAGGCCCTCACCATGGGAAATCCATCTGCCTGAGTCTTCTGGGGCTGCCTAGTTAAAAAAAAAAACATCTCTCTGGGGCCTTTAACCAATAGAAACCTCTCCTGAGTTTGAGAGGCCAATGGAATCCCCAGACTAGCTGCCACCCAGCTTGATCCTGGGAAGGGCAGTGCCAGGCCCCTCTCCTCAGCTGGTAGACACCATCTTCTCCTTGAGTCCAATAGAGAAATGAACACGGAAATGCAGGGAAATCACAGAAAACGGACCTCTCACACCTAACCACGAGAAGTGGTGCTCCATGCCATGGGAGAAATACCCTTTTTCCTCGGGTCACATTAGCAAAGATCTGACAATGCGTACTGGACAGGCATGTGAGGAAGATTCCTTTTACATATCCAGTGGGAGTTTATATGGAAATGACTTTTACGCTGGACAATTTGGTTAGATGTATCAAAATTACAACTATATAAAAACCCTTTGACTCCGACTTTTCACTTCCAGAGAGGTGCGCTAGCTCAGCCCTGCACTTGCACCATGTGGAATGTACAAGGTCATTTGTTGCAACATCGTGCACTTTAGCAAAATATTGGACACAATGTAGAGATGAATCAACAGCGCTGCTGCCATGGAAACTTCAGCTGTTAGAAGAAATGAGGCCTCGCCAGGTATGATAAGGAACAAGCTCCGATACACACTATTCGGGAAGAGCGCAGGGTAAGCTGGTGCTGATGCATGCTATCATTGGATGAGTTAATGTTTACAAATGCTATCATTTGTGATAAAGTGGAGACCCAATATATATTTTAAATGTTTCTGAGCACATATACTGAAATCTGCTAATCTGGAAAGAATATAAGAAAAATACCTCAGAGCCCATGAGACAGAACCAATAAAAGACAATCCACGCCCTGTCTTGCATTTCAAGCCACACCGTGCTCCGGTAAGGAAAGCTGAAGCCCGCGGGACAAAGTGTTCTATTTGTTCACAGGTAGGTACAGGGGTCATCTATTATCATCTGAACTTTTATGCTTATTTAAAATGTTTCATAATTGAAATTTAAAAATAAAAATTCACGTCTTTTTTCCTACTAAGTTTTCTAAGTAAATGAAGCTCACACGTTCTCTGGTACATCTACTTCACTCAGCACCTTCTTAACCACAAGGAAAAGAAACGCTATTCAAACCAGCTGTAGTAAAGCAGGGGACTCTCGGGGGCGCAGACTCCTGGGGAGTCCTGAGAGCTGCCTTCAAGTGTGTTTGGATCTAGGGGCCAGGAGAGGCGGGTCCCTCTCTGCTGGTGCTGTGTACATCTGCAGCTGCGTCATTCCTGGACTGTACCCGGCCTCTGCCTTGTTGTGGTGAGGGTGGGCCTGGAGGCTCAGGCAGGCAGCCCAAGGGTTCACTTAGAGTAACAGAGTGTAACTCTTTCCCAGTAGCCTGCAAAAAATACCTGGGCTCCCTTGACCAGCAACCACCCTGTCCAGTCACTGCAAGTTGGAAAGGCCAGTGCCAGTAATGCCAATGTAGGGTTGGACTTGTGGCTGCCTCCTCCCTCACCCAGAGATGATGACTGGGGTGTCAGTAAGAACACTGAGATCCTGTGGCCTGAAAGGGTGACGTAGTGGGTAAGACAGTGGCAGGGGTCCACTGGGCACTCTCGGCTCTCAGGGAGAAGGGTGCAGAAGGACTAGGCTGAAAACGTGCCCACCAGTGGGCGGCCCAGACTCTGGCAGGTCCTTCCCATGCCCCGGGGGGATGGATGTCCAGGGCGGGTGGGCAGGCATGGTGTTTAATCTATCGCCTATTTCCTGTTGTCCCCACCTGACCACCTCTGCTGCCTTTCTTTCTTTTAATTAAGGTAACGATTTTGCAGAGACGATGTCAGATACCTTATAGATTGCCCCACATTCTGGGAGGAGGATGGCCACTGCTGGGACAAGCAAGCCCGTATCCTTGGATTCCCTAAGCCAACAGTAATGACTAACGCTTTGATTTACTTTAGGTTCAATGTTTTCTTGAACAAGACCACACCACAGGTGATGTTGGTTACCTCCTCTGGTTTTCACCAGGAAGCGTCAACTAGTGGACGGCTCCACAGATGGCCATTGCCTGATCTCACAGTACATACTTACCTCTGAGTACACACTTACCATCCCCTTCGCAAATAGCAGGGAAGCCCTTGTTGATTCTCCCCACTTGGAGAGGGTGAAGGGAGAGGGTGAGGGTGACTCCCTAAACCTCGCACTCCGTCCTCATTTAACTCTTGCTACTTTCTCCAAACAGGAGTTGTCCTTGTTAACTGAGGATAGATGTGTTCTGGGCACATGACCCACTTTCAGTGTAAGGAACTCTTGTGGGGTCACTTCAGGGGTGGGAAATGACAGGACTCTGCCTTTCTCCTGGTCACAGTGGGGATTCTACACTAGACCATGCCCAAATGGAGCAGGGCTCAGGGGGTCACTTAGCAATCAGTATGCACACAGGGTAAGGCAACATCCTCTGCCCCCCTGGAGGGGAGGGACCTCAGAGTATCCCCATCAGAACTGCCCCTTGAGTGAAAGGGTCACTCTGCCCTCCTAGCACCCTGGCCTCCAGGGGAGCTGATGCCCTCACAGCACCCTGCAGCCACATTCAGACCCCTTCCCCAGGAGGACCTGGCCAGACCTCGCCTCCCACAGAACCATGGGCTTCCTAATTGGTGTTTGCTCTGCTTTGTTTACATTTTAGTATTATTGTGGGCTCATGTGTTTTATCTTTTATATTTCACAATAAGAAGCATTTTTGTTGCTTGTTTTTTTGGGGGATGCTGGAATTATCCCACATTTAGCCAATGGAATTGCCTTTGACATACCTTTGCATGCTTTTGAGCCCTGTCTTTCTTAGTGGAAATGGATTTGGGAACCGAGTCCCGGCTTGTGTGCTGTTGACCCTGCTGGGTCATGCCTTCTAAAGCCTCTTGGTGGATAGTGTGTGCTAGTATACGTGTGTACACTTGTGTGTGCATGTGTGCATGTGTTGTGTGCATGTGTGTGTGTACATACTTTAAAACATGCCTTTTTATTCCTATCTCCAATTCAAATCTATCAAGGCATAATTTATTTTCTTACCTTTTTTGATGTAATATGTATACATATTTGTATATATTTGCACTAACACTAAACTAGCTATTTATTCTAAAAGATACATTAGATGGTGTCAAAATTATGATACTCAATTTACTGCTAACAATAAAGCCTCAGAGTGAATTTTAAGATTTCTCTGTAGCTCTTTTATCCTTTGAACATAACCACCAAGGATTTCGTCAGGTTGCCATTTTCAAAGATTTCTCGGAATAATTCTTCCCTGTGTTATTATGTTACCACTTTGATATAAAATTAGGTCCATTTGTTCCAGCTTGTTTTCAGTTTGGGGGTTTGATATTTCTTCCCTTTGAAATTTGTATTTTTGAACACGTGAAGTGTCTGTAGGCTTCACACATCCACAATTCTAACTCTGACATCATTCCCTCTGGGATTCTTTTTTTTTTCCCTTAGTTTTGGGGCTTTTAAAATTGGCACATTTACACATTCCTTATGTACAGAGGAATTTCTTATGGGCACATGGTCTTTATTGTGTGTTTAGGAGTATAAAGGAATTTCCACAAATTCAGATGACTTTTGAAACATCACATTTTTGAGATGTCCCCTGAACACCATGATGTGGAAATGCTGTAGACACTCCGTGTGATGAGGGTTCAACCTGACAAGGGCCAGCTAGTGGTACTCAGGCCCCGGTGAGCAGAGGCATCCACACTGCTTGGCTGGGTGCCACAGAGATCTGGTTTCACATGTATCTCATGCTGCACATGCTGCACACCTCGGGGGTCTCTGATTTAAAGGTCTCTGATTTATTCTGAGCCAAGAATGCGATTGTCCAGCTCTTTGACAGCACATCTTTACTGTGATTCAGAGGTTTTAAAATCCTGGACTGGCATCCTCAGGAAAGGGCTGGGCAGGCCATGTACCTGGACATGGTCCTTTAGAACAGAAACAGGACTCAGATCCCCACTGGGCACACCAGGGCATCCAGCAACGTGTGCAGCATGAAGAAACCATTGCTTTCCTAGACACGGAGTAGTTAGATACTCTACTCCAGTGCTGCCTCTTAGGTCTAAAATATGTAATAGAGAATTCATGACTAAAAGCCTTTGTGAACATCTAAGACCCCTTGTCAATGACTGTCACACCTCTTGACAGTGACTCTGACAGTAAATACCAAATCACACTTTAACCTATGATGGGCAAAAAATATGCTCTGGTAAAATCTAGAAAAGAACACATAGGTGGAGAAACATATTTAGATCATTGCTTACCAAAGAACATCTCAGGAAATATAGCATGCATGTGCCACTGTGCCAAGGTAACCAGAATAAAGTATGGGCTTGGTTACAAAGGATACACCAATATTGGCTCATGAGCTAGACATATTTACCATGCTAAAGCAAGATGTGAATAGCAGGTGCAACTGAGGCAGGAAGTAGACCACCCATAGGCAGAGAGGATGAGGGCTCAGGTAGGGGAAAGAGGAAGGAGAGCATGCATTCCGGCAGGAAACATCGGGTCATGAGGACATCCTGCCATTGCCCTGAGAGGTCCACCATATTTATCCCCACCCCTAGCATCAGCAGACCACAAAATCCTCTCTAAAGCACTTCCTCATGCACCCACAAACTCTCACCCCCACTCTTGTGTTAAAACTGCTTTGAAACTGGTCTCCCCATATTTTTTGAAGAAGACAAATTAGATTTGTTGGTCTTTTTTTTGAAGCCTATACCCCACCAATCTATATGGACACATTGAGCCCATAAAAAACCCTAGATAACAGACACCCATTGGCATCTCACACCTGGGACCCCTCCCTCTTTGGGAGCTCTCCTTCTTTCCTTCCTTCCTTCCTTCCTTCCTTCCTTCCTTCCTTCCTTCCTTCCTCCCTTCCTTCCTTCCTTTCATTATTTCCTTCTTTTAATCTAATAAATCCACTAATTTATTCTCACCCTTGTGTTCATGATTTCATTCTTTGAATCTGTGAGACAACGAACCTACCTGACAACCATGCTCTGTGTTAGCAAATTGGGTGTGGATCACATAAGAATGTGCTATCTTTGTAATTTTTCTGTAAATACAAAACTTGTAAAAAGTAAAGTTAACCAAAATAAAACAAATAAAAACACACAATGAAAAGCCTGGGTCTTAATAATGAGATATTATCACAGATCTATTCTTCACAAAATCTTGAAAAAGTATAGAAGAGGGGAGAACATTTCCTAACTCATACTTCAAGGCTAGCATTAAAGATACTGATAACAAAACTAAATGATCTCATCACAAAGGAAAACACTGCATAACATAATCTCTTATCAGATAACGGTGATGTTAACAGGTGCTCACAATGGACTCTGAACTCAGATAAGCTTGGAAACCTCTTCCACAGATGTGAAAGTCCTCAACAAAATAGTAGCAAAACAAATTCTGCTATATATAAAAAAGAATCATACACCAAGGCTAAATGGGATTTATCCCCAAGAATGCAAGGTTAGTTCAACCTCCAAAAGTCAATTAATGCATCACACCATACCAGTGCAATCAAGGAAGGAACAAAACCACATAATTATCTTAATTAACACTTAAAAAGCACTCAGGAAAGGGCACTTCCTCATCCTGATATAACATTTGATAAAACATTAGGAATAGAAATGGTACCTATGAAAACATCCACCGCTACTTCAAACTTAGTGATAAAAGACTGAATTCTTTCTTGTAAGATCAGGAATAAAACATACCCACCATTTTTGCCAGTTTAATTCAACTAGAATTGTAGTGGAGTTCTACCAAGGCAATCAGCAAGAAATAAAGCTCAAAACATCTAGACTAAGAAAGAAATAAAACTATTTCTATTTGAGGATGACATGATCCTTAATGTAGAATATTCTAATGAATCCACTAACATATTGTTAGAAATAATTACTAAAATTTTCAAGTTCCAGAGTATAAGTTAAATATACAAAACAGTTCAAAAAAATGAATTTAACAAAACAGTTCAACTTGTGATAGAAATAAAAATAGATCATTAACACAGTGCTGTGGTTGGACATGGCTTGAGCATGTCCTACAAGGGTTCTCATATGAGAAGCCTGGTTCCCAGGGTTGGGGGCACTTTTGAGAGTTGAGGCCTGGTGAAAGGTCCTTAGGTCACAGAGGAATCTTCCTGGTGGATCTCGATTTGCTCTCTCCAGAGACCTGCTATAATACAGCAGCCTGATCCCAACCCACTGCGGCTCTTCTTGTCTTGTGACTTCTCCATCTTTTTTTTTTAAGAGAGAGTGAGAGACAGAGAGAGAGAGAGAGAGAGAGAATATTTTTTAATATTTATTTTTTAGTTTTCGGCGGACACAACATCTTTGTTTGTATGTGGTGCTGAGGATCAAACCAGGCCGCACACATGCCAGGCAAGCGCGCTACTGCTTGAGCCACATCCCTAACCCCAATGACCTCTTCCTCTTGCCTGTGGTACTACCACAATGCCATCTAACATTAGGCCTTCACCAGGGGCTGAATTTATGGGGACTTTCAGCATCCCAAACTGTGAATTAAACTAACCTCTTTCTTGACAAATTACCCAGTTTCAGGTATTTTATTATAGTAATGTACTATGTACCATAAAACATGGTGGAAGAATTTTTAAAAGTCCAAACTATGTTAGAAGACAGCCTTTCAAAATACCTCTTCATAAATCAGTAGACTCAGTATAAAAAGTCTTTAATTGATATTAATCATTATTAATTCTACCCAAATTGATCTGCAACTCCAAGGCAATCTTATCAAAACCCCAGATGGCTGATTTTCAGAAATTGCAAAGCTGATAGAAAGGTTTATATGGACATATAAGTCACCCTGGATAGCTAAGGCCGTTTTGAAAGATAGGAAAAATTTTGCAGGCCTCACATGGCCCGATGACAAAACCCACTGCAAAGCCAACAACCAGGACAGTGAGACGCTGCTGCATGGACAGACAGGCAGGTCAACCAGACATGACCGAGACTGTGGGGAACCTGCCTGCATGGTCAGGTGGCTTTCCAAGAGGAAGCGAGGCAGCCTTGCGTTGCCTTTCAACAGACAGTGCCGGGACCAGGAGAGTCCTCATGGGAGGAGTTATTTGACCCCCTATTGTCCCACAAAAATTAACCAAGGGCATCAAGGACCTGCCTGCAGGATTCAAGACTGTAAACCTGAGAAGAACCCAGAGGTGTAAACCCTCCCGTGCTCGGTTAGTCAAAGACCTCTTAGACATAAAAGCTAAAGGCTGGTGCCTGGGAAGGAAGGGCGTGTGCACGTGTCGTACACAGGACTGCTCAGCTTGAGCACGGAAACAGAGTGTACCCAGCAACCACGGCAGCTGTGAAAGCAAAACAAAAGTGGCCAAACAGCACGAACAGACTTTCCTTAAAGTAGACATAGGCACGTCCAAGAATCACACAAAAATAATTATCCACTGGAGAGACACCAAGCCAAACCACAGGGGGCAGGCCACCCTCACGGCCATGCTGCAGTCAGAGGGGGACAAGGACGTGGGCCTGTGGAGAGGGGTGACGGGTGCCCACCGTGCTGGGGGAGAGCACGGGAGGGAGACCACCTCAGAGACCGTCTGGCAGGGCCTCTAAGTTCCAGCGTAGAGTCTCCAGATTTCTTTGGAGGCAGACAGAAAATTTTAAAATAGGTAGAAAGGAGACAGAAGGAATGGCTGGGAAACACAATTCCATTCAAGTTCTGCGACTTTCCCAGGTCCGTCCCTCCCCAGGCTGGTTCTTCTCCCAGGCCCGCCATCACTCCCAAATTCCTGGGAAACCTGCGAATTTCAGGCTCAGCATGAAGTCTGAGGATCCTGGGAATGCCAGGCCCCATGAGCCCTCTTGTGATCACCTGGCTGACGCCACACACCTTCCCACACCCACCTCTCACCCGGTTTCCTGTAAAAGAAGACCCTGGGACCCCAAAAGTGTCCCTCTGACACACAGTAGCCTCATTCTCCCTAGAATGTTCATCTGCTTTTCTAAATGATTCTCTCTGTGTCTCCAACTGGCAGGTGCTGAATTTTATGTCATATGTCAAGGACTCTACTCATCCCAAGTCAAGGACCCCTCTCCAGGAACTCCTCACACCTGTTCTGGTGACAATAGGACTTGGCAATTCCACTCCCAGGTGTATACTCAAGAGAAATGAAATACGTGTTCCCGGGAAACTTGAGCATTAATGTCCATAGTACTGATCCTCACATGGGCCAAAAAGTAGACACAACATGAACACCAGCAATGAGCAAGTGATTAGATCAATTGCAGCATCCTTATACAGAGAATATAATTTGGCAATAAAAAGGAATAAAGTGGGCTGGGGATGTGGATCAAGTGGTAGCGCACTCTCCTGGCATGTGTGCGGCCCGGGTTCGATCCTCAGCACCACATACAAAGATGTTGTGTCCGCCGAAAACTAAAAAATAAATATTAAAAAAAATTCTCTCTCTCTCTTTAAAAAAAAAAAGGAATAAAGTAGTGACATACACTATGCAACGACTGAGCCTTGCTTGGAAGCCTCCTTGCAGGAAGCAGTCGGTCACCAGGGACGGCACATTGCCCAGCTCCATTTACTTGAAGATTTGCAGCCAAATCAGAGACTGACACCTTTGAGGGCTAAGAAGCAGATCAGTGCTTGCCTAGGGCTGTGGAGGAAAGAGGGGGTGAGGGATGGAAGAACCATCTTCCTTCTCTAGTGGTGTAATGTACTAAATTGGCTACATGACGGTTGCATGTCTATAGATCTTGGCAAGCTGTCGAGTTGTGTGTTCTTTGTGGGTGAATTTTATGTTATGAGATCACATCTCGATAAGTTTGTTAAAAATAATAGGGAAACAGGTGTGGGATGTATGGAAACCATTTTTACATTTCTTGCAGTAATTTAAAAAATCTAGAATAAATTAACAGTATTTCTGAGAAAGCACACCCGCTGTGATTTTTTGTGCATGATTCTCTTTTGAAGTCCTACTAAATGTCACTGATTCCAAGGAAGCTCGATGTCCTCACTAGAGGAAGCTACCACCTGCCTCCATTTTTTTTTTGTTTTTTTTTTTTTTTGCTCAAAAGAAGCTTCTTCCTCAGCAGTAACACTCTGTACTCCAATGGCAGTATGTCACAGAGTGTCACATTCATTGGATCTCTGAGATGGAATGGATGCCCGCAGGCAGTCTCCAAAAGTCCATATTTAAGTGAATACATCTCTCTATTAATTATGCATCTGTTCAAGGTTAAAGGACAGCAAACTGTGCAAAAATACATCATTTGAAAAATGTCTTATTTGCACCTGATTTCCCAATTAAGCATGTGTGTGGAGTACGTGCCGTTGGTAGCTGCAGACTGTTCCCCTTGCTTCTAGCACACTGCATCCCTGACGCTGTCCTTCAACGTAATTCTATTGTACTAAATTAGGAAAATCAAAATTAAGTGCTGTTGTGTTTCTTTTTTCAGTTTGAAATTTTAATTTAACTGACTCCTGCAAACAGAGCAAATGATGCATAAATGCGTGTCTGCGTCCAGCGTTCCAATTCTTCAATAAGACGTGGGGGCGGGCAGTTCCAGATGAATCCTACCAGAAGCTCAGAATTAGGTGTTCTGTCTACTGTGACGGTGGATTTTCTTCCACTTCTCATCAAACTGCTAGTCCTTATCTAATGGCCGGATAATTAAGCCAGCCTGGAGAACCGCGTGCGCACTGTCGGGGCACCAGCCTGATGTCCAGATGCTCTGTCAGCAGCTTTGGATCCCAGATTGTCGCGCTCACTCTCCCTGGCAAACTCTAATCAATGAGCCGGCCATGGAGGATCGAAGGCAACCGTGATGAAAAGCTGCCTTATGAAGTAATTGGCTTCATGGATCTGCCCAAATGAGTCATAAAACTGTTCATCAATATCTTCGGTTGTGCAGTCGTGAGCAGTTACATGGTTAGCTCAAGGGACACTGGGATCGGAAAAGCTTACTGCAGGATTCCTTTGGCAACCCATTCATCATCTTCACCTTAGGCAGGGGAAGAAATGAGAGCCGCTGTCGCCGTCCAGCAGGGGCTAACAAGACCCTAACTTCTCTGCTGACACAGACGTGGAATCTGAATACACTCCCTCGCCCTCCTGCCCAGGAGCTGGGGGCTGGTCACTGTTTTCTTGTCTTTAATAAGTCTTCCCCTGCCCGTGTGTATTGTTGACCAAGGAAATCTCCATGTGCTGGGCAGCGTGGTCAAGGGTCTTTGGTTCTGCCTACAGCAATTGTTTTCACCCTGATGTCAGATCCCTGAGCCGTGAACCCTACTTGAGTCTGTTCTGGGTGAAGGGGAGCTAACCACAGGGGCAAACAGATGGCCCCACGGGAGAGTCTGCTGGCCTGCAAGGGTGGTCGCCACAGCAGCAAGAGCTGGTCCTTCACTAACTGGCTGCTGCTGCTGGCGTGAGACGGGGGTGGGCAGTGAGGCAGTTTGAGGGATTCTGTGGGGAGAGGGCACGCACAGGGTGCTTACATGAGTTTTGCTCCAGGACAGGATCTCTTTGGCATGTCTCTGATATTCTAAAACAGGTAAGTGACACCGTCTAGAACTAGGACTGGCGATGTCAGTGAGAGTAGACAGTGGAGGGGACATTTGTGACTTGGCGTGCTCATTCTACTCACTTGCTCACTGCCTTCTTCACCTTTCCTTGGCCAAAGAGAGTGGAGGAGGAAGACTTCCTGGTGCCGGCTGGGGAGCTGCATGGGAACATTATGGAAAGTTCCTTCTTGGTATGGCCTTGAGGGTTGCCGCAGTCTGGCTGGGCACAAATCACCGAGCCGCCACAAAGCACTTGTATGTTCAAACAGGAAACTTTATTGCCTGAACTCCAACAGCACTCCACGCACGCTCCCCGGAACTCTCCCGAGTGCCACCCACGCGGCCCCTCTCCAGCCCACCACCCCAACCGGAACTCCCTCCACCGAACTTTACCAACCAAGGCGAACTCCCCAGGAAATCCCCGTGAGAACTCCAAAGTAGCGGATGCTGGAGGCGGACAGCAGGGGTCTATATACAATTGAATCAATCCAGCATCATCTGAATGGCTCGCCTCTCAACTATTACTTCTGGCAAAATGCCAGGGGCCATTCCGACTGTGGCTCTCAACAGAGGGTGTGGGCAGATCCAGTGCCTGGAGACAGAGGAGGGGGCTGCAGGAAAGAGGACAGGCACAGCAGAGGACTTCTGCTTGGAGCTCTGGGTGGCACCTCCATCCATCACTCCAGGATTTCCTGCTAGGCTGCCTTGGGTGGAGCCCAGGAACTTGCATTTCTAACGAGTTTCCAGGGGGTGTGAGGCTGTGTGCAGGGAGCACAGGTGAAGGCCACCAATCAGAGCGTCCCTTGAGGGTGTGAAATACCTGGATCTTGCATGAGACAGACATCGGTCTCTGTGCCTGTGGCTCCCTGAAACGCCCTGGCCCTCTCCCTTGGTTGTTAGCTAGGCCTCAGCTTGCTGTTTCCTTCTGGGGAGGACTTCCTGACTTCTGCCCACAGTGAACCTCTCGGAATGCATCTCAACAACCTCAGGCTACAGGACTAATTGCAGCTGTCAGTGGAGATTTGTTACTGAACCTAAATAAGCCCTCTCACCCCACTTTCTCTTAATTGGCATAAAAATGACCAATTTTGAAGGTCACAGGGCTGGGCCATGCATTACTAGTGTCCCCCTGGCTTTGCTGGAGATGATGCCTCTGACCTGTGGGTCATGATGACAGAGGTGGTCTCGGTTACTCCTCAGGGACCCAAAGGCTGATTTGCTAAGAGAACACTAACGCCGGGGCCTGCAGATGTCCCCCGAGTGACTGGAGCAGGAACAAGTCTTGGCCTCTGTCCTCCTATCGGGTCTGTCCCCTTTGCTGCCTTAACCTTTGGGTCAGTTCCGCTCTTCTCTGCCTGGAGACATGTTGAACTTTTGAGAAATGTTTTGTCCAAACTGTAACAAAAGATTAACTTGACCTAGATTTGCCTGCTTTCTCTCTCTCCCACTTCAAGGCTACAGACACCTACAGCCGCCATGACTGGAAACACCAGATCCACAAAGGAGAGGGGAGATCGCCAGGCACCTCCAGGTGGGGCACGAGTACCCCTCCCTGGACCAGCCTGTCCCTGGGCCTCGTTATCCAGCACAGCCCTCTCCTGCCCATCGCTGGGCACTGAAGATGCTGTCCCCCCACTCGCCTCCCAGACCCTGGACTCCCCATGGGATGAGCCTCCTCATCTGGGCTCAGTAACATTTGTACTGTGTGTTGTTTGATTAAATGGTCTATCTCCCACCAGGCTGTAGGTAGCATGATATTGGGGACAGTGGTCTTTGCACAAACTTATCAAAAAATAAAATCTCCTTCCCTAAGTCAGGATACCTGACAGATTTTCCAGGTGAAGTTCTGGTCCAATTCCTGGGATGTTCCCAGGCCCAAGGGCATGAAGATATGTTTCTGGCATCCTTGAAATAAAACATAGAACTCTAACATCAGACTGCAGAAAAGAGTCGATTTAACTCACGGAGCAGGTGTTCCAGGTGCTGGCTGGAGGGTAAAGTGAGAAGGGGCTTCTGCCTTCCAGGGACTGAAACTGCAGCTACTGCCCGCCCCCCGCCCCCCCCCCGACTCTGCCTTCTTCTTTATCATGGGAGCTTGGACTCTACCTCCTCTTTGGGGTTTGGGGCACCCTCTCAGCCTCCCTAGGGTGGTCTCCATCCCATCATCCAACACCAACAGTGGCTGCACCCTCCGGCCCCACCAGGGCACCTCTGCTGCTGGCCTGGCTGACTCTGGCCTGAAAGGCCCGGTCCCCTCTCACAGCCTCCCGGCTGCTCTCAGGGGACGCTAACCCAGGCTGGGCCTTAGGAACTCTGAAGGATCTCTCGCATTCTGCTGACCTCTCCTTGCAGGACTCGAGTTCATCTTTCACCATGAACACGGCTCAGCACGCTCACGGTGTCCACTCTCAAGTGTGGCAGAGATGCCTGTGTGGGGTCTCTGTGCCACAGAAGCCCCCAGTTCTGGGAGCCCACTAATGGGAAAGAGGGCGCGTGCTCTGCAGCTTGGGCGGCCCCAGGGGTGTGCAGTCTCTGGGAGCAAGGTGAAGCTGGGTCCGTGCCCTCCGTCTCCGCTCCTGGTTTCCTGATTGGCGTGGGGTTACATCCTGAGCACCTTAGCCAGTGTCCTTGTGATCCTCATCAACACAGGCTGGGGGTTTTGTTTGTTTCCTTTTGTTTTGGCTCATGATCTGTCGATCAAAGTCATTGCTTCCTATCACCCAGGGGTAGCAATGCCAAACAAGATGTGACCTACATTAGTTTCTGAGGCTGTCAGGACCAAATACCATAAACTCGGTGCCTTCTAAGAACAGGAATTTATTCTCTCGTTGTTCTGTAGGGCAGAAATCTGACATCAGGCTCGGAGAAGGCTGTGTCCCCCCATGAGCTCTAGGGCAGGAGCCTTCTGTGGGCTCCAGGTGCCCCTTGGCTCAGCTGCTTGGCTCCAGCCTCTGCCTGAGTCTTCCCATGCCCTTCCCTCTCTGGGAGCCCCAGTCCTCTCCTCTTCTGTCCTTTGTAAGGTCAGTTCATCACTAGATGCAGGCCACCCCCCTCCACAGTGCAGTAGGACCTCTATTAGACACCTGCAGAGACCCTGTCCCAGGGAAGCCCACAGGCACAAGTCCCCAAGGTTCCAAGTGGACTTGTCTTTGGTGTGTTACTCAGTCATCCTCAGGGCTCAGGACAACCCCGCCATCCCTGTCTCACCAAAGGCAGGCTGGCATACGTAGGTGCTATGCCTAGTTCCAGTGAGATCTGCATTTTCCTAGAGATATTTTGTTTTAATCACACTTTGGTCTCTTTACCAGTTGTCTTGTGGTCATGGATGTAATTATAAAGGCATGTTTAAAAAAGTCTTGCCGAACTTTAAAAAAAAAAAGTGAGTAATGTTGAAATGCTCTCCAGCTATTTCAGAAGGCTTGGAAGTTACCCCCCACGCCCCCCCCCCAACCAGGGCAAGTTAGAAAGGCACATCCACTGAGAGGGACCACTCAGTGCACGTTCTGAAACTGGGCTTCGAGTATAGTGAGTGCACTGTTTGCAACATACTGCCACAGTCAGGTCCCACCATGTGCTCGGGGCCAGACACAGCTCAGGACCGTCACACTCTGCAAGGTGACCCAGGGTTGGTGGGAGTGTTACTAAGATCATCTCTTAGATCCTTGACTAAATTTTACCTGTGTTTTCCAAGGATATTTTAAGAGGATTCATCACTGATTTATTTTTTATCCTGTGTACAGTGTTTGAAAACCCTACCCAAAAGTCTGAGTCAGCAATGTACTTACGGCCCATATAGTCCTGAGCTTTGGGAAGGACATCTGGCTCACTCTGAGCAGCTGGTCAGTTCTGGTGTGCAATGAACACTTGCTGAAAGACATGAGAAAATTCCTAACAGAATGTGCGCCAGACACAGCTTGCTCCCGCTTAAGGAGGCCCCTGCCCTGGGAGAGGGACTGTACCACTTGAGGGATGTGTGTCAGCTGGACCACAAACCTGCTCCTCAGGCCCATGAGCAAGGTCAGTTACAAATGAAGAGGGTAGAAATCCGTGGGAGGATGCCTTACAGTATTCCTGCTAAGCACCATCACCTCGAAAAGGCAGGTATCCTCAGAAGAGAAGCATCACAGAGCTGGACTTCATGGCCCGGAGCCTGGAAGCAAAGGATGGACTTGGTCACAGCATTGGCCCAAGACCCCCTCTCCCATGCTGCAGCCCAGGTGCTGGATCCTACCTGAAACCTCAGCAAGCTGAATGCCTGCACGCCCACTCCATGTCAGGCTGCTCACGTGCCATTCCTATTTGAATATAGCAAACATAGGAAATCTGTAGATAAGATAATGAGCCCATCAATAGATACACATTATGTAAAACTCAGCAACCAAGTATAATTTTTTAAAAAAAATCTTCTAGCAAATTAACAATAAAAGGGATTTTTTTAAAAATACTAGAAGTTGAGTCCAGAGCCTCGTGCGTGCTAGCAAGTCTCTACTGCGGAGCCACATCCCCAGCCCCTGGGGACTTACGTGGCATGACAAAAGCCCAAGCAAATGATCACTTACTGTTTCAAAATGATGCCTTGCTTATCCATTGTCATATAAAAGCAGTCTCCTGGGGACCAAGGGGACAGGGACCAGAACAGAAGAGGGAAGCAGAAGCCCTGGGCGGGGGTCCAGGACACCAGGGTGTCTGCCTGCACCCCTGAAGCCGCTGCCGCTGCCTCCTCACCTTCCCCCACACCCCGGGGAGGCCCGAGGGAGCACAGGCTCACTCCTGTGAGTGGAACTCAGCACCCCACAAGGCCGTGACCTGGCCCTGAATGGGGAAAAACATTCTTGAATTGGACTTAAAAGACACAACCACAAAGCAAACGAATGTGAACTTACCCCATTTCAATGGAAAACATCCGCAAAATACAAGATTTCATCGACAAAGCCAAGGACATGCTGGGGTTCCAGCTGACAGCGCAAGTGGCTGAGGAAAGAGGGTGCCCAGAGCACAGGGGGCAGGTCATGCCCAGGCACGCCCCGAGCAGGGCGAGCCACTGATGATAGGAGCATGAAGGACATGAGATATGAACAGACCATCCACAGAAGAGGGAGCCCAGTGGGGACAAAGCAGAACGAAATGTGACTCACTGGTGGTGAAGAACCTGCAACCAGGAACCGCAGAGCGGACCTTGGCGCCCAGCACTGGCATGGATGACGTGGAGAATGGAACTTTGTTTTGTGGCTGGGAGGACTCAGATGGAGAGGGCAAGGTGGGAGAAGATGGCATACAGTGAAATGCTGTGTTCCAGGAGCACTGCTCCCAGACGAGAGTGAGAGGCAGAGCTGGGTGACAAGGAAGAAGTCCTGAGCCTCCCAGCACTGACCTGAGGATGGTGGAGGGGAACAGCTCCCTGGCCCCTGAGTGGGGAGATGTCCAAAGGGTGGGGGCCCACAGGACAGCATAGGACGTGGTGGTCAACACGCATGACCTGCAGCTGCATCCACAGGTGTGGGTACAGCTCATACCCCTAACACTGAGGGAGAGGAGAGAAGGCGGCTGGTCATGGGGACCACATCACACCATTTATGCAATATTAAGAATCATGTAATATTAAGAATCCTGTAAGACAGAATATTTATGTATTTACTATGAACTGTTACATTTATGGAAAACACATTTTAAAACCACGAAAGGATGTGGTACTGCAGTTCACGACAGCCAGGACCCTGGGGAGAGAGGAGGAGGAGAAAGACAGGGAGGATGAAGACCTGGCACCCAGTGGGCACCTGTGATCACGGGCCTCCCCCCAGCTCTGGGAGCTGCTCGCAGGGAAGCAGACCTGAGGCTGGACCACAGAGCCCTGGTGCAGCAGGGTGGGTGCCGGGAATGAGGCCAGACGGCTCCTCTCTCCTGGCCTCCGCTGTCCTACCTGGACCCTTCCTGCTGACAGCTGCTCAATTCAGGGGTCCAACCCACAGCCACTCCCAGACTCCCTCCCCGTACTTTCTATTAAGAAAAAATAAATGTTCTCACAACTTTCTTGGAAGCCAAGGGAGGCTGGAGGGTGCAGAAGAGGCCAAGCTGAAGTAACTGGACGGTTAGGAAAGACAGGAGCTGAGGGGGCGGCAGGAAAATGTCTCTCCAGCCTCCCCTGCTGGAGAACTGGCTGTGGAAAGCAAAATCCACGGGAGATTGCTCACCCCACCCCATTAATGAGAAGCCAGGAGCACCTCAGAGAGCTGCCTCCTCCACCACGGGCCTCTCTGTGCACCTTAAGTAGCAGCAATAAGCGGTCCTGGGAAAGCATCCTGATGAATGCACTCAGGTCAGGTAGAAAAGGGATTCGCTAGAGTTAGGGAGACACCCACAGAAAGCAGGCCGCACGGAGCAGCTGGTGACTTCCAGACAGCCCAGGTTCCTTCCCTCAGCCCTGTCCAGGAGCAAGCTGGACGGTCCATCACTAACCTACAGCACCAGGAGAGTCGGGTCCTGAGGTCCAATCCTGCCTGCCAAGGGCTTTTTGTCATGGGGTCAGCTCAAGAGAATTTGGAATGGACCCCGAGGAACGTCCACCAAAGACTAGACTTTGTGTAGTTTATTTTGAGTGTCTTGCTGGGCCTTACCCACTTCCTGTTCCCTCTCCCTTCTCCCAAAGCCTCTGGGGACTACTTTCATGAAAGACAGCAGGGAGGTAGGAGCAGGTCCATCAGCCTAGAGCTGAGGGCCGATTGTTATTAATTATGAATATAGAAAATGCAAAGACATTAGCAGTGCCAGGGTGAGGTGTCACACTGACATAACTAAGGTGCTCCTGAGGTCCACTTTCAACAGCAGTGCTTCAGCTGCACATTCCTCGTTAACTAGTTTTTCCCCCTTATCTTTAACCTCGACATTATTAAAACCGCACAGGGAATCTATTTTAAAAATCTCACCATGACATTTCAGCAGAAAAGCGACCTTCCCGTTTTGTAGGTGCTGCAATCATTTGGCAGCATACAGCAATTCATTTCCTCCCCAGTAAACCAACGTCCTAGAAGATGCTTGTTTAAAACTCTCTATTTGATTGTCATTTGTGAGTGGGCTTCTCTTGCAGCTGCACAGAATGAGGGGCCGTTAAGCTGCAGACAGCACCCACGTCCCGGTCTCCGGCTGCTTTCATCTTGATCCTGTGTCACGTTCCATCTCCGGGGTGAGCTGAGGTCTGCCCAGGGCTCAGAACCGGGTCCTAGGAGCACGATGATTCTGAGCTAATGACCAGCCCTGGACAGGTGGCCGCGCCTCCACGGGCGTGCGACGGGCGGTCTTCCTAGTGATGGTTTACTTTGCTTCCTCAGGCTGCCTCTCAAAACAGACAGAGCTGGCTGAGTCTTTTGAAGACCGCGACCGAGAGCTTCACAGCCTGTCTGGGGCCCCAGGGTAATGAGGACACTGATGGTGGCCACTGGGTGCCCTGGTGATGGGTCCATGTGATGGTGGTGACCACAGGGATGCTGGAGCTTCCACAGGAGACAGCAGTGCCCGGCTTGAGGCTCACGCTGTCCACAGCCCCACTCTGTGCTTTCTTCTCTTTGTGTCCTCCTGTCCCAATAGCCACATGGAGTCCATCATGTCCCCTTCTTCCTTCCTTCACATGGGTAAGAAACGTGGGCTCAGAGCCTGGACACCCCTGGGAAGTGCTGCATCTTGGAGTGTGGAACCCCAAACCATCCCCACCCAGAATGTTCAGCAAAGTTATTATCGTCTCATTCCAATTACGAAGAACAGGTACCTGGCTGGAAGTCACCTTGCTGACACGTGGAGGCGTCCCAGTGCAGAACTGGCCATGTGAAGGAAATGAGCAGACTCTGGATTCCTCCAGAACGGACGGCTCCCACAGATATCCCAGCCGTGGCCTTCGCGTTAAATCACCACTCTGCAGGTGGCAGTGTGCCTGACCCACCTGAGATCCCTGAGAGGCACTGTGGGCACCTCTGCACAGGGCATCGTGGAGACCAGCAGGAACAATAGACAGACCAGCACAGAAAGTGGACAGCAGCAGGCCTGTACCCTCCAAGGTCCACCCCACGCCTACAGCCTTGTGGCCAGGGCACCAACCCCAGACCTAGCAGAAGCCTGGGAAGGGACATTGAGGCTGGAGGGGCCAGACAGTCCAGAGCTTCACCAGGACTCCCATCGGAGGGCTGCCATCCCTCAGGTGGGATGACAAGGGATGGAAATGCATGGCCAGGAGGTGCACCTGGGGCCCTGCAGGGACAGCATGAAGCCAGGCCCCAGTTCCTTCTGAAGCACTGGGCGGGGCTTGGCTGCAGAGGCCTGTGGTCTCTGGGCCAGGCCCCTCCCTCTTCCCTGAGGAGTGGGGCAGCTGTAGGGGCAACAGTTTGGAGACCACCCTATTTAGTTTTCTTCCTTTTCCCCCTACAACTCACCAACTTTTGTAGAGGAGAAATATTTCCTGGAAGAAATGCTCCCTAGTTGCCAGAGGACAGAAGAAGACAAAATCAAGGCCCTGCCCTCCAGCTGGGGGGATGGACGGTGGAGAAGCACCGGTGCAGAGCAGGATGAGGGTGGGGCGCCGCCGCCCTCGGGGTGCCCTCACCAGCAGGAACAACCAGAACAGACACCTTCGGCCATCGCCTAGCACCTTGCCGATCCCCTCCAACCTGCTGGTTTTCACAGACCTCCCCTGGGCATGACCACCTTTCCCAAGGGGCCCGTCCAGGCCGTCCTTGCCGCACACTCGCTCTGCGCTGGCCCTTGTTTGATCTCCGTGGTTGGGTCATGCCTAGCTGTGACATGCTGCAGCCTCTGTCTGGATCAGAAGGCAGTTCCCTGACCCTGGGTTCCAGGCACCTCCCTGCTCTGCCTGCAGTGTTGAGAGGTGGCTGGGGCCCAGTGGGAGCTAACAGGTGCTTGATGAGCCCGTGAATGAATCTGAAGGAAAGCAAGGCTGGGGACTCCCCAGCCATGTGTGACCTGCAGCCTCAGAGGGTGACAAGCACTGATGGCAACCCCAAGCCTCCAGCATCTCCAGCTCATAACACATTCGTACCCTCCTGTGGTCCTCAGGGCAGCCCTGGGTGCTGGACCAGGTCCTAATTCCAGGGGGGTACCTGGAGCCCAGTGAGGCTAGGTGCCCCTAGTTTCCAAGACTGCAGCCTGCAGCAGGAAGAGGATTTGAACCCAAGCCCAGTTACCTCCAAAATGTGACCAGGAAGCTTTTTCTTCTCCACTAGGGGAGAAAGGTGTCAAATAGGTCAACAGATTTGTGATTTCAAAAATGGTTGCCAAGGGCTGGAGTTGTTGAATCTTCTTCCCTTGCTATAAAATCCCTGAGCTTCTGGTTGCCCAGGTGCAGAGGAGGCACACACCAGGGGTGTCTGGAAGAGGCGCCCCTCCTCCCCCGCAGCTGGTCCAGGGAGGAGCAGGCTTGGGGCTGGGAGAGGCAGCCCCGACTCACACTAAGCTGGAAGTGCTGTTTTTTTTTCCTGCAGGAAAGATTCAATTGGGAGTTCATTTCCTGTTTGTGATCGTTTTAAAAATGGACTGAATTCTGCTCCAAGAACTTCTTTGATGGATGCTTCTGCAACACAGATCCCCGGACACACTGCGCAGGACCCAAGTGGTCACTGCTTCAGATGTCTGTATATTGAGCTTCCTGAAAGTAGAACAACAACAAACTCCAAAGACCCTGAAGATACAGGAAATGTTATTAAGATCTTTCCCCTGTGATGCTAGCTGGTTGGGATGCTGCTTTCTCTTTTAAAAGAATAAAACTATTTCCTTGAAAAATGCAATTGCTGAGAAAGATCTTCTTCAGGTTCCGCCTGGAGGGAGACGGAGCTGCTGATGACCCTCTGAGGCTGGGCCTCCCATGCACTATGAAGGGGATGACAGCCTCCTCCACGCCCCCTTTCCTCACAGCATCACTCTTCCACCGCACCCGCTGCTCCCCTCTTGATGTCACGTGCAGGAGGCTCTCTGGGACCCTTGGCCCATCTACCAGCCCAAGAACTGGCTCGGGCCCCAGCAGTCCCTGACTTCTCACTTCCATTTAGGCTTGTATTTATGAAGGTCTCTTCCCAGCTTACAGGCTTATTCTCCTCCCTGGAGAGTGCGCGTGCTCCGTGGTGCCGAGGACTCAGCTGTATGTTCAAGACAAATACTCTCCTTAGCAGGACTGTTGCCTGAGAAACACAGGCCAATGTGTTGTTTTCCACTTGACTCTATTTTCCATAAATAAAACTTCAACATGTTTTCCTCCTAGGCTTAAATGTAAAAAAGCCATCTAACTTGCTTCAGACCCTTTCACGGAGTTCAAACAGTCCACTGAGTCAAGCACTTTTATCTTTTGGTCTTCCATATTTTAATCTGTCACCTGAGCATAGATTCCCCGCAGGGCCGTTACTGGACTGAAGGGCAGAGGCCTATGTCCTCCATATAAGACACCGACACACTACATATTGCACGTGGGAATGTCAAGTAGTGTAGCCACTCTGGAAAACGTTTGGGCAATTTCTCATAAACCTGAGTATGCATCCACCATGTCACCCAGCCATTGCACTTTGGGACATTTGTCCCAGAAAATGAAAATAGATTCACACAAAATCCTGCACGTGGATGTTCATAATAGCTCCATTTATGATAACTCCCAAGGGAAAACACATCCAGCGAGTGGAGGTTTAAGCAGACTATCACATCCCGTGCCGTGGGGTGGGGTATTACTCAGCAGTAAACCCACCAGCCACTGACACATGCACAAATGGGGATGAAGCTTGAGGGAATTCTGTTGTGTGAAGAAAGCCCAGCCTCAAAGATTGCACACTCTATGCTAATTTTATAGATTCCTAAAATGGCAACCTGTAGCAATGGAGGACAGATTGGTGGTTGCCAGGAGAAGTGGGGAGGGAGTGGCTGTGACTATAAAAGACCTTGGGGAAGACCCTGATGGGATGGAGTTGCTCATCCTCCAGGGAATCAATGCCAATAGCCTAGCAGTGGCGTGCTACAGCTCAGCAGGGCACCTTGCAGGGGCGGGTAAAGAGCATGCAGAGCCACCTCTAATAACAGTGTGTGTGAATCCATCGCTATCTCAAAATAAATGCTGGTGAGCGCATCCCAAGCCCTGGGTTTCCTCCCCAGCACTGCAGAACAAACCAGCAATGAAAACATTGACAAACCCTTTTTGAAAGGAGGACACAAGTTTTCTTTCAGACAAAAATGGAGGAGTTGAATGGTAGGACTTAATCAACAGCTCTGTCGTTTTGTTTTCTGTGCAGTGTTGGGGATTGAGCTGGGCCTTGCAAGCGCTCTGCTGGTAAGCAGCACCTCCAGCCCCCAAGACTTGATCTTCCTGGAGCGGCACGTGCATTTACCTGTGGTTGAAACTTCTAAAACAAGCAATTAAAGTAATCACACGTTTTAACCAGAGGCATGACCTTGCTTCATAATGGTCCCTGTGCTTCTCTGCTCTGGGCCAAGTAACTGCTAACATTAATTCTAATTAGGTGTTAATGTTTGACCTGGAAAAAAAAAAATATTAGCTCTCACAAGTACTTTGTGCGATTTGTTGTGAAGTTTGAAGTCAACCCACAGGAGAGCTTTGGTGGGAGTGCGGGCGGTGAAGAGATACCCTCGAGTCTCGTGGAGGTGCTGCGAGGCCCTAGACCCAGCCTGTCTACCGCGCCTGGCTGGCTCTGGTGGCATGGGACCCTCTGGGTCTGGCTGGGCCTGTGCTCCTGGTGGAGAGGGGGGTCTGTGCCTCTCTGGCCTACCTTCAGCCCACAGTGCGGCTCCCCCTGCGGCTCCCCCTCTGCATTCCGGGCTCGTAGGCCCGGGCTGGATGGCGAGGCTCAGGTGGGGAGTGGATGCTTTGGCTGTCTTTGATGCTTTCAAAGGC
This sequence comes from Marmota monax, assembly GCF_021218885.2. Lineage (NCBI taxonomy): Eukaryota > Metazoa > Chordata > Mammalia > Rodentia > Sciuridae > Marmota > Marmota monax. The sequence goes on along the minus strand of NW_026695222.1, from coordinate 36,339,806 downwards.
GAGGAAAGCTGTCATCTTCTCAAGTGGCACTCAGCTCTACATGGGGAATGTTTCTGATTTCTGGAGTGTCTATCAGAGGCAATTATGCCCTGATTGACCCGTTTGGCATTAAAATGTCTCCTAACACTCTCTCCCACATGGGCGAGTGCAGGTCTAGTTTCTGTTCTTCTGTTGAGTCTGCCTGCCGTAGAGTTCACTGGAGTTCTGAACTTTGGGGATGAAAAGCACCAGATGGCTGTTGTGTACTTTTTTTCTGCACAGCTGACATTTCTAAAATCAATATTTTAGGCTCATCGCTGAGAACATAGAGGCTTGTATTTATTCCAGCCCAGGTAGGACAAATAGCCAGTTGATCTGAGGAACAGTGACAGGTGCTAGGGAGGCAGAGGTGGAAACAGACAGGGAAGTGTCCCTCGAAGAGTTTGCTGTCAGGCCTTTGTGGGGGGGGTGAGGGGCGGGGGGACACAGAACTGTCCATGGCACCGTGCCCAGTGGACAGGTGGAACATGGTGGGATCCTGTTCCCACATCCTGACTCTAAGAGGTGCTGTCCTAACACATCACAGCTTCAAATGACCCCTGCCTAACACTCCTGTGTGTCCAACTCCTGCTCAGCCAAGTCCACCCTGTGTTAGCTGAGCTAGGCTCAAGTTCTTAGCCCATCTGCCCACTGAGGTGGGACTTTTTTTTGCTACTGTTATATCAGATAGTTCTTATTCTAAATTATGCATTAAGACGTGGAGCTTTAACAAGTGTTCCTGTTGAGACTTGGGAGAGCCGAACGTGCTGACGTACTGCTAACATGGGCCTCCCGCTCCTCCTGGCCCTGCCCGCTGCCTGGGTTCTGAAGTCCTCAGATCTCTCCTGTGGGTTCTGAACTTTTTTGTCCACACGTATGTACCCGTGTCATTGTTTTGTTTTAGACTTACTTAAAATAGAATGTATCATATTGCACACACACTTGCGAATCTTGTTTTTTCTTCCACAACATATTAAAATTTTATACCTTGAAGATACACCTGCATGAACGCATTTTGGTTCTCTATAGCAGGGTTGGAAAACTCTCTCTCATGGGGCCAGAGAATAAATATTCTAGACGCTCTAGGCCAGCTGCGGTTGAAGTCTCCTGCTCTGGAGAATTGTGTGGTTTACCTTAAATTTCACCCATTCCCTAATTGATGTTTTTTTTAATTGCTTTCCATTCTGTGATGTTAAAGGTGCAGCACGGGCGTGCTCGCATACTCTCTCCTGTGTGCACGTGTTCTGGTTTCCTGGGACTGGTCTGGAAATTACTCACTTAAGTACCTTTTCATTTACATTCCTCTTGTGTGAATTGAAAGAGGAAGTGGCCCAGACTATAGTGTACTTCCTGTGAGCCCAGAAATCAGCCTTGCTGGTCCTAGTCTAGCCAGTGCCCTCAGGCCAAGGAAGAAGGACACACACCTTCTTTTGAATCCATCGAGATTTCAGATTTGACTTGCACCCAAAGCAATTCGCGGATTACCTGAAAAATCGAGTCCCTTCATCACTCTTTGAATGATGATCTATAAATGTGGGCACCTGGGCTTCTTGTGTCTGACAAGTTCTTCATCCACCCACTGTTGATTCGTGGCACATCTGGGTCTAGATGGTTGGATCTCCATCACGCAGCAATCGGAAGTTTTGGCCTCTTCCAGCTTCTTTTGGGCTCGATGAAAAAAAAAAAGTCGTCAAGAAGCTTATTGGTACTTCTTTTTAAGTTTCCCTCTTTTCCTATGATGGTTTTTGAGGTTTCCTTGGTGCCTCGGCCTCGTGCTGTTTCAGACGTCAGATTAATTGGGGTGTGTAGTGTTCTTGCTGCTGCAGTTCACGGTGTTCTTCCTGGGCAGCTCTCTATCCTCGATTCTGGGACCATGTGAGGCATTATCTTTCTAATTACTGCTCCTCCGCGTCCCTGGCTGTCACGCCTGACGTCTAGCTAGACGTATTTTGAGCCTTCTTATGTTGCCCTCCTGCTCTCAGAGCTTCTGATTCTTCTTTTTCATCTTTATACATCCTGGTGGCGCGTCCCGGGAGGCATCTTCCTGGGGGCCTGGGGAGGAAGGTGGAAAACACCAAGGACCCAAGCCTGCGAGGCCGAGAGGGCCGGTGGAGTCACAGCATCCTTAGGTCCACGTGTCCTTCGAAAGGGAGATTAAATTTTTACTAATTTTAGATGTTGGAAATTGGATCATGTCAGACTTTGAAGTTTTACCGTTAAAGGGATAGAAATAAAGGACACAACTTTCAAATCTGGTGAAAGGTTGGAGGGGAAAAAAAAAGTAAGGAAGCCTAATAAGCAATCTACTATGCCCCGGGAAGGAGAAACATCACCTGCACATTAAGGTCGTGCAAACAAATCTGAATCTTAAAACCAAAAAATCCAAGTAGATTGCTCTGTTTGACTAAAAGTAAAAAAAGCTCACATTGAATTTCATAAAGTCCAACAATCTGCTATTTACAAAAGAATGAGCTGAAAGGAGAGGGCCAGCAAGATTGAAAGTAAAGGAACTTTAAAAAAATAAACCCTGCAAACACTCCCCAAAGAAATTGAAGACAGCCCTGTGAGTCAGACAGGAAGGCCTTAGGGCGGAAGAGAGTTTAAGGTAAAGAGGTCATTGCATCACGGAAAAGGATGATTCTCCAGGAATCTGAAATATCAGGGACTGTGTGCACCAAGTACCTAGCTTCACAATAACGGAATGAATGTTGACAGCAAACTAAGAGAGACAATGGCACAGAGAAGCAGCCTGCACTTCCACAAGCAGAAGTCCACCCAACTGAGACGCAGGGCTGGGATCGGACCCCGGAGGATTTGCCCTCTTCAAGCACATGGCAAAAATGAAGGGAAACTGCGTGCATTCAATGTCACAGAGCAGGTTTTCACAGAGGCCAAAGATCAAGATGCACTGGCCCAAGGAGGTCAAACCATGTGCATTTGCACACCTAGCAAGATGCAGAATTCAATTAAAAGACATAATAAAACATTCAGCACGGTGCCGGGTGGGTGAAAGCTGCACAGCTATTGTGTGATGAACGCTGCTCGTAGATGAACTCCTCGTACCGCTTGACCTTTCCTGGTTTCAGATGACCTCCTTGGCGTTTCAGAAGAGATAAATCAATCAGCCAATCACTCCTCGAAAAAAACGGGAATTTCCATAAGCGTGAGGAGAGCAGGGCTGAGAAGCAGCACAGGTGTTTTTATATGTGGACATCGTTAAGCAGGGGGGTAGGGTGCTCTTCCAATTTAGGACAGTCTCCTCCTGGCTGAATTTCGTCACACGTCTTCACTGTCATCCTGGACTTGGTTGGGCGTCGGATCTCATGCCAGAATGATCCAGAGGACTGGGTCGTAGCTCAGCGGGGAAATGGTCTGGGCAGAAGGACCTCTCTGGTTCCTGGGGAGGTCTTCCCAGGGGTCGTCCATGTCCCTCCTTCTGTCAGGGAATCTTCATTTCTGGTCCACAGCAGATGTCACCTCTGCCCTTCCCCCTTCCTACCTTGACTCCCTGAGCCTCTTCGGGGCCCTCTCCGGTCCCTGGGGCTGCCGCCTTCCCTGGTCAGGGCTGTGAGCGGCCCCTGTGTCCCTCTCGGGTTGCCCCACATGCAGTGTCCAGCACCTTGTCCAGTTTAGCCACATCCAGGCCCTTTTCCTTCTCACTGCTGCTGCACTCCCTCCATCTGAGTCTCTGCTCCTGGTGGGAATCTGGTCTATGGGATGAGACACCTCAGTTCCACATTTTTATCAAGATGTTCCCTCCTTCATTTTATGATCCAGCATGAAAACTGGATTCTAAAGCCAGACGTCGAAAGCAAGTCTCAGGCGATCCATCCGCCCATCATTTTGGTATTTTTGGTTTGAATAATGTAAACATTATGTAGCTAAAACATAATCAGGAAAGGTCTTTGAATACCATGGAGATTGTTTCTGGCAGCTGAAAAATACATTAGTTTTCCCTTCCTATAAACTGAATGCTCATTTAGAAGAAAAATGAAGTGTTTACTCTGAAACTACATATCATTAGGCAGATATTTTTGTACATTTGAATCTGAAATATATTTGTAAAGACTCTGTACCCAGACATAAACCCATATGGCATAATGGTTATTTGTTTTTGGTGTGCCAAGTTCGCAAAGTTTTTGTATGTTCTTTTCCCTTGAAATTTGGAATGAAAACTTGGACATTTCAGGAACTCGATTCTTCATTAAACAATAAAACAGATAATTAAACAGTGAAAGATAATAATGTGGTTTTAAGTTGTATTCTGAAAGGGGATCGGGCAGCGGCTCTTCCTGGGGCAACGCTGCCTTACAGAGCACACCTGGCATGTGCAGATACTCCCATTATCACAGGGCTGTGATAGAGACCAGGGATGATCGGCTGAACACCCCACAACGCACAGAACATCCCCAACCACAGAGAATTATCCAGTCTGATATCAGTCCATTATCAGAGGGTCGAGATGGGGGAATCCTGGGCTGGAAAACAGTAGAGCTGGTTAGGTTTCCCGATCAGAATGCATAATTCCAGAGATGCTGTGATTGGCTGTCTCCCAGGGAGGAGCTGCCTTTCCCTCCAAGCAGGCCCTAAGCATGAGCGTGTCTTGAGTTGGACATTTGGGGAACAGCTGGGCCTCAGAACAGACAGGATTAGGGGGGAGGGCCCAGGTTCCAGCCAGCACTGCAGCCTAGCTGGGGAGAAAATACCCCCAAGTGTCAGAATTGTCTTCCAAGAAAGAGTTAATGACACCAAAGAGAATCACTTACAGGGCAATGCCAAGGCCCCTGTGGGCATGGTGTGCGGGGATCCCGTGCGTTTATGATGTTCCCTGGACTTTCTGCCCAGTGCAGGTCTTTGAACCGTTAAACCCACTTTTTTAAATGCAGCACTATTTTTTTGGCCTCAGCAGGATTTGAAGTACAAGGGCACAATGTAAAAGACTGTGTCTCTCTTGCCCTTTTACTCCACCTGTATTTACCCATATTTGTTTTCTTTACTCTTACCCCCAATTCACCTATTGCCACTTCAAAGCAATTGAAGTCAGAGCAAAAAAAAGGCCCAGCAGCCTGTGCATGGTGGCAATCACCGGCATCAACCCAGGGAGCTCGCCGTGCAATCAGGGTGAGACCAGAGTCGCATCCCATGTCTGCTTGAAAACCAAACTAGAATTCATATTTCAAATGCTAAACAGAAGGAAAAGGCCTATGGAGAGATGAGAAGAGACCTTCACCATCCTACGAGGACAGTTGTTCCCCAAGGCCTCGCCGAGGTGTGGGAAGGGAGGTGTGGCACACCTTAGCATCAGGCCACGTGGTGGTCTGCTGTCCCCAGGCTCAGTGTTCCCCCAGCATCAGGCAGCGTGATGGTCTGCTGTCCCAGGCTCCGTGCCCCTTACTGGGCCAGAGGGCATTTCCTGCCAGTCAGAGAGGGTAGCTGTGCTGAGCTGGCCTGGGCAGGCGCTGTGAGTCCTTCTTCAGGCTGTCCTCGCAGTATTGATGGTGTGAGGAGTAGGTTTCCCTGTTGTCCTTGTAGGGACTAGAAAACAAGGCTCACTCAGGGCTGGCTCAGGCCTCAAGGCCTCACATGGCCAGCGTGTGATGCCACTGAGGACACCTCGACTCCGCAGTGTCCTTCCTCCTGGGAGCTCATGGATTCCCACGGTGACACACACACCTTGTGGAAATGATGTGCCACATACTGGTCAGCCCAAGTGGCTTCTCAACGCATTACCATGGCATCCACTGGGCTCTTAGGATCAGTGACACCACAGGCCTGGGTTTTGTCACCCTGACCTGTGAAGACAAAATCCTCCCAAACACAGAGTGCTGGGCTACTTTGCTGTTGGTTCATTTTATGGGCCATCTTAGTGCTGGATGATTTCCTCAAAGAAAGCTTTCCAAGTCTTCAAGAGGCCTTTCCTCAAATAACCAGCTAAAATTGACGTCCGTTCTCTATGCACCAAGCACCCGCAAAGGCCGTGGCATCCTGGGCTCAGAACAATTCCTGGAAGCCTCCGTGTTCTCCTGGTCTCCCCGTGGAGAGCCCAGTTGACCTGTCTAAGTCAGCGACTTCGCACTAGGAGTCACACTCAGGTGGCCTAACCCTGGATCTCCCGGGGACGTTGCTGAGTGATAGGGCCACTGGCTTGTGGAGACACCTGCGAATGATGTCAAGCAGCAGCCCAAGCTGTGGGGAGGCACCCAGGGGCCCCAGAGGGGCCTCATCCTCCCCTCAAATTGTCCTGCCCTGGCCCCCTGCATGCCCCTCCACAGCGTGGATCTCATGAAAACCACAGGCACAAAGTGGTCCTGGTACAGTGGCTCCCTCAGACCCTCATTACACCTCCAACCCTGCAACATGGTTGTGTAGATCCGTACTTGGTGGCCTTCAGTTTCTTCTCTTTTGAGGAAAATCAAAACATATGAGTTGGAAAGTAGAGATGAAAGAAAAATGAGATGGAAAGTAGAATTCAGCAGACTTTGGATTGGAAAACAGGCTCCTTTTATGTGGATGTGACTAATGCCACCGGAGTCCCCAGCTGAGGTCACACCGGGTGCCTGTAGAAGTGGCATTGAGTTGTCCCTCACTGGCAGAGTTATGAGAAGCAAGAAGCTGCTGCCCACGTGCCTTAGATGTGATGTCCTCTGGGGGAGCTCACACTGTGGGAGGGGAGACGGTGTCAGCATCTGGGCCCTGGATCTAGAGTGGTCCTCTGCTGTGGGACGGCAGTGTCAGGAACCCAGAGTGAAACCCCACAGTGGTCTGCACAGAGAAGGGAGTGCCCAGGCCACCCAGGGGGCATCGCGGGCATGGAAAGAAACAACTGCTTAATTAATGCTCATCTTGCACATTCGCTATGATGATAGTTCCATTTACTACACAAAAATGAAGTTGAAGGCGTACTTACTGCACAGGGAGAGCTTCCTAATGATTTCTAGTTGGATGGTGGTGGCTGGAGACCCTCCGGTCAGTGCGTTCAGACATTCCTCTCCCAGTCCTGTTCACGACCTTGGTAGGTGGCCAAGCGAAGGTGGTTCATGTTCTGTGAAAGGAACTGCTGAGCCCCACATCAACCTCACAGTGGGGTCTCAGTGGGGTCTCAATCGGTACCATCCCAATTCCTCACTGTGGGGCCATCCTGTTCTTTTCAGGATGTGGAATAGCATCTGGCCTCTACCCACCAGGTGCCAGTGGCACCTGTCCCCCTGCTATGAAAAAAAAAAAAAAAACCTGACTCTACAAATGGCCAAAGGTCCCCTGGGAAGAAGCCACTCCCTGGGCAGGAAGCACTGTGTTGATTACTACGCACCAGTGAGCTCTGAGTGTCGTGATGTGTTTTTGTTTTACTTTTTAGTTGAACATTTTATCGGGATCAAGAGATGTTAACAAAATGCCTAGAAATGACCACTTAGCAAGTTTCCTTGGATGCGATTTCTGTGGTGTCTATGGGCACCTGGTTGAGATGGATGGATGGGTAATTAATTGAGGTTCTGAAATCCTCCGTGATCTGCAGAGGCCACCTCTGCTTAACGGGTGGCGCTAAGCAAGTTTGTCTCAGCTCGGCAGAGAGATGCTGCCCCGATTAAATTTGAAGTAGAAAGAAAACATGTAATTTGATTATCTGCACCAAGTGGGTGTAGCATAGCTAATCCCATCTCTCAGATGGAAGAATCACTCCATAAAAGCAGGAGAAATGTTGGGCTGAAGGCAGTGCCGTGTACAGGAGTGAACAACATTGCCGGGTTGGTGGCCGGTGACATCCTTCTTAGGCAGGCTTTCCTGGTGACCCGCGTGGCTGAGCAACAGGCTCTGCATCTCCCGCCATAAGAATGGGTGCAGCAAATGTGGGGACTTCCCTGAGCACGGACAGGCTGGCCCAGAGAGCCAGCTGGTGCTAAGGGGACGCTGAGACGAGGTTGCAGAAAGAACAGGAGGGCTCCAGGTGTGCTGCTCAGGTGGCCACGGTTCTGAAGTGCCTAGCAAGCCAGGTGAAGTGGAGACCTGGCTGCTCAGCGGCGGTCCCAAGCAGAGCTGGCCCACGTCCCCACTGAACCTCACTTGTGTGACATACGCCCGGATCCCTTGAAAAGCAGAAGCAGTGTCCAGCCACGCAGAGGCACACCCAGGAACAGGCTTTGGGGTTGGCAGGCATCAGTCAGAGCAGCCTGAGCAAGGGACCCTCAGCTTCCCACCACCAGGAAGATGCTGCAGAAAGCAGAGAGCTTACCCAAAACATGGGCACTGTCCCCAGAGCACGGCAACAGTGCTGGTGTTGCCATGTAATTTGATTACCTGCACCAAGTGGGTGTAGCATAGCTAATCCCATCTCTCAGATGAGCGAGTGAATGGACGGGGGAAATCCATCAGTCACTTGTGGTTTCCATTTCAACAACATTCATCTTATAAAAACAAAGTAACAGCAACAACAACAGCTAGTAATGGCACAGGCGCTCGGCGCGTTCCCTGGGCTAAGCAGCATTGCAGGCACAATGATCCTCCTCTGATCCTCTTGAGCGCCTGGGGCCTGGGCACTAACCACTCTCCGTCCCCATGTGAAGGTGAGGAAATGGAGTCACAGAGCAGGTCATAGCGCTCCGAGGGGAAGCACTGGGACTCGGCCCTTGGTGTCTGTCTTCGCAGTGCACGTCCTGTACGCCGCGCTGTATCCACCGTGTTAAAGATGATGCCACCTGACAGCTGTATCATGCAGAGGGACAAGGCTCTTAGCAGACACCGACCCATGTCACAGAATAGTGGCCCTTGGTCCCCTCGCAATTAGCTGGAAAGTCTCTGTAGACCCGTAAGCAGATGGAGTCAGCGTCGAGGGTTCTGCCAGTGCCCCCTGAACACCCCTGGGGACACTGAAAGGAAGAGCGTGGGAAAACCAGGCTGAGTGTGTGAGGTTCCAGCTTCACCCATCTCTGTGTAGGGGGAGGGAGACCGTGATGGGCACCGCCACTGTGGAAGCAAGGTGTGGCGCTTAGAAGGTGCTTTCAGAGAGCACTGCCCAGCCCTGCAGTGACAGGTGCTGTGGCCTGCGAGGACAGAGCCTGTGTGTACGGCCCGGGGTGAGGCTCAGCCCTGGGCACAGGCTGTGACCACAGAGTCAAGTGTCCATAAAGAGGAAGTCAGCAGTCTCCGTCAACGTTAATCCAGGATTATGAAACAAGTCCGTGTATATAGAATTACCTAAGAATTAGGGATGAAAAATGGAGGTCTTCTATATTTAGCTCTTTATACTAAATAATGCAGCAAGGAGGAGGTCTCCGAGGGGTGTGTGATTGAACCTGTCTGAGGAGGAATCAGCAGACTTCACCTGCTCGCTGCACAGGGACACAGCTCTCAGGACCTGGTGTCAGAGCAGGTGAGGGTCTCCCGGGGAGCCGGGTAGAGACAGCCACAAGAGGACATCTTGGGAACAAAGGGCACAAGCAGGAAAACCTTACCAGATTCCCATCAAGAAAGGTGGTCCAACAACACCCAGAAGCAGGAGACCACCTCACTCTGCCACCTTCCCACGAGAGGCCCCCACAGCAGGGCCCTCCCCTGGCTCCCCCAGCCCCATTTTATGTACATCTTGGGGACTGTCACATTTAAATTAAGGCAAAGACCCAGCTTTGGTTTTAAGTGTCTAACTGCACAGTAAGACTCTTCTTTTGAGGCCTCAGAGCCTCAACCCCACCACTTCCCTGCACAGCTGCCCACCGTGGCCTGAAGCCTGCCCACCAACACAGCCATTCGGGACCACACACATTTAGTGACACAGTTTCCAGGTGCAGGCATGGCCTTGACGGTGCCCAGCTCTGGGCAGCTCCCAAGGTTGCAGTACAGGTGCCCCCCCGCGGCCCTTTCAGGCAAGCGAGGTCCGCTCCCAGCTCTTTCTGGTTATTGACAGAGTTCAGCTCCTCACAGTTGCAGGACCGAGGCCTTCAGCTCCTAGAAGTTGCTCTCTGCTTGGGCAGTTCACAGCATAGCTGAACTGCTTGCTTCTTCAGGACCAGGAGGACAGCGTGTCTGATGTCAGCGAAGGCTCTCACTTGATTAGGTCAGACCCACTGGGGATCCTCCCTCTGATTAGTTCATAGTCCATTAAATAGGGGCCTTAATTGCACTGGCAAAACCCCTTCGCCCTATTCTGTTGGTTATAAGCAGGTCACGGGTCTGAAAGGGAGAGACTGCATGAGGGTGTGAAGTCACCTTACGCCGTGTCCTCCACACACTCCCTGCCCTGGGATTGCAGCACCCAGAATCTGGGCTCCAAGTGACGTTCTCAAGGTTCCTCCTGCTCTGCTCAGGAGTGAACTGTCTTGAGGGAGCAAGGCCACGCAGCAAGTGGGTGTCCCAGGCACCGTTACCCCTTCTGTCATCAAAGGGATGCCGAGTGCCTCTCTGCCGCAAGTTCCTTTATTCCTTCCCTGCCGGCCACTAACAATGCTCCTGTGAGGTACCTGCTGCCCCAGAGAGCACACACATAGTAGGGGACAGTGTGTCCTGCCATCAGAAGTCCTTTAGCGCCTAAGGGTGGCAGGTCCACAATGGACCAGACCTGGTCATATGTCCATCCCTGCAGTGGGCAGGAGTCAGGCTCTGATTCACAGGCCCTGGATAGCCAAGTGGTATGGGAGGGGCAGTACCCCAAAATGCAACCTGGGCAGGCAGGAGCACACGTGGTCCTGCAGTTCTAGCCAAACATGCACATTTAACAAACACAACACCTCCATACTGCGTGCTGCCACGTGGATATAAAGCTTGCATTTGGACCTCTTCCGGATGCTCAAGGAACAAATGCCTTGTCCCCACACCTCTGACCTCAGTGTCCTGCACATGGCAGGGGCTCCAAAAATCTTTGTGGAGAACTTGCTTTTGAATCAGACTTGCTACTGAGGCTGTCTCTTTTGTAACTCGTAGGGAACCCTGAGGTGTCCAGCCACCCTCTGGTAAAGAGGGGCAAGGGGGAGAGGAGTGGGGTTTGCAGCTTCTGAGGGGATCTCTTGCTGTAGGTCACATGCATGTGCAAGGACATCTCCTCCCACAGTGCTGGGGACCCAAATCACTTCCAGGAAGCAGCAGCCACCCACTGCAGCGTCCCTGCCTCAGAGGGCCAGAGCCTGGGGCCATGTGCATCCCACATTCCTGTTGTGGAACAAAATCCTGCCCCTGCTCTCAGATGAGGAGCGACATCCTGCGTGTTCAGTGCCCTCTGACCACTTCCCTGCAGGGTTCAGAACCAGAAACCACCCAGCCGGCACTCGCTGCCGGCACCTGCATTGTCCTCATGAGTATTGGGGGGCAGATTCTGTCACCATCCTTATGTTACAGAAGGGGAACAGAGGCTTCCCCAGAGTGACAGTGCCAGCCTCGCCGGGCAGGGGATCCAGTCGAGACCCCGTGCTCAGTGGCATTCCACTCTGCCTTCCACGGTCCAGTGATGTCTGTACCTGCAAACTTGAGTCTGCTCTGTTTCCTCTTTTTTAAGCAAATTATCAAATCGTGGTTTTCTGCAGTGAAGCTCATGCCCAGCTCCCAGCCTCTGTCCCCTCCAGCTCCAGTGCTGTCTGCTACCCCCATCCAGAGCGTCCCTCCCCACAGGAGGGTCCTGGTGGGCAGGTGCCTACAGGGAGTGAAGCCAAGGAAGATGGGTACAGAGGGGCAAACCACCACTAATCCGGCCCTCATGGGGGCCACAGTGGATGGTGGACAGAGCCCTGCAGGCGGAAGGCTGCAGGCCCAACTGCTTCCACGTGGGACCCCAGAGATGCTGGGTGCTCCCGTTTTTCCAGATGAACTAGACGTTCAGGTTTCTACATGAAATATTCTAGTTTTAAAATTCTTACCAATGAAGAAAAGCATGTGCTGGTCAGGCACGATGCAGAGCCGACAGCTCAGAAGTGCAGGCTTGATCCGGTCTACCTGCGATGACCCTGACTCCCGCCTCCCCACGCAGGGCCAGCACGTGGCCCCAGCCCTCCCTGCAGGGCCAGTGGGCAGCTCACATGCATTGCAGGAAAGAGGAGCTCAGCCCTGGCCCTGGTCCCAGTGCGGGGTGGGTGCCTGTCTTAGGCTGCTGTCTGTCCCCAGCTCTGCTGAGGAAGGACGGTGCAGGTGTGCAGGAGAGAGAAATGGGCTCCGCAGGCTGGGGGAAGTCAGCATGGCCGGCCGTGAGGTCAGTCTGCGTCCTGGGCAGGTCAGGGCAGGCTCATGTTGTATCCAGGCACACACAGAAGGACTGCAGGGAAGCCAGCTGTGCGCCACACGCACCTTCCCTGGCAGAACAGGGCTGCCTCCGGGAGACGCCATGGCCCTCTCCACCTGTTATTTATTTATTTGTTTAGATTTCTTCCCGATATCGCCTTTCCTAGTGGTCCCCTTTCTCTCCTCTGTAATGAAAACGCAGAAGCTGCTGTGGGCTGCGGGCGCTATGAGCTCCTTGGGTTTCCAGGCTTTTTATTATTTAACCCGCCCCCGCAGGGAGGTAGACGGATACCCTATCACGGAGGAGCCGGGTGCCCCGGAGAGCCGCTGGGATCCCGTGGAAATTCCAGGTCAGGACTTGCTCCGGCTGGAAGATTTAATTTGCCAGACTGTTGGGCCTGTCAAAAGTCTCTGCAGTAACCACTTGGGGCCTCATAAAGCCTAAGAGCAGAGGAGGAAAATGAAATCCTGGATCAATTTCTTTGTTTGGAGACCTTAACTTACGTTCAGTTGGAAAAAAAAAAAATAAAAATGGGAGAGAAGAAGAGAAAGGAAGGACGGAAGGAAGACAGAATCCAACCTGATTAACATGGTGGGTCGGCCCGGGCGGCCGAGGGGGCAGGGCTGTGCCATTCTAAAGGAAAGGGAGTGGCTGCAGGGAGAACCCAGGTGGAGTCTTCTCCCCTCCCTCAGCCCCGCTCCCCCACACCTCCTCCCGAGGTGCTATGGTGGGAAGGTGTGCCACCAGGTCCCTGGAGGAGGCCTGTTCTCTGCCAGGTGGTGCTGAGAGGTGGCAGGACCTTCAAGAGATGCTACCTCACCTGGCACTGTCCTCAGAAGGAATAATGTGGCCCCTCCCACTCTCTGGCTCCCTTGGGACCTCCCCTGCTCACAGGCACTCCCATCAGGACGCCAGGTGACACAGTCAAGGAGGCCACCCCAGAGCCAGGCAGGTGCCAGCACACATTCCTGGGCCTCCGCAGCACAGCCACACAGGCCCTCCTTACGTGGCCCCCGCCTCGGGTGAGGTTTTACTGCAGCAGCCGAAGGGCTCCGGAAGGTGAGGGCTCTGGGGTAGCAGGGCCAGGGGCTGTGCTTGAGAGCCCAGGGCCTTGGTCCCTAGTTCCGTGGGCAGGGAAGGTGGTCCAGAGAGGGCCCTAGACCAGAAGGGGCTGGCTGCCACCCACGCCTGCCCCGACTTGGCCTGTGCTTGTCTCCCCAGCTGACATGTGGCTTCTGTTTTGGAGGAGTCCTGTTGCCCACCTGCCAGAGCTTGGCCCATCATGTCCACTGAATAGGTGCCTCATGGCCCCTCCAGTGGGAAGACAGGGCGGCATGGCAGGCAGAAGAGCGCTGTGGAAGGGAGGGTGAAGGAGAGCCTAGGATGGCACTGAAAGACAGTGGAAGGAGACCGGTGTGCGGTTCCCGGGCTCCAGGGATGAACTGCGGTTTACGGATGAGAACAGAAGTTTCCTAACCTGTTTTTCAGTTATTGGGCTCCATTTAGAGTCTAAGCAGAAGTGGGACATTGACCCACAGCTGACTGTCACCACGGGGAGTGGGCCTTGAGCTCCTACCACACGCGCTGCCACCCAGGCCCACAGGAATGTGCGAGGACAGCACGGGCTCCGGAGAATGCCGGGGAGGGCCGTGACCTCCAGGCTGTCCCTCCCAGCAGGACACGGCCTCATCTAAGCATGAGTAAGCATCAGGAGGACTCGAGGTCCAGTGTTTTCTTCAAAATAAATGACCCAAATTCCCGCAGAGCATGGAGGTCATGACAAGCAAGGAAAGACTGAGGGACTGTCCCAGACTGGAGGACAAAGATGACAGGATGATGACATGCATACAGGGTCCGGGCACGGATCCTGGAGTGGCAAAAGGACTTTGCTGGGGAAACCGTGAGAATCCAAATGAGCTCCGCACGGCAGTCAATGACATTGCAGCAAGATAACGGGAGTTTTGAAGAATGTTCAATGGTTATGTAAGATGGTGACTTCAGGGGAAACAGGGTGAAGGGCATTTGGACACCCTATTATTCTGCAGCATTTCTTTAGGGCTAAATTTGCTCTCAAAAAAAAAAAAACCGTCTAAAATAAAAGTAACAGTGCTCAGAGGTGACCCTACGTCATGTCCAAGAATGGATGACTTGCACCCACAGACTCCTGACCTTGCTCTTTGATTCCTGATGCACATTTTAATCATGCAAGTTAAAGTCATCTCTGTGCCCTAAGGACATATGACATGGCGCAGCTGAAATCTCATAAATAAATTAGAAACCTCGGCAGGGAGGACCCTTTCTTTCCCCAGGTGCAGGGATCACTGTCTCGCTGACTGTGGATGCTGGGTATGTCCTTGGTGAAGGTGGGGTCCCTGTGGCTGTGGAAATTAGGCCATGCAGGTCACTGCTGTGGTCCCTCAAGACGAAAGGCGGATGGACAGTTCTGGATACAGCCAATGACAGTCCTGTTCTGGTCACGGAGAACTGCACTCTGCTCAAGTAAGCTGGGCAGCCTGTGGTAGTTGCAAAAGACCTCGCAGCCCTAAAGTCACGGTAATGTCAGGCCGTGGCCTCTGTGAGGTGAGCCTGAGGGAAGGGACAGTTCCACAAGCCAGGAGTCTGAGCTCGGCCAGAAGCTGATGTGAGAAGCTCTACCCGCCACGTTGTGCCGTCTTGTTCACGGAGCCCTGCGGCCGGGGGACATTCTGACTGCTGGCTGTGCCAGCACCAGGGGCCTGTGGGCAGCCGTGCCCCAGGGTGCTGCGCGACAAGCCTGCCCCACAACTGAAAGGCGCAGCAGCGAGTCCCCGCTGTCACACGTGCGTGTCAGGGCAGAGGCAGCACCACTGGTTCAGAACGGGTGCGGTTCAGGTCTGATGTGTGTGCATCACTCTTCTGGGCCCATCTCAAGCTTCAGGGAGTGACAGTCCACATGACCCCGGCTGCTCTGTGCTTGAGCGTGTCAGCTTGATGGGCTCTCGCTCATGGTAAGGGCACCTTGTTTTTCAGTTGAGAACATGTGCTGTGCCTGCGCCCCGGGGTCCTGGCAGGCTTGTGAACCACACAGCCTTAGAGGAGATGACTGTCTCTGCAGTAATGCACCTGTTTAAAGCACACCGACTGAGACGTGATCTTGAAATACAAAACCCACCCACTGGAACTGTACCATGAAGAAGTGTTTAGTAAACTCAGAGCTGCGTGAGCACCGCTCAAGTCTAAGTGGAGACTGTTTTAGCAATGGACCAGTGAACTGCCCCACCTGCCAGACAGGAAGCTTGACGCCTCGTGCGCCTGTGGTTCCTCCCGCTCCAGGCTCCTGCCAGAAAGAGTCCCTTTCCTTCCCTAAAGACGGAATCTGCACTTACCTTGCGGTGCCACTTGCTGTGCCAATGGGATCCCTGCTGCAGATAGATGAGGTTGTCCAGAAGATTCCAGTTATGTAGCAATCTAGAAAAGAAATCAAACAAGAAAACTTTAAAATGTAGGAATTTAGCCAGGGAGCGGTGGTGCACGCCTATAATCCCAGTGGCTTGAGAGGCTGAGGCAGGAGGTTTGCAAGTTCAAAGCCAGCTTCAACAATAGCAAGGCACTAAGCAACTCAGTGAGAACCTATATCTAAATAAAATCCCCAAAAAGGGCTGGGGATGTGGCTCAGTGGTTGAATGCCCCCAAATTCAAACCCTGGTATCCCCCCAAATAAAATAAAATGTTGGAATCTTTATTTGAACAGAGCAGGAATGCTATGCCCGAGGTTGGCCAAATTATCTTTATACTTAAAAACATAATTCTTAGAAATCTGCTTTCTCCATTAGAATGTCCCCTGTCTCCCCCAGAGGAGGATGTCTTACAAATGGAGGAATCAATGGGATCTCACCTTTGAGCATGGCAAAACACATTTGAGCATGGCAGCCCCTTCCCATTATCCCAGAGACTATGGAGGCTGAGGCAGGAGGATCCCAAGTTCAACACCACACTGGGCAACTTAGCAAGATGGACTCAAAATAAAATTTCAAAAGGAGAAAAAAGGGCTGAGGATGCTGCTCAGTGTCAGCACTTTCCTAGCCCACCTGAGACCCTGGGCTCAACCCCCAGTACTGAAAATAATATCAACGACAGTAACAACCTTCCGTACCCGAAGTTGGCATAAACAGCAGGGCAGGTCCAAGTCCAGAACCTTTCAGGCTTCCCCGGAAAGGACCTGGACCTGGCTGAGGAGGGCCAAGGAGGGAGGCCCAGTGCTGTCCACCCCATTGGCTTTGGTCATGGAGGAGCCCAGCTCAGGGAGGCCCTGGTGTCAGTGGGGCCACGAGAGGAAGTCAAGGTAAGGCTTTCCTCAGAGGGAGCCCAGTCCTGTCCAGGGACCCTCAGTCCAGAGCCGCCTGACCCTCCTCCCTCTGCAGGACCAAGGCCCACCCTCAGGGTCAGCGTGCACCTGGTGTGGCCTCCTGGAGCTGCTCCATCCTGCTGAGCTCAGAGAGGAGGACGATGCCCGACGGCACATCACAGCACTCTGCAGAGACACACGGCACCTGGGAAGCCAGAGCTTCATTTCCTGTCACGTCACCGTCTTCTCTTCTCTGACTTCTTTACCTGTCCAGCTGCAGGGTACCACCACTGAACCCTTGAGAGGGTCAGGCCACTCTCCCTCCTCCGCCTGGGTCTCTAGGCCCTCAGGGCTTCTGTGTGCTCACTGCGGGGCATCTGGACGTGAATGTGTGGGTGCGAGCCCTTTGATTCCTCCATTTGTAGGACATCCTCCTCTGGGGGAGGCAGGGGACACTCTAATGGAGAAAGCAAATTGCTAAGTGCTCCAAAGAAAGCCAATGAGACGCTGAGACCCTGCTCCATCTCAGGATGGAGACGGCGGGGGGCTGGCGCTCTGAAGAGCCAGGACAGGGAGGGCTATTGGAACTGGTGACACCCATTTGAGGTCCGAAGAGAGCAAGGGGATGGGAAATACACGTATGAGTGCAGACCAGACCAGGAGCCCAGCCAGAGCCGAGACCCTGCGGAACCCTAACAAATACGGAAAAATGTAAACGAATGCTGCTGAATTCTTGATGAGGGCACAAGAATGTTGGTCTTGGTCTTGGCAGCTCCCCTCTTTATTTTTGAAAGTTTCATAAATAAAACAAAGCAAGAAATGCCTCCTCTCTCCAGCAGGCTGGGTTCAGAGAATCCACAAGCCAAAACATATAATGAGAAACTAATTATTAAGTCTGAGGATTCTGGGTCCAGCCACGGGTTTCTGGGTGCCTTACTTTGGCTGCAAAATCCTAACTTTTCTCCTTACCTGGGCTGTCTTTAACTGAACTCAGCTCTCCCCTGGGACACTCCCCTGGCTGCTCCTGCAGCTGGGGCTGTACCTTCCCCAGCGCACCCACCTCTTGGAGAATCCAGAGGGATCCAGCCATCCTGCAGACTGATGGCCAAGTGAGGAACGTACCTTAACCAGTGCTTCCTGAACATGCTCCAGGAAGGTGGCAGGTGAGAGGCAGGTGGTCTGGCTGCTGTCTCACTAGTGAGCTGAGTGCACAAGCCCACTGTGAATGCAGCATCCCTGTGCCACTGTGTGATGGAGCTGACGGGGGAAGGCAAGGTCCTGGGCCACCCCACCTGGTGACTGCGGGAGAGGGTGGTCTTGTGTGTCTGCAGGACTTGGAAGTGACGCCCAGCATGGCAGCTTCACAGCTGAATGGCTCCATGGCGTCCCATCCCCTCGAGTGCCCAAAGTGCAGAGGGGCCCCGTGTTCCCTGTCTTCACCTCCTGCAGCCGCTGCATAATTTGGTTATTGTTGTTGCAGGTTACGGCTTGAAGCCCCTCTGCCTGCAGACCTCATTTTAGATGGCAGAAATGCTTTTAAACTAGCAAATGACAAATTTCCTCCCCTACGCAGGTGCCAAAGGGACAGGTCAATGCTGCTTGCTCCTGTTTAGAGTGATCACAGTAAACACATGCCCCACGCTGACCTGCCACTTAGCAACAACAGTCCAACCAGGCGTTGTGTAATCAGGTAACTGAGCGCCTGCCACCTGCTCTGCCCACAGAAACATGACAATCTGGTTCTCTAACAAATATCTGAAGATTTCAGTTGCCAACAGCTATTGATCGATTTCAGAGTTCCTTCCCCAAATCAATACCAGCAGGGCTCCAGACTGTGGGCTCGGGGAGAGAAGGCTCGGTGGTCTGAACCTCCTGGTGACAGTCAGGTTGCAGGGACGGGGCCCACCCCAGGCACCTCCTACCACCATGTGCTACTTGCCTGGAGACCAGAGAGGCTCCTGGAGGCTGGGAATCTACGGACACCGGAAAGCTTCCACTGGGCTCTGAGCTGCGTCTCCGTCTTTCTCATCACCAAAGTGGTTTTAAGTCGATGGTGTTTAATGAGATCCACATCGTTCAGATAGACTTCAAGCTGTGACCCAGTGAGACGACACCAATTTAGCCTTACTAAACATACCTCCCGACTTTTTTAAAGTACTTCATGCCACATAAATTAGACTGCCATTGAGATAATTGGATCCTTGTGGCTCTTAATTTTTCACAGATACACTATTTTGAAAATAAATCATGAACCATCATCTTTGAATGTTAAAGTTAATTTACATTGAATCTTCCTGCCTCCTTCAAAGCACACACAACATACACCTTCAACAGATAGCCATCAGAGACAACTGTCAGAGCCTCCCTGCCCAGCCACAGGGACCCCAAGCCCAGGACACCCAGGCGGATCCAAAGCAGCCATGGTCCTTTGACGCTCTGGTCATCTTTTCAGATGGAGACATGTCCAAGTACTCGTCAGGATTGTCACTGATTGAAAAGGTGATTGTGAAAGCATTACTTTCCCCTGGGCATTAGGATTCCATTCTACACTTGCACTGAGGCCATGAACTTTGAAGCAGACAGGATATCTCAGCGGCCAATCTATACAGACCAACAGGCTCCTCTGATGTGCGAAGAGCTCGGTGGCTTGTTTCAAGAAAGAAAGGAGATGTGCTTTCCTTGTGCAAGGAGACCTGCCCCCACCCTGTTTTATATTTTTACTTTTTTACTTACATGTAGCACAAGCGCAGGCAGAAAGGGGGGATGACCTGCACGCCGGCACTGAGCTTGGTTTTAGGTGTTGAAGTGCCCGACCCACAGGGCTGCTCCACACCCTGGAACTGTCAAAGGAAAGCATCAGCGTCTTAGGCATTCCAAATGGCAGCCCGCTGAGCGTAAGTCTCAGTAGTAAAATAGAGCAACGTGTTGACGGTCAAGTAAAAGCACATTACCCCAAAATCCATTTCCTCTGCTGCCAAAATTGCACCGCCTCTATCATCTTCACGCAGGCGAACAGCTTGGAAGGAAGCCCTTTGACAGTGCAGCGGGGCTGCGTTTTGCAATTACCAAGTGCTAAATAAAACAACTTGCTGGCTGCGGAGACTCGGAGGCCCTCAGGGGAGGCAGCAGAAGGGGGGACTCTGAGGTCCTCCCTGTGCAGGTGAACCCTCTCAGTAGGGCTCTTTTGAGGAAAATAAGGAAACCTGTCCTACAGGCAGCCCTCATCACTGCTCAGAGGTGACACTTTGCCTCTGTGAGCTCTGCGTGATCCACTGGCCTCTGTGAGCTTCTGCCGGCGCAGCCACCCAGTCTTGGAGCTGGGTCTCTAGCAGCCGAGGCAGCAGTGAGTCATCTGATGGTGAGCTGCGCGGTCTGACCGCTGCCATGTGGGCTCACTGGCTGCCCTCAGCCTGCACACTGGCGCTAGCACAGCTCCTCGAGTCTTAAGGAGCGCACGGATCTCCCAGGGGTCTTGCCAAAATTGCTGAGGCCCCATGAGCTTCGTTGCTGGCTGGGACTGGCAGTGCCAGCAGAGGAGCCCTGAGGCGCCCGTCACTCTGAGTCTCTGGGACATGGGGCGTCCTAGTGACGTACTTCTCTTAGCACAAACTTTCAGTGGCCACTGTGGGCCCTGAGTGAGGAGCTGGCCTCACTAGTGGAGAGCACCACGGCAAACGGGTGCAGGGGTGCAGTGGGCGGGAAATCTGTGCCACCTCCTACTTTCAATTGCATGATTGGAAAAGAGGGTGATTCACAGCTCAGGTCCAAGGAGCTGCCCGTGACAGCTTGCCGCTCCCATGTTCACTCAGACACGGATGCGCTTATGCCAAGCCAGGCATGTGCCTATTCTTCTTCAGTCACTTCTGGGGACAGCTGTCACAGATGCTTCATTAAGATCTTGGGGACGGCTCAGGGTCACTGTGGGGTGTTATGTCCTCACTTAGAATAATGGGAGATTTGTCAAATCTGACGGGGGGCCTCTGTTTACACGCACAGTGGACCTGGGGAACGGAGGCCTGGGGACCACCCCCTGTCCTATCCCTGCCTTCTTGTCACGTTTTGGGTAATTATCATTATTTGCAGTATTTCTTCTTTCTTCCTCCTTTGGCACTCGCTTAGCAAGACGCACCTTCAAATCACAAACAGTGCCAAGAGGGAACAGCAAGGATGAGTTGCGTACTGTTGGGGCATGGCCTGGGCTGGATCAGCTCCACCTCAACCCCCCCCCGCCCTGGGCAGGTGTCCCTCACAGGCAGGTGAGACGGAGTCGGCTGGGTCTCACGCTGGGGCTTAATGGGCCGTCATCAACTCTGCTCTCTTCCCTTGGTTCCCTGACACGGCCTCTTTCCCAAGGCCCATTGTGTCATTGTCACGGAGCAGCATGGATGCCTGACCTGGAGTGCCCACCACCACAGAGAGGAAGACAGACTCCATGGCTCCAACATGGCTGCTAACTGGCCCGCCAGGTCCTGAATTCAATGTCCATGTCAGAATCCCCATCATTATTTTTCTTTTTCTTTTCCCGAGGACATCCCTCCTTCAAGATCTCCCCACGCCTGACCTTCGCTAGACCTCTAGTTGAAAGGGGAACTTGTTTGCAGCGCTGGGGTCTCGCTGGCTGGCACACTGCTGCTACGCGGATCAAATCCACTTTTCAAGCGCCGTAACTGGCATCCGCCTGTTTTCTGGTTGCTTGTGTGGCTGGGTGCAGTTCAGGCTGGAAGCATTGCCTCTGACTCTCTGATGTTTCAAAGGTAGGAACGAGCTCCACACTCTTCCTTTCAACCTGCCACACAGTGACAGGCTGCTCTGTGCTCTGGTGGGAGTGCGGATGAGAGGCAGGTCAGGTCCCCAACCTCCTCCTGCACTCGCTTCCCCAGAGACCGCCTAGACGCTCCAAACCCAGAAGTGCAGCTCCCAGCCGACCCCATTCAGGCCCCGGGCTGCTGGGACAACATGTTGGTGGTGTTGGTGGCTGTCATCGGTGGCAGGAAGCACTCTGACCCAAGGGGGGCTGCTGAGCCGTGGGAGTCCACTTCGCAAGTTTACCTGGGGCCCTTGCCCGGGTTCTCTCCAGAGGAGGGTTCTCTGACCCCACCCTGAAGAGTCATGAGAACCCTGTGATACTGCAGGGTAGAACCTTCTCTGACTTCTTGGAAGAGTGTTGGGGAAGCTGAGAGCTGGGATTGATGGCGAAGACTAGAGAGGCCAGGAAGGGGCAGCAGGAGGTGGGCTCTCCCCTGCCTGCGTCATAGGTTGTGTTACAAGCCATCCGCCATTGCGCTCATTAGGGGAGGGGGCAGCCAAAGGCACGGTGAGGCAGTGGGCAGGGGAGGGGCTGCAGGCAGGTCGACTGCACACAAAAGCCCTCCGGGTCTGCAAATCTTCCACCTGCCCTGTGCGTCAGTTTCCTGCCCTGGCCAACTGGTAGACCTTTAAGGACTGTGTTTACCTGGGGGCGAAGGGCAAATCCAGCCCTTCAGCTGAGATTTGCTGATGTCCGAGAGGCCAGTGGGGGTCTCTGTGGAAGCAGGCGAGGACTGGGGAGGTCAGGAAAGACACCAGAGCACAAGGTCTGCTGCAGGCCGTGACCAGACAAGAGTCCAACCGGCCTGGCTCGAGTTTCAGATGTGAGGCCCATGCCAGACGCAGCCTCCACTGCAGGCTGCCTCTCATCTCTCCTCCTCCTTTCTTTCCCCAAAATGCTCAGGAGAGAAGCAGCTTTCCCTGCTCTGTTCCCTTTATCAGTTTCCTTCCCATACTGCGAAGGTTAGGCATCCTCTAGCACCAGTATCTACGAAAACCAGGTAACTTTATTGCTGAGACAGCAGAGACGGGGTGCTTGCAGAACCCCACAGACTGCCTTGGGCTCCTGCTCTGAGCCGCTGACTAAGGCCACGCTGGCTCTTCTGCAGGGGGGGCTGAGTGTAGGCAGGAGGCTGGTTCCCAGGAGGGAGGCTCTGCAGACAAAGCCCAGTTCCCACCACGCCTCACACAGAGAGAAATGGAAGCCCACAAGTGGTATTGAGACCTCTGTCCCAGGAGCTGTTGACCTTGCAATCATAGTAAAGACTCACCACAGAAAGATTGGGTCTCCCATTCCTCCGAATCCCCGGGAGAGAGTACCCTGTGAGCAGAGACTGGGTTTTGGAAGCTGACTTGGACCTGATGGGCCCCCAGGGTCTCCACACCCGGCCTTTCTGCGGGGCAACCAGCTTGCTGCTGTTCCTCATGAAACAAGCAATGCAAATACGAAAGCAATAATGAGCATCTGGTTGATCTCCTGAACACGCTCCCTCAGGCTGGGCCAGCACAGTCACAGAGCACTGTGGCCAGACCCGGTGGCACATGCACCACAGCCCTTAGCAAACGTCCCTGAGATCCACAGGATGCACGTGTTCTTTCTTACCCAGAGGCTCCGTCCAGCCACTTCCAGCATCCCCTCCTAATTGCCACAAGCTCCTGCAGCCAGGAGAGCCGCGAGCACCCAGTGGGCACTCAATACATGTTTGCCAAATGAATTGTGTTTATTAGGCCATTCAAAGGCACTTTATTGATAGCCCTGTCCTGGAGAATTGGGCGGGGTGGGGGGACACACAGCTGATTAAGTACAGCACCGTATATGAGGACGTCCAGTCTCCCTCTGGGCCTGGCGTTCAAAGCCTTCACAGCTGCCTACACCCAGGGCAAGTGTGCAGAGCGGCTTTCCCCAGCTGGGCAGAGCCAAACCAGGCGTGCGAACTGGGCACACTCTCAGGCTGCTTCCAGGCCGGCTCCTGCCTCTAACGAGGAGCCTGAGCCGTGAAGGGCCCCTGTCCCCCTCTCCTGGCGCTGTCCAGAATCCTCCCCTGCCCCAAGTCAGGGTGTTCCCAGCACCAGGTCCCCACTCCAGGGCACACACACTCACTTGAGGGTGCTGACACCCCCTCCTGGGCCAAACCCTACCCTCAAACCCATTTCTCACGACTTTATGAGCTAAGAACGGTTTTTATGCTTTTTTTTTTTGACCAGGTGTTTCACATGGTTTCAGATTTACAGAAGAGTCGAGCAGACAGCACGTGAAGTTTCCATTTCCCTGTTCACATCTTGCTGGAGTGTGCTACCCTTCCTAAAACTGACCACCCAGCAGTACTCTTTCCTCTTAGCCCAAACCCACAGCTTGGGTTAAAGTCTCCCCACAAATTCGTGGGTTTTGACAAACGCGTGATGACAGGCGTCCACTTTTAAGCTTCATACAGAGCAGTTTTACACCCCAAGCCCCTGTGCTTCACTCACTCAGAAAACCAAAAGGAGCCTAATATGTCATGAAGTGTGAAAATCAGGTGAATTTATATCTCAGTGTGCAGTTTTGCCAGAGCCCAGCCACCCTGGGCACATTTACCCTGAGTCCAGCCACCCTAGGCCCATCTACCCTGAGCCCAGTCACCATGAGCCCATCCACCCTGGGTCCAGCCACTGTGGGTCCAGACACGAGGAGCCCATCCACCCTGAGTCCAGCCACCCCAAGCCCAGCCATCATGAGCCCATCCACCCTGGCCCCGGTCACCCTGGGCCCCTCCTTCCTGGTCCAGCCACTCTGAGCCCAGCCATCTCGAGTTTGTAAGTTGTCCCATGAGCTTCTACTCTGCACAGTGATACTGGTGGCCACAGCAGACAGATACCCCATGGGTGGAAAAGCCAGATACCTTTGCTTTGGGGGCCATGACAGCTCACTCCTCAGTAGACTGCCAACTCCGGGAAATGTAACTGGTCCCCTGACTTGGTCACAGTCCGCTGCACTGTGTGCGGGCGGATTTCACATACACAGCACCCCCTCCTGGGGCCAGCCTTCTCCCAGGGCTGCAGGACCCTTCCCACCATTTTTCTGATGCGCATTATCACTGAAGTATTGATTCATTTACATCTCCATCTTTTTCTCTGGTGGAGCTTGGGTGAGATGTGTGCATGAAGGACTCACCTTGGAAGGTCAGCCCCAAGCCCTGGACCACCCTATGTCAGCAGCCCTCACTGACCGGGGGCCTTGGACCACTTGGCATCAGCTCAACCTCCAGAGGGCTTGAAGACGGATGGTCAGTGAGGTGGTGTCAGCACTGTGTGGGACTGACCCCCGGTAAGTACTCTGGACACTGAGGCTCAAGTGAGCTTCCCTGGTTGGTGACACTGTGGGGGCATTGTCACAGATCATCTCTGGGGAAGAGTACACTGTCTCTGTGACTCTGCATGGAAAGGACAACTGGACACTGATCCCTGGTATCTCCCTGGCCAGGCTCCTACTGTCTGTAATTGTGGTAAGCCACAGCTGTGAGCAGAACAGCTATCTGAATTCTGTGAGCCCTTCAAGGAGCCATCAAACTTGAGGGTGTCCTTGGGGACCTCCCCATCCACAAAAGGTGGGGGTTGATGGTTTTAATGAAGTGTTAGCATAATAAGCATGCATAGTATACTATGGGACAGTGACAATTATTCTAAAGCCACGTCCACATGATGTCAAAGTGCAGGCCACTCTCCCACTCAGTGCACAGCCTCTCTCCCCATTTCTGCTGTCCGTATTAGAAAAGGGAGAATCTCTGTCCATTCCATATTTTATTTCTGTTCTGCAGTTTGAAGCAGATGCTATCATCTCCTATATGAAGGAACCAGGGCCAAGAGAAACCCCTGCCCTGAACCTCAAGGTCAGCATGTACGGATCCAGAGATGCTGGCCTGAGCAGGGCAGCAGGTTCTGCTTGTGTGCTTATTTGTGTTTCCCAACTACAGATTAACTCCCAAAGTTTCCAGGAGCCTCTTGGATAAAAAAGCAACTTTCAGACTTTTTATTAAAGATCTATTTTGACGGAGTATGACACAGAAGAAAAGTTTCAAATTAGGTTTGGAAGTTCACATTTGAAGTGGTTTGGAAGAATGAGATAAAAATACAGAATTTTCTGTTCCAATTAGAACTGAAAGTTAGAATGAATTGGCATCAGGTCACTGTGACCTACAAAACTTGGCTCTTCTCTTCATAGGGAGCTTCTCTGGTTGTTGTTGGTTTCACTAAAAGAATGTCCTTTTCTTTTAAAACCCTGAAAAATCCAAAAAAAAAAAAAAAAGAAAAAAGAAAAAAACAAAGCGAGAGTGGTACTCCCTGCAGCCTTCTGCAAGCAGACTCAGCTCACGCCGCATTTGGGTCACTTTCTCCACTTTGTGGAGGAGGGATGATAATTGATGGGAAATATTATTTTTTATGATCATTTACTGGCTGTTGGAGTAGTTCTTAGTCCTGGTCGCAGGCTGGAGCCAGAGTCTCAGCAGGCTCCCCAGGTGAGATGTGCCCTGAGAACCAGCCCCTCAGAGTGCAGGGTTCAGAGCACACCATGGGGAGTGGGTGTTTAGGGAGGGAATTTTTCAAGATTCCTAAGGCACCATGAGCCATCAGTTTTACCTCTTATTGAAGCTGCAGTTGACATTTTTTGTGACATTTTCAAGTCAACACCTGGATGATGCAGTTCATGAGCCTGTGGACCTCCTCTGATTGTCCTCCCTACCATGCAGACCGCCCCAGTGGGGGAAGGTCCTGGTGGCCCTTGCTCTGTGCAAGAGTCATGTCCCCAGTGGGGGAAGGTTCCTGGACAGCCCTCCCCCATGCATGTGGCACGTCCCCGGTGGGGGAAGGTCCTTGGGCGGCCCCTCTTCCTCTGTAGACTCTGCTACTGGGGCTCTGTCTCCTTCAGGCAGGAGTGTAGCTGAAGAAACAACTGAGACCACACTAATTTGTGTTTGTTTTTATGTGACCATATTTTCCTCCTTCTGAAAATGGTCTAGTATTTTGTTTTTATTTTATTATTTTAAATACTTGCCAAAATGTGTCTCAATTTGGCACATTTTTGTCAATTTTGCTTACAATATGGGGAAGAGATGCTGCCTGTGTGCTCAGACTTCTAGTGTGTTTCCAGAGATTTTTCTCTAATTGTCCCACTCTCTAATTATGTCTGTTTGGCTACATGTGACATTTCTCTTGGAAATACTGTAATTCTTAGAAAGAGTCTCTTATCCGTAGATGTCCATTTACTTTCTCATCAGCATGATGTGAGAGCTGCCAGGGGTAATGCCACCCAGGCCCTGTCCTTGACCCCTGTCGTCTGGTTTTATTTGGGGACTGGAGAGAATCTCAGAGAGTCTAGACTTGATTGATGCTTTTATGAAACCCTATCCTCCCAGCAGCAGTAAGAACCCAGGTGCTGCAGTTTGTCCCTGAAAGGTCCAGGATTGGAGGCCTCGTCCTCAGTCGGGGAGCTATGGGGAAGCAAGTGGGTGATGCCCTGAGTACGTTCCCTTTCCCTGGGTTAAGCCATCACCTCTAGGACACCACTTCTGTTATGACTTGGACGTGGGGAGGCCCCCAGTGCCCCATGTACATGCAGGGAGTTCAGAGGTGACACAGCTGGACTGACAGCTAAGACCCCATCAGCCCACCTGGTTGGTGACTGGCAGGTGGGCATGGCTGGAGAGGTGGTCACTGGGGCTGCCCTGGAAGGGTGTCTTCTCCGAGGTCCCTTCCCTTCCCTCTCTGCTCCCTGGCTGCTGTGAGCTGAGCCCCTTTGGTTCTCTGTGGCCCTGAAGCCCAGCCGCACTGTGGGCCCAGGGTAATGGAGTCAGCTGACCCTGGACGGAACCTCTGAAACCATGAGCTAAAATTAACCTTCTCTTTTGGAAGTTGTCCTCATCAGGCATTTTGGTTGCAGGGTGAAAAGCCGTCGACGCACCCTCTCCTGTCCACTGAGCGGTGAGCCGTTCCCAGGGGAGCCACCCTCACAGGTGGCACGACCCTGCACCACACAGACCTGGTCCCTCCCAGGCCCTCCACAGAGCAGGAGGCTCCTGCCCTGGAGCACTCCCACTGCTGCCTGGCCCCTGGTGTCCCTTTACTATTGCCACAGAGTGGACGGGAGAGGGCAAGGAATACTGGCAAGGGGTGTTTAAGAGCCTCTGGAAAGGATGGTCCATCTTCCTCAGAGTGGAGCCCTGGGCAGCAGGGCCACTTCTCCCCAGGGTGTGCGCCAGGCAGAGTGATGCCCCCGCCCACATCCCAGCCTGGGGCCCTCCCACAGCACCCTCTGCGGCACAAGGACCTTGGCACATGGGTCTAAGCTACAGCCCTTGGGATGGGATGACCCTAGGTTAATCCACGTGGATCCTGTGTGATCTCAGGGTCCTCATAAAGGACTGGGGAGAGGAGGTCAGAGAGCACATGCAGAGGTCAGCATGCTGGGGCCACTGCCCTTGAAAGTGGGGGCCACAGTGAGCGGGCAGCCTGCAGAGGCTGAAGAGGTAAGGACGCAGATTTTCCCCAGAGTCTCTGGACTCCAACCCTCCAGAACCCTAAGACATCGCTGAAGCTGTTTCAAGTCACCAGAATCATGGCAGTTTGTTAGAGCAGGACAGGAGGCTCACCCAGGGGGCTGTGCTTTGTCTGCCTCCCGCTGAGCCAGGACAGGCAGGAGAGGCACCATAGGTGGCCTGTACATGCCCTGCCCGGGCACCGACTGTGTCTCCACAGCTGAAGGTAGGGCACTGCTCACCCCATGGTCTTTCATGCTGTTGCTGTGCCCTGTGCCCACCATGGTGCTCACCATGGTGTCCAGGACGAAAGCTGACACATGCTCACATGGTGTCCATTGGCAGCCTGAGTAATTGTGACCAGCAGAAGCACTGTGTTGAGGAGGGGTGCTGAGAAAGCTGGGCTCCTCGGTTTGCCCTTCCAAAGGGCATTGCGGAGTCTCCTACCCTGCCTGCAGGGCTATGCCCGAGGTAAACCCCAACGTTCAAGCTGCTTACCCTTTGGGGAGAGCCTCTGCTGGGAATCCGCATTTTCCAGCTTTCTCTGAGCCCCGGGAACTCCAGGGCATCCAGAGGCAGGCCATTACTGTCCTACACAGCTGCTCCTGCTGAACGGCCACCATCTCTGTGACCCGGGGACTCACCGTGCTCTGGCAAGACAAACAGCAAGTTCCAGATGTCCTAAGAGGCCACCGTCCAGCTCTCCCGTCCTTTCTTTCTGAGAACCTGGGAGTCGCACAACAGGACTATGCACATCTCAGAATCAAATCGGGGGGGAGTTGGGAGCCACTGGATCTCCCAGGTCATGAAATTGGTGCTGAGTTAAGAGGGCCAGGGGACGCTGTCCTGGAAAGACATAGGCCAGTGTCACTGTCCCCTGTTGTGTTTCCATGGAGAGATGCTTTGATTCCGGCACACCTGTTTTCCCAGCACATCAGTCCCCGGAATCAGGACCAGGGGCCTGTGCCGCCCTCACCTGCTGAAAGTGGCTGAGTGAGAGAAGTGGTGGGCAGGTCGTCCCCGCCTGGCCCTTGCCAGAGGCTCCTCAGCAGAGGCTGTCCTGCTGTCTCCTCCCTTCCTTCCACCCGGAACCCGGGGAGAATTGCAAACAAGCACCGCACCTTCCAGCCCCCGATGGCTGTGCTCAGATGTCCTTTCTCCTGCACAGATAACTTTTGGCAAGGGGAGCTTCATGCCAGCTGCATGGCAGGGATTAGATCTTTATGCTCGAAGAATGATTTATGCTCCAATAAAGCCAAACAAAACCTACTTGGGTAGGATGAGACCACCACAAATAATGTTCCCAGTGAAAAACAGAAGAGAACTAATTACCCTGGTGCAGTGTTCCATTTAGGTATAATTCTACAGTCAATTAGTATTCTGTTTAATTGTACAATTAATGAACATATAAATTAAATTCATAGTTTATTTCTACCACTAAATTACTTATTTGAATTGCCTCTTTGGAAAAAAAAAATACGCAACTCAATGCAGACATTATTAACAGGCCTGGGTACCGCACACTCTGGGCGCGGCTTAATTGTAAAACAATTCCTTCACTGTTATGGCTGGGATGCTGCTTGTGTTATGGGAAGCTGAATAATTTGATTTTCTCTTATCAAATGAACAGGTAATAGTTTCACTGACTAGCGCACAATTCTCCTGGCAGATTTCAAGACTTCCGTCGGCAGATTGCGGGCCACCAGTGCCTGCAAAGTGACATGTGGCTTCTGAGAGACTCGGGCCAGAGAATGGACTTGCATGTACCCACTCCTGGGCGGGACGGGCGTCCCCAGCCCCCGCTGGCCATGAGCACAGAAGGAGGTAGTAGCAGAAGCCAGCCAAGCTCCTGTGGCTCCCTTCAGCCCCTGGAAGGCCCCCACAGGAAGCGTGTAGGTAGGTGGGTGCTCATCCATGCTCCCAGGCGAGGCTTACATGCCAGCACTGCTGTGGCACCACCACAGCCTCCAGAAGCCCCCACAAGCTCTGCCAGGCCATGCGCGAGCAGCTCAGCTGGCGCACTCTCTGAGACGGTGTCCCTGACATTCAAGGTGGGTGGCCGAGCTCCTCAGTGCTGCTGATCCCCAGGACCGCCCACCCTGCCCTTGACCACCAGTGCCCAGCACCTTCCTCCAATCTTCTGCCAGGGTGGGCTTCCTTCTGCAGGAAGATTCGACTGGAGGCCTGCCGGCTCTCTAGGTCTCCTTCTGTGCTCAGGTGCGTTCTAGGACTCCGGACCTTGCTGACTGCAGAGCCCGACGGCCTGGGTGCCATCCCAGCTCTGGCACTGCCCGTGCCTGTGACCTTTGCAGTTTGTCCTCCTCCCTTATCCGAGAAATGGCCACGAAAGAACCTTTGTTCAGGAGGGACCAAGTTGGGGGCACGGGGCAGGATGGGTTCCCTGTAGAACAAAGGGGCGAGCACAAGGGGGCTGTTCAGAGGTGCCCCTGAAGTGCAATGCACTGGACTCTGCAGATGCTGTGGAAACAGACATCACGAAGCAGCAAGCGGCCTCGGAAAGGAGGAGAGCCCCAAGGTTTATTTGACACCAGCGGGCCCAGAGGAAAACGAAAACTCCAGATTCTGAGCCTGATCCACCATTTCTTACAATATTCAGAGGTTATTTGACATCATCTTAGTTAGACACATCCTATCATTGGGGTTTTTTCCTCTTTTTAAAAAAATTCCTAATCCACGTGGCTGAAGCCTGTGCAGGGTCTCTAACACAAGGCCTGCCCACAGATAGAGTGAGAAGAAATCTCTGTAATTTCATATCACAACCAGGTCTGGCTCTGCCATCACACTGATGTTATGCCCCAATGATGGTGAAAAGCCAGGTGAAGTCCCACCAAGTGATGGAGACTGACACGAAACAGCTACTGGGGAGGCTTTGTTGGACTCCGGGTGGGAGGAAAGTGGCCTGGGAGCTGAAGTTCCACCAGACTGGTGTTTTGGGTTCACTCGGCACGGTCCTGTGACTAATTCTCTGTCCTCCTGTGAGCAGTCTAAGCCATCTGCACGAACAGACACAACAGGCTGCAACAGGCCGGCTCTGCACAGGTGGTGCAAACACTGGGCAGCTGGCTTGAGACCTGCCATCTGGGTCTGCAGCAAACAGCTCTCCCCACACCGTAGGACACATGGCAGGGGAAGCCTGCAGGGGACACAGCCAGGAAGACTTCACTCTATACTGGCCACAGAGGAGAGGGGCCAAACAGGGCTGAGGGACCTTAAGAGGCAGGGAGCTAGTGGAGAGGACCGGGGGCCTTCTGGGCAGGGGTTGGCCAGTGGGATGGGCCAGCTCCTTGAGGAATCCTGTGCTCACAGGTGTTTTTCTCTATGGTCAGCCCACTTCTGTTTGCCAAGGGGCATTCATCAAAGCAAGACCCTGCTCTCTAGGGCCTGAGAGATGGGCACACCGTCTCCTGCCTTCCCTCTCCCTTCCACCCAGAATACATGGAGAATCACAAACCAGCAAGGCACCTGGGTATTTCCTGGGTTGTCCAATGGCAAGAGTCCAGCAGACTTTCCCGGAGAGGGGTGGAAGAAGAATCTACACTTGCCCGTTTTCTATAGCAGCTGCATAAGCAGGTGGGCCTGGGGCCCCTTGTAAGGAGGCTCCTGTGGGAGGCTCCTGTGGGAGGCTCGGGTTCCTTGGCCAACACGCTAGGTGTGGGCTGTGGGCTGATGGCCTGGGACCCTGCCGGCTGCTTATCCTCCTGGGTCTGCTCCATGGCACCAAGGATGGAATTCATCTCTCTGGCAATCCATCCCCCAGCCCTAAATGCCTGAGCCCTAAATTCTCAGCAATAATCTACAACAGGCACTGGTTCAGTTCATGTTATTAGCTGTCTCTTAATAACCTTCAGGTCAGGGGTGTTATTGATGCTCCAGCTTAATTCAAATTATAATGGGATAAATCATCCGCCTTCTACAATCCTTGTTTATTGAATTCTGTATGATCCATTTAATTTAGGCCCTCCCATCTCTGAAGGTTGAAGCCTATTGAAAATCCGTCTCTTTATCCTCTCACGACCCAATTTATGTTTCCCGTTAGCTTCTCCACCTACCTTATTGCTGCCATGGCCTCAGAGGCTCCATAAAGGCAGAAGGCGGGCCGGGAAGATTAACATTTTTATTGCTTTATTTGGGATCCCATGGAAGCCGAGCATAGGCACACAGGACTGGTCTCGCCCGCTCCCGCCCCAAGACTCCAATGTGCCATGATACATACTTATATTGACCCAATAAATATATCCTGAGCTTGTACTTTGTATTTTAAAAATGCTTTAAAATAGGATGCTTTAAATATATATATATATATATATATATATATATATATATATATATATATATATATATATATATATATATATATATATGGCATGGGACCACAGAGAGGAGCCACACAGAGAGATTCTGCACCTGGGGAGTGATGGTGGCCAGGGTTTGGAGAGGCTACACCTGTGGCCTTGGAGTGGCTCCTCCTGAGGAAATGCCCACAGACATCAACTGGGCCATTTACACGTGTGGGGCTGTCAGAGACAGGGCAGGAAGGCCTCCAGGGACAAGCAGCCTTCACTGTTAGAAGGGCGTTAGCTCCGCTGAGAGCAGGTGGTGCTGATTGATACTTGAAGCCCGGAGCCTGAGCCCCACCTGGAGACATCCAATGAGGACAACTGAGAGCTTCCTCCAGAATATGATTTGGTGATGGTAAAACTAAACGCTTGATTTCAAAACTGAAGGCGTCACTTGCCTGTAGCCGGCAGGCCTTGCCACCCCAGATCCAAGCTCACAGCCAATGGGCCCAGGCCATGGCTAGGCCCCGGGGTCCTGTGCTGACTCACGAGGCTGGGTGGCTGGCAGTTAGCATGACTGACAGCTCTAATGAAGGAAGCCCTTACCTGGGCGAGCGCCTCTGGCTGCTTGGTTGCAGGGCAGCCCGCCCCATCTCTGAGCTCTTTGATTCGATGCTTTCTCACCCGGGCTGTCCTGGGCCTCCTCTAAGTCTCCTCCTCGCCTCTAATGAGCATCCCATCTCCGACCACCTAGCGGATTTCAGGGGTCGGTGCAAGGTGTTCTGGGGGAAACCCTGCCAAACCTCCTCTGGGCTCGTGGAGGGCACAGGAATGGGCTTCCCTCGGGACCCCAGCTGCTCTGAGCCTTTGCTCCTGCTCTTCCAGGTTCAACAGCATCGGCGTTGGGCTGCAGAAGTGTTGCCCTTTCCATGTGGGAAAAACATGAGGCAGCTTGGAGCCTTTGAAAGAAGTTTCGGGATGTCGACTTTCCGGAAGGGATGATGGAGAAAAATTACTCCACACTTAAAAATGTTTCTAACGGCTATAATAGAAGGCATTTTAAAAAACTATGAAAATTAAATCTTACTTAAATCCATTTGAGTGTTGCTGGGGTCTGAATGTGTCCCTGAAGTTCTCGAGGTGTTCACCCTCTGTCCCAGGGTCCAGGGGACACTGTCAGTGGTGATTAGTTCACGAGGGCTCAGCTGCACCACTGCATCTTGCCATCATTGTGGGGTAGGTCCCTGATAGGAGCAGGTGTTGGCCCTTTCCTCTGGCCCCTGGGTGGACTCTTGCTGCCTGTCTTCTTCGTTCCATTCTGGGATGAAAGAAGCAAGGAGGCCCAGCAGGCGTGGGCTCCTTGGAGCTGGACCTCTCAGCCTCCAGACTGGGAGAAATGTCTGACCTTTATGAAGCAGCTGGCCACAGGTGTTCTGTCCCCGCAGCACAAAGCACTCTGAAAGGAGTAGGCTCTTCCCAGCTTTCTCGATTGAAAGTTGCAAGATTGTGAGTGGAGTTCACAGGTGTCTGGAAGATGCTTCTCGGCCTGCTCCTTCCTGCTTTCCTTACTGACAACCTTGCCTGGTGTGTGGAGTGTGCTTCCTTCAGCTGCGCCACTGTTCCCAAAGCTGTCTCCACTTCTCTGTCACCATGGCTCTCTGTCCTTCCTCTCCTCTCTGGTCTTGCTCACCTGGCCAAGCCCCTCTGGGAACCAGAGCCTTTGGTCCATTATTTACTCTAAGAGCCCCTGACTGGTCTTTCTTTCCTGGCCAAGTGCCAAATGGACTTCTGCACCCTAGGGCTCCGTAACCAGGCTCACCCTACCCCCACCCAGCTCCCTTCCAGTCATCTTACCTTCCACCCTTGCCCCAGCCTCCCTGGGAGGCTGGCCTCGGAGTCTCCGACCTCGTTGGTCTCCTCTGGAATCTGGAAAGCACCCACCATGTGACATGTGCTGTGAGCCCACCCACAGGCTTCAAGGCCTGCCAAAAGCCCACAGGGACCCGGGCTGGCTGGCCTCTTAAAGGAGCCTTGAGCAGAAGGTGGCCTGCTGCCTTGAGCCCTCCCACACTCACCACACTCGGTATGGCCCATGTGTGGGTTACATGTGAGGTGTACCCCCAAAACTCATGTGTGAGACAATGCAAGAAAGTTTAGAGGAAAATGGCTGGGTTATGAAAGCCTTTAACTAATCACTGAATCAATCCCCTGATGGGATTAACTGGGTGGTCACCAGAAGCAGGTAGGGTGTGGCCAGAGAGGTGGGCATTGGGGTCATGGTCATGGGGTACACACTTTGTATCTGGTGAGTGGAGACCTCTCTCTCTGCTGCCTAATCATCATGTCAGATGCTTCCCTCTGCCGCACTCTTCTGCCATGAATTCCAGCCTTGCCTTGAGCCCCGAGGGCTGGAGCCTGCTGTCTGTGGACTGAGACCTCTGAAACCTGAGTCCCTAAGCAAACTTTTCCCCCACTAAAAGGGTCTTTTAGTCAGAGCAGCAAAACAAGCTGAATTAACAGCTCAACCCCTGAGTAAGGTCCGTAGCACTTCAGAGAGGGACTATGAGGCAGAGACGATCAGCGTGGCAAACGTCATGTGCTACCCAGAGGGTACCCAGCTTTCCAGGGCAGGCCTCCGGGGCCCAGGAGCGCATCACTACAGCCACAGTCCTGCCACGCATGTCGACAGAACTCTGCTCTGTGAGGCTGTCACCTGTGTGCCCTTAAGCAGCCCCGAGACACCAGGAAGGGGCTGTGTTCCCTGCTTCCTTCCTGAGGATGTTCAGGTGGCAAGAGAGTGTCCTGCAACCACAGAGGGGATCGACAAATTTATGAGTCGGGTAGAAATCTCGTCTCCATGCCCTGCTGTCGCCCCGGCTGCTTGGGTTTCAAATGGAAAAAAGAATGAAATGCCCATGCTTGGATACAGCCCTGCAGACTTGACCAGCTGTTCTCGGGACGTGGCTTGCGCACACACACACACACACACACACACACCTGCCCCTTTTCCACCTCGCACTGGAAACTCTCCTGGAAGGGGGGTGGTGTGCATCTCCCTGAGGATGACGGGAGCAAACCTCACTGTTCCTTGGAATGGAGTCACTGGTGCTCCAGCTCCACAGGGGCCTCTCGGCCTCCTTTGTGCTGAAACACAGCAGAGGGCCACCCTGGCACTGGCTGCAGGGCAAGGCCAGAGCACTCCTGGCGCCCTCCACCTCCCCCGCTAATAACCCTCGACCCACAGCTTTTAGGTGAACACTCCTGGAATGATCAGATGCCTGCACGCGGCTGAGCAGGGGTCTGAAGACAAATGCAAAATGGAAGCAGCGGCCCAGCGCCGTCCTGCTCTTAGTGCCAGGGCACACACTCAGGCCTAGTGCGGAGCCACGGTCTACGTCCCTGTGACGACCACTCAGGGATCAGCCTGGCGCTGATTCAGGGAGCACGCTTTATGAGCACGTACTAGGTGTTGGGTACCGTGCTGGCAGCTGAACACACCTTACCTTCCTGTCTTCCCACCGTCTCCTCAGGACAGTCACATGCTCAGCACGGAGGGTGAGAAGACGGTGCTCTGAGAACCTAAGGAAGCTGTCTCAAGCAATGACAGCAAAGCAGAGGTCGAGTGGCCTCCAGAGCTGGCCCCCCTTTGTGCAGTTTAGCTTTGGAAAGCTCAGGCTTAGGGACGACTGAATCCCTCGCAGGAGCTCTCCTGCCCCTGGGGCCAGCTCCTCTGTGCTGCTGGAACCCGGCCCCAAGCCCCACCTGGAATGAAAGAGGGGCAGGCTTTGCTCTCCTTCTCTGGAAACTGGAATTGCTTTTCTATGCACATTCATTATCACACACTCATTTCTATATACAAGATCCCAAAATCCGAATGATGGAGGAAAGCCCACCTAAACGTTCCGTGGAATCCCACCAGGGAGGGGTCATTGCTCTTGGCATTCTGGCAGAGGGAACTGAGGTAGGCTCTCTGCAAATCACTGTTGCACACAGCCCTACGCATTCACCTGCGAGCCCATCCACACTGGGCAGCTGCCGTGGGAGTCTGGATGTCCACTCAGTAGTCTGTCGGGGGTGCTCCTCTGTGTGGGTCGTCATGCAGCTACACAGGTGTGAGTGGCTCAGCACAGTCAAATGCACAGCCGTGCCAGCCTTGATCTCTCTAGCCTCTTACTTGTGAACAGGTAAGTCGCTTTTAGTTCCTCAGCACTAAAAAGAGTTTTGAAGAACAACCTTCTACCTATATCTTTAGCTTTCATCCACGTGCTTTAAAAGAAGTTCACTAGTACTGACATTTCTGGACCAATGAAGCTCTTTCTTTAAAGACAGAGTGGTACTGCTTTCAGTTGCAGCTTCTGCAGAGGTGGAATGAGCGCTGCTCACATTCTTACAAGAAATCACTGGGCACGTTACAAGTGCATGGCTTTTCTCCAACCCCTCAAGAACTAAGTCCCAAAGCAGAAACAAACCCTGAATCTGGGCAGAGACACATGCCTACAGAGAGAAGGCAGATGTGACGAGCGTTTGCTTGCATTAGGAAGGCGGTGTACAAATCAGAGAAAAATAAACTAGAAATTTAAAAATCAGCTAAGGACGTAGAGTAGGCTTGAGACAGTGGAGGCTCTAGAGCAGGAGACAGAGAGAGAATGCTGTCCTCTTGCTAGCCCTTCCTGCTGGAACTGACCACGTGCCCACCGAGCAGAGAATCCCAAGACCAGGTGGATATGCTGACTGACAGCTAAGCAGGCCCTCAGCTGCATGCTGGGACAGAAAATGATGTTACTGGAGAAACTGATGAAATCTGACAAAAGCCCAGAGTTTAGTTAAGAGTCTAGTTTTTACAAATGCTCCTGGGGCCAGTAAGATCTTGATCTTTGGGGAACTTGGTCTACGAATGCAGGAGCTGCCCCCACCTCCCGTACTATCTTTGCAATTTTTCTGTAAATCTAAAATTACCCTCAAATAAAAAGCTTATTACACCTATGTTTTAGTAATTTTAGTGGGAAGAAAAATCCATCACAAACTAGTCAATTAGCAAAGGAAGTTCAGGACATATATGGTGCTTTTCCTTGCCCCCTGCACCCAGGGATCTTCACTTTAAACTTCAAAATTCTTGATGGATGGAGGTCGTGAGTTGGAAGGAACCTGCGCAGTTTCCCGTCTTTGAAGGTTTCCTTTGTCACTCATTCTGTTGGTCATGGCTTGGAGTCCAGGTGATCAGCAGAGTTGATGCTGGGCACCGACCGGGCCCTGGCTTTCCAGCATCTTTCTATATTTTCCTCTAATGGACCCCTCCAGGAGGGGTTTCCAGGTTGCCCTGGCCTCTGTCCTGCCCTGCTTCAATGACAGAGCTGGTGGCCAGGTCCCGGCTGGTGGGTGCACCATCTAGCCTGAGTAAAAACAGCAGCTCCACCACTTCCTGCCTGTCCCTCGGCGAGGACACCTCTCTGTGCCCTAACACAGGAACCAGTGAGCGCTGGAAGTTAACTCAAGAAACCTACTAGGGACAGAGCCTGGGTCAGGTTACTTTGGGTTACTTTTCCTATTTGTTTTCTCTCAGTTATATTGTGGGAACAAATACCTCCCATATCAGAGTGGCCAGCAGTGACGAGGACTAGCCCTGGCTCATGGACAACTGCCTGTCCATCCACGTGTCTTTGTTCACTGGCTAGTGAGTGGGGACGCGGGGGGATGCAGGGAGACCCACAGCCTAGCACAGGACTTGAGGTCATTTGGGCTGTTCCACGGTTAGCAGGTGGCGTTCACCAGTCTCGCATTTCATTGGCCAGAGCAAGCCCAGTGGGCAGGCTGGTGCTGAGGGAGACAGGAAGGACCTCCTGTCACAGGGAGTGCAGAGAAGGAGATCTACTGGAACTTGGAGATAACATGTGACCTAGCCTTCCCTGAAGACTTATTAGCAGGGCTCACGATTTGCATAGGCAAAGTTCCTCTTCTTCATAGACTTCTGCATCCAGGGGCTGGAGAAGATACCCACCATCTTAAGACAGCTTCTGAGTCCCTCTCTCTAAAAGAACAGGCAGCATGAGAAAAAGATCCTGCAAAACTCTTCCAGCATGAGGGGATGTGTTGATGCAGAGGGAAGAGGCTGCCATAGAGTCAAGGTCCTGGCTTATCAGCAATCCCCTGGGGGCCTCTTTTGGCCAATTTAAGACAGATCACAGGATAGTTCTAAAGTCCATGGGATTTCCCGTGTCTGTTTGTGCAGGGAGAACACCAGCTCTCCCAGATCCCAACTCCAGGCCACACTCGTAAAGAACCAGACTCCTCATCAACAGGGCTGGGGGCACAGGCAGGGTGGGGGGCCCTGAGGCAGGGACCTGCACACCCCAGGTCCAAGAGCAACTGACACCAAGGTGACTTCAGGAGACACCACCTAAAAGCAAATGCAAGGCAACAAATGATCAAAAACTGGCCCTCCAATGTGGAGAGCCCGCCCTCCAAGGGCTGCCTGCCTTGATTCACTGACAACAGCGTAATGATAATCACTGAATTTCAAGTCAGCCTTTATGAGTGTCTGAAGTGCCAATTTTCAAAAGTGTGATAAGGAAGAAGCCATTGAGTAGCTGTGGTCATGTTCCATGTAGAGCCCTGGAGGGATTGACAATCCTTCTCAGTGGTTATCAATTTGACCTCTGCTGAATGGCCCGATTTATGGGAGACTCATTAAGGAGTCAGAGGCCAGCTCCACACTCCATCCTATCTGATGATTAGTGGTTACATAGCAGAGTGCTCCGGCTCCTAAGTGGACTCTCTAGAAGCCTCTTTGCTTGCCAGACACTTCATGTTTGAGGTAGAATGTAATATTCATGTTTCATCTAAGAGCTGGGAGGACGTTTTGACCATTGGAAAGTTAGATCTACTTTATCAGTATATATGTGTACATACAAGGCACACATGTAAATAAAAACAGAAATCCAGCTGTGTGTGCTTACGTGTCGGTGCAACACGTATGCACACTTGTTAAATTCAACCTGCATATCGCTTGTTAAAGAGAAGTCCCTCTGTTCTCTTCTCCAGCTGCTGTTTTGCCCAAAGCCTTCATCTGCTCCCAGAGGAAGTGAAGAGAGACCCACAATCACATTTAGACATCCACTACCTTCTGAGAGCACCGGACAGGACTGTCAAGATCCCAAATCAAAAGACCCAGGGCCATGTGGGTAATCAAAACTGAGCATTTTAATGTGTGAGATTAATTCCCGGGTACTCAGCTAAGCACTTCTACCACCAGCTTCTAATTCTTTGAAGTAGACATCACTATTTGTACCTTATTAATAAAGAAAACGAAGCTAAGAGAGGAACATTTGAGGTTGTATATGATTCTCACACAATTGCTTATACCATGAAAAAAAACACATGAGATGCTCCCCATCCTCACATCCACGTACACACATGACCTCCTGGTGCACTGCTGCACGCCCATGATCCCTGCTACTTAGGAGGCTGAGGCAGGAGGATTTCAGGTTTGCGGCCAGCCATATAAACACACAATCTTTGCACAGTTGATAAATTCAAAGCAAACTCAGTCAGCCCAGCCACTTCCAGGAGTTGCTGGCTGAGGCTAGCGTCGCGTCTCCTACCTGCCAGCCACGGCAGGCACCCCGTGCCCCCCAGCCCTATTTGACGATGTTCTCACTAAAGGTGAGTCACTTTCACTCTCTTAAAGAGGGCATTGAAAAGGCTTTTAGAGGATGCCTGTCCCTGCTTTGCCCTCACCTAGCCAAGTCCCAGTGGCCAAATCCAGCTCTACTTACACCTGCACACCGACAGCTCAGGCAACCAGAGAAAGATGGAGCAGGCTGCAGGACGTGACCAGCTCCAGAGCCCCAGGGAGCCTGGCGGCCTCTGCAGCTTCCTGGCCCAGGCTTCTCATCACCCACGTCAGTCACCTGGGGTGGAGACCCAGCAATCTGTTCTGACATGCGATTCTGACCTGGACTCAAGTTCGGGACTCACTGCAAACCCTGCTTCTCCCCCCACCTCCCTCAGGACGACTCCACAGCTGCTTTTCTCTCTGAAGCTCTCCTCACTCCCAGCTGCAGGTTTGCTTCTTCTCTCCCTATGAGCCCGACGCCAGCCCACCTGCTGCTCCATCTGCTGCTCCACCTGCGATCCTGCCCCCGCCTGCCCGCTGGCCAGCTGTCCTGCTCTCTTCCAAGGCCATCTCCTGCCCGTGGACTCTGTAGTTCTGTCCCCTGAAATTCCAGGCCAACAGGGCTTCAGCAACTCATTGGGGTTCCTTGCTCCTTTGAATCCTTACGTTAAATCTGTTGGGAGTGTGATTTCTGCCCAACCCCAGCAACAGACAACGCTCTGCACTCTCTTGTCCTCCATCCCTGCCGTCCCAGTCTTCGGTACCCCCTTGTACTAACTTTCTTCAAGGAGTTGTCTATGTCCTTACCAAGTTCCTCTGCCCGCTTCTTGGCTGAACCTACCCAGTCCAGCTTTGATTCCCACCACTGAAGCAGAGCGTGGCCGGCCACCGCCAGCCTCCCTGTTGCTCAGTCCGTGGTCGGGCTCCTGTCCTCCAGTGCTGACCGGGATGCCCAGGCCCTCCCTTCCTCCCTGGGCTTCTGGACTTGTCTCAGGTCTTCTCCTTCCTCTCTGATCCTCCTGCATCTCCATGCTGATTGCTCCTGACCTCGTGCTGGAGTGCCCCGGGCTCAGAGCTCAGTCCTGCTCACTTCTTGACCGACGTTGAGTGCCAGGGAGTGGATCTCAGCCTGGGCTCCACATCCGAACCAATTGGGGAGTTTTAAAAGCTTTGGATGCACCCAGATCACTGCAGCCAGAATCTGTGGGGCGCAGTAGAGACCTCCCAGGTGAGTGCTGGGTGAGTCGAGTCTGAGAACCCCTTTTCCTGAGGGACCTCTCACAGTCTGTTGGAAAGTCACCCACATGCTAATGACCTCAACTTCATGGCTCTGGTGAGTGCCTGATGGCCCAGCTCCCCCAGCACCCTCAGTCAGAGGGCTCAGATGCAACCCACCCTCGGGATGTTCCAGCTGAACTTCCCATCCAACACCCCAAAGTGTAACTACACATTTTTCCTCTCTCGGGTGGGAACTTCATCTCCAAGCTTCTTTAAGCCTGGGATCCTGAGGTGTCTTCAACTGCAGCCTCCTCTGACAGCTCATGTCTGACCGTGGTCAACCATGTACTTCAGACTTTATCTGCAGCCTGGCCACTCCTCACACTTGCACCCTTCCCAGGCTCAAGACTGTCGCCTTGGCTGGTCAGCAGCCTCCCTCGGGTCTGAGCTACTGTCGGCTCCCCTTCCAGCACAGTGGAACGTCCCCAAACCCATCAGTGCCTTCACATTTCCCCAAGGGCAAAACCCAAGGGCACCATTTTCTTCGGAGAGAGCTTTCCTTAATCATTTTTATATCTCTGGGCCATTTCATGCCATTGGTAATCAGAGATCATCAAAACAGATGGTGGAATTTTCACAGCTAACAAAAATTTTACCACTTTTTTTTTTACTGGGCTAGAATACATTTTTAGATAGTTCTAGATCAGCATTTTCCAAACTTACTTGGCCATGAAACCTTTTAGAATTATAATATATTGATGGGACACCAAGAGGCATTCATGAAATATAAATGTAGGCTTAGATTGAAGTAGACAGCACCAACAACGTTCTCAAAGGTGAATTAATTGCTTAAAAAAGTGATAAAAATTTGATTCAAATGCACTTTTCTTTATTATAGAACAACAAACAAACAAATTAGAGAAATTTTTCCATGCATAAGTTAAAAAGAATAAAACAGCAACATTTATTTTTACATTTTGCACTTTTCTTTCTTTCTTTTCTTTTCTTTTTTTTTTATAGAAGAGAATATGCTCCAAAAATGTCTTATTTAACGGTGCTTTTTAGGTCTGTTCTAAAACACACAGCTGCTTAAAATCAGGAATGGTGCTGCTGAGCTCACCCCCTGAGTTCCGGGATCAGACTGGTTTCTAGGTTTCGTTTTAATTGGAGTGGGACAGGGACATGCTGCTTCTTCACAGGTGACATGAGAAAGGGATAAAAGCACAAATGAGGCTGCGAGTGGGTGAATGCGGCCACGTCCCCATCCCTCCCTGAGGTTTCCCCCGATCTGCCCTGGAGGCTGGAGACTGCATCGGCACTGATTCCCTCCACTCACGAGATTTGCTCCAGAAGTTCCCACAGTCTGAGGACCCCGAGAACTTTCTCTTCACCTGATTGCTGCTGTTTCCATAACTGCGCCCTCTGCCAGCCTCCGGTCTGTGGGGAGCCAATCTGAGCAGCATAAATATTGAAGGCCCATAAATGTTGAATAACGCCAGAGACAGGCTGAAACATTCAGCGAAACACACCAGAGCAGCAGTCATCGGTGGGCAGCATCCACCTGAAGGGCAGGCGCAGTCCCTGACCCCTGGGCCCCAGGAACCTGATCTTGGACGTGGGGAGGTCACAGAGCTGGTGATTACGAGCTGGAATGCCTGGGTGCAAGCCTTTGTTCTTCGTGGACTGGCTACGGGACAGGGCCGGTGACCCAGCACGTCAGCACTCGGCTCTTTTGCCTGTGAAATGGGGGCATGGTCGTTCTCAAAGGAGCCAAGATGTTAAACACGGGAGCTTGAAAACTGCAGCCAGAGCGGGGACAGCGTCAGGAGCTCTGGTCCCTTCTCTACGGAAGGTCCGAGTAGCATAGAAATGGCGTGTGGGGTCTTCACGTGTCGTTAGATAGCCCAGCAGTGGAGCTGGGAAGCACATTCCCACTG
Organism: Marmota monax; assembly: GCF_021218885.2. Taxonomy (NCBI): domain Eukaryota; kingdom Metazoa; phylum Chordata; class Mammalia; order Rodentia; family Sciuridae; genus Marmota; species Marmota monax. The sequence goes on along the minus strand of NW_026695222.1, from coordinate 36,296,891 downwards.
GCCAGCGTGGCGCTGTGACGCACGGGTCAGCTCTGGGGGAGTTTCCTGAACCAGTGGGCCCCAGACTCCTCTCCGCCTGGAAATGGTGACTGCATCACTTAAACTCCATTAAAACTAAACAGGAAGCCTCACTGGTGGGCCACTGTGGGTTCCAGCACCGAGCTGAGGTCCCTGTGCTCCACTCCCCAGCCCAGGCAGGCCCTTTCCCTGTGGGGAAGTGTGTCGCAGAGAGACCAACTGCCTCACCCCGACTCTGAGCACTGAGCCTGCAGGGCCCCACTGTCCGGTCCTAAGGCGCCTCCTGCCTGCCCTCCGGGGACATTTGGAGGACGCAATCAAAGCACAGGCATAGGACACCAAAGATGGCAGGAAAATGTGCCCTTCAGGGTGACTAAGGGCCGTGAGAAAGGGTTTGCTGCCGCTGTGGGCAGTGGTGGGTAGAGGTATCAGCCATGGGCAGCGATGGGCAGGCACTTGAAGCCTTCGGAAGTGGTGGCACAGGGTAGAAGCCCTGGGTGGCAGTGGGGAGGGGGCAGAGGCCCTGGGTGGCAATGGGGAGGGGGCAGAAGCCCTGTGTAGCAGTGGGGAGGGGGTAGCAGCCCTGGGTGGCAGTGGGGAGGGCAGGGAGTAGAAGCCCTGGGTGGCAGTGGGGAGGGGGCAGAAGCCCTGGGTGGCAGTGGGGAGGGGGCAGAAGCCCTGGGTGGCAGTGGGGAGGGGGTAGAGGCCCTGGGTGGCAGTGGGCAGGGGGTAGAGGCCCTGGGTGGCAGTGGGGAGGGCAGGGGGTAGAAGCCCTGGGTGGAAATGGGGAGGGGGCAGAAGCCCTGGGTGGCAGTGGGCAGGGGGTAGAAGCCCTGGGTGGCAGTGGGCATGGGGCAGAAGCCCTGGGTGGCAGTGGGCAGGGGGTAGAGGCCCTGGGTGGCAGTGGGCAGGGGGTAGAGGCCCTGGGTGGCAGTGGGGAGGGGGCAGAAGCCCTGGGTGGCAGTGGGCATGGGGTAGAGGCCCTGGGTGGCAGTGGGCATGGGGCAGAAGCCCTGGGTGGCAGTGGGCAGGGGGTAGAGGCCCTGGGTGGCAGTGGGGAGGGGAGTAGGGTGGCAGGGGTGGAAGCATCAGTGATCTCCTGCCCCATCTAGTTCCTGGCTGATTCCAAGCTCCAGCTCTTACTGCTTCTTGAGAAGGAGCCAGGGGAGGGGCTCCTGAACTCCAAGGAGCTTGCTGAGAGTCACAGCCCAGAAACCCCAGTTGCAGGCCCATGCTGGGGCTGTCAGTCGGGAGTCCTCCGCCAGAGCTCTGCCTACTGGTCAGGTGTGCAGCCGCAGACTTCCTTTGCCCACCCTGGAGCCTTTCACCCACCTGTGGCTCCCCCCATCAACATCCGTGCACACATCACACAAGAAGCAGGGTGCATCCAGGCAGCTCAGCGGATCAGAACTCTTCTCTGGGTTTTCCTCCAGGCTGGGCCTCCCTCCATCTCCCGGCCCTCCCTCTCCACCCTGGGGATCTTCCTGGGGGCGCAGAAGTGCAAGGCAGCCCTCTCCCCAGCATGTCCACCCCAGGAAAGGCCTGGTGATCCAGCAGGTTGATTCTGCCTAGAACAAATGCCTCCAGCCTTCTTCTAAAATTTTGTGGTTTTCTCCTGAATACAAAGATTTGGATAAACAGAGATTCCAAGCAGCAAAATAAAAGCCATCCATCCACCATCCTATCTCCTGTAGGTTACCATCAAACTTCAGACTGGGATGGCTGAGTCTATCAATACAACTTTGTAATCCTTAGCAGAAAAACACAAAGTGCCACGTGCATTTTTCAGTGTCATACCTATTTCTTATACCCCATTATTTCTAGTGACTTACAATATTTCATTATAATATTGGTGCAACGACGTATTTATTTCTCTTCAAAGAACATTCAGATTGTTTTCATTTATTTACATTACAAACAACAGCATAGTGAACATCTTTTAAATTACATCTTGTGCATATGTTGTATTCTATAATTATTTCGTAGACTATAAGTCTAGAAGACAAATTTCTGGGACAGGAGGGAGGGGCATTTTTAAGATTTCCATGGGTATTTCTAAGAAGCAGCTCTGATCTCCTGCCTGATGTTCATGGCTGGCCCCAAGCTCCAGACTCATGCTGCTTCCAACGAAGAACCTACACGGGTACTGTTTTTTTTTTAATTATCATGCTCATTTTTAAAATATCATATTCATTTATATTCTTAAACTGGTAGTGTTGACCCTGTGCAAGTAAGCATTTGCCCATTGCTGCAAAAGGAAACCTGGAAAATGAAATTAGAAGCTAATTTAAATGGTAAATGAGAAAGAGGTGAAGGGAAGCAAATTACCTGTGGTCATACATTTTTATTTGGTTTTCATTTTTAAAATCTGTAGAGATATTTTTATGTTTTAACAACATTATCGATAAAAAATAAAGTCCCAAGAATATCTATGAGTAGCAAAAAGATGTAAATCAGCTCAATAACATGAAACAGAGAAAATAGCTAATTCAAGCAATTCTCATAAATGGTTTTCTTCTAGACACCTCAGTGGGAATAGTCTAAGGGTAGACAAGTAGCCAGAGACCCTGAGCTTGACTTACAGCTGGTCAGTAGTGGTATCCAGTGTTGTGCTGCAATCATCTGCAATGCTTTGAAATATTCAGGAAGCAGGTGAAAGTACTGATATTGTTTGGAAGCAGGGATTTTACTGTGAGAGAAGGGAGATAAAATATAAAATGGTGGAGACTGAGGAAGACCTTGTGCCGTTCCATTTAAACTGGGTGCATGTGTGTGAACACATGACCTTCATTTGTTGAGCCAACAGGGCGGGAGCAAGGACAGCCCAGTGGTGATGAGCACGTTCTTGCTTTGGGAAATCATTCACCACAAGTCAGCATATCAGGACTCCCCAGAGAAACAGAGGCCAGGTCTGGTGCAGGAAAAGCTCGAGGTGTGTCTCAGCCTGTTTTCTGTTGCTATTTTCTGTTGCTATCGGTGAACACCACGACTGGGAAAGTTATGAAGAAGAGAGGTTCATGCTTCACCTTTTGGGAGGCTAGGTTCAGCCAGGGCCGGTGCTGCACCTGGCGAGGGCTGCATCGTAGCGTGGAGAGGGTGTCACAGGGTGACGGAGGGCGTGTGTGCTAGAGAGAGCTCACTTTTACAATAAACCATTCCTCACATAGTGACAGGGTCCACTCAGGACTGCGGGATCGGCCTCCCACACCTGAGAGAACATTCAAACCATAGTAATGTTCATGCCAGAAATTAGGGAGTGCTCAGAAGCCTGCGGGAGAATGGGAAGGAAGCAGGCACCGGCGCAGGACTTCCGGGAGCTTGCGGGAGGTGGAGCAGGACGTAAGGGAGCCCAGGTGAGTGGCGTGCCAACAGGAAGGCACCCACAAGCCCCAGGCGGGAAGCCCCCCTTTCCCACGGCACACTCACCGTCGGTGGCAAGGTCCCTTTGCATGTCCTTTGAGGGGCTTCCCTCCAGGCCCCTCCCTCCGCCTTCCTTCTGACCCCTTCCTCTACCCCGGGGGTCTCTTCTGTAGCAGCAAGTGGGTTTGGCCCAGGCACCAGGAGCCATGGGGGTGACCAGCAGCAGCTTGTAGCTCATGTGTGTTTCAATCATCTTATCTTTATATTAATGTCGTGCTCACGTACACCATAACAAGATTGATGTGATGAATTTAAAGGCTAATAAAATGGCTTTAATATATCTTCAAATATTCAGTGAAGTAAACTGCAGGTGACCATTGTTGGCATTCTGAAAGCGAGCCCCCAGGAGGTGAGAGATGGTGCGCAGGGTTGGGGCTGACCAGGACTCCCGCCTTGGCGTGCACTTCACATGGCCCAGGAAGAGCGCCTGATCTTTTAAATATTTGCATAATGTATTTCATTAGACTTGAGCAGCTTAGCTCTTCACTTTTGAGAGATGCAAATTAAAGGTTCACTTGGTGAGGCGGGACGGGGATACAGAGGAGGTGGTGGAGGTGTGAACGGGTGGACATGGGTGTGGGCCCCACCAACGGCTCCTGTGTGAAGACGGAACCCACGAAGCTGGTTTGGGGTGGCTCCATTGGTAATCAGGGCTTCAGGCAACAGTCACCAGTGGGCCCTAAGGTCACTGGGTGAGCAGGTTGGTGGGAGAAGGAGATCACCCCTGATCACAAAGGGAGGCACGAGGACGTGTACAGGTGGCCACACCAGGCCCTGCCACCACGGAGGCCGGGCCTCTGCTCCCTGGGTGCTGCAGTGGGCTGGAGACTGGCACTGCCACATCTGTGGCTCTGTCAGGAAAGTCTCATGGAATCAAAGTCCAAGGAAAATGGCCTGACAGGTCTCTGACACCTGATGTCCTGAAGCCTGGACGTGGGCAGAGGAGGACCAGCCTAGACTGGGAGGTGGAAGATGGTGATGGGCTACCTGGCCTGCCTGGGACTGAGGGGTCCCTGGGATGCAGGCAGGGAGGGGCTAGAGACGACACCCACAGGCGGTCTCTAGGGCTCAAGCACGCTCATTGCACTATTGTTATTGTTTTTTGAAATATTTTGGGTTGAAAATTTTCCAGGTATCTAGGGGGAGAAATCTCAGTCTGTCTTTTCTACACCCAGTGGGGATATGGGTCCTCACTGGGGATGTACAAAGCCATGAACCAAGAGTTCACGGGCATCATCTGGGTCGGATCAGCAGCAGCGGGTGACTGGAAGCTGGTCCCCGACCTACTGTGCTCTGCCAACTGCTCACTCCCGGAGTGAGAGAGCACAGAATGAGGAAGAGGAGTTTAGAAGCCATGACAGCAATTTGACAGTTGCTTTGTGACTTTTCAATCCACTAATTGGTGAAATGGCTTGTATTTTTATGGTCTTCTTTCCCATTTCGTCTTATTAGAGCTGATGGATGATGGTCCCTAAAAGAGTGGAAATGGGGGGAAAGTTCTCTAACTCCAGAGGTCGGGAAGTACTGGGTCTAAAAGGAGAGGACAGAGTCTCTGCACAGTTCAGAGATTTCCCGGGAATCTTACTTTACACACCCATGGAGTGGCCAGGGCGTGGCCGGCTGGGGAGCAGCCCTGCAGTGTCCGTCCGTGACCGTCTCCACATGCCTTTGGAGGGAATTTGCAGAGCTCACTGTGTGCTGGGTTCCTGCTGGTCGCTGGGGGCCATGTGAGCAGCCCCTCCTGGGTGCACAAGGTCCTCTGGCTGAATGTAGCACAGAGATTGCCCTGGGCTGGACACGGGCAGTGAGGGAGGGGAACAGAGATGCCTTGGTCGACCCATTCCTTGGAGTAGGACCCAGAGCCCTTAGAAAGAGAAGACCCACTGGAACAGACATACTCCGTGTGGTCCTGGGGCAGCTGGTTCTGAGGCCTGATGTGGATGACACCAGGACCAGGTGTGAACAGGGGACTACCCTGGGACCTCTCCATAGGGCTGGTTCTGCCCCCGGGCAGCCTGGCAATGTCTGCAGGTAGTGCTGCTTGTCACAACTTGGGGGGCAGGGGCTACTGACATCTGGTGATCGGAAGCCAGGGATGCCACTCAGCACCCCACAGTGGCCAGGATGTCCCTGCCACAGAACTCTCTGAGCCCCAGTGTGAGCAATGCTAAGGTGGAGAAGCCTCGGGCAGCTAAGGACCCTGTGGTGCTGTGGGCTTGCTTTCCAGGGGCCAGCTGAGTGGGAAATTGACCATCTCACCACCAAAAGGTTGGTCTGTTGCACAGAGCACGTCTGTTCATGCAGATAAAGAAAAATAGTGCCTTTCCACTCCCCAGATTCTTCCTCAAGCTATTTATAATTGCCAATCTGATGGTGACTGAATCCCTGTATCAATCCCGTTTTACCTGACTGATGATGACTGTTCTCAAATGATGTCTTGGTCTTTAATCAGCAAGAAAAGCAATGTTCCCACCATGTGGGAAGACCTCACCTGACAAGATCTATTCTTCTGTTCCATGGTCAAGGTCTAGCTCCTGACTCCCACGGCAAGATAATGCCACAGGCAGTGAATTTGTATTTACGGTCGTATCCTTAGTGTTAATTTCAGTGCTGTAGGAATATTTTTCTTTTCTTTCCTTTATTTACCCCCACCTCAGGCTGTAGTGGATCAGCACTTCATGTTCAGAATAACAGAGAGATTTGCTCGGTGTCCTTGAAGCTGCCGCTGCTTCAGTGTATGGTGGCCATGACCCACTCGTGTTCCTCGGCTCTTGTTGCTGTGAACAAGATGCCTGATGTGAACAGGAGGAAAGCGTTATTGGGGCTCCTGGCTACAGAGGGCTCAGTCCACCATCAGGAGGTGCCATCGCTTTGGCCCTGAGGTGAAGAACATTGTGGCAGAGGGTGTGGCTGAGGAAAGCTGTTCAAGACACCGCAGCTGGGGAAGGGAGTGGCCAGGGACAAGATGTAGTCCTCAAAGGCGTGACCCAGTGACCCACTTCTTCCAACCCAGCCCTGCCTGCCCATGGTGTCCACCACCTCCCAGTGGTCCATTCAAATGATCAATCCATCAAATGAAGTAACCCACCAACGAGGTCAGAGCCTCATGATCCCATCATTTCCTAAAAGCACCCCCTCTGGTCATTGCTGCAGTGGGGACCAAGCCTTCAACCCAGGAAGGAGCCTTGGGGGACAGTCCAGCTCCACACCTCCACACCACTCATGCAACGAAGGCTGCTTACAACATAATTAAGCATTTCCAGTAGATTTGAAAAAAGTGAACCTCATTTGAGAAGTGAGGACACAGGGTGGAGGAGTGAATAAGGAAACTGAAAGCATCCACTTCCCCCCTTTGTTTTTCCTGCATGAAAATTCACTAAGCACTTTCCACGTGTGTTTATGGACCTGCATTTTACGTATTGCCAGGTGCACATTTTTATAACAGTTGTATCTATCACTTTCCAAAATCACCACTGTGGGACCATTTACAAATATTTTCTCGACACTCTGTAACCCATTTTTAATGCTTTTCACAAGAGGTTCAGTTATAAACAATTTTAAGGCTACCAAGACAGGACCATGGGGCCAAGGGAACCTTCTGGACCGCTTCACGCAGCAAAGGTGGAGTCGGAGCAGCCGCAGTCGGAGCCCAGGAGATGAGAAGGGGCAGGGACCATAGGAGTCCACAGCCCCTGAGCTCCGTCCGATGTGCAGGGCGAGTTCTTACTTCAACCTCCAACATGCTGACGCACCAGCCCCAACCAGAGACAGCCGTCCCCTGGAGCTCTGCAGTCACCTCCTGGAACAACCCACTCATTCATTTGTTCCTTCCCTCGCAGGCAAAGCTCTCGACCTCTGCTGCTTATCAGGGACACACTCACTATGACAAGGAGCTGTGGAAGTGGACAGGGCAGGGCTGGCCCTGAAGGGAAAGCCAGCACAGAACAGGGGTGAGCAGGACACAGGGGAGGACCTCGGCAGTCAGAGCAGCAGGGCGGACAGGGCCAGCCCTGGGGAGGACCCAAGGGGAAGAGTTCTCTGTGCCTGTCTGGGGGCAGGAACTCCAGGTGGGGCAGGAGGCTGTTGGCCTTCTCTTTCCACCCAGGAGCCGGGTAGCTCTAGGTAAGAAGGCTGCCTTCCTTGCCAAAGCCTAGTAGGGGTGTTACTCCCGCCCCTCAGTCAGCAGTTGCCCACCCCAGGCACAGCTGGAGAACTGAGGCAAGGACACTCAGGCCAGGCAAGTCCCCACCTGCAGTGGAGAGTACAGAAAGACTCCAGGAACGACTGCCCCACGAACCAGTCCCCTCTGGGCAAGTGGGAGCAGGCCCTTCCTGTGCAGGGAGCAAACTCCAAAGAGGCCCCGAGCTGGGCTCGCCTTGGGCTCCAAACTCAGCCCAGACTCCTTGGCTGAACCCAGGGCCTCCTGCATGCTGGACAAGCTCTTACCACTGAGCACACCCGAGAAATGCCTCTTCTCCCAGAGGACAGAGGTGCAGAGAGACCTAAGGGCTGAGGCAGTTCTTCCCTAGGAAAGCAGAAAGATTAACAAAAGATTAGTAAATTAGAATAAATGTGCTCTCCATTAAGTGTGATTTAAAATGGGAGAAGGGGGGATTTTAAGGTCATACACATTAAAAAAAATTGCCAGGGACCTAGATTAGAAGTGCCCCAAGGAAAGTACTCAATTTCCAGGAAAAGCAATTGAAGCCTGTGATTGTCACTCTGTGGCCTGCTGTAGACCAGGTGCTCACAGACCAGGTGCTCATTAACTCATTTAGTTCTGCCAAAGACCCTGCAGTTGGGTGTGGCTGAGGTTACCCTTGACAGACAGGAAACAAGGCTCCTGGGGACTTGCACTTATGCAAAGCTACTAAGAGGTGGGGGTGGGATTCCGACTTCAGGCGGCTCCTAGACTGAGCCCCCAGGAAGAGCCACAGAGGCCTCTGCCTTATCCCGGAGCCTGCTTGACTTCACAGGGAGCCGAGCAGAACGCAAACTCCCCACATCACGCTACCTCAATTACAGGCCCTGAGCTCGGCTCGCCAAGGAAGAACCTTGCTCAGCTGATCTGATAGAATTCTTCAAGGAAACAGCTCAAAGAGTCAACAGCAGAAAGTCGAGCTATCATTTACCCAGACTTCAAGAAGGCTTTGATAGAGTAGCACACAAAAGACTGATATTCCAGGTCAGCGAGTGTGCAGCAGCCGAGGAGCCGCTGGAACCCTAAGGACTTGTCACCCTCTTTGGGACTCAGGGATGATCCCAGCTACGGCTCTGCGGGGAGGATGGTGAGGGAGATTCTGCAGAGCCAGCTCCTTCCCTGACAGAGCTGTTCAGGATGCTGCAGTTAAGGGAAGCCAGGAGGCTTTTTTATGAGGGCCTGGAGACTTAGGTTTAAATTCCTTAGTCCGAGAGATAGTCCAGAGGTGCTTGGGTCAGGAGGAAGTTTGATTCCGTGGCTGTGGCTGAAGCAGCATTTTGAACTGAAGTTGCTTGAGGGAGTTTACCTTAGGAAGATTTCAAGTGGTCTGAGCATCAGCAGGTGTGAGCTTTGGTCTTGCTCTCGGCACTCTTTATCCTGCTGGTACCTGTTTTCCAAGTTCCCACTGAGTGGGGGCTTCTCATACCTTCTGCTCACACCCCACAGGAGGTTCATCTCATCCCTCCAATGAATTGGGTTGGTGAGTCCCAGATGGACTCACCCCACCCCCGTGCGGTGATTGGCAGGGCACGCATGGCCACGCTAGTCCCAGCAGAGGGACCTCGGAGCTGAGAGTGCTCTGTGAACACCCCAGGAGGCAGACGCTCCTGCGCCCGGAGGAAGCAACCAGGGACAGCGGCCCAGCCTCCATTCCTGGGGATGAGGATGTCCTCAGGTGGGACACCAGAAGCCTTCATGAGATACCTGAGCCCACGCAGTGTGTCAACGCTTTCTTCACCTCGAGGCCAGTTTGGGTTGGGTTTCCTTCTGTTTGCAATGCAGACTCCTGACAGAGATGCTCAGCCCCTCAGCCTCTGTGTGTTGCTGTCTGACTTTGAAACACAGACCCTGGGTTCCAAATTTTAACCTAGCGACATGAATAGGGGCTTCTCTGAGCCGATCAGGGCCCCACTGCTCAACCCTACCAAGGCTGCACGACCCACAGGCCAATGTTTGGGGAAGAATTGGGAATCCTTCAAGGAACAATGTGCCCTCTTCATTTTTAAGAAAATACAGACCAACAATGGGTTAGCAATGTGTAAGGGGTCACAAAGACAATTTGAGTCAGAGCAGGGATCTTCCTCAGTGACAACCGTGTACTTTTCCATGTCAGAAACTGAGCTCTTTTTCTGCCACCCAAATATCTGGGTCCTATCCTCAGATCCTTTAGGATTCTGCTTCCACTCTCAGTAAATTTAATTGATCATCTGCTATGAGAGGAGTTTTGTCCTATGCATATTATACTGTTAGTTAATCCATCCATCATCACCATCATCTCCATCATTTCCAACCACACAACCCTCAGAAGCATCATCACCACTATCACCATCATCCTCATTATCACCACCATCACCACCATCATCATCACTACCATCATCATTATCACCATCACCATCTCCATTATCATCATCATCATCATCATCACTAGCAACAGCAGCAGCAGCAGCAGCAACAGCAGCAGAAACATCACCACCTAATAGCTGTCTAGGTCCAGGGCCTGTGTTAGTCAGCTTTCAAATCATTGTGACTAGTAATCCCAGTGACTCGGGGTTGCCTAGGGCTTCTCTGGGAAGCCATCCCAAACACCAGCTGCAGTCCTCAGCCCCAGTTTACGCATGAGCAAACTGAGGCCGAGGGAACTCAATGTTCATGGCCTACAGGTATTTCTCCAGTGCCTGCAAGGTGGCAGTAGCTCAGTAGGCACTGAGAAGACGGTGATGGAAAAGATGCCCTCCCCCCTTCACTCCATGGAGAACAAAAGCTAATGTCATTGGAGATCAGAGAACAAAGAGAGGGAGCCCTGACCAGTGCTAGGGATGGGGAAAGGGGAGCTGTCCATGCTCCATGATCCCTAGAGGGTCACTTTTGGACTTCCTCTGGGAAAAGGAGGTGAAGAGACTCACACTTTGCACAAATGCGTGGAAATACTGTCAGACTGGCGAGATGAAGAGCACCAGCGAGATGCGAGAGAGATGTGGGGGTGACGCTTTAAGATGTGGGGGTGCTAACTCAGAAAATGGAACAGTGAGAGACCAAGGGTGGCAGCTGGAGTTTGGGGTCTCCCACTTGGTGGAGCAGGGTGTTCTTCCCCGAGACAGGGACCACAGAGCAGGGAGAGCAATCTGGCAGGATGGCCGTGAGCTCAGTTTCACATGCTGAATGTGAGAAGCCTGGCACAGTGGAGCTGTGGGTGTTTTGTGGAATAGTTTGGGTTGAGCTGTCTTCTGGGAGTCTTTAGTTCAGAGACGGCAATTTGAAGCACTGAGGAGGGGGGAGCCTCTAGGGAGGAAAAAGTAAGGCAGAAATAGAGACAAGAGGTGAGGCAGATAAGAGGGGCACTGGAGCCGAGAGTGCCCTCCTGGAAGCCAGGTAGGCGAGGGTGGGTGGCAGAGCACTGGGGTGCCTGCAGGCAGGGGCAGCACAGAGGAGTGATGGGCAGTAACAGCAGGAATGGGGACCATTCAAATGTGAGTGCACAGTGCCCTGGGCGTGAGGACGTCCCTGGAGGGAGAGGGAGCGCAGAGAAGCAGTGTTGACAGCCCGGAGGGAGGAGGGGCTGAGGCCAGAGCTGCAGAAGGGAAGAAATCTGATTAGGGAACAGTTTCCTCACAAAAGGATGGAGTCAGAAGGGACCCCCGGGAATGGGCCTCACATGCAGGAGCACCAGCCCTTCACCAGAACAGAGGCACGGAGGAAAGGACCGTGACAGTGGTCACACCCGATGGCCAGCTGCTGTGTCAGAGGGTGGCCCCACCTGGTTGGCCTGAAGCAGCCTTGTCCTCCTGCCCCCACTAGTTTTCTTGTTTCAACAGCCTCGTGACTTCAGGGCAAACCGCCCCCAAGACGGGGGTGCCAGGGCCTGCTGACCATGCTTGCTATCCAGCTGGAGCCTTGGGTTCTGGCTTTTCACCCCTCAGTGTGGCTTCAGGGCTGCTGGGCAGGAGACCCGCAGGCTACAAGCTGATTTAGAGCTGGAGCACAGGAGGCCTGAGCCAGTAGTTTGGCAGGTGAACCAACAGCAGATGTCCTCGATGTGATCTCCACTGAACATGCTGTCTGGTCAGGTGTGGAGACTGTGGGGTCAGGACTGATGACGCACTGCACCTGAGGCTGGTCCCTGGGTAGCCATGTCTATAGAAATGGAAAAATGAATGGTCTCCCTGGCCAGTCCAGGATGCCAGGTGTTTGCAGAAAATGACCATTTGTCGAGTCCTGGGATGATGGCAAACAGTGACCAGTGGCCACTGCTGAACACCACCTGGGCTTTTCCCACTGCACTCAGATGGTGCACTTTGATCTCGGGGTGTGAGGGCTCCCTGCTGTTCCCAGCAGCTGTGCTGAGGTGCACACAGTGCGTTGGCCTCCTTGAGCACACCAGTCAGAGGTTTTCAGTATACTCAGGGGGTTGGGCAGCCCTAGGCACAGTTGTGTCCTCATCATCCCCAAAGCTTCTGGGCAGTGCCAGTGTGTGGCCAGGAAAAGTGTGCATTGATACTTGCTTGAACTGGACATTGCAAGTGTAGTGACGATCCAGAGTTAAGGCCCTAAGATGTCACCTGTCTGAGCTCTGAAACTCTTAGGTCCTGGAAGGGCCAGGAAAGGACCACAAGCAAATCACCTTGAGGTGACTGTGAAACTGTCTCTCCTAAGGTAAGGCTCAGTCCAGTCCCTCAGGACAGCGTCTCATGAAGCTGCCCCTTACCCCAGGGGGTCTGTCACCCAACTGAGCAACTGTGTCATCTGAGAGACCCAGCCTCGCCCGCAGCCCGCAGCCTGCTCCTCCTGGCTCCTTCTCTGTCCCGTGGAGCTGGCATCTCCTCGGGGAACACAGCATTCCCGGGCAGTGTCAGGGGTGCTATGGAGAGCCAGGGTCTCCATGGCCCTTGATTTTCTTCTGAAGACATGGCAGGCCACACAGCTGGCACTACAGAGGTGGCATGTGTGCTCGTGTGTTCAATGGGAGCGATTATTTTTCTGCAGAGAAATGACAGATACAATGACCCAGTAGATCTGCATGCCCGATGCCAGGGGCAGCATCCCATCAGGAGATGCAGAGCTCCATGCAGGAACCCCCCGGGGAGAGGGCAGTTTCAGACTCCAGGGGAGGGAGGACAGGCCCCTATGGCCTAGCCCTGGGAGGGGTCCTGATGGTGCACCTGTGAGGTTGGGAGAGGTCTCAGCCTCTTCCTGAGGCAGCTGGAACCATTGTGGTAATGATAGTAACAATAACACGACAGCAGCAAGGTCCAGGTGCAGATGCGCCTTTCCTGTGTGCAGATGCTGGAACTGAGAGCACACGTGGCCTCCGTCCTGAAGCAGTCACAGAACCCCTAAGACATAAGTGATTCCAGTCTCACCAGGACTTCAGAAGGGGCCTTGGGGCTCAGAGATGTTAGATGACTTATGACAATGACCCCAGAGACTGCAGGAGGCAAGGCAGGCCCTCAGGAGCTCAGAAGCACCAGGCACCTGACCTATGCTCATGGCTCTGATGAGAAGTTAGAGCAAGGGCTCAGCCCCACACATGCCTGGGATCTTCTGCCCACGAGCATTTTCTCACGGCTGAAAGTGAGTTAAGAAGCCAGAACCAGGCGGAATTCCTTCCCTCACTGAGGACGCTGCTGCCTTCCCAGGAGCTCCCTGTCCCCTGCTCCAGGCCAGGGTGTGCCGGGCTGGAGAAGAAGCCCAGGTCCCTGGGAAATGCAGGCTCTGCCCTGGAGAAGGAGCTGGGAGCCCGGGTGTGAGGAGGTGCTAGGCTGAGTCCAAAGAGGCCGGTGAAGTGGCCACACAGGAATGAAGACCCCGAATGCAGCAGGAGCAAGGGCAGGGGGACAGGACAGGCGATCCTGGGGCCAAGAAAGAAGCAGCGTGCGGGTTTGTGCTGCTGACCCGCTGGGGAGCGTCCGTGACTGCGCAGGTCTTTCCACTTTGGGGAGGAGAAAGTGTCTAGTCTCTGAACATGACTTCATCCCAGGCCCAGACTCTCCAGTGTCTCCTTACAACCCAGGCCCCACCCTGGTCCAGTCCCCACACACCCACAAAGGCTTGCTGCTGAAGTTTAGGAAATGCTTCATATTCTCCTCCCCCTTGCTGTGTCCAAATGCAGTTGTTCTGCTAAAGAAACTAGATATGCTGCTGGAAGAATGGATTTCTCTTACACAGTGCATAATTTACCAAATGCATTTGTTCACGTTTTCTGTAATGAACCACAAGCACCATTTCAGCAGCCCTCCCTGGGGACTGCTTTACCACCCCAGAGGGGGCGATCAGTGGTGTGCAGCCTTCACTGGGCTGGGTGTGCTCCTGGTGCATTGGGAGCAAAGACTCTAGCTCCAGGCTTGAGGGGTCAGTTGAAAGTTAAGATTTAACCTGGCCTATAAATATCTGCTTTTGTTCATCCAATTAGAGGCCATTGGCTGGAGATGTCTTGGTGGCAGAGCACTTGCCTAGCATGCACCATGTCCTGGGTCAATCCCTTGTGCCACCCAAACCAAGCAACAGCACAAACAAAACAAGCCATCAGACCCTGAAGTTACCGAAATCCCGGAACCTGCGATATAGGAAGCAGAACCACCTTTAGCCTTGGAGATGTGGCCTCCGCTATTTCCACCTTAAGAGTCAAACTGTGTGTCGTGTGGACTACGTGTTCCGGGGGGAGGTTGTTTTATTCTGACGCTGACTACCTGGGAGGTGAAAAGCCATCTGGTCCTGAGTTGGGCAAGGCCACTTTCTGAACAGCTCCTGTGACATTTGAAATGGTTCTGATGTTCAAGTGAAGACTCATAAGCCATGAACTCACAGAGAGAATAAAAGACCTCTGCCTGACCAGGGGAGATCACCTCCACAGCCTGCTAAGCAGATCCCTCCTGTGAAGGAGCTCCGTGTCTGGGCCCCGAGCAGCCTGCCGAACTCCCCAGGGGAGAGCAGGTGTGGTCCTGGGGGCCTGGCTGGGCTGCCCAGCATAGAGAGGTCAAGGAGCACATTCTACAACTCGATGCCTTCCTCGGCCCCTCTCACTCCTGGCCACCCCCTGCTGTGTCCACAGAGTGCCTCAAGGCTTACTTCTCAGAGGAAGGAGAGTGGTTGTGGAGGGAGGGTCTAGTTTGGGCATCTGGGTCAGCGCGGTGTGCTGAAGAAATGAGGGTCCCAGTCCTGGCTTGGCTGTGGGAATGTCAGTGCAGGGATTCTGTGAGGGCCTGCGTGGCCTCAGTACAGACAGAGGTCTAAGAATCCAGGATCTAGACCTCAGGTGTAGGACAGGGCATCTCCAGCAATGTCACCACGCGTGGGGAAGAGGCTGGAGTTTGGAACAAGCTGAAGCCTGCCAGGTGCAGCCGGGACTCCAAGAGGGGGACGGCATCCTCCACGCTCCTGTGACCTCCCTTCCTGGCCACATTCCCTTAGCGGGGACAGCTAAAGAGACCCCGGAGGAAAGTTGCTCAAAAATTCTTAATATTTCAAATCCCTACTTTGTTATTCACAAAAACTGCACTCTGTAGATAACTTCAGTTGGATCCAAATTCCAATTTGAAACCCACATAAAATGCACTCTCAAGAATACATAATTAGACAATGTTTATAATGGCAGCCCGGTGCTTAGAGTGTTGAATATGGGTTAATCTTGGATAGATTTGAAACACCACCTGTTCACTTCTGTTAAAAAATACATTATAATTGTAATTTCTGTTTCACTGAAGTGCTTAATCCTCGAGTATTTAGTACCATCCTCTGAATGTTCAGTTGGTTTCAGAACGGCTCCCGTCAGTCGGGGAGCCGGCATGCCCCTCAGGGGTGTGGGCAGACCTCAGCCTACAGCCACCTCCCTGCCTAGGAGCATGGCTGGGTGGCGTCACCACATTCCACTCAGGACAGGGGGTCCATTCAGCCCCGCGAGGAAGGACTTTCCCAGGAGGGTAAAGCTGAATGAAGCCTGTTAGCACCCGGGTTCGTGAGGGACAGCAGTGACTGACCCCTTGGAACACGTTCTTGCTTCTTGAGGATGGGAGGTCTGTGGCGATCCCACCTGCAACTCGCTTGCTTCAGTGTCCCCCGGGGAGAGGTGGGAAAGGAATTAGAACAAGAGAGATGCTCACAGTGGGCTTTTGTACGCTGCCTCGTCCACAGGGCCATAGCTTCTTGGAACAGGTGATGGTGGCTGCAGGTTCTTGGAAGATATTTAGCTCATCCCTCTGTCACTAGAGCCAGAGACATGGTGTCTTCTCGAGCGCTAAGAACGATAGCGTTGGAGGTAGTGGGTCCCAGTGGGCCTCACCCCGGGCCGTCTGCCCTGGAGGAGGTTGGTCAACATCTGAAGAGGTTCTGGTTGTCAGGACTGGTGGAGTGCATCCTTCTGTCTCCAGGTGGAGGCCCAGAGCAGCTGCCCGGCATCCTGTGCAGGGACAGTCCCTGAGGAAGAATGAGCACCAGTGTCTGGGACCCAGCAGGATGGGCTTAGCCGCTTGTGAGCCTCTGCCTCTGTTCCTGCGGAAGGACCCTCATCCCAGGGGCTGCAGACCACACTGAGAGGGCACAGGGTGTGCTCCTGGCTGCCCATGCCTCCTCTCTTCTGTCTTCCTAAACCTCACCCAGGTGCCTCCCTCTCCGCCTTCACACTGAGCCTCCGCGGTTCAGGTCCTTGTTGGGCCTCTTTGGACTACAGCCCTTGTCCAGAGAAGGCTCTGGGGCTTTCTCCCAGTGCCCCCAGGGTAACCCCCAAAGGTGCAAATCAGATGGAGTCACTCTCCTTCCCTCCAAGTGAGGAGGACATCTGGGTGGCAGGGAAACCACAGGCACCTGCTGTGGCTTCAACTGTGGCTCCCTGAGCAGCTGTGGGCAGCTGGCCATCAGAGCAGGCTTCCCATGAAGGCCCACCGCACAGGCTGGCTCATGGGATTTGCAGGGAGGTCACTACTGGGAAGTGCCTGGAACAAAACTATTCCCATTTACTCGTTAGGTTCTGCCCAGTGAAGGTCAGAGACAGGGAGAGCGTGGAGCACAAAGCCAGCAAGACCCCAAGTTCTCAGAGGCAGCACCCAGGTGGGGCAATGGAGGAGGCAGCCATGTCCACTGTGGTTCTGCTCCACGTCTCCACTGCGGCCAGGTGCAGGACCCCCAACCCGGGTCCAGAGTGGCCCCTGAGACGACCCCAAGAAAGGAGGGTGGGAGGCCCGAGCATGCTCAAAGCTCACTGACTGCTTTTCCCAGAGGCTGCAAATGCTGAGTTGCAGAGAAAGGAATCGGAATTCAGCAGAGAGGGAGGAGTGGAGGTAGACTGAGGTGCTATCTCTGCAGGTCAGCCCGGCAGCAACAGGATTAGAGAGTCTCCTGGGAAAGCGAAATCGTAATTTTAGGTCCCTCAAATGAAGCAAGTTATCTATAAATGGGAAAATCCCTTAAAGTGGAATATTCTATAATAACATATTTTAAAATTTTCTAAAGGTAGTCATTTTATAGAGAGTTTATCTTGAATTCAGGTTAAACGTGTATCCCAAGGTTAATTCACATATGGGAAGAGGTTGGATTAGGGAGTCAAATGTGGCAAGAGCCAAAGAACTGGGGAGGGACAGTGTTCCCAGGGACACTACCACGCCTCATGGCTACTTCTGGATCCAGATCTGCCTGCAGCTGCAGGACAGGGAAGCGTTCCCTTTTGCAAAGGTCTGAGTGTCGTGCCCAAATCCATTTTATAACCTAAAAGAATCAGTTTGACTCACATCTGATCTTATAGAAACCTAAGTAGCTCTCAGTGTCAGGTGGGGAGTTGTTTACTCAAAGACCAGCGGCCACACGGGGAGGCCCGCGCCCTGTCCCAGGAGTGGAGCATGTGGAGCATGCAGCTGCTTTCCCAGCACTGAGCTGCCCAGTTGCTGTCCTCAAAGGGTCCCCGCAGTCCAAGGAAAGGGACGACCGTCAGGTTGGACATTCTAGAGAGTTGCTCAGTGCTTGAGTGAACTGACACATGAAGGTCCCTGACTTTGCCCATGTTTCCCGACCACCTGCCAGGTGACAAGCACCGTGTCAGTGCTGTGGGCACAGTGAGTGACAGAACACCCGGCCTGCAGGGAGGGGGCCCAGACGTTAACGCAGAAAAGGAGCCCATTGTGCGGCATGTGGGGAGGTGACAAGGACCATGTGTGTGTGTGTGTGTGTGTGTGTGTGTAGAGAGAAAGAGAAGAAAGAGAACAACGGAAGGAAGGATGGAGGGGGAGGGAAGGAGGGAGGGAGGGAGAGGGTCGGGGAAAGTGGATGGCTTGGAGTGGGCTGGGAAGGTGTGGTTAGCGTTTTGAACATTACGGTCTCCACAGAGTTCATTGAGAGGTAAAAATTTGTGCAACTCTTTGGAGAAGATGGGGGAGTAAGTTGTGTTTCCCTGGTGGAGGAAAATCATTCTCAGCAGAAAGGAACATCCAGTGACCCTGGAAACAGAGGAGACAGAAGAACGACAGCTTTCAGAATGTTTTTAGCATTCATGTGGAGTGGTGAGTCCTCAATAATTAATTTTTTCAAATACTTTTAGGGCTAAATTTGGGCTACTCTGCACAAGAGAAGTGGCTAAAGATCCCTGTAGAGAGATATTGTCAGACAATTGCTTTAGAAAATTCAAATCCAAGGACCATCAAAAATAAAAATTAAAAACCCAGAACATCAAGTTTACTACTCTTCAATTATTTGGCTTGTTAATTTAGTTAATCAGTATTTTAAATTTGAAGCTCTCGAAATTTGTAAAATATTTATGAGAGTGAAGAAACGCCACGCAGAGATAGTGCTGAATAATAAATCTTTTAAATAAGGAAATGGAAATGTCGTTTAGCATTTTTGTTATTTGCTTTCATTTGAGCATGTCAAGTACTCCAGGCCAGCAAGATGGCAGACCTCACTCAGTGCATGTCAAAGGAGAGGACTGGATTTTTGCAGAAAGCTTTGTCAACGTGAAAACGTGCATGGGTAATGATGTGAGTTCCCACTCTGCTCCACATCTGGCCTCTAAACAGGTTAAGACTGAGCAAGTGTGTGGGGTATATTTGATGAAGTCTTTGCTACAAGGTTCAAATGATTCTGCCCTGTCAGTCAAGCCAACCCTGAAGTCCAGCTGAGATGTCACCAGGGGCCATTGCCCCACAGTAGACTGTGAGCCGCAGTCCCCAGCCAGCTCTGCAGGTGGTGTCATCCCTGCAGTGTCTTCCCCAGGAACCTAGGGGCTCATACCTGTTTCGTAGTAGAGAGAGTTGATATTCAAAGGCAATCACAGATCGAGGTATGCAAACTAAATTTTCTATTTTACTGAGGCAAATAAACTTATAGGAAACATAATTATTTATAATGTGGTTACATAGCACAGTAAATAACAGCACTGAACAAGTTTGAGAGAAACTGTCAACTGTCCAAATAACTTTCTACAGTACGTGTATTTTTAGAGGCAGCCACGTTCTCCTACTTAAGAGCTGGGTGACTCTGCAGTCGATTGTGGGTGATCATGGAACCTTGTAAGAAGCCGCGTGGGCTGCCCCTCTCAGGTGCCCTGGCCCCCTGCAGCACCCCTCCCACAGTGCTTAGTCACCTGAGCACCTTGAGTCCCTGAGACGCTCCTCTTTCATCAGCCCTTGGAAGGCCCTGCGGAGTCTTCTCTAGGGAACGATTTCACCGCAGTTGTTCTTTGAGCAGAGTCAACATGCCATCCAAAGTCCCTAAATCCCAGAGGGATTAATGTAAGCTCTGAAGGGCTGGGATGGTGTAGACTCACATGTGTGCACATGGCTGGTACCTGCTAGGTGTGCGCAGCACCTCTCCTTGCTTGGTTTTAAATGTGGCCAAGTTACTGTCCTGTGAGCGTTTCAAGGAAATCCACCTGGCAATGTCACGATCTACTCATCTCCAGAGTCACACGCAGCCCTGGGCAGTAGCTCACAAGGAGCACTGGAAGCTCTTGTCTGCTAGTCAACTGTGGAGCAAAATGCCAGGCTCACATATTTCCAACACATAGATGCTATTTCCATGTTGATCAGCTAAAATTCACACTCTCCAACTGCACATTCTGGCTTCGTGCAAGACTATTCAAAGGTAAGAGAAATGATTCAAATGTCCATCGGTCCACAGAGGGGCAGCTGAGCCTGTCTGGAATGTGCCCACTGGCGATCTTCCCCCAGGCTGTCCAGCCTCTTGCGTTCTGACCGTGGAGCCCAGGCCTGGCCTGCGGCACAGTCCCCCTTTTCACAGTTGAAGGAGCGCCTTCATCTGCCCCCTCAGCCGTTCCAGGCTGACTCCCTCATACAGGGGTTTGTTTTTCTGCATTAAGAGTCTTGTCTACAGAGCCGAAGCCTTCACCCCATGCCGAACACAGCATAAAAGCCACCACATCAAACACAGGAACACTAATCACTGATAACTATTCTCAACGACTGTAAGTGATGATTTTCCTGCTGTGCTGCCAGAAATTCAATTTCTCATCTAAAATTCATCTAAATTGCTTGCCCATGAATTAACAATTCTGAA
Source organism: Marmota monax (assembly GCF_021218885.2). Taxonomy (NCBI): domain Eukaryota; kingdom Metazoa; phylum Chordata; class Mammalia; order Rodentia; family Sciuridae; genus Marmota; species Marmota monax. The sequence continues at coordinate 36,276,763 of NW_026695222.1, read as the reverse complement.
TGCTAACAGAGATGCAGAATTTTATCATCTTTTAGCTGCAAGTTCTGGGAAATGTAATTGGAACTGACAAAGCCTGCCTAGGCTTCAACCTGCTCCTCACTTCCTCACCTACAAACTGCACAACTGCCTGAATATGCACACCTATGCACACACACGTGTGTGTTCACATGCGTGTAAGTGTGTACATGTGTATGGCCAACAGAGAAGTGAACACGAACAATCGTGTAACCACAGAGCACGTGAAGTCCTCTCAAGGAAAGCACAGCTCGCAGTGTGTGTGACTGTAGTTTCCCAGGGACAGGTTGGCCTGGGAAGGTCCCCGAGGAGGAAGCATTTAAGGTGAGGACTGGGATGAGCCAGCCCCACCAAGAAAGGGGGCAGAGTCCCAAATGCAGGTGACCATGAGGAAGACCAGGACGTTGGGAGAAATCTAACACCAAGAAGTACTGTGTTTGGGGGAAAATCCCTTAAAGAACCACTCAGGAAGTGCGAGCCTCACCTGCCTGGTCGGGTTGAAGGCCACAGGAGGGTTCTGCTGCTGGAGGGTCCTTGGCTTTTCCACTTTAGGCCTTGGCCTGGGTGAACCATGCACCTCCATGTTTCCACTCATTTCAGGAAGTGGATTCTGTGGGCTGCTGGGTGGATGACGGAGCCTGGGACCCTTCACAGCAGCTCTCCAGGCACAATCCCTTCAGTGTGGCCGTCTGCAGGGCTGGCAGAGCACTCTGGGAGCAGACCTGGACATCACAGTGCCTGTGGTGGAGGGTAGGGTACAGGGCTCAGCAGAGATGGATATGGAGGGAGCTTCAAAACACGCACACACTCTGCAGTGACCTCTGCTCCAGAGCTGCCGGGTTGCCCTCCCCTTCAGTGAGGGCCGGCGGGGCTCCCTCCCTGCTCCCTAGAGCAGTGCAGAAGGGTGGCCACCACACAGCTCAGCTAGTGAGTGGTTGCTCGGGGCTTGCTCTGTCTCCCTCACGTCACTGTCATGAAAGCCAGCTGTCAACCACGGGCGCTGGCCTCCTCCTCTGCACTCGTGTGCACAGGCCCATGGGGTGAGAAACTGAGGCCTCCTGTCCATGTCCAAGTGCAGCACCATTGGGCAAGTGGATCCTCCAGATCCTTCAGCTACCTGGGGCCCTGATGGACAGCTGGAGCCACCTCCAGGGAGCCTCAGCCAGAATCTGCTGCTAAACTGCTCTGAAACCACACGAGATCTTAATGCTGGTCATTCTGGCCTTCCCAGCTCCGGGTAATTGATCATACAGCAAACAATAGACAATAGACACCAATATGGTCTCTTTAACTTGCAGGTTGAACTTCATTATTATTTGGGAAATGTGCTTATTTTTAAAACTCCCATCTATCTTCTGTGCATCAGCATAATCAATGCAGACTGCCAATTTGGATACACATGTATATATAAGAATATATCAGGAGATTCCATAAGTGAACACACACATGCTCTTTGATTTAACTACAGCTTAATTTGAAGATAATAAATCAAAGTACAAATTAAAGTTGAGACAGATTTCTCTACTCTGAGCAGGTGACATGATTTCTCTGAGCTACTTTTCTGCAGCTGTGAATTTGATCTAGATTAGACAGGTCTCCGACTGCCGCCGAACCTGGCACATGCCAGACATTGGTTCTGGAAGATTCCCGAGCGTCTTTGGAATCCTACGGGTGCAGCAAAGGATGGCCACTTTCTCCCTGAACCTCATCCAACACAAGACTGGAGGCTATACTAAAGTGACAGCAGGGACTTGGGCTCCCTGAGGCGTCCACTGTCTCCAGTGCCAGCACTGAAGGTACTCTCCACTGCCCTTGCCTTCAGAGGAGGAAGCCGGGGAGCTGGAAATGAGAGCCCCTGGCAGAGTTCTGGCAAGTCTCCAGGGCTCTGGTTCAGACTGCAGCACTTAGGAACTGGAATCCATGATCTCCGGCACCACGCCTGCTGCCTCCGTGGAGGAGCTAGGATTTCCCCTTGGCTTCCATGGAACCCACTTGGCAGGGGTCCCTCGCCCTAACAGAGTGCATTAGGCCATCAGAGCAAGCTGAGGCAGCCAGAGGGTCCAAGCTCCCTTGAAGGTCCAGGAGACCCAGAAGAAGTGGCACCTGCTCAGAAGGGCCCCTAGGATGCAGAGATGCCAGGTGGCCCAGCCCCAGGGCTGAACAGGAGCTACAGCAAGATGCAAAGGGGCCAGGCAAACAGAAGTGGGCGGGAGGAGGACATTCAGGCTCTTATCAGCAAACAGGGAGCAAACCCTGAGCTTCCTGGCTGAGACTCAGTGCTCACAGAGGCCAGCTGGGACCGGACAGTGGCCTGGCCAGCCCCAGGGGCAGCACCCCCCAGTCAGCCAAGACTGAGGTGGGGGCCCAGCAGCCATGTGTCTCACAGAAGCATCCTCCACCTCTGCCACAGATGTTCTGTCCACCCAACAGGGGACACCTTCTCGGAGAGAGGAGGAGGGAAGAAGCTGGACTCTGAAAGGTGTGGTTCACATGAAAGGGATGGGGGCCAGGGAAAGGTCACCAGGGAAGCAACATGAGCACTCAGGGGACAGCGGCTTCCTGCTGAGGGTGAGCAGGACTGGACTCTCTCGCTCAAGTGTGAGAAGCTGTGTGTCCTCCCACAGCCAGGCCAGGGTGGCGGAGCCTTGACCCCCTGCTCCAGGGGGCTGTGCCCTGTGTGAATGGCAGAGATTTTCAAATGATGAGGAGAAAAGCACTAAGTGGACAGAAAGGAGCCCGTTGGTGTCACACGGCCCAGGTTTCCTCGCTCTGTGGGCACAGAGCTGAACGTGATGGTGTGGACCAGCGCCCATGCAGACCCAGGCCCCACCCTGGGCACCGCCCTCACCCCAGCATGCCTCCCCTCCCAGGCCCAGGCAGCACAGCCCTCTGCCGTGCCTCAACATTCATGGGCACAGGTCACACTCAGTCACTTTTTGGAGTGATCACCCCCAGTGGTCCCCCCTGGAGGAAAAGCTCGTAGTGGAAGGGAGGCTTGCTGTCTCCCTGAGCACCGGGGGATCCCAGCATGCATCAGGAGGTGGGCAAGCCGGGAAGGAGGGACACATGGCCTTCCAGGAAGTGCCACAACCAGTGCCCCCGGGGCAGCCAAGCAGCACTTGGTTCTCGTGGCGGGTTCCTGATGGGTTCTATGGGTTTACAAGCACTTTCCCAGAACAACGGGATTGTGAAAATCCCCACCATTTGAATTGAGAGGGCTTTAAGATAACTTTGCTAACTGTGGAGTGGAGGACCTGGCCCGTCTTTCTGTTCCTGACTTGAGCTGGACAGGGGTGGATACGTGACATCACGCGTTGATGCAGGCCCCCGCCCACCCCCACCCCCCAGCTGGGATTGCCCTGAGCAGGTCTTCACATCAGCAGTGTGACCTTCCCCACAGGCAGGCTTTGGAGGCCTAATGAAAGAACTCAAGACAACATCGTCTTACCAAGTGGAAATGAAAATGAGGCTGTTCCAGGTATCAGTCACATCACCCCACTGCATTTACATTTGCAAGTTAAAATGGGACTGTTTTCTCTAGCTCATCACTAGAAGAAAATAATAATACATTTAGCAAAGCAACAGGAACCCTCCAGTTCATTGGTGGTGGTGGCGCCAGCTCCCCAGGGATCGGGCCCAGAGGTTCTACAGACTGACCCACGTCCATGTGAACTGGCACTGCCTAAGCAAAGCTGGCCTCCAGCAAGGACAAGACGTGGCATCCTCCAGGGAAAGCTGTGTCCTCTGTGAATGAAATGTGGGGGGGCTGCTCCTTTCTTCTATCAATCTGCCTTCACCACCCAAATCATAGCGGAACCATTTCTTCCTTCATTGAGTATTTCTCTAAGTGCTAACGAGCGAGCTCCCAGAACTATTGATGTTCTTAACAACCATTTTGAATACGAAAACCAACACACGGCACTGATTCTCTGCAGTGTTTTCCACACATTCTCCAAGGCAGACACCTGAGTCCTGCATCGGAGGCAGAGCTGCTGGCAGCGCGGATTCCACTTCATTTTTATTGTTTGAGCGGAAGCTGTTTGCAAGCCTGGCTTCCTAGTCAATGTTTTCATGTGGGAACAGAAGGTGTAAAAGGGAAAATATGTCTCACTCTTTCCTTCAAATGGAACTTAAAAATGTTTTCCAAGAATGCACCGGGCAGATTTGCCTGTGATTTCTTTTTGGATTATCTAAACAAGCATTCGGCAGAAAAGCAAAATAATGCCTTAGAAAACAGCAGAGGGTCTGATCATGGTGGGTCTACATTGATAAGCTCTCAATGATCACAGGAGAGCAAAAGGTTATGTTGTCAGAGCTTCCTTATTTGTGTCTTGTCTCCCTGGAGAAAAAGATGTGAATCCCTATTGCTGAATCAGAAGCAAAAGAATCAATCAATCTGGGAAGTGTAGGGTCAGGAAGAGTAGAAATACTCAGCATGGTGCCGCAAGGATTCTGAACACTGTTTGCTTTCTTTTATTTATCTGCGTGATGTACATCCCAGTTCAACATCTCAAGATGCAGTAAAACCTGTTCCTCTCTACATAGCTTCCTGTTCAGCAACTGGCCTTCCTTCCACGTGAAATGTCCCTGGGGATTATCTGGAATTGGAGCCACCATAGAATTTCTGCAAGAGAAGAACAACCCACTGAAAATCTGGAGCTGGTTACGTACGCCAGGAGAAGGAGTACCAGCTTCTCCCAGGTCTTGGGAGGCCAGCGTCAGTAGATCTGAGCATTTGCACAATGATTACGAAATGTCCAGCAATTTTCATGAATCTTCAACTGACATTTAGGGAGGTTTGACATTTGGGGAGGTTTGACATTTGGGGAGGATTGACCCTTGGTAATGGATGGAAATATGGCAGCAAAGCTGTCTGCAATTCTTAGGTGAGCGTTGGCATGTCCTTCTACAAAGAAAACCTGGTCGTCCCAGGATGGAGCTCTGCACTCTCCAGCCTTCCTGGACTGGCCACCAGGCAAACAGAGGCTCCAGGGTTCCAGGAGGTAGCTCTTCTCCACCGTGGCCTCTACTGTGGTGGCCAGAGGTGGGTCCATTCCTCTTCCTTCATAGGATTCAGAACAGAGGCTCAGTGGAATCAGCTGGCTGTCTCAGGTCCTCATGAAAAGCTCTCCAGTGAGAGGAGCCAAGCACCCGTCTACTCGGGCAGCTTACAGAGCAGAGGCTGATCTCACCGTCTGCAGGCCGAGCCCAAGCTCAAGCCCTCAGCACTGAGCTGAGGTTCCTCGAGGCTTTCTCCCTGGCTTGCAGAGGGTCCTGTGTCCTCACGTGGTCCTCCCCGAGTGTGCTCTCAGCTCTAACCTCCTCTTCACAGACGCACACCAGTCATGTGGCACCCAAGCACACCATGATTAGCCTTTAGCACTTCTTCAAAAATTCCCATTAAATACAGTCACCCTCTGAAGGACTAGAGTTCAGAACGTCAACATAAGAATTTGGGGGGTGTCACCAATTCTGTCCATAACATCCAGCCCGTTTGTAAACCCTGCCTGAGCAACTCCAGAGGAGGGCAGGCGGTCATCAGACCCAGTCCTGCCCTCGGGAGCTCACGGCTAGCAGACAGCTCAGGCAACACACACAAGACAGTGACAGATGAAATCTGGGTTAAATGAAGGTTTGCATTTTCATGAGACTTCTTCCTTCTGTCCTTTACAATTTTGAAAAAGGCTTTTTCTTTCTTCTCAGATGCAACACTCAAGAGAAAACAAGAACAAAATCTAACTACAAATGTTGCCTTTGTGTCTGGGTTTGAAGGCTGGTTCTGGTGGGAATATTCAAAATGGATGCAAATGTAAAGCGCAGGTCGTGATGATCTGAGCAAGATGGACCAGGACTGCAATGTCACTTTTGTGTGGATGTGGCCGAGTCTCCAGTTCTGTGAAGACTGATTTTCTATTAAAGTCTGGTTTTTGTTACTTTATCTTCCCCTGTGTTTGGCTTTCTACCATGTAATGGGAAATTAGTAGAAACACATTGAAAGCATCATTGTGAACAGGTGCATGAATCAAGCAGCCCATGTTTAAATGACAGCTGAAGCATGAAAGCAAAGAGTACAGGATAAATGTGTGTGTAATTTTAGAGTTAATAATTACGTTGCATAATTTTCTTTGGAGGAAGAGTTTATAATAACATTTTTAAAAAGTGCCAAGCAAAGTAATTACACACTTGGCAAGCCATAAAAACTAAACCATTTGGCAAATGCCTCATTAACCAAGTTCTCAGGTCAATATAAGGTTTTATTTTATGTAAAGCAGTAGATTAAATTTTTTAAAAAAATAGGGCTTACTTGTCATTTTATGGGTTTATCATTTTTTTCTTGTAATTACAATCTTTCTTGCTAATAAATGTTATAAATGTGATCCTCAAAGTCAACATGGCAGAAGCAAGATGGACCCCTCGTTCGTGGACATCAAATGGAAATTATTCCAACGAAGAAAGCAAACCCCCACCTTGGTTCTGATTCCCAAAGAGCCAGCATCATTATTTCCATCTCCATGGAGACAGGACTTCAACATTTTGCTAAAACGACATCTTGGCAGCCATTTAGCTAACAGCTACAGGAGTCATTTTGAGGACAAGGATTTTACTTTGTGAGTTTACCCATACTTTTGGAAAGTCCTGACAGTGGTCCTGCTTATCTGGGTTACATTCTATTACTGGTAGCTCCCCAAATGACCCAAGTTTAAGGGAATGAAGCTTTCCATAAACCACTGGACCACCGATTCCCTTCCACCAGGCTCTCACCTATGCTAGACGCATGCTAATCAATACCAGCCAGTGCCCAATTCATTAGCAAACCTAGGAACACAGCCCAGTGGACAGGGAGGAGGCCAGGTGGACTTGGCTAACCTTCTCTTACTGATTTGGTTATATATAATTTTAAAATAAAGTCTATGCTTTTATTTTAAAATTTCTACAAATTCAAAATAACTTAAAAGGGTGCACAACACCAGCACTTCCACTAAGTAAATTAATAAATAGCAACAATGTACATCCAAACCACTCCCCTCCCAAGACCCATCCATGGGGGTTCCCTGAAACTTGTTTTACAATTGATCCTTCACTTACTTTCCAGGTTTCTTCTGCCATTGTATAGAATCTGACCTGTTAATTAAGAAACAAACACAAGCATGCTATACTTGCTGGGTTTCACTTTGCTTACGTTGGCGGACCCTGTACCTTGGGACATTTCACATGTGGATCCACTGTTGAGAGCCACAGCTGAAGGGGCCCCAGCAAACTTCCAGCTGATTGGCTCACCGTGGCCCCAGCAAACTTCCAGCTGCCAGCTGATTGGCTCCTCTGCAGTGATGCTCATTGGGCTGTTTCCCGCCCTTTCAGACCACGGAGCTGCTCACTGGGGGACTCTTTTGGCTTCGCTCATGGGACCCAGCCAATCGGCCTAAAGAGCAGGAGGAGTGGGGGTTGAGAGGCTTGTGGGAAGCTGGTGGTGGCAGTTGGGCTCTGAGGGAATTCCTGAAGAGCTCCTGTGGTGCCACGTGTGTTCTAAAAATAAAGTTTGTTTCTGCTTGACAAGTGGCTCCTGAATTGTGCCCAGCCAGACTGCGGCAATCCACGATGACCCTCCTGGCTGCAGAGGATGGTGTTTGGCACAGGCTCCACAACCTCTTCAGCTGCACAGGACGGCATTTCTGTTTTGTGCACTTAAAGCATTTACTGAAAAAATCATCTGTGGATCTGTCTTTGTTGGCATAACTGTTATTTCCATAGTAGGCACTGAAAGTAGAAATCCTTGGTCAAAGAGTCACATGAGGTTTTGATTTTGGTAAATGACTCTTCAGAAGGTGGAGCGGTTCACACCCTCGTCAGTGGCCCCTGGGCACCCCGCACGGCCTCTCTCACTTTGAATGGTTCTGCCTTTGCTTTGCTCTCCCTGGCCATAGACATGTTCCCTTGACGTTCTATGTTGTCTTTATTTGATTATTTGTGATGTGTGGGATCTTTCCGTGGGTTTGAGTTAGGCCCCGCTTCCTGGCTAAAACAAAGGGAATCAATGGATTTTTTTCTAAGCTTGAACGGATCATTATTAACTCTGACCTAAGGGGAATAATGAAGGACAGCAGCACTGGCTGACACCGGTGAGCACATCTGCATTATGTCATTGACTGTGTGTGGCAATGCTTATTTACTTAATCATTCAAAACAATGTGTTGGGTATCTACTCTGCCCCAGGCTCTGGAGGAGGGTGAAGAGGCCCAGGACTACTGTGGCCACGGCCCCATGGAAGGACACACTGAGGCAGGAGGTGCAGCGAGACTGGCCAGCGGGGAAGCTGATGTAGAGCCCCGAGGGTGACATCACACTCCACAGCACAGGTAAGAGCTTCTTTAGCTTTTCACTACAAAAACCTTTTTTTAGTCACTGTACCCTAGCCAAAACTAAAGGAGAACTAATTAAGCCCCAGTTCCTCTGGAGGGGAACCACCCTTCTAAAAGGCTGTTTCCTTTTGAATTTCAACTCACCTTGTCACCACCTTACGGGCCTGTGGCTGCTGCCTGTCCCATGTGAAGTGCGGCCTCTTCTGTTATAATAGCAGAAGCACACCAACAGGTGACCTCCAAAAATCATGTTTGAAAACAGATAAGTGCATTTAAGTATAATTGATTGCACAAGTAACAACGCCCAAAGTGATTACACAGTCTAGTACTTACAAAAATAATTACACTTCAGAAAATCAAAATTAATTTGTACACTTCTGATGCACTTTCGAGGCTGTTGACATTTTATTGTAGTGCTTCTAATGAAATGAAAATTATTAATAATTGTTCCTACTTGAGTGTGACAAATGTCATTTGGCTGGAGAGGCAGAGGCACCACTGAGCACTGCCAAATTATAATGTGGTTGAAAGTTGGGGAAGGTTATTAACAGTCAAAATGGAGTCAGCCGCCTGCATTCTGCTTCCACCGGCAGCTGACAGCCTGTACGTCCTGAAACGGAAGTGTCTGGACATCTGCATAATTGTCTCGTCCACTTCAAAGGCCAGGCAACTGGACTGGCAAGGACCCACATGGAGTGTGCCCGTCGACCACACTGGTGCACCTGCAGCACCAGGGAGGTCACCAGCCACAGGGCGGAGCCCTGAGGAAAAGCTTCGGCCTTCCCTGATGCCTGTTGCTGAGGGTGTCAGGGAGCCGTTGCTGCAGTCATGGGTGCCCAGGGACAGAAGAGGACTTGGCAGCCTTTACTCAAAGAAAAATAAGCCTGAGGTTCACAGATGGGGTTTAATATCAAAACAAAAGCCCAGGTTAGGGCCAGCGACAGTGCCGTGGAAGTGGTCGATCTGCCGAGAGGCACTCAGACTCGGATTCAAAACCCAATTGGGCTGAACTGGGCCTTCTTGCCTTCCATTCCCGAGACCCAGACAGATTGCCTCACTCCGAGGGACTCAGTGTTACTTCTGTGAAATCAGGAAATTCAACAAGCATGAGATTCAGAGAGGTTGAGAGCCATGTATCTGGCGTGGGCAGGGAAAGGCCCAGGGAGGCAGGCACAGGGGCCCTTGTACCCTAGACAATGCCACTGAAGGCTGCCGAGTGGGCTCCATCCTCCAGGTCACCTGTGGCACTCCACTCTGGGCTCCCCAGTGACCTGCCAGGCAGAGGAGGATACCGTGTCAGGATGCAGAGCTGACACAGGAGGAGGTGGCCTGGCTGGGATTCAGTCCCGGGGCTGCTGGCCCAGGCTTGCCCAGGCCTATGTCCCAGGAGACTAGAGGCTCAAGAGTCGGGCTTGTTCCTGTGAGTCCTTGGCTGGGGCTGCCTTGCTCCCTGGGTCCCTTCATGTCACAGGACACCTCATGCACTTCCCTGCCCTCTCACCTAGCTCCACTGCACTGGGACAGGGACTGGGGATCCCTCCACCCACCCCTCCATGGGAAGACGACTCCGGTCCCCTTTCCATTCATGCTGAGCAGGAGCAGGGGCACCAGGAGTACACGGAGCTCCCCACCCACAGCACCTGCAGCACATCCCAGCTCATGCCCTCTAGCCTCCCTGTTCCCTGGGGATGAAGGCCTCTGTCCTGGGTCCTGACTCTGACCCTCAGGGCAATGAGGGACTAGTGCCCCACCTCGGCTCCCCAGCACTTCTTGCCAGTGGGTTCCCTTCATCTCCTGTGCACAGTGCACCTCCAGACCAATGAGGCCTGCACCCGTGTTTCCTGCACATAGTAGGTGCTATGTATGTGTTGCAGAATCCAAGGACACATCAATAGAGGAGCCATCTGTAAACAGGGGCAGGGGTCCCTGCAGTGGGATCCTGTTTTGTAATGAGCACATTCCTGGCCGGTGAGGCGGAGCCTCCTGGATGCAGGTTCTCAGAACTGACAACAGGAAGTCTGGGGAAACCAGGACACTTTTGTTTCCTACACCTGAAGGTCCCCAGGAATCAGCTTCTGCTGATTCTCATTCCTGGGCTTCATGCCTTGCCCCTCACCCCAAGTCCCAGCTCCCTGGGCTCCTGGGCATCCTGGTTCAAACACCTTCTCCTGGTCTAATGGCAAATTGCTGCCCCTCTCCAACACTTGCAAACAACCAGAGACTCTTCTGATGTCCCCACCTAACGTGGGCAAAACAATGTGATCCACTCCTGACGTCATGCCTCACTCTTCAGAGGGGAAGAGAGAGAGAGGGACTGGGAGAGGGAGAGGGAAGAGGGGAAGCAAGAGAGGGAGACATAGTAGATGTTTAGAGTCTGACATCTGATGGGCGGAGCTGCAGGCTGGAGGCCCAAAGAAGCCCCAGTTCAAGTCCAAAGGCCATCTCCTGGCGGAATTCCTTCAGGCCCCAGGAAAGCCAGACCATGTTCTCTTAAGGTCTTAACTGATTGCACAAGACGGCATTATGGAGGGCAATTGATCTGATCTATAGATTTCAATATTGATCTCACCAGAACCACCCTTGCAGAAACATCTAGAATCATGTTTGATCAAATGTTTGGATCCTATGGCCCACAAAATATGACACACAAAACATTAGCCATCACATATTCTATTTCTGAATCTACAGTGGATTAGATTTGTGGGTGAGAAGTTCAACTGAAAGAACTTCAGGTAACTCTGCACCTCTCATCTGGGGTCTTGCAATAAGTGGCACGTCGGTCATCCCATGGGACTCACGCCCTGTGGGAATGCCGGCAGAGTGGCACCAAGGATGTTCTCAGACTTAGCCAGGACCCACCTGGCAAAATATAGAGCTGGCTGCTGGCTCCCTGGGCCCACACAGAGTGAGCCTGCCTACGCACAACACTTTCCTAAGAACAAAGTGGATTTTTAAAGTCACCCTTTGGGTTTGCTTTTTCTTGAGCAAAGATTAAGAAAATAAATCACCCAGAGAAAATCATCAGGTCTGTGCGTACATTGTCAGGTAACAGGCCTTAGAAATGGATCCCATCTCTCAAAGCAGGGCTCTTATGCATTTAATTATAAATTGTGAAATAAAGCAATATTAAACAATACCAAGTAAAGTCCAGGTTTAAACCCAAACCAGGCCATTTCTCCCCGTTAGTTTAGCCCAGAGCTGCACAGTTTTGCACAGGTGGACGAGCTCACTGTGTCTGCAGCTGGCGGCTCCACCCTGGCTGGGAAGCTGAAGGCCCGACACTCTCTGCATGTGTGTCTTGAGCAAGGCAGCTCCAGGCTAGGGTGGGGAGCCAGTGTGGCTTCAGGCCTATTGTGGACCCCAGTACGTGGGCTCAAAGCAGGCCCAGAGAAGCCCCTGCCTCCAAAGCCCCGACATTTTCTGGTTCTGTTTCAAAGGGCAGCTGAGGCCCCCACCCCTCGAGAGCAGTCTCTACCAAGTATCCTTCTGAGCGTGGCTATTAGCTGAACAGTCCCCGTGCAGAGGCCCATCAAGTGCACACAACCAGCCTGCTGACCCGGTGGGCGGAAGGGCCTGGCCAGTTCACTTCAGGCCAGGTGCGACCTTCCCAGCCTCACCTGGGGGTCTCTGCCTCCACGGCACCATGGGTTGGCTCCATGAAGACCTGTAGCCAGCACTTCACAGTGGGAGGGGATGGTGGCCTTGTCCACCCCCCCCCCCCACCGCTATCCCAAATCAGAAAAGCACACCTGTAGATCAGGGCTCAGCAAATCCACTTTATAAAAATTGACTTCTTCTAAGTGGAATGTATGCTTTCCTTGAAATGGGAACAGCTTTCAGAGCATTTTCCCTGGGACCCCCCCACCTGGTGGGAGTCTAAGCAGGGAGTCTGAGTGTGGGTGGAGTGTCCCCTGGGGTGCTGCCTGCAGGCCCTGCTAGTGCTCTGCAACTCCCTCGAGGTCTCAAAATCGCTGCAGTGCTTTATTTAGTTATGTCGGAGTGAGCGTTCTCAGGGTCCTCTGGCTGTGGCAGCCTTCTTTGGGGGAGCAAATTGAGAGGGCCACAGCCTCCATCAGGACCCAGAGGCACCCACCAGTGTGGTGCCCGGGGGCCTGTGAGGCTTGGGACCTGTGCCCATGCCAGGGGCCTGGTTGAACCACAGTCCATTGTCCTCCCATCTTTGGCAGTTTGCCAACCCTCCACTGGAGGAGCCTGGACGCAGCCCCTCCTGGCTCCCACGTTGTTGGACACTTCAATTCCACAGAACAGCGGACGGGCAGGTTTGCTGGATGACACACTCCTGCAGTCTTTCAGGGGCTTGTTCTTCGAAGACCTTATTTCTCAGTGGACCTTTCCTATGGCTGCTGCCTTATTTTGTACAAAATTCTGTGCAGTGTGGTGGCAGAGAGCCTCTAGGTATCCCACTGGGGGATGCTTTTGTGCCTCGGGACTCAGTGCTTTGCCCAGGACATTCCATGCAACCGGGAGGTGGCATGGTGCCTGAGTGGCTCCAACCAGGACTTCAACAAGTGACAGCCCCAAGTCTAGGGCCCCAGCACTGTGGCCTGGCCAGCATGGAGTGTGCCGGCTCAACAGGAGACCCTGTGGCCTGGGGGTTCCTGACCAAGTCCCTGTGACCAGAAGGGGAAGAAAGGCACACAGTGCTGGCACTGATGCACAGGAGCCGCTGACCCCGTGAAAGCAGTTTCTAGGGAACAAGCCCACAGGTGCTGTCCTGATGGTCATTAGCGCCCTGCACTCAAAGCCACTGGTAGTGACTGAATGCACCTGTGACTGCACAGCCTCCAAGTGAGGCTTCCCGGAGCTTCTCTATGATCTCAGGAAAACTCCGCAGACCTCTAAGCCTCTGCCCCCTTGCTTTATGCCTTAGGTGTGGTGACACATGCCAGATGCAGTGGCTGGATTGCTAAGCAGATGGCATAGGCAAGAGCACCTGTCACAGTCAAATCCTTGCTTTTTCTTGTTGTTCCCTAAGTCTGCAGAGGCAGGAAGGATCAGGATGGTTTCCTAGCCACGGAGGGTTAAGGGCAGCCTGAACTTCAAACACAGCCACCTCTCCCCTCCCACCCCTCCTCCTTTCTTCCCTTGCTCTCCTAAGGAAAACCAGTGCCGGGCTGCTAAGCAGCTGAAGGTCCCCAGGAGGAAGGGGACCAGCATGCATCCTTCTGGTGACCCAGCACAGAGAAGCCTATGCATGCTCTTCCCATCTTGTGGCTGCTAGTCAGGATGGGACAGAGACCAACCAGACAGCCACAGTTACTGAGAGCCACAGCTGAGTCGGAATGACACCTGGCATTTTTGCCAGAAGGGAGTGGTTGAGAGGTGATGCCAGTGAGCCATTGAAATGATGATGGTTATGTTAAGCTGTGTATTCAATTGTATATTAGACCCCTGCTATCCGCTTCAGGCGCTGGCTAGTTCTCGGTTGGTTGGGGAAGTTCCGGAGGAGGGATTTCCGGTTGGTGGTGTTCCTGGAAGAGCTGCGTGGGTGGCATTCGCAGGAGTTCGGACAATAAAGGAGTTCCTGTTTTGAACCTACAAGTGCCTCGTGGCGGCTCGGTTATTTTGTGCCCAGCCAGACTGTGGCACACAGTCACTGCACAAAATCTAATTTTGCAACTGGTTTTAGTAGTTGTTCCTTTTCATGCATCTAATTTAAGAGGTTAATCATTCTAGCTTTGAGGCATGAATAATAATCTGTTATTAGCAGAATCAAAGGGAGGCTGGCTCTCTAGTTCCTTGGTCTGATTCGCTTTTCCCGAAGTTGAAAATGGGTGGTGCTTGCTAGGTTCGGTGATGCCAGCTGCCTAGTGTTTTCACCAAGTCTCATTTTTGGTACAAGATTAGCAAAATAGGTGTTTGTCCATGCTATCTAATTAACTTTGTCATTTATTGAGTTCCAGAGTCCCCTAGTCAAATGAAAGACATTTCCCTAGCTATTATTAAACAGAAATGCTAATCTCCTTTCAACACAATTAAATTTTACTCAAATCACTTAATTAGAAAAACAAAAGTAAAAAAAAAATTGAGGACTGGCTTGTATTTAGAGTCCAGGAGTTCCTGGACAGGAAGGTGTTGGTTCTGTAAGCAGCCTATGCTATTTCCAAGTTGACTTGTAATACCAAAAGGAAGAGCCTCATTGAAGTTAGAACGAAGCAGCTGCCAGGAAGCGTCTCTGATTGCATCAAGTGTAGCCCCCAGGACCCACTTCCTGAATTAACTCTGAAAGCTTGAGGTATCCCCAGCATACAAGGTCAGAGTGGATGGCCAGGGACCAGGAAGTCCTTGATGGTAGACACTTGGCAGAGTGCCTCTTGGGATACAGAGGGGTTAGGGCTGACCAGGCTCCATTCCTCCAGACCTGGGGTGGCCCTGTTAGCTAAAGTACCACCTTCCTGAAATGTAGCCATGTCCACTGGCTCACATGTGGTCTGCGCTTGCCCTGGGGCTGCACCTGAGAGCTTGGCCCACAAGCCAGAGAGAACACCCCTACGTGGTCGGGGTGCAGGACTAAAGCCTGCATTCACATCTACTCACAGTCTTAAAAAAAAATAGACCCACCTGAAGACAAAACCACAAATGTGCACACACACCTGCACACACACACACATACACACAAAAGCCAAGAGCTAGTGCGTCTGACCAGCACCAGGCACGCAGCACTCTGGGTTTCCTTTCCTAGACAATTCTCTCTGACAACACAAAAATGTGTTGTACCATTTGCGGCTCCGGATATATAATGTCAGTGCACATTTCTCTTTATTGACTCATTTTATCATACAAAATGACACGACTTCTCATTGATCTGTCTCCAAAGGATCAAAATGCTTTAATAAATACCTTAGTTCCTTTAGGTCTGGGAAGAAATGAAACAGTTAGTCAAGTGTAGTGTGACATTGAACGAAAGCCTTTCATTCCATTTAACTCGAGAGCCTGCTGGATAAATCCAGGGACCGATAAAGTGAACCACAACACACTTTCTTAATGGCCAATTAGGGCCTACTTTCCTAAAGCAAATAAATAAGCAAGCCTCGGGATGGGGCTTGGGGTTTTGTTAGCGGTCAGATTCCCAGCGGGGTTGTGTACCTTGTATAAGGATTATGGGAAAAATCCACTGCCTCCGGTGGGTGTGACCAGAGCAGGGCAGAGGCAGAGAGCTAGCTCATGCTCTCAGCAGAGGCAGAGGTGCCAACAGGAGGGAGCATTTGCCCGGAGTCCCAGAGCACCCTGTGTGCCAGAGCCCTTGGGACCTTGTGAGAGGCGCATCTTCCTGGACTGGCCCCAGGAGGCCCGGGTGCAGCCTGAAAGTGACCTGCACTTGTTGCCCGTGCCACCTTGGCTCTGGAATACCTGGTGGGCGTGACTGGCTCCGTCAGGCAAATGCCCCTTCCTCTTATTAAGGGCCACAGCCCTGGGCTTGGACAGGCCCTTTTTCACCCAAGGCCAATGGCAGTGTCTTCCTGGGATGAGCCACTGTCAAAAGCTCTGGCATCTGTGCCAGAGGTCACCTAGAGGATCAAGGTGCCCACAGGACACCCACATCCTTTATCCTGGCTCAGCCTCTGGTCATCCCACAACCAGGGGAAGGAGGTGTGGCATCTTAGGGATTTAATGTCCCCCTGCAGATCTTTGGTTGTCTCTGATACCCTTGTCCTGCCCCTGGCCTCCCATCCCTGTCCCTGATGGTGCTCACCATACCCATTACCTTGTCCCTTCCTCTAGGCTATTTTCAACAATATCCACATGAACATGAGGCTGACCTTGAACTTGTGATCCTCCTTCCTGCCCTCCACCAAGTCTGTGGGGACATCCATGCCACTGTGAGCTGTCGTCCTCCAGCAGAGCTCACACTTTAAGTGTGTCCCTCCCCACAGGGACTGGGATGATCACTGATCATAGAGTGTTCCAGCCCCAAGTCCGCACAAGATCACAGTGCTGGTTTGGAGCAAAGGACATATTCTTTTACATTTTGTTTTGGTTAATCTATAAAGAACACCGCAAAATAAACAAGAAAGGGCTTGTGGGGGCAATGACCAAGAACAGGCTAGGGAAAGTGACCCCTCTGGAGGGAAGACGGACAGTGAGTGGGCAGGGCTGCTGCTGGTGCAGCGCAGGCCTGGCCTGTTTGTCAGGGGGCCTGTCTCCTTATCTCTTCTGCCTCCAGGTCCCTTTGTTGTTAACAACCTGGAAATCAAATGCAAACAGCTCTTTTAAAAAACCCCTCAGTGCAGTTAGCAGGACACTAATTGGCCCAAAGTCTCCTGGCACACACAGGGGTGGGCGCAAGAGAAAACTTTCCTTGGGGACAAACTCAGGAGTCTCTGCCGAAGCATTCCCAGGAGCCTCCTTCATCTCTCCAAAGGTGGGTCCTGGGGCGCAGACCCCACATACGGGGATTTTCTCCTTTATCCTGGCTCAGCCTCTGGTCATCCAGCGCAGCGCTCGTGTGTGTGTCCAGCTAGCATTCAGATGCCTCTGTGGGCGTGCTCTGCTCTCCTACGGGCTCAGGAGAGGACTGAGGCTCATCCCCTCTGGGCCACAGCGTGCTCCTGGGGGTCAGGCTGGGCTAAGACGTGCTGACTGGAAAACATCCGCAAGTGCGCAGAGCGGGAAGCCTCAGCCCAGCCACCCACATGCGCTGTAAGGCACATGTGTGTTTCATGGGCGTCCCACACGTGAATGGGGGCGCTGGAAGGGAGAGAGGAAGCAGGCGGGGCTCTTGGATGGCGGGAAGTAAAATAGGAAAGAGCACTTCACAGATGGATAAAGACCATGCATTAGGGCCAAGGAGGCCAATGAACTGGACTCTGCTTCCAGGGATAAAGGGACAGAGGAAAGGAGGAGGGAAGGAGGGAGGGAGCAGGGGGGGCGCAGGAGAGGGAGAAGAAAGAGGAGCCATTTCATTCACCTCCCTCCCGATGCCAGCCTGAGAAGCGTGGCACAGGAGCACGCCAGGCTCCCAGCACACACCAAGCCACTGGGCTCCAGGAGGGCACGGCCAAACTGGGTCTCAGCCACTGTGCTTGTCACCTTTGCCTGCCAGGAGGTCCCTGTGGATGGCAGCCCGTGAGTGAGCAGACGTCTTATTTGCTTCTGGGCCTTTGCCTCCCTTGTTCTTTCAGAGTAGCACTCGGTCGGCACTTGGTCAGCAGAGCGTCGTCCGCAAGGCAGCGCCCAGCATGGTGCAGGCAGTGAGGGGACTGGGAACAGGAAGGTGCTGGTGCAGGGTCACACAGAGGCCCAGGCAGATGAAGGTTGACTGGGAATGTCAGGGACGCTTCCCGAGGAGGCGGGCACGGGGGTCTGTGTGAGAAGAGTGGATGGTTCATGCTGTCACTTGGTTGGTGGAATGCGTGGGAGCCCCAGCCAGGCTTGCAGGAGGACCGGGTGTCTCCCCAGCTTCAGAGGGTGCTGTCCACCTCAGGCCAGGCCCAGGCAGGGGGAGAAAGGCTGATGGGAGCGCCCTGGGGTGACCCGCCCTGAGTGGTCAGGGACAGCCTTCCTTGACAAACCCAGGAGCTCCCAGGACCCGAAAGCCTGTGTGGCAGGGGCTTGCATCCTGTGACTTGTCTCAGGAGGGTCCACATACCCGGCCTCCTGCCCTGCAGTTGTCCTTAATGGGCACCGAGGTCCCAAAGGACATTGTGTCCTAGGAGGCAATGCTGAAATCAGGGGGCCCTTTTTGAATTCTAGTGTCTTCAAACTAAGCATTGACAGATGAAGAGCCGTGTTGTGTTAGGTTCCTTTTATTTCTCCTCTCCACCCCAGTGAGGGCTTCAGAGTGGGTTTCCTGGGAGTCTGTGCCATGGGTAGCGGGCAGGGCCTGCGGAAGCATCTCGAGGTGGAGGGGGAGCACTGCTCAGAGCTTGTCCTGTACACCCTCGAACCTTTCACCCCTCTAGGTCCAGAGTCCCGCAGGAGCCAAGCCCACCTCACTCTCCACAGCTGACCTGGGCAGGCCTCTGGGTGCCTGCCCCTCCACTCCCTCTGCCCCAGGAGAAGGAGAGGGTCTCACTGCTGCAACTACATCTCTTCCCACCCCTAGGGCACTACCTGGGCTAGGCCACAGTTCAGCCCCTGGACTCCCAACAACACCTGGGACCTTTCCACCCCTCACCCCCCATTACAATGGCCTGTGGCTTCCTGTCACTCCTGGTGAACTCTGCCTGCTCTCCTGGTGGGTGTGTCCTGCTGCTTCCCACTTATTCCCGTCTTACCACCCTCCTGCCTGCCTCTCCGCCTCCCTGAGCTGGAAGGTGACCTGTGCTATCTGGAGACTCGGGGTGCTCGCTCCTGACACCTGGCCTCCCATGCTCCCAGCATTCCAGCCACTGACCTCTTCTCTGTGGGCTCTCTCAGCCAAAGGCTGGCTCCCGGCTGTGCTGTCTCAGGGGCCAGAGGACGCCCAGCTCAGTCAGGAGGGCTGCTCCTGGGTGGGAATGGTACCACGGGCTTGTTTGGTGGACTGGATCGGGGCACTCCCTTCCTAAGGCATGACTTCGCTACCTCTTCAGTAGGATCCACCACCTGCCACCGCATACTCAGCTTGAACTAAGATAAAGCCCAATCCTCAGAGACCTGCCAAGGTGGGGTCGACATTGTGCCTGTGAAGCAGAGCCACCGGAAGGTCTGAGAGCCAGGTCTGTTTACATCCCAGCACAAGCTCCGCAGGGATCAGCCTTCCCTCAGACCGCCCCAGGGAGAGGCAAAACCAAGGGGTAGGGAAAGAAAGGAACTGGCCTCGTGAAGCCAGTATGTGCTGGACAAGCCAGCGTCCCCCAGGAACTACCCTGCACTACGAGGGCACAGGGTGCCACCCCTGAGTCTGACTGCATCTGCCTGACCTCCAAGCCCCTGGGCAGCCTCCTTCTGAATAAGGTGGTGCACGGCTGCTCACCCAGCTGTTGCTTGCCCAGGGACTTATCACCTTCATCAATCACTCCCCCCAGAATCCTGGCAGGACAAAGGCTCCACCTGACAAATCTGCCCTTCAGTGGAGGCCCTGCCCCTGGGGGTGGCTCCCCTGACCGGCTGGCAACTGCTCAGGCAGGAGGGTTTATTGGGCCCTGAGCTGTGGTTTGTTCTCCACAGTCTCCCCTTCCCCTTTCCCAGGCCACAGCAGCCCTCTGTGTTGTCCCCGGGGCAGGCTGCTGCGAAGGTCCAGTGGCTCTTCAGCTGGTGAAGCAGGCGCCTCCTTCCACGCAGCTCCCAGGCGGTGTCATCCTTCAGAGATGCCCCTGTCACCTCTGAAGTCTCGCAGGTACTGCTCTCTTCAGTCGACACAAGCTTACGGTGCCCACCTCTGCCCAGCGCCTTCAGAAGCAGGCGGCTGCTCCTGGAGCCTGGGCCCCCTGCTGGACTCCTGTCTGTGGGCAGGGCTCAGAGGCATGGCCAGGCGCCGAAGGGCCTTATCGATCATGCAAAGATCACGAACATAAACACAAGCAAAATAAACACTGTGGGAAACACGTTCAGAAAAACAAGTTCACGGAGTACTGACGCGGCAGTCCTGAGCGCTGGGTCGACGGCCTTCGCCCTCGTATCTGCACCACCGACCTTCTTCAGCAGAACACTCACCTGGCGCTGCCCCTGCCGCTCCCCTCGTATTGCCAAACAACTGGTGTGAGGAACGGGAGGAAATGCTGGGTTGGGGCTGTGCTCAGTGCAGCCGTGCGGTCCCAGCTTCCCACAGAACTGGGAAGGAAAAGTCCCAGGAAGCAGGCGACTCCACAGGGGAAGGAGGTGGTTGCTGATGCAGCGTGGTGTGTTGGATAAATAGTTACCGGAAATGTGAAAATTAGGTAAAATGGCCCCTAGGAGGGGTAAAACCTCCTGAAATTCCCCATAGGAAGAAAAGCAGATGAAAGAGAAAGATAGTGTTTGTTGGGGGAAAGAAAACCTGGAAAACCCCTAAAGCATGTGTCACAAATATGATGCGAATAGTGTGATAAAGGTGAGGTTCCACGCAAGCCTCACCCAACAGGTCGCAGCGTGCTCTGGGGTATGGGCCCCTGCGCCTGTGCCCTCTGGGCTGGGCCTGGGCCATCGCAGGCAGCCTTGGCTTTAGCCATCCCTCCTGCAGCCCCTGAGGTCCTGCTGGCCACTGGACCTGCTCCCCGCCCCAGCCTCTGCAGGGAGACACACCTGGAGCTGGAGCCCGCAGCCCGGTGGCACACGCAGCAGTCTCGCCTCGCCACTCAACTGGGCACCTGCCTGCAGCAGTTGTCCCCCAAGGCTCAAACCCTGGCATCTCTTCCCGGTCCTGAAAGGGCTTAATTTTTTCAGCATTACCTGCCTTTATTTTCTATTTAGTTTACTTGTGTCTTGGTACCAGGGATTGAACCCAGGGATGCTTAACCACTGAGCCCTTAACCACATCCTCAGCCCTTTTTGATTTTTAGTTTTTATTTCGAGACAGGGTCCTGCTAAGTTGCCCAGCGTGCCCTTGAATTTGCCATCCTCCTGCCTCAGCCTCCAAAGTCACTGGGAACACAGGCGTGCACCACTATGCCCAGCTTCTGCCTTTAGTTTTACTTATTATTCTCTGAATCTATTAAAATATGCCTGTATCCTGGAAAATACTGAAGAAACTACGAAGAGAAAATTTGATCTCGCCCCAAGTTCCAAGTGAGAAGAAAGAATGCTGCTATCAGATCCCTGCACTTCCTATGACAGACCCAAAGCTTATTGTGCAGGATGAGGACAATAGTATCAATAAAGCTTTATGGATGCTCCTCTGTGACAGACACACCAGGATGCATCATCTTGGAGCCATGAGAACCAGAGGCCGTACATCCCATTATTACCCCCCTTTAACAGATGAGGAAACTGAGTCACAGAAGTGGATGAGACTGTTCTGCTTACACCACCAATGAGGACCAAGAGGGATTAGAACTCAGGTCTGGCTTGGGGACTCACCTCCATGTGACCTGGCACCTCACCTCCTTTTGTGCCTAGGAGTCTTCCCCATGCCGTGGAGAAGTCCTGAAAGCCGGACTTTGGGTGAGGTTCCATCTCCTGGCAGTGCAACATTTCATTTAACCAAATCCCAAACATTTCATATTTAGTTATTCTTTGATCCTAGGTGTTATAAATGAAATTGAAATGAGGCTCTGCTCTTAAACCTCTATGCACAGTGGCTGGTGCCATTTCAGTGGCTGGTGCCATCTTTGACGGTCTCCACTGATCTTCCCTTTTGGTGAAGGGTTAAAATTGAGTTTCAGATGTGAAAGGAGGAGGCACCACTGTCTGTCACCACCAGTTTCCTTAAAGAATTTAGAAAATTCAGCCCATGCAATAAAATAAGAAAAAATCAATATGGTATAATTACTTAAAAGCATAAGATTAAATTATTTGTTTAGATGACATCGTCCATCTTCAAAGTTCAATAGAACTGAAGTTTAAAAATGAGTACCCACTAATGTACTGAGTTACAAAAGCAATAAACAAAAAATCAATGGTTCTACTGTATATTAGCTGAGGAAGTTAGAAAATAAGACTGGTAAAAGATCACATTTATAACAGACATGGAAAAATAAAATATTCAGTATTAATGTAATAAGAAATTGACAAGTTGATATGAAGGTAAATGAATGGCATTATATTCTCCGTTACTGGAAGGAATACTGAAAAGTTATCAATGTTATACTAATTAGTTTATAACTAATGAAGTTTAATGAAAAGCAAACAGGTTTATTTTTTTCTTTTGAAACCAGACAAAAAGTACTTTAAACTTTCTATTATAGAATGAATACATGGTAATGGCCAAGCAAAGCTTGAAAACTAAAACTTCAAGCCAAAATTCAGTTTTTCAACATAAGAAATTAAAGACACTAAAGAAGCTGGGTGGCACATTAGTAGTAGTAAGGGTGGCGCTTCCACTGAGAGGGGAAGTGAGATTCGTCCAACTCCTTGTAAATGGATCGTAGGTTCCAACTTGGAAGATTTAGAAAGGTTCTGAGCTCTCCGTTGACCCACCTGGTAAAACAAAGAAAAATAAGACCATGGTGGGATGAGAGAAGACATGGACAGCCATTGGATTGCAGTTAATATCAACAAATAAAGCAGAGAGAATCTCTGATGGCTGTGCCTCTCCCACAGATCAATGAAACCCTTTCCAAACATACACACAAAGGAAAAGGATCACGTTTACCCTCATTAATTACAGAAAGGCGCTTTCTTCCACAAATACTATAACCACTTTAAAGTAAGCCATATACTTGGCAGCAGCACTGCCCGTTAAAACAGGATGTGGACCCTTCCCAGGTGAGGTCAGGACTCCACACAGAAAGAGCGAGTGGATGAGGAAGGACAGCCTGAAGAGACAGCAAGCACATCGGTGGGGACCACAGAAACGTGACTCAGAGCAGCCAGGAGTGTCCTTGGTTACACTGCCACAGCGGGGACACGGGGACACACACACTTCAGCAACTTTTTGCCGGGCTGGCTAATGTGTGCCACGACGTTGCCACTGAGGGTTCAAGCTGGTGGAATGTTCTGGAACAGACGCACTGCACAGCACTGGTCCAGCGGCCACCACAGTCTGTCTGCTTGCTGGTCTGTTGGTCTTGGTGAGTGCTTGTTGCATTTCCCTGAATTCCCCCCTGGGTTCATCTCCCCTAGTCTTCTTGGAAAGCCCTGTGAGGTGTGCACTCAGGCCGGGGAGGCGGTGTGCCGCGCTGGGTCACAGCTCAGACTCCAGGGAGAACCAGGCAGGAGCCCGTGCGCCCTGTCTGCCCCTAACCACAATGGTGCACAGGGGTCTCCACGGCTTCCTTCATCCCAGGGAAATGTACAACAAGAACTGAGAGTGAGCCACAGAAGTGAAATGCACACAGTGTGGGCGGCAGACGTGAGGTCGTAGAGGGCTGGATTATATGATTTCAAGTGAAAAATAAGTAACTGCTCTTTTGTGAAAAGTTGAAAACAAGACAGAAGTCAAGCAGGAAGCAACCCACCAAAATCCCAATCTGTGGGCTCCACGTGGCTGAGTGGGCAACGTCCGGCTCTGCTTTAGCTGTTCTGTTCTCAGTGTTGTTTAATGGCACCCAGCTCACCAGGTGTGCCTGAGCACACACGGGCACAATGCAGGTGACATGTCCCCACAGGCAATGGCTCCCGACAGACCCTCAAGGCCCCGCAGGGACAAAGGGCCACATTCACCAGCTCGTTACCACCAAGGCTGCCCGGGCGCTTCCTTGGTTTCTGTCCTGGTAAAGTGGACTAAAATAGAACCAGGGCGCGAGCAGCTCGGGGCAGACACCCCAGGCAGGCATACTCGGGGCCCCAGCCTGGCTCAGTTTGCAAAGAGTGGAACTGGCCCCGTGAAAGCTCCCATTGGATGGAAGCAAAGCCTCATGGGTCAGGAGCAGCAAGCAGCCCACGCTGGTGAGGCCACCATGGGGCGTCCACCGGGGAGCGCGAGAAGGTGACTTTGGGGTGCACAGTCGAGGGGCTTGTCTGGCTTCTGTGGGTCCCGTAAACACTGCCTCTGACATTCGGTCACTGGAATGCAAGACCTCTTCCAGGCTAGAGCTCCTGATTCATAAAGTGCTCTGACTCCGACAAACTCTGAAGTTTGGTTGAGCTTCAGCTGCATTTTGAACAGCTGTGTGGTCACAGACTCCTCGCTGCTGCTCCTGAGTCCCCTAGTCCCAGAGCGCCCGCCCCTGTGCTTCTGGCCACAGAGCAGTGGCTGTCACAGGCCCTGCGGCAGGTCCGGGAGCTCTGACCAGGCCTTGCCCACTCCACCTCTCAAGTCCCCTCTTTCCTATCATCACTGGCTGCAGTCAGGGCCACTGATGTCCCCAGATCACCTGGGCCTGCCTGTGCCAACAGAGCAGCAGGCCATTTTTCCTGCAATCCCCCCCGTCCCAGCCACATCCTCCAGGGCACCCAATGGCCTACAGCAGGAAGTTTGCTTTAGCGATGCCACCAGTTCTCACGAGAAGGTCCTGGGTGCAGGGGAGCTGGGTAGGCAGGCCCCAAGGGGGAAGGAGGGCCTGCTGCCCTACTGGGGCAGGAGAGGGGCTGGAGGGACTTTCCGGGTGCAGGGAAGGCAGTGGCACCTGCAGCTTGTGAGACAGGGAATGGGGAGGGGGCGGGAGACTGAGCCGTGGTGAAGGGCTTCAGGTTACCAGGAAGCGACGTGCCTGAGTTTGCCGAGAGTCCTGGTCACATGAGCAGTCACTCAGCCTCACCCAGGATGCCCTTCAGAGTGAACTGCAGGGGCAGTGGCTCTGTGGGCACCGCTAGCCCCGAGTCCTACCCGCTCCCACATCCCTGCCCTTGAGCCTTTCTGTGTGCCTGTGAGGTGGGGTACTCACGTGGACTGAACTCACAAACAGCTGGTGCCAGCTCCACCCAGTGCCCCCAGGGATCTTCTAGAACCCTGGGCAGGGTTGGGCACAGAGTGGGTGGAGGGGCTGGGACCTGCTTTTGCAAATGGCTCTGGACACGTGGTGTTAGGCTGCTTTCCTGCTGCTACAGCGGAGTCCAGAGATTGCAGCAGAGAGCATCTGGCAGGCAGAGTCTGAAATATTTACTACCTGGCTTTTTACAGAAAATGTTTCCTGGAGTCTGATCTGCACATCAAACCATGACCCGCCGAGGAAGTAGGGAGGACCAATCTACTGCCCTGGTTGACTCTCAGGCAGGCGAGGAGGCTAGGGTCTGCAGGGAGCTTATTTTGGAGAGCTGGCAGGAGGCCCCATGTCCCAGTGCCCTGGGGAATAGGACCCTGGAACCTGAGGGACACTCAAGCTGCAGAAGCTAAAGGAAGAGGCAGCCTGAAGCTGCAGAGGACACAGCTTTGGTGGAGATGAGCTGCTGCTCATGTGTGTGTCCCCAGTGACCTGCACCAGGAGAGATGGAGGAGGGCGGGAGGGGGGTAGGAGAGAGGCAGAGAGATAAAGACAGAACAAACACCGACCAGGTGGTCTTCAGGCACGGCCAGGAGAGTCCCCGGGCAGGGAGGACAGATGAGCAGAAGGCAGCGGGTGTGGCTGGAAGCCAGGCTGGAGGAGGGTGTGATGGGCCTGCCACAGGGAAGGACTTCCCTTGCAAGGACCCATCTGTGGGGCGATGGGGGCCTCAGCAGTGGACTTGGCCAACTCTGAACAATCCAGTGTCCCACACATTGACCACCATCTTTCCAGAGGTGCTGGGAAATGAGTTCTCATGTCCCTGCACTCTCCCTGCTCTCCTCCTACCCCAGGGCAGAGGCCACACTAGAAACGTGCAAGGCGCAGGGCAAGAAGCACTGGCAGAGGCAGTGCAGAGGGACCTCGGCCCAGTCCAGTCTGCTCTGCCCACCAGGTACGACCTGAGCTAGGACGGAGAGACTGGCCCAGAAGGTCAGGCTTGGAGGGTCCTCCATACCTCTGTACCTGGGCTGGCGGGAGGCGCCTCTGACCTGAAGGTTCCGGAGAATCTGTGCCAACCAGAGTGTGCAGATGAGTTGTGGGCCTGACCAGCATTTTGTCCAGTAGATGGGGAAACTGGCCCCACAGAGCTTATGTGAACCAAGAGGGGAAAAGGAGACAGCTGGCTCCATCAGGAGAAAGAGGCTGCGCAAAGGAGGTGAGAAACGGCACCCAGCGTGAGGGCCCCCTGCTGGCAGGTGACAGAGAGTGGTAGGGACTATGGCGAATTTTCTAAAGGGGCGACCGTGACTCACCACTCGCCAATTGACCTCCATGGAAATCCAGGCACAACTTGGCCAAAGAATTATTTATTAATAAAGCAGAAACCTAAATGTTAATGTAAAATATATATACTCTTACCACCGAATTCCTGTCAATTTTAAATTTAAAAACATCCCATAGCCAGGGAGGCCCAGACAAACCCCTTCATCAGTTAAAGGTCGCTGGGCTTTAAAATGACCTCCAATCCGAGCCCAGAACTCTTCATGTCCGTGTCCCCTGCCTTCTGCTTTTCCTTCCCCTTCTGTGCATCCACAGTTTACATGATACAGATCCTGTGCTGCTGGCTTCAGCAAACATCTCCACCCAGAAATCTCAACGCTTATGTCAAGGATACTCAGTGAAAGGTGAAACACGTGGCCTCACTGACGCTGTGTCATTTCTCACTCTTGCCCTTGCTGAGTTCCCGTACTTCTCCAAATGGAACACACATAGGCGCAGGCACACACACTTGCACACACATGTCCACACATGCACATGTACATACACACATGCACACACACATGCACACTCACACAACCCATACTAGCACACCCACACTGGCACATGTGCACATATACATGCACACACATACATATATGCACAGACACAGGCACACACATACACATGCATACTAGCACACCCACACAGGCACATGTCTACATGTGCACATATGCACAGACACTTGCACACACACACATGCACACTCAAATATGCACACACACACAGGTTTTTGTGGCATCCACACAAGAGTTCAGCAGACCTTCCCAGTGATTCAGGAGAAGAAGAAAGCATGAAATCCTTCACCTGAGATATATTTGACAACAACCTCAATGTGCACAGGGCGTGTGACGTTATTCAGATAGCACCACTCTTCCCGGGGACTGTGGACTCCATTAACAGCTGCTCCATGGACAGGGAGAGCTGCTCGCCCACAAGACTCACTTACGAGGATGAGCTTGTTACGGACACGTTAATATAGAGACAGCGTGTGCTGGACTCCCGTGCAACGTGCCTATCAGGAGAACATATTCGTTGTCAAAACAACACTTATTACCTGAAAATAAAGCCCAGTTCAAATGCTGAGCAGAGGCAGGTGGTCAGCACACAAGCTGAACTTGATTTTCCCTGGGTCTGCTTGTTTTCAAGCAATGGAGGCAAATGTGATGCTAGACTTATTTCCTTCACTCGAATATTATTTCTTCACCAGCTATCAATCTGTTTGGGGGTAACTTTAGCGTTTGGGGATTTTCTACCTTGCCTGTGAGCGGCAGTCACAGGAGGGTCATCTTCCTCTGTGTTGGATGCTGCAAACAGGCTACCTCATACAGGAAAGAAAGTGCGATCACCTACGCCCCTACCTTCACATCCCACTTCCTTCCAGCTGGATTCAAAGTTGCCCAAGTTCCTCGGAAGCCCTAGCTTCCAGAGTCCTCACCCTTTGAAATGAAACTCCCCTGACATTGTGGCAGCTCACAAAATGCACAACTTTAAGTCCTCAGACTCTCATCTAGCTTCCACAAGGGATGGGAGGCTCAAAAGTCAGCCAAACTTTCTTAAAAAAGAAGAAGAAGGAGAGTGAGCTGGGTTGGGACACTGTTCTACCCACGGCTGCCTTTGGAAGTCTTCACAATGCTGCTCTTTTGTGCTATGCATGTGCTTCAAAACCCGGTGGAGACCTGTTTATCTCCAACATTAAACAAAGAAGCAGTGTCCATCCCTGATGTATGCAGCCAGAACCAGGCAAAGCATGCAATCAAGGAGAGAAAGAACTTCCAGCACATTAAAAGGTTTTTCCCTTGCAATGTAAAATCGACTCATTGAGGGACCTGAATTTAACCTAAGGTATTACGGCAGACTCAGAAGAAAGAAGAGAAAGATCTTAAAGAGTGAACCATGCATTTGTAAAACACTGTAAGACAGTTTATAAAATATTTATGGACAGATTAAAAATAGTAATAAAACTGGATCCTGCCACCCGCCCCAGGGTGAAATGGAAGGTTGCTGGGATCTTAGCCCAGAGCAGCGGCTGCCCTCTCCTTCCACCCAAGGCCATCCTACCTACATCCCGCTGGCCCTTCCTGCCTCTCTACTAATTGCACCACCCAGGTAAGTGTCTCCAGCGCTTCTCTCCGTTGATTTCACTTTCGACAGGCTGCCTGGTGTAACTTGATAGTGGACCTCACCATTGGTCAGCGTCTGTCCCCAGCTTCACAATTCCTTTCCAGTACCCTGGGGGCTATTCTAGGTCTCTTGCTTCTTCAGACAAATTACAGACTCAGTCGGGGGATATCCAGAAAATAGCATGGGAGAGTTTTAATTAGGATTTCCTTTCTGTACTCCATAGATCAAGTTGAGAAAAATTAACATTACCAATATCGAGTCTTTCATTACACGAACATGGAATCCTATTTATTTAGACCTTCTTTGATCTTTTTCACGAGAGCTTTCTAGTTTCTTGCATCTATATCCTATATATATTTCATATGCATAATCCATTGTAAATGGTGTTGGATCTTAATTCTCATAGCCAGTATATAGAAAAACAACCGACTTTTGTATATGAGCCTTATATCTTGTGGGATGCTCATTAATCTCATAAATGTGTCAGTTCCCTGCTCGTTTCTACACAGGTAATCACCTCTTCTGCACCCAGTGACAGTTCTTATCTTCCTCCTTCTCACCCTGCTTGTAGTTATTTCTGTTCACCAGCTTGTTGTACCAGCTGGGGCTTCCAGGATGAGGTTAGGCAGAGAGCAGTGAAAGGTCACATCTCACCACTCTCTGACTTTAGGGGAAAGCCTGCAGCTTCCTGCATTAAGTGCAATGCTAGCTACATATTTTATGGGGTGATTTTATCCCTTTACGGTTTCTCCACATTCCTACTCTGCTGGGTTTTTATCACTCATGGCTGTTGAGTTTGTTAAGTGATTTTTCTGCATCTCCTTCTTCAGCCACTTAATGTGGATTCAGTCAATTAGTTTTCAAATGTTCCATCCACCTTGCATCCATGAAGTCACTTCCACCTGGTTGTGGGACACCAGTATCTGTAACCTTGTTGGGCTTGACTTGCTGATACTTTGTGAAAGATTGTTGTACCTATCTACATGTAGATACTAGATTTCAGTTTCCCTTTGTTGAATGTCCTCATGTGGTTTTGGTAATAGAATAACAACTATTTCTGTTCTCTAGAAGAATTTGTAAAGAATTGGCCTCTTTTCTTCCCTAAATACATGGTAGAATTCACCAGGGAAACTATGTAGACCTAGAGCTTCCTTTCTTTCTTTAGGTTTTTTTTTTTTGGAAGGTTATTAGTTTAAAATCATCAATTCAGTTTATTCATGGCTGAAGCCTGTTCAGATTATTTACTTTTTTTCTCTTGTGAACTTTAATTACTCTACCTTGCAAGGAATTAGTCCATTTCTTCTAGATACCAAATTTGTACACATGCAATAGTTATAATTCTCCTTAACTGTCATTTTAATGTCCATGGGATCAGTAGTGATGGCCTCCCTTTATTTCTGATACAAGCAGTCCCTGGTCAGCAGGCCTTCAGGTCCATTACCTATACTCGTTGTTTTGGAGCTTCAGCCTGCGGTAGCAGAGACCGTAGGCTGGCTGCTGGCTTGGACGCAACAGATCCTCACTGGGCGTTCTGGAGGCTGGAGGTGCTCACGCTGACAGGAGGGTTGATGTGCAGGGAGAGGCCACTCCTGGCTCTCATGGCTGGTCATCTCCTGATGGTGACCTGACCCTGGAGGGCAGGATGGAGCAGCTCTCAGGCCCTCTCATGAGGTGAGCCCCTGTGACTGAGCCCCTGGGGGCCCACACCTCCCAGATGTGCAGCTGGCAATGCAGTCACCGTGGGCAGGGTGTGACTGAGCTGGGGCTGTGCTCAGTTCCTGCCCTCCCCATCGTGAGCAACCCTCGGGGCCCATGGCTTCCTCATTGATTCCCGTGTTCAGTTCACTGACTCCACCGAGGTGTGGCTTCCATTCTTGCTTTAGGCTGCAACTGCCTTTCCTGCTCTTGTTACCTTCGGTGGGAACGTTCGCTATGGATTCCAAGTCCTCGCTGCCTACCTGTGGGCTTCACCTGAGGCATGCCGTGTGCTCAGACCTCACTGTCCACACATTCTGGCGAGTCATGTCCCCATTCTCGTGCACTTCATGGTTTACATTTCAATGAAGCTCACTTTTTGACCCAGGTGTTATTTAGAAGCACATAGCTTATTCTCCAAACGGTTGGGGCTCTCTCTGTGTGCATGGCCTCCCTGTCCTTCTCTCTTATAAGAATCCATGTGGCTGGATTTAGGGTCCACTCAGGTGATGAAAGATAATCTCATCTCAAGACATAATTTTATCTGTAAAAACCCTTTTCCCAAATGAGGCCAAGTTCACTGTTCTGGGAGTAGACGTGAACATTGGAGGTCATCAACCTCACCAAGACCAATCTGGCTACAGTACAGCAATCGTCTCCAACCTTGGAGGTTGCACCTCTATCAGGAGGGACAGTGTGGAGGAGAAAGGGACAGTTGGTAGACAGCTGGGAGGGCAAGGCGGGGGGAACCATGGCCATGCACTAGAGACCTCACCTACACTGGGGACATTGCTGACCAACCAGACCAAGACCAGAACCGAGGTCACTGGACACATGAACACACACACTCCTAACTCAAATTCCCCACATTGCCTGAGATTGTGGCTTCAGCCTCCATTATCCCCAAATCATTGCCCGGCCAGCATGATGGGCACAGGAACATTTTTAAAGTAGCCCTACTGGTTGGGTGGAAGTCCAAGTTGGTTCACTAATGAAAGAGCAATAAAAAGACGTTTGTCTGACTATTATTTGGACATTTCGCTGATGGACGGAGCAACAACATGTGTGGTTCTTTTCTGCAATGCTTTTCTACAGCAACCAAAGCGACCGCTTCTCTTTGGGCATGGGCTGCGTGGAGACAAAGGGAGGACCATGAGAGTCTCTGGGACATGAACACCAGGGGCCGAGGGTCAGGATGAGGGGTCCACTTTGCCTGCTCTGCGGATGATTTCTGAGGGACACCTTTGTGAATTTTCTTGCTTTTTCCTTGAGCCATGAGAGTGTGGCATTTGGTTAATTCCCCATGGGGACCAGGGTGAGTCCAAGCAGAACTCGGGCCAACAGCACCAGGATTCTGGAGTCAGCATCTTGTCTTTTACTCAGAAGGAGAAAGGCAGGTAATCCATTTGGCTACCCAGTGCTCAGCCAAAATGACATTTCCAAGTGAGAATATATTGTCAGCTGTTTTGTCTGTTCATTCATTTTAGTTTTGTTAGATCCTTTGTCTCTTTGATGCTGAGAATATTGCACCATTTGGCGCTAAAATCTACATTAGAAGAGCATTAATTAAAGGCAGACACAGTGCAATGGAGACAGTGTTAAAATTACGCTTGAAGGTACAATGTAATTAATTTTGTACAAGAGATACATAAAGGAGGGAGAGTGAAACTGGAGGAGATAGGACCAAAAAGCACAAAATGATAATGAGAAATACAATTGCAGATTAGACAAACCATGCAAAGACATATGGAGCCCTTGGACTTCAAGGGGGATCACAGCAAGGGTCACTTGCTAAGTACTCATAAAAACCGGATGGAGAGTGCATGTCTTGCTTTTGGGGCAAGTACCTTCCTGAGCAGGACGACAGATAGCAAAGTCCCTGCCAGGTGGAGGGGAAGATGAATCTGATGCAAATTTGCTGGTAACTTGGACCACGGGGGCAGGAAGATGATGGTACTTGAAGCAATTCTGTCTGGTGCAAGTGCCAAAAACAGATAATGAGCTGTGATTAAGTTCTCCCTGCCAAGCCAAGCCAGAGCGGTCTTCCACCCAGAAAGTCAACCAGCAGAGATGGCGGTCAGGGCTCCATCGCAACGTCCTGGGATGCGGGTAAATACTGGGATTGACGGCGTCTGTATATCAGTAGAGCTCTAGGGCACTGTTCCAAAGTTACAGAAAACTCATGAAGTGGGTCTGGTGAAAAAGAAAATGAATTTATACAAAGTATTCCTCATGGAAATCCATCCAGTGACTGTATCGTCATCACCATGATGGCAACGGGCTTTTGACCAAAAGAGAACTCTCACTGATCACCACTACTGCGTGTCACAGAGCTCCGCAGGGTGTAGACGACTAACACAGATGGCTCACCACACCCAGGAAGGGCGTCCAGCACCTTCTTCACAGGTGTGGAAGCTGAGCACCAAGGAGTGAAGGGCTCAACAACCAGGAGAGACCCTCATCTGTACCCTTCACGGGAAGAGGACAGGCAGGACCCGCATCACTGTGGCCTCTGCGATGTGCTGGGGCTTTCTGTGGGGCATCTCCTAATCCCCAGAACCATGGGCCACTCCCCACCTTCCAACAGAGGAGGGAGAAGCCCAGGAAAGAGAGGGACAGGTGGAGGTGGCAGAGCCCAGACTGGACTCCTTCAGGGAGACTCCGCGGCACCTGTGGATGAAAACCTTGCAGTCTCTTGCTGTGTCAAATGCCACACAGCTGGCAACCTAAGGGGACCAGTGGATCATCTCAGTTTCCATGGGCCACAGTCCAGGCACAGACCGACCCGGGGGCCTCTGCTCCAACAGTGGAAATGGAGATGTCTGTGGGGCAGGGCTCTGCAAGAGGCCACTCCTGAGTCCCACAGTCATTGGCCTCCAGCTCCTTCTCGTGCTTCCTTACCCCATGGCTCCATGCCTCCTCCTGCCAGAGAGGGACACTTGAGTCCCCTGACCTCGTCCCCGACAGCCCTTGGCCTCCCCCTCCCCTTCCGTCTCCATCCTTCTCCTGGGCTCACGGCAGGCCCCCCGGGCACCCTGTTCCTAGCCATCTCCTCAGGGTGGGGGAAATCTCTTCTGGGATGACCAAGAGATTCTCCACCAGGCTTCCCGAACTTTCAGAGCTCCTTCTGTATTTCCATCCCTGACCTGTCTCGGGATCATTCTGGAAACCAGGGACCTCCTGCCATCATGCTAGTTCCAGGGTTTGAATGAACATTTTCTAAAAGGCCAGGCATTAAAGATGTGGTCCCCAGGGTGGCACTACTGGGGATGGGGTCTATTTGGAGGGCCTTAGGTCACTGGGTGCCGGCCCTCCAAGGGCACCATGGGACCCTGTTCTTGTCCTGTGCTCCTCTGTACTTCCTGGCTTGTGCTGTAAGTGGTTTTCTCTGCCACACACTCTTGCCATGATGGGATTCTTTTCAGAGGCCTAAAGCAATGGGGTCACCTGTTCTTGAACTGGAAACTCCAGAACCAGCAGCCAAAATCAACCTTTTTTGTGTGAGGTCATTGCCTTGGGTATTCTGTTATAGTGATGGAAAACTCACCGATACAAATGGCTGAGGGTAGCTTAGCCATCTGGGTTCTTCCATATAGCCAAATATAAAAACACAAACTTTCCTTATTTCTGTAAAAAAAAAAAAAAAACCAGCCAAACCCACACTTCCTACTCCTGAGGAGGCTGGAGACCTTCCATCCTCCTAGCAACAGTTCACTGGACACTGAGCCACTAGTGAGGACCCACGGCCACTGTCCTCATGGTGGGTGAGGGAGAAAGGCAGGCAAGCTAACGAAACATGGTATGGCAGGAGAAGTGACAGACGATCAGGGTTTGAGGGAACTCAGAAGATGGATAGCTGACCAGGTCACATAGGTGGAAGTCATCAACAAAGATCCCCAAGTCACTAGAATCAGGTGAGTGAGGAATGGGGGAGAGAGGTGAATGTTGGGGACAGAAGGCACATACCAAGGTCTGGAAGGGGAACGGCAGGAGCAGCCAGGGGGTGGGGGAGGGGAGCCCTGGTGGAAGCTCAGGGAGGCTGGCAGGTCTGCCTTCTGGGCTCTTCTGGTGACAGTGAATTGTTAGGATTGATTTGAAGATAACAGACACTGCTGAACATCAAAAGGCCCCAGTGGGGTGGAGGATGGGAAATAGAGCCCAGCACTCCCTGTCCTGCCTCCTGGACCTAAGTGCCTATTCCTTTGGGCTATCTTGTCCTTCTGGTGTCCCTGGTCAAAGCTCCAGGCAACCAAGGTCACCACTCCTGCTGGTGGTGTTGGGAGCCTAAGGGGACGCTCACTCGGGTGATGCTGCAAAACCCAGCAGGAACACAGCTCTGCCCCTTCAGTGGCCCTCCTGTCCCTTCATCTTCTGAAGTCCTGCAGAGACCTGGTCCCTCCACTCTGGGGGATGTCCTGCGTGGTGTCTTTCCTAGTGGCTGACCTTGATGGCCAGGGCCCCCGGTGTTTGGCATTTCCTGCCTGACCCCCTGTCGTGGGGACAAATGTTAGCATGGTTCCCCGGGACCCTAGGGAATTTACCTTGCCAGAGACCATCCAGCCACTGCGGGGCTCCTCCACAGCCACGTTACTGTGAAGTCTGAGCGGAGCTCTGTGATGTTGACTGCTCTGTCTGAGCAGAAGATTTATGACCAACGATGGCAGTGCAGCCACAGTACATGGCGTGCAGGACGCGGCCTTGCTCCCTCACAGCGGAGGTCTCCTGAATCGATATCTTCTCTTGGATGTTTCTCCTGTCATTCCTGCATACAGAACAGGCGCTGAGTTGAAAAATCAATTCAGAAATTAAGATCTGGGTGCTGGGTGTCACTGTGCTGGCCCTATATCAAAGTTCTCCATCTTCAGCAATGAATTTCTAAAGCCAAGCTAGAAGTTGCTGAAGCTCCGCAAATGGCATTCTTTAGCTTTTAACTTTCACATAAAACAGAATAAAAAATTATCACATGTCCAAAAAAAAACCTGGCTACCGCTTGTACTAAATTCCCGTGCACGACTCTGGTGCAGCGTTGGAGAGCTGCCGGCCGCATGCTCACTCTGTATGGTGCTCCTTCTCATTTGGGATGCAGGCATTAAGAAAGATGTCAGGTGTGTGCATATTAATCTCTCTATTTATACTATGCACATTTCCAGATGCACATAAATACTTACCCACAAAGACACCCATGCCCACACACCAATATATTTTCTCATCCCAACCAACCCGGGCCTCAGGGGCATCTGTTCCTCCACAGCCTTACTCAGTGAAACACTCCATCTTGCTGAAAGTCAGACCTGGAAGGAAAATCAGGGTTCCCCCACTTGCATGTGGTACTGCAATTCCTTTCATATGGAGGCCTTGTTTTCCAAGGTTCATCTATTAGAAGACTGTTTTTTATAACTTCCACACTTTAGAATGCATTAGAGAAGTCTCACTCTGTAGCTGCAATTACACAAAAGCATACACCACCGAACGGCAGGAAGGGGTTTTGAAATGAGGATAAAATTTAAAAGTGATTATGATCATTATAACTTTGGGAGATAAAGAGTGAAGAACAACACTGAGACCCTGTGGGGTAGAGAAGACAGAAGACAAGACAGGAGGAAAAGCCAACTTCTGGGTCTAAATTGATGCAAAAGGATTAGATCAAAAAGACTGTCTGTCAAGTCCCCGCGGCAGACAGATGGCTCAGCTGAGGTGGTGGACAAAGGGCCAGTTCACCAGGGTGTAGACAAGTGACACTGGAGAAGGTAGCCCCTGCAGGGCAGCACTTCCACCAGCGTTTCTTATGTGGTGAATGGAGGGAGCTTGTCCCTGAACCCAGAAGGAGATGGAGATGTAGGGAGGGTGTTGTGGTTTACACATGAGGAGTCCCCCCAAGCTCACGTGTGTGATAAGGCGAGAAAGCTTAGAGGTGAGATGAGTGGGTTATGGGAGCCTTCACTATCAGGGAATCACTACCCTGGTAGGGATTAACCGGGGGTAGCTGCAGCTGGATGGGGTGTGACTGGAGGAGGCCCGTCCCTGGGGGCCTACCTTTGGGGTTTACATTTTGTCCCCAGTGAGCGGAGCTCTCTCTGCTTCCTGGTGGCCACGTCCTGAGCTGCTTTCCTGGGCCACACCCTTCCGCCATGATGTTCTGCCTCACTTGGGCCCTGAAGAATGGAGTCGGCCATCTATGGACTGAGTCCTCTGAAACCATGAGCCGCAGGTAAATTTCTCCTTCTTCAAATTGTTCTTGTTGGGTCTTTGTTTTTCTCAACAGTGAGAAAGCTAACTAAAACAGAGAGTCTGCGGGACCGGAGCCCAGCCCTTGATCAAGGACGACAATGCTGCTGCGACCTGAGCTGCCGGAACCAGAGGAATGAGCGCCCAGCCCTGCCCTCCGCTCTGCCATCTGATGGTGCCTGGCACCCCCACAGCCAGCCAGCAGGAGGTGGAGGAAGGGGGTGCAGCAGACACCGCTGGGGTCAGCACCCGGGACTGAGCAGGGACGAAGGGGAGAGTCAGAGGATCAGCAGAGGCCAGCAGAGAAGGTTCAGCCGAGGGGAGAAGAAGGAAGGGAGGGGAGAATGGGAACCGAGCAGGAGCGCTCCAGCGGTACAGGGGACCCCGGTGAGGGCCAAGCCAAATCCCGGACTCATTGAACTCCCAGAGTCTGTCTACCATTTGACAAGGAGGTGGCTTCAGAACTAATATTTTTAAATACCCACCATGTGCCAGTCAGTGTTAGGGATCCAGCAATGAACAGGTTCACACACGTGGAGCGGAACCGCCGGGGATTGAGATGACGGGGAAGGCACCGCCTAGCAGAGACCTGAGGGGCCCAGGGACGTTTCCTACCAGGTGCCCAAGTCTGGCTTTAAATTGAAGTTTTAGACTGATCCCTCAAAAGAAAATGGATCCAGTCATCAATGACACAGGAAATAGCATTCGAGGGAGAGAGAAGAGTAAGGCAAAGGTTCTAACAAGCGAATGAGCTCAGAGCCTCAGAAGCTCCAGGGGCCCTCGTGTTTGGAGCCACGGACAGGGTTGAGGGGCAAGCGGGGAGAGGCAGGCAGAGCCAGTTATGCAGGACCCTGGACACGCTCAAGAGAACCGGGTCTCCTCCACTGGAGGGCGGCAGGCAGGAGAGCAGCATTAAGTGGGAGTCACTCTTAAAATCCACCTGGAAGGCGTGCAGACCAGACGGAAAGCCAGGCGGCTTGAGAGGCTACTTGAGCAACAGGCGGGAGCTCCTGGTGGCTGGTCCTGGGGAGCTGGTAAAGACGGGGAAGCCAGGCACTCAGGATGCTTGGGCTGCGCCCGCAGGACTCATGGCACCATGGTGACACGGCCTGGGCTGGCAGACCTGGCTGTTCCTTGCCAGGCACCTTGATAGGTGGGAGGGGGTCTGACTGCAGTCTGACCTGCCTGTTCCCCAGTGCTGAGCCTCTCCTCATGAGCTCATCAGCCATTGTCTGTTTTCCTTGGCAAATGTCTATTCAAGTGCTTTGCCTATTTTGAATCAGGTTGTTATTTATTTATTTATTTATTTATTTATCTATCTATTTATTTATTTGTACTGATACTGCTGAGCTTCACAGGTTCACTAAATATTCTGGATGTGAATCTCTTATGAGATATAGAATTTGCAAATATTCCCCCATTTCTTAGGTTGTCTTTCTAATCTAGTAATATTTCTTTTGTTCCACAAAGTTTTCATGAAGTTAAATTTGTCTGCTTTTGTTAGATTGTCTGTATCTGGTTGTCACAGTCATAAAATAGCCATGATGATTGTGACCACTTTTCCTCTAGGAGATGGAGGGGTTTTGCTCTTACAGTTGGGTCTTTGGTCCAGTTTTGTCGGAGACCAGCTCCAACAGGGGGTCTCAGGAGACGAACGCATGGTGAGGAGTCGGCGAAAGGGGGGTGGAGAAACAACACAGACACCAAAGTGAAGGTGCTGAATCCCAATCTTTACTTGTGAAGTCGATCATATATACTTTTCATTTTGGCAGGCTCACAGTACTTTGTGGTTACAAAACAGGAATCATTATTCAAAGAAACAAAGTATTACGTAGCTACAATTAGAATAGAAGAATGTATCCTGGCTTATGCATAAGCAAGCATTTTTCCTTTCAGTTCAAGTTTTGCTTTGAGCTATTTCTGTTTAGTTAACTTTTAATAATAGTTAGAAATGTCCCAACTATTGGCTATACCTTGACTATTCTTTCTTGATTTATTGACTGGAACCGGTGCCATGGTTACAGCAAGTGGTTGACTTGAAAAGAGAGGCTACTAATTTTAATCAAACAAGAGTAAGAGCACAAACCACTGTGCACAGGAACAAGAACAAGTTGCCCAGTACTAAGCACTAATCTGTCTTCTTAACATTAATTCTTCTTCTCTAGATTTTAATTTAATTTCTCAAAAACTTCCTTGACAGGAATACAGGGAGTTTTTCATTAGACATTAACAATTTACGCTCCACAGCTGAATCATTGCATTTAGAGCAAACAGATCTATTCTTAGAAGTAGTTGCATTAATTGGGAAAGTCATGTTTTTTCCTTCATACTTAATGGTCATATGAGAAATCGCAACTATACTTATTAAAGGAATACAAAAACCAACCAGCCCGTTCCCAGAAACATACTGCGCTCCTCCAGAGGATGGACGCCCTGCGCCATCCACCTCAGTAAGGCCTTGCCATTGCCTGAGTCAGGGGAGGGGTGCAGCACAGTTTTAGTTAAATTCTGTGTATGGAGTGAGGTAAGAGACTGGCTTCATTCTTTTGCATGTGGACACGCAGTTTCCTCAGCACCATTGTTGAAAAAACCATCCTTCCCCACTGGTGTCTTGAGACCTTTGTCAGAAATGATTCTTGTCACCCAGCCATATATGTGAGAGATTTTTTTTTCCTGATTTCTGGGCTTTTTATTCTATTTCTATTCTATTCTATTCCACTGGTCAATATTTTAGCCAGCTTTGCATCACTGAGAGCAAAAGACCTTACAAGAACATCTTAGAGGAGAAAAAGTTTGCTTTTGTTCATAGTTTCAGAGGTTCAGCCCGTGGTGACCAACTCCATAGCTCTAGGCCCGAGTGAGGCCGAACATCATGGCAGAAGGGTGTGGTGGAGGGAATCAGCTCAGGACATGACACCAGGAAAAAAAGAGTATCTTAAAGTTCCTGTCTTCCCAGGAACAAAATGTAAACCCAAAAGTCACCCTCCAATGACCCACCTCCTTCAGCCACACCCTACCTGTGTACA
Source organism: Marmota monax (assembly GCF_021218885.2). Taxonomy (NCBI): domain Eukaryota; kingdom Metazoa; phylum Chordata; class Mammalia; order Rodentia; family Sciuridae; genus Marmota; species Marmota monax. The sequence goes on along the minus strand of NW_026695222.1, from coordinate 36,237,619 downwards.
GCTACAGCCCAGTTAATTCATATCAGTGGATTAATCCAGTGATTATTTTACAGCTCTCGTAATATGATCATTTTACCTCAGAAGACTCCTTCATTGTCTCACATGTGAACTTTTAAGGGACACCACCTATGCAAACTGTAATAGTCAACACGTCAATCTTTATGCCAGTACTAAACTTTCAACCATTATGTCCTTATAAGTAAGTTTTGAAATCAGGAAGTGTGACTCCTCCAGATTGGTTATTTTCCAAGATTATTTTGTCTATTTGGAATCCCTCGAGTTTTCATACAAATTTTAGGATGAGTTTTTCTATTTCTGCAGAAATGTAATTGAGATTTTGATAGGGATTGAATGCGTAGATTACTTTGGGTAGTATTAACATCTTAACAATATTAAGTCTTTCGATCCATGAAAATAATATGTATTTCCATTTATTCATGTCCCCTTTAATTTCTTTCACAGTGTTTTGTAGTTTTCATTGTACAAGTCTTTTATCTCCCTGGTTAATTCCTAAGTATTTTGTTCTTTTTGAGGCTACTGTAAATGATGTAAATGGAGTTACTTTTGTTATTTCCTTTTCAGATTTTTCGTTGTTATCATATACAAATGCGGAATAGTTTGTGTGTTGACTTTGTATTTTACTACTTCACTGAATTCATTGATTAGCTATGGCATTTTTGGTTGTTGATCTTCAGGTTTTCTATATAAGATCATATCATCTGTGAACACAGATAATTTTACTTATTCTCTCGCGTTTGGCTGTATTCTGCCTCTTGGTCTTGCCTCATTGCTCTGCCTAGAACTTACCATGCTGAGCTGAATAGCTCTTCTACCCCTCGTCCTGTTCCCTTCTTAGAGGGAATAGCTTTATGTCTTTCACAATTGAGTATGAAGTTGGCTGTGGGCTATTTATAGACTGCTTGGTCATGTTGAAGTAGTTTTCTTCTGTTCTTATTTGCTGAATATTTTTCCTTAGGAATGAAAGCTGAATTTTGTCAATTTTTTTCTGCATCAATCAAGATGATCATGTGATTATTTTCCCACTCATCCTGGTCATGTGATGCATTTCACTGATCAGTTTTCACCTGCTGGACCATCTTTGCATTTCAGGAACAAACCCCACTTGGTTGATTGTGGTGTAGAACCCTCTTGGGAGAATGATAAATTCTGTTTGCTTGTATTTTATGGAATATTTTTGCATTAATGTTCATGAGGTCTATAGTTTTTTTTTTTTTCTTGTATTTTCTTTGCCTGGCTTTGGCATCAGGGTAATGCTGTCATCAGACAATGAATTATGAAGTGTCCTCTCCTGTTTAATTTGTTCTGAAATTCTTAAGAAAACTTGGGGTTCATTCTTCTTTAAGTGTCTGGTGTGTTCACAAGTGAAGCCAAGTCCCTGTGCTTAATTATCAGGGAAGTCTGACCCCTGGCTCGCTCTCCTTACTAGCAGGAGGGCTGTGCAGATTTTTCTAACTTTTCATGGGATTTGTCTTAGTAGGTTTAGTGTTCTAGGAATTTGTCCATTTCATTGGTGTTACCAGTGTTTAAAAGAGGTTTGTACTCCTTTCTTTTAACCCTTTGTATTTCTGTAAAGTTAAACATAATGTCTCCACTTCTGTTTCTTGTTTTAATAACAAGTCCTTTCTCTTTCTGCTCCTTCCTCTCTCAATACACTAGAGAAGTTTGGTTAATTTTATTGATCTTTTCAAAGAACCATGTTTTAGTTTGCTCATTTTCTCAGTTGCTTTTCTATTTTCTGTTTTGTGAATCTCAGGTGTAATTTTGATTGTTTCCTACCATCTGCTAGACTGGAACCACTTTGTTCTTTGCTAGTTCCTAAGTTCTCAAGTGAAGTTGCTGATTTAAGATTTTTATTTATTAAAGTAAAATAAGATTTTATTTTGACGTGAACATACACAGCTATAAATACTCCTCAGAACTCTGCTTTGGCTGCATTCCATAATATCTGGGTTGTTATGCTCTCGTTTTCATTCTCCTCTAAGTATTTTCTGGGTTCCCTTGGGATTTCTGCTCTGATCCATAGGTTGTATAGAAATGTGCTGTCCAATTTTCACAGATTTGTGCTTTTTCCATTTTTATTCCTGCTGTGGAGTTTCAACTTCATCCTGTTCTGGTCAGCAACAACACTCTCTATACCTGCCTTGGGGCTAAGTACTGAACAGCTTCTGTGTTTGGACCTCACTTGGCTGAAATTTATGATGCAAGCCTTGCCCTGGGTATTGGGAGACTTCATTAGATTCAGTTTTCCAAAATAGTGACATAAGACAAACTCTGCCAACACAACTTTGTTCAAGTGAGGAGACGGCTTCCTGGCACTTCCTACGGTGCCGTCTTCTCAGAGTCCACCCCTAGGGTAGTATATTTTATTTAGTCCAGCATGTCTAACAATCTTATAATGCCAACATGCAATTGGTGGAAAAATCATTGAGATGTTTTGCATCTTTTTTTTTGGTACCAAGTCTTTAATATCCAGTGAGCATTTTACACACACAGGGCTCCTCAGTGCAGACTCACTACCCAGCAGTGCCCACAGGGCCACACTTGGCACATGGCTGCCATGCTGGACAGCTTGGGCTGGGGCAGCTGAGTGGCGGTGATGCTGCTTGGTGCTCAGGATGGTGATGATGATCAGGGTGAAGTGGGCAGCAAGCTCAAGGTTAAGGGATTGATCTGATCCCTGTGGCCCCTATTAGACACACAAAGAATGATACCAGAGTCAGACAGTGAATCCAGGGATCTGGGGAGAGACCAGCCTGGACCCACGGGGAGTCATGTGTCCTAAAGCCACCATAGTGGACAGTGTAGGACAATGTACACACAGGGCAAGACGTGGGCTGGCACTCTGGGAAAGCTCAGCATTTACAGCATGGTTTCTTACCCTTGCCACTCTTGGTAGCTATGTGGGCACTTATTCCTGGTGTCTTGCCCCTGGCCTGTTGGCAGCTGAGTGGGTGTGCAGGGTGGTGGGCACTGTTCTGCTGTCTCCCCACTGGCCCTGTTTGCAGCTGGGTGGGTGTTCACAGGTAGTGAGCACCATTCCGTGTGATGGTGGGTGTTCTGTGCACTTGCTGGTCTCCTCCCACCAGGGGCCAGTGAGGCCCTCCACCCCCACACTCTGATGTTACAACACAGACAGAAAATGTTCCTGACCTAGCCAAATGTTCCCAAGATGAAATTTGGCCCCGACTTAGTGATTTACATGCTGGACACAGGAGAAGACGTGCAAGAGGCAGAGAAGGAGACGCAGGGGAGGGGCAGAAGGAAAGCCGTCACCTGAGGACTGACTCAGGGCATTGATGGCATGGGGAGTGGAGACTGGGGGCTTGGCTTCCAAGGACAGGCAAAGTTAAACTGAAAATGGAGACGCATGGGATCATACAGTCAGTGCGAGGTCTTGGGGGGCGCGGGGGAAAAGAGGCCAGTGAAAGATTCTTCCAAGAAAGGACGAGGACGGCCACAGAGTCTCCAGTGTGAGGAGGCAGTGACGCGTGGCCTGGTTCCTCAGCCTGGAGAAAACGTTCCCATCCAAAACCTCACATAACAAAGGCGCAGAGAAGGGATTAATATTTTTCAGAAAACACAATGTCATATTTATTCCACTTTCTGTGACTTATTAAATTCCCTGCTACAATAATTATAGCTATGTATTGTTAGGGAGGATAAACACTAGAGGAACTTATTACTGTCAGAGGTGATTATTAAAACCACAAAATTTTGCCTACAGACTAACACAAGCAAAGAAAAAGTTATTAAACCTCATTTTCAGGAGTCTGTGGTGTCCTTGGGCTGAGTTCTACAGCAAAGAGGAAATTGATACTCTGATCGGTTTCCTTTACGGCCCTTTTATTAACAGCGTATCTTGTCTCTACCAATTAATCGTCACAGAAGTTCGCCCTTCCCGAATGCCGGCTGAATTCTGATGTTCTGCTTCTCATGACTTGGGCAGAGCAGGAGAATGCTCCTCAGTCTGCTCTGCACTGGGGCCTCTCTAGACTAAGCCCCTGCATGTTAAAGCCACCAAAATGCTCCACTGCTACAGAATGATGCACAGTGGCCACAGTAACCACGTGACCGCATCCCCCCTTCACTCCCTGTCTCCCCCACCAGCCAGTCCCTCCTCCCTTCCTCCTTGCTCTCTCTTAATGAGGACATTTCCAGTGAACAGATGTCCTAACCTGGGGACCTCTTAGGCCCCCAGTAAGCCATGCACTCCTCTCTTCCCAGACCAGGGATCCCCGAGAAGAGTGACTGACCTCTGTGGAGAGGCGGACTTGCCTGGCCTCTGCTTTCAGGAAGGAGAGCCCCTTCCAAGTGACACGCACCAGCACGTTCATCAGGGACCAGAGCTAACATAAAAACTGTTTTACCCCAAAATGTGGTCCTCAGTCCAGTGAGAAATACATCCTACTCCAAAAAATGCGTGGGTCGGGAGCTGGGGTGCTACTGGCTTCTGCCGGTGTGACAGTCATGCTGGGGCTCACTCCTGCACATGCAGGACATAGTGGAATCTTGACAAGGCTCCTGCCCTCCAGCCCATCATGAGTGGGTCCCTGAACCGCAGGTCCCGCACTGCTCCCAGGGGTGCCTTACAACCCCTGTCGGGCACCTGGATTCTGTGCCCCACTGAAGTGGAGGGTGGGGATCGGGGACCGGGGTCAGGGAGGGACATCAGGTTCTTATGACCGGGCTGACCCAAAGAGTCTCTGAGCAAGTGGAAAGTTCCAGCATTACTCCCATCTGCTTAGGAGTGTCTTTATTTTAATGGCTTTTTGTGGCATTCCTCAGGGCAAAGTCAGGCTTTTTCGATGAATTTCTAAGGGAGCGAGAGTGCATGTCTGTTTAAAACCACGAGGGTTAATCGCTGCATTCAATCTGCAAGGCTGTCAGAGCCAGGAATGCTGGGATGCGACTGTCACGTCCAGGGCAGAAAGTCAGCAGGCAGACCCAACTCCATTTATTTTGTGGGCTTATGTGCCTGATAAGGGCTACCAGCCTGCTGTGGAGAAACTTAATAAAAGTAGCTCAGCCTCCACCTCATCCTGAGCAATGTTGTCCTCAGTTTTCTGAGGAATTGCTTTTGCTCTGAGAATTATATTTCCAAATTAAAGACACCCCCACCCCACCATAGCTTGCTTCTGGATAACTGAAAGGAATCGAAAGCCTGCAGCTGGCTGGGCTCTATTAGCTGCACATTCCAATCCCAGTTTATTCATTTCACTATTGTATTAGCCTTTTAAATATCATTCCATGTCTATTAAAATGAATGATAATGCATTTATCTTGGTACCATTGGTCAATTTAATTTTTTAGTTAATAACTAGGTGACTTGTCAGAATAAAATTGTAGGAAATCTGGGTACCATACACATTAGTTGAGAAGAGAAATAGAGATAATTGTGAGACTTTGCCAAAGGTTCTCAGCCTTGTTCCATAATTCTGTTCATAGAAAAAGTAAATACTGACATGAAAAATAGTTGGTAAACCCACATACACAATTGTTTTAATTTCCAAGAAAACAATACTTTTTTTCTAAAAAGTACCTGTTTTAGAAATTTTAAAAAAGTACTTTTTCTTTTAGAAAATTTTATTTTAGTATATTTTGTACATTTGGAGGATAATTTGCATATGTCCAAAGCATTATGCACATTGACAAATTACTTTTAAGTGATGCCTAGTGAACCAGAGAGTAAATTGTCAGTGTGCATATGCATGTTCCCATGTCCACACCACATGCACACACTGATGGAGTGCGTGGATCTGTGCATGCACACACAGCACTGGTCTACCTACCCACTCAACTTAAGTCACAATTCAGAGGTTCCTATCCAGTCAATGTGTTCATGGAAAGGCAACTGATTTTTGATGATATAAGAGCCTCCTTCAGATTGAGGGTTAAAAACACACACACACAAAAAGAGCATTGAGTCCAAACTCTAGGCCTGACCTGCTGACTGGCCAATGGCTGCTTCCTCTTTGCCACCGTTTGCCAACAGCCGAAGCCCAAGCCTTTGGTAGCAAATGAGACTCAAGACGACACTTTCTAATCATAACAACCAAAAGGGTCATGTTGGACTATGGAGAACGGGAACTACCTTCTCTCTTCAAGCAACTCGGAAACAAGATAAAATATACCAACAGTGGATGTCAGTCGAGGTACTCGGGCGTGCAGGACAGGGCACCCCAGACGAAGAACGTAGACAGGTCCTCCGCATAGTGTCCTGATCACTGCTGGGGAGGCTCCTCTGCAAAAGGGAGGAGTTTGCACATGTAAAGAGCAGAGCTCCAAGAAGTGGGGCACGGAGCCCTGGGGAGAGAGGAGGAGGGGGCAGGGAAGGAAAGGGGGACAGAGAATTAGAGTGGTCCAGGGGGCTCAGGAATTCAGCTGAGAACACATCTATGCATCACATTAGGAAACCGCCAAGGGCAGGCACAGAACTCCTTAGAAACAGGATCCCCAGAGCACCTCACGAAGAGAAATCCTTGGGGGTCACTGTATGCAGGGTAGAAGCCATGGGAGAAGTTTCAGCCAAAATTAAGCACAAAGAGTAAGAAGATGGATCAAGAAAAAACAGATCATCGGGGAGTTGAAGACTCAACAGGAACACAGCTATGGGCCAAATTGAAGCAGTCCCCCCTGAGCACAGCTGTGGCCCACCGTAGAGCAGTCCTCTTGAGCACAGCTGTGCTCCACCATGGAGTGGTCCCCCTGAGCACAGCTGTGGTCTACCATGGAGCAGTCCCCATGAGCACAGCTGTGTCCCAGCATGGAGCAGTCCCCCTGAGCACAGCTGTACCACAGCAGGGAGCAGTCCCCATGAGCACAGCTGTGGTCCACCATGGAGCGGTCCCCTAAGCACAGCTGTGGCTCACATGGAGCAGTCCTGGTGCACACATCTGGAGTCTACCATAAAGTATTCCCCATGCACACAGCTGGAGCCCATTAATGAACAGTCTAATGGGAACATAGGTGGAGTCTAGAAAGGCCAATTGGAAAGCATTGAGCTTATGTATTTGAAGAAATAATGTTCAAGAGTTTCAAAATTTAGTACAAATAGTAAAGTCACAGACCCCAAATCTAAACCCTGAGCATGAGCCGAGTCCTATGAGACACACTGTGAGGCCAACGCCAGGAAGGGGCAGAGTTCAGAGGATGGAGGGCTAGAATGACAGCAGAGTGCTCATCGGAGATTGCAGCTCCAGCCGGCAGGTGTAGGACCTGGCTTCAGTTTAAAGGAGGGAGGGTGTCCACCCAGTAGTGCTGTCCAATCAAGGGGGTCACTGAAAATGAAGACAAGAGTTTTTTCACCCAGAAACTAAGGCCAGTACAGTCCAAAGACACGAGGATCACAAGGACTGTTAAAGGGAAACCCTCAGATGGGCACAAAGCGAGATGAAATCTCAGGGAAAACCAAGGAGTGGGGAGGTGGCATTTGATAAAGGGGCATTTAATCTCTTCAAAAGCTGTTTAATACAATAATAGTGGGCACTCCGTATTCCCAACATTTGTAAACGAAACGTCAGCCCTGTAGCACTGTCCTAATGTACATGCTGTGCTGTGACAGTATTTAAACACGGGCAAGGATGGTAGGTTAATAAATGTGCACCACGGACCCTGGAGAAAACATGGGGAATAGGACATAGGACAGTTAGAAGACTAAATTGCATCACAAAATTATTAATTAAAACAAAACCGGTCAGGGAAAGAAGGGAAGTGGCAGGTAGAACTGATGGAATCTTTTCACAGATGGTCCAGGAAGAACCAGGAATCTAAGGAGGAAAATGAAACTCAAACTTGACCTTACCCTGTTCACAAAATTACATCAAGCTAAAACAAAGAGCTAAAATTATAAAACTTCTAGACATAAACAGAAGCGATCTGTCCTTACCCTGGCTTAGGCAAAGATTTCTTCAATGGCACACATAAAAGCACAAATTACAAAATAAGTTTGACCTGAACAAAATCTAAAACCTGTGTTTTTCAAAAGCCATTGTACAGAAAATCAAAAGCAAGTCAGAGACTTGAAAAATACACATCTAATAAAGGACTCACGTCCAGAATATATAAAGAATAATTAAAATTCGATATCAAGATGACAACTCAAGTTTTTGAAATGTGCAAAAAAATTGACCATAGAGTTCACCCAAGAAAATACGTGGGTGATAGATGAGCTTCTGGGGAAAAATGCAGCATCCTTTGCCATCAGGGAGATGCAGATTAAAAGCAGAATTCACATCACTGCACCCACCCCACAGGGTAGGATAAGAAGTGCAGGCAAGGGTGCAGAGGAGGCAGAATCCCAGTCACCACTGGCGGCGATGGCCAGGAGACCCTGGGGAAACACTTTGGCGGGTCCTTACAATCACCTTCAGCAGGAGTCAGCAAATCTGCTCCTGTGACTTATCTGAAAAAGAAGAAAAAGGTGAGCCCGGGTAGGGCTCCACACCTGTGATCCCAGCTACTCCCCAGGCTGGGGCAGGAGAATGGCAAGTTCAAAAGCAGCCTCAGCATTTTATTGAGACTCTGTCTCAAAACAAAAAAATAAAAATAAATGAAAGTTCTGGATGTGTTCCTCAGTAGTCGAGCAGCCCTGGGTTCACTCCCCCAGTACTACCAAAGGAGAGAGGGGTGGGGTTTAGGAAGCAGAAACCCACACGAAGGCTCGGCTCCCGGCAGCCCAACTGGAAACAGTCCTGTTTAACTGCCCGTCAACCAGTGATCAATTCAGAAGCGGGTGCCTCCACACAGCTGAGTGGCCCTTGACAAGGAGAAGAAACTGAGCTGCAATCAGGTGCCTCTTCAAGGAGGGACCTGCACACTCCTCTGCCCTGAGAGAAGCCAGACGCCCGAGAGAGCTGCTCGATCGAACACAGGACTCCCTATAGCTGACCCCGGCAATGGCGCCAGACCTCCGGTGGCCAGGCCAGCCAGGAAGGGAGAGCCTGCCTGCAGAGGGCACAGAGGGGGACTGGGGGTCACCGACGCAGTCTATGCCCTCTTTTGGCGAAGGTTACTCGGCTGTGACTCCTTGTTGGGACTCATTGAATTATAGCCTAACGTGGTTGCAAATCACAATCCCGGTCCTCTACTTGACTGCGTGCCAAGGTCACGTGGTAGCTTTAGAGACAAAACTAATGCCAGGCCTGATTTAAAATTAATATCATTAAATGAGAGGGTCCTCGGCTGCTTCTAGTTAACAAGCAGGGTTGACACCCTCAGGGAGACAGACAGGCAGAGGCCAGGCCAAGGGGTCAGGGAGACTGACTCCAGGACCGGGCACTTTCTCCTCAGGGTAGTGGGGAGCCAAGAGTCTAAAATGAAAACAGGTGCATTTAAAGAAAACTCCTCTCGGAAGAGAATAGGGAGGGGCAGGCTGTGTTTGTGAAGATCTGATAACAAGAAATTAAACGATCCAGGATAGAGATGGAGGGGTGGAAAGGCAGGGAGGGGGGTGGCCTGAACTCCACTTGGAGGCAAGTCTGACAGGCTTGCTGGCCAGTTAGGTACAGGATATCTCAGCAGCGGGAATTGTGGGGGTGAGCGGGCAGGACGCTCGCGCCTTTCCCGAGCCCAGCCATCTTGCTTCCTTAGACAAGTGCCAGAAAAGGAGGGGGGGATCTGATTCTTGCAGACAAGGACTGGGGACACTCCCTGCAGGCCAACTGTGGCCAGCTCCAAACCTCGCCCTCGAGGGCCGAGGAGACAACAGGCCACAAGCAAGCACAGACGGGACCTTTGTTTTGAAATGTTAAAAAAAGAAGCCTTACACATTGTTCCATTCGCCTCTTAAAACTGACCCTCTAGAAGCTCGGCGCTGACAGCCCTTCTCCGTCTGGTAATAGGCGTCGGTGCAGAAGGACGAGCCTGCTAGGTTCACGTCAGAGTCCAGCTCTTCCACATGGAGCTGGTCAGAAATGGGGGGCTCTATGTTGAGGGCCAACCTTCTCCACAGGTCAGGGGGACACTGTCACTGACAAGGACGCAGGAAGATGTGTCCTTTATGAAGGCACAGGAGGGAGGGACCAGCACAGAGGGGTGTATGGCCCCACAGGCTTGTCATGTCTGTTTCACCACCCCGGCCTCCCCCAGGTCCAGAGGCCTCTTCTCAGCTCCGTCCAGCCCTGGTGGACTTCTTGCCAAGGGGACATGCTGAAGCAACTAGACTGCCTGCTTTGCAGCAGAGACGCCAGGAGAAATGTGACAGGCACATGCATCTCATTTGATGTGGAGGGGAGGACCTGAAGTGAGTGTCCATCTATGAAACCAACCACTGTCCTGCTGGCCCTGCTGGCCGTGCTCACGTACTCGCTAACAGATCTCTTAATTTCAGTCCCTCGGCTGTGACTCCTTGTTGGGACTCATTGAATTATAGCCTAACGTGGTTGCAAATCACAATCCCGGTCCTCTACTTGACTGAGATCAGTCCCTCCCAATATCCCTCTCCTCACTTTAGAAAACAATGGAGCAGAGAGCCTTCCTTCCTGGCCGGGGCCCGCGGGTGACTGCAGCCCCCGGCTAAGCTGCCCTGGTGTGTGAGCCCCCAGGTCTTGCCTGCTACCCAGAAAAGGCTGGGAATCGTGCTTCAAAGGAAACCAGGAGGCAAATGTCACTAACAGAGTTTGCTGCATATTTGAAACCAGGAAGATGGTCAGGCCACCTGTCTTTCTCCTGCCAGCTCCTATTAAACCATCAAAGGCTTATTTGTGTCCCTTTGATGTGGGCTGCAAATGTATTTCCCGTGAATGATAGTAGATTAAATGCTATAAATGGACCCAAAAGGCATCCCTGGAAAAGAACCAAGCTCTCATCTTGGGATCAACTGTATTTCCAGTTAAATACCAGCTTTCTATGGTGCTAGCTAAGGGGCATATATGGTTCTAAGTGGACAACTGCTTCAAAGGGTAATTAGCAATAAAGTTGCATCCATCACAATTAGAACACCAAGAACAAGAAAGAAAATTTATGCAACCACCCAAATGGCATCCAGGGGACAGCCTCAGGAGCCACCACTGCAGCAAAGAATCCCAGATACTGGTCTCAAGTAAGCCCCATCTGTGAGCCCTGGTTAGCACGTACACGGCTTTGTGGTGTGGGGTGGGGAGGGTAGAGCCAGGCATGGGTGGAGCTGTGGGGTCTGCTGTGAGATGGAGATGCCAGGGACACTTCCTGACGTCTCAACACACTAGGGAGACAAAAACCGAAGTGGGGTTCGCCAGGAGGTGAAAGGCCAAGGTCCCCTTGATGGGGCGAGAGTGTGAGAACTGGGTTCCCCGCCGTTTCACCCTTGCGCTGTGCCAGGCATCTGACTAGGCAGCCACACAGGGAGCAGAAGAGGGGCAGGGGCTGCAGAGACAGAACCGTGAGTCCTACTCTGCCAGGAAGGAGAGTCTTTAATGAACAGACCAGGCTGTCCAAGGGCTGCCTGGAGGACCCTGGGTGTGCCCCAAAGCAGATGTGAGCAAATAGGCCCCCAGGGACACAGCCCCCGGAGGCAGGTGACACAGAACGCAGCCAGGAGAGGTGGCTGTGCACAAATGGCTCAGCGTCATTCAAACACCCAGTCGGAAGAGCAGAGGTCCGGCCCTCACACCACCCTGCAGTAAAGCCCACTAGACAGTTTCCGACCCATCTGTGCATGGCAGCTGGCCTTGTAGAAGAAAGCTCGGAGCACCCCCGTTCCCCTGGGGTGGACAAATGCTCTCCCACAGGACACCAGAGGCACTAAGTGTGGAGGAAAGTGACTGATGAGTTACCCTTAAAATACACACAGGTGTCATAGGCAGGTGTGAGGTAAGTGGGGGGGGGGGCACTTGCAGCCGTGTGTCCGTGACGGCCTGTGATCCAGTGTGCAGTGAAGAACCTGCCCCACCAATAAATAAAAGGTGGATGTCCCCACAGGAAATAGAGGATGCCACAGGCGTTCTGCAAGGGGACCAATGGCCATCAGGCACCACATCCATGGAAAGGTAATCAGCAGATTTAAGAATGTTGGAAGTGCAAAGTCAACTCCCAAAGTGATGTCACTTTGCGGTCACCACAGTGGCTAAAATTGAAAAGACAGAAAACACCAAAGACAGGGACCAAGGGTTCTCCTGGAGTGCTGGCAGGAGGTTATGCAGGGGATTTGGGAAATCTCTCTGGGAGTTCTACTAAAGCTGGGCCTGCAGATGATCTGTGACCAAACAGTTCACCTCTTAGAGAGCAACCCAGCAGCATCGACATTGAAAATATGTGCATTAGAAATATGTCCAGTCGCCTCGGGCACTCTTACTATCAGTCGGCAAAAACGCGGAGGCCTCCCTCAGGCCATCAACGCTCCAGTGAGTAAACTGGTGCTGTCGTATAAGGGGTCTCAGGCAACAGGGAGAATATAAAACTTGTGACACACCCAATAACGTGGACAAAGTGTACAGACAGGCTGGCCAACAAGGAAAAGAAAGAACGCAGGGCGGCGGGCGCCCTTGGGGGAGGATCACATCTGAGTGGGGGGCTCCCAGGGCTTGAGCCTTACCCTCTTCTGGGTCTGGTGGCCTTACCTGTGAGGGCTGCCTTTGAGAAGCCCTTGATCTGAAGCCCTCTGCTTATGTGTTTTCTGTATGATGACGACATTGCAATAAGCATGTCTCCCGGCCCAGATCCCCATCTGGGAATTTGTCCTACTGCTGTGATCACAAGAAACAAGGACTTCATGTAAAGTGGGTTTTCTCTTTCTTTCTTTCTTTCTTTCAGCAGTATAGTTTGCTGTCTCCAACACCATGTGGCTCTGCTCAGGTAAACAAGGGCACATCTCTACAATGCAGAACTGCAAGCTGCAGGAAGAACCGGGAGCTCTGGGTGGGTCAGTATGAACCAATCTCCAGAGGGGAATGAACTGCAAAAAAGCAAGTAGCAGAACAGTAGGCGCTGCATTCTCTCACCATCGCTGACGTGGAGGACCCAGCAACCTGCATGTTTCTGAAGATTGCACTGGTCGGCAGACAAGATATTCTGGACCTAGCCAGCAGGGACACCTACCTCTTCACACCTCTTGCTATTGTTTTCCAGCCCCACCTGCCTCCACAGGAGGAGGCAAGAAAATCTCAATAGGAACCAAAGTTACTGTCAGTGGCCTGGCCCGGCCTTTCCACCTGCACCCATCAATCCAGGCAGAACTCGTCAGCCACAGACATCAAGTGTGGGTGACATTCTGCAGCTCCAGTCGTGCAGCTGGAGTCCTCTGCAGAGCACCCAGTGTCACCGTGGAGCAGGAAGGGGACAGGGCAGAGCGGCCTCACCCCACGGGAAGGAGGGATGCAGTGGGGCCTGAGTGTGGGGCACAGGAATAACGAGTCACTTATGGACTAGCTATCCGCGAGCTCTTTAAAGCACCACAGAGATCGACACAGCCTGGTCTGCGACTGTATCTGCAGGGGAAGGAGTGAGCGTGTGAGCACCTTCCGTCCCGCAGACCTCTCTGGGCAGAGGCCTCTCCTCTGTGTGGGAGAAAACGCATCCAGTTGCTTGGGTGGAGGGGAGCTGTCTTGGCAAGGCAGAGTCTTGTCCCAAGTCAGTCCAGTAATCAGGTTGAAAACCTCCAAGTAAACACAATACACAGTAGTTTATGATGTTTTTCATCTATTTTTCCAAACTGAAGCTAAGCTAATCTGGAAGGGAACAGGAAATAAATTGAAGTGTAATGTGAACTATGGGCAAGCGCCCTTGCATGACTTGAAGGAGAATATGAGAAACGGTGTGAGCGAGGGACCAGGTATGGGTGGACAGAGACCCACTGCCTGCCTGTGTGCCCAGGGGAAGCAGGCTCTGAGCAGGGCAGCAGGTGTGAAAGCCACTCAGGAGCCACAACACAGTATGCAGGAAGCGCTCAGTACAGTTTGTTGAATCAGAATCCATGGGACTCCCAGGAAACCCTGCTACTCTGCAGTTCCAAGGATGTCACAACGATTAGACGCCTTTGTGGAAGGACTGAAAACAGATCCAGTCCCAGGAGGCATGAGTGTTTTTGGAGGTTATGCATGGTGCGTGATTTATGTACGTTCCTGGAGCGTACCTACTGTGTGCATTGCACATAGTGTGCATGTAGACAAGTATAAAGGTGTAGCTTCGGATGTTACTTATGTTTGTGTACAGAATACGAATGTATGTGTGTGTGTGTGTGTGTGTGTGTGAATATTATTTGCTGCATTGTTCATGATAAAACATTGCAATGACCTGACAGAGCTTGGCCGAGCGCACTTTGTTTCCAGGCTGCAGCGGGCAAGGCGGCTCTCACCAAGAGGTCAGCGCTGTTCGCTGAGCTGCAGACCTGTGACGGCTAACACCGTCCACGTTCAACACCTTGCACAGACTCTGCACTTCCAGGAGGATCTGGCCATGCTGTGAATGCACACAGAAAGGTCTGGAAGGACACCCACCAACTCAGTGGCAATGGTGCAGTGGGGGCCAGGTCTGGCTGAGCTGGTGAAGGGGAACTTTATTCTTTTTTTGTGATACTTGGTATTTTTAACAACAACAAAAAAAAAAAACTCATGTAAAGCTTGTACTTTTTTGTGAAATGAATGATATGAGACCATATGAAAATTATGTAGTTGTATTTAACGTGAGCACTAAGCACACAGATGGGACACAGTGTTCGGGAGCCTGTGGGTCCGGAGCTGGACCCTCAGCTCTGCACGGCTCTATCCACACTGTGGAGGAATCTGCTACTCTCTGGAGTGAGGCTCACTCACTCACTCACACATTTATTCTACAAACATGTTTTGGGCAGGACAATATGGTAGGTGCTTGGAGGACACAAAGCTCCTCCAAGAGAGAAAGACATTCACAGGAAGTAGAATTGTAGCTGGCCATTGTCTGGGCCACACTCTGTGCCCCCAAGACAGCATCGGTGGTGCCTTAGAAACTCCCATGTGCTGAGGCAGCATGAGAGAACGAGAGAGAGAGAGAGAGAGAGAGAGAGAGAGAGAGAGAGAGAGAGACAGAGACAGAGAGACACAGAGACAGAGTGACACAGAGACACAGAGAGAACTCTCCCTGAGTATTGTCCATCAGAGCCTGCAGCACACATGGTTTGGGGTCAGAGAGAGTTACCAGGGAACGGGGGAACAGGAAAGAACGCCTATGAATGCCCCCCGGGGAGAGCCCACTGGCTAGGACACTGTGGAATCTCTGTGGAGGAGGAGGGCAAAACAAGGAGACCTGGGATCCCAGTGAGGCGGTCACTGCACACTCTCCTGGAAACGGGGATGGCAGTGAGATTAATATAAACAGTCACAGGGCCACCGGAGGGCTGCCCGCTGCCTGGTACCTGGACTCCAACCACCACACACGCTGGAAGCCCGGGACAGACCACACAAAGCATGGTGACTTCATGCTTGACAGACAGCGCAGCTGAAGCTGGAGAAGGAGAAACACCTATTCCAAGTGACCCACAGGGCCAATGTGGGAGCCTGGGCTCCATCCCAGCCCCTGGCTCAAGATTCCATCAGAATCATGCCGTGCATCAATAAGAGTGCCCTCCATGGCTGGTCTCAAAGGAAGTGGCATCAGCAGTCTCTCAGGTGGCTTCTAAGGCCAAGGTCCTGGGCTCAGGCGACCACAATTCCCAGCTCAGAGAGGAACTGGGGACAAGCACAGACCTCCAGGACCTGCAGGAGAGGTGCTGGGATTCACCTGCAGCACATTCAAAGTGATTAAGGCTGTGTCATAATTCAGTGGATCTGACAAAGAGGGAGCAACTAGCAGTGACACTAACAGGGAAATACCAGGCTGTAGCTGGACAGAGGCTGAGCTCCTAACTCTTGGGAAGAACAAAATAAGAAACTATTCTATACTTCAGACAAAGTCCCTGCAAGGGAACACCGACGAGCATTATCCTTGGAAGAGGGACAACCCTGATCACAACCCCCCAGTGGACTTCCTGGGGCAGTTTGGGGTGGACAAGGCCAGCAGGTGAATGATACAGCAGCGTCTGTGGCAGTGCAGGAAGTCAGTCAGGAATCCTTGTTGGAGCTGCAGAGAGAGGACTTGGTACTCATGAGAACAGTATCAGAAATTGCTCAGTTGTGGTAAAAAAAATAAGCTAAAGTGTTCGAATATGGGAATTGGGGC
This sequence comes from Marmota monax, assembly GCF_021218885.2. Lineage (NCBI taxonomy): Eukaryota > Metazoa > Chordata > Mammalia > Rodentia > Sciuridae > Marmota > Marmota monax. Next base: position 36,221,494 of record NW_026695222.1, on the reverse strand, counting down.
ATTTAAACAGTTCTGCGTATGAGACACTAGGAAGATTTATAAATGTGGCTCAAATCGCCTAAAGTCATACAGAAAAACAGGAGAAGAATAAACAGAAGACGAAGGTGACGCCGGTAATCTTTGACGCTGGGTAAATACCTCGTGCCGAAGGGCATCATTGAGGGGACCTCGTCTTTGCTACCCACCCAGCTGATGGGGACTTGCTCCCTGTGGCTGTGGAATCGCCCAGGCCTGGATCTCTGCCATCCCCGCTCACCACGACCCTATACCTCCCTTCCAGTTTGCTCTTCAAAACAACAACTGTCCCCACTCTTGCATTTTTAGTCTCATATTTTCATTGGCCACACGTGAAACACCGTTTCTGTCTGTGCCCTCCCCAGTGAACCTGATGGCCAGCCTTGGTGGCAGCACGTTCCTTTCGCACCATTCAGGAGCAGGGGCCATGCCAACGGGCTGCCCAGGAAGGAGACAGGAAATAAAGTCCCGCAATTTTCTGACCTATATTTGAATGTGGCTTAAGCCACTCATAAAATGGGCATTAGGGAGCTTATGCCTCGCCAGTCACTGAGCAATTTCTGGGGGATGGGCTGCATCCTTTCCCAACTTTTGATTTTCTATGATTTCAAGGGCCCCGCAGTCATTTGATGCCAGAGGCCGGAGGATACAGCAGGAAAGGGCAGAGAGTGGAGGCCGCATTGGGCCTCGGGAGCTGGTGCCAGGCGCCACTGGAAACAGGCTTCACGCAGCTGTGCATGGAATTCAGCGCCTGTCCCTTGAGTGTGTTATCGCACAGATCGAAGCGCAGCCAGCCAGACGCACGAGCAGGGATCAATTTCCTTCTCTTCTACGAGACAGTCTTCAATAGACACCGTTTTTAATAGAGGAGGGGAGAATCAATCTCAGCAATGCTAAAGGAAAATTTGAGAGATGCCGGCATAAACGGCACTGCCAGTGTTCGATGGTGACCGTGTGGCAAACGATCCCGGTGAAGTCAGGCCACCGACGTCCTTCTGCAGCTCCAAGGAGTGGCTTTGCTCCTTGCGACTTCAGGAAGATCTAATCAGCTCGTTGTGACCCACGCAGATGTTGGTAGACAGAGGCTCATGTGGCTGCGTGGCCCGCTGGAGACGCTTTCCCCACAGAGACTGAAGGGCGTTCCTTTATAAACGGAGTAAATGTCACTCGGTGTAAAATCAATGTGTCATTGATGTCTTTTTAAATTCCATGTATTTTTACTTTGCTGTGCTCGCTGCCATTGAGAACAGGCCCTGTTGGACGCAGCAGGGGAAGAGTCAGGAGAGGGAGCACCTCAGTCTCAGGGGATGGGACCCCGTGGAACACAGGCCGTCTTCCACCTGCCCACAGCGAGTCCTGCCTCGGCACCGACACGGGTGCTGCCAAGTGATGGGTGAAAGCACTAGAAACAGGCCAGCAACAGGAGGACCCAAGGAGCAAACCAGCCACGGCCACAGCCACGGTGCCTGGTCCAGAGCCACGTGGAGCACGAGGACCCCGTCTTCCCGCCATCGCCCAGGCCATCCCAGTCAGCACTGCAGACAAGTCAAGACAGGCCTTGGCAGGGGCCGGCTGACACTGACATCTGGGAGCCGGGACTCCAGGGCTGGGCTCCACGTGGCTGGGGCTGGCAGGGCTTGGAGAGGGGCGTCCACGCCTGTTCAGATATTGGGAGAAGCCGTAGTGCCAGTCCTGGCTGGACAGATCAGTGTTTGGGGACCAGGACATATTTGATTTCTCTTTTGAAATAAGTCTTGGAAATTTCAGTTCTGAGCATCAGCCTCACCTTCAGGGACCCGAGTGTGCCTTGAACTCTGTGAACCAGGGACTCGTCTCTCCCTCTCCCTCTCTCTCCCTCTCCCTCCCTCCCTCTCTCTCTCTCTTTCTCTTCCTCCTCTGTCCCTCTCTCTCCTTGTCCCTCCTTCCCTCTCTCTCCCTCCCTGCCCCTCTCTCTCTCTCTCTCTCTCACTCTCTTGCTCTCTTTAATTTCTTTCTTAGTGTCCCAGACAGAACTGATCAGACTCAGGACTGGCCACTGAAGCCAAGGTGGCAGCCATAACCCAGTGGCAGGCCCGAGTGCTCGGTGAGCTCTGCCCAGGGGAGGCCTTGCACACTACAGTGACCAAAGGCCAGCCTGAGCCTCTCTCTGAAGAAGAGAGGAGTATGCCCCAAATGCTAAGCAAGTGACCTCAGTTTTTGCATAAGTGGATTATTAAATTCAGAAAAAAATGGCAGTCAAAGCCACCACAAAATTAAAAAGAACAGCAACAAAATCGAAGACAAACCTGGACAAAGTATACTACACTTTTCTAACAAATTCTGGGAAAACAACAGACAATGCATGGCGTCACCAAGGTGTTGCATGCCACTGGAATGGGCAGCTGGCCAGCTTCCTTGCAGGGTTTGGTGTCCTGGGAGGTGTACACAGTCAGTGGGGACTTGGCAGTCAGAAGACGTCCCCCAGATGGGTCTTCACAGAACCGCAGAGCCCCCTCCCCAACTCCTCCCTCACCTTTGCATCTGGCTGGGTTGCAAACGATATCAAATGGAATGTCAACTCTGCGGCAAATTGTTTTGGAAAGCTGCGGACTTTAATCATATTGTCAAACCCCAAATAAGCCAATGTATCAAGTTGTTTCTTCACAATATAGCTTAATTACAAGAGGTCAGCCCAGCAGAAGCAACCACAGCTTGGAGAAGCACTTTTCTTAATCACACCAAACCTGGCTAAGATGGTTTGCCTGCAGATAAAGTGAGTAATCACCAAGCTCATTAGGAGCCAGCAGAGGACCCTTAATAGGAAGGGATTCCCAGTTGATTTGGGGAGGAAAACAGATCAGGTTTGAGACGAACGTTTTGGAGCCCGTTGAACTTCTGAAGAGAAGGGGCTTGGCCCTGGGGTGAGCGGCCATCCTCCTAAGAGAGGCCTGCGATAACCCCCTGCCGGTGGTCCCTTCCCTTCTCCCTGGCCCAGGCCCTGAGCGAAGAAGAGGAGGTGTCGTGTCCTCATCTAAGTCCTCTTTCCATCTCAGATATGAATACACAGGATTTCTGATTGTTAGAGATATATGGGCCTCAGTGAAGGCCGTTCTGGTAGCCAAGACAAAGGGGCCAGGCACGGTGGCACACACCTGTAATCCCAGCAGCTCAGGAGGCTGAGGCAGGAGGATGGCGAGTTCAAAGCCAGCTTCAGCAAAAGCGAGGCCCTAAGCAATTCAGTGAGACCCTGTCTCTAAATAAGGCACAAAATAGGGCTGGGGGTGTGGCTCAGTGGTGGAGGGCCCCTGAGTTCAATCTCTGGAATCAAAAAATGTGGGGGATGTAAAAGTATCCCCTGGTGAGGGGAGCTCTTGATACAGCCGGTGAGGCAGGCCTGGCGGAGACTGTGGAGAAGTGGTGCTGGCTCCAGGCTCCCCACGCCCAGGGGAAACGAAGGGGACCAGAAACAGTGGAAAACGAGGGAAAAAGAAGGGCCCAGGCCCAGGAGGAAGAGCGGGGCCAGACACTTGGCTGAAGAGCACCTGAGACCTGGCCAGGAGCCAGGAGGGCAGGGGCCACTTGCACCCTCCTGGGGCCCCTGGGTTTCCTGAGAGCAGGAAGCTCCGGCAGAGCCTCTGTCCCCAGCGAGGCCAGAGGGAGTTGGGGCGGAGAAGCAGTGTGCCCTGTGACCGCGGCCCAGGTGCTACATGGGCAGACTTACATGGGCCCAGCCCGGCAGGACTCAGTGTGGCAGTGCCCTGGCCCTGTGATTTGCTGCCACATCACGCAAATAAGGACATTCCACGTAAAATTTCAGACCTTTGCCTCCTTTTGAAAAAGATAACGATGTGGCCACCTGGGACCCCAAGTCAGCGTGGCCTGGACAGGCCAGGAGCCCCCTGCTGTCTCTGAGCCGGTGCTGCTGCAGCCGCCCACCTGCTCTCACATCCGAACTGTGCCGCCCACTGAGTGCACTCCCACCTCTGCTGGGCTCCGCTTGCCTGTGACCCTGCAGGGGACCAGCAACAGGGAGCCACCTGGCCTGAAGGTGGAGCCTGAGCGGCAGGGCCCCAGGACTTCGCTGCCTGCCCTGGAGTTTGGGTTTTGGGCCTTGGGCTGACGGAAGGTGCTGGAGGGCAGGAGAGAATTCAGAGCTGCAGAAGCAGCCGGCGGCAACCGGAAAGTATGGCTGGAAACTGACCGCTGTCGTGATGTCCCAGACCCAGAGATGTCCCCAAGCAAGAGATGGAAGCACAGTGGGGCACTAGCCAGACACCAGCATGGCCCCCACAAGCTGATTCCTGAGGACAGCAGCCGGGCAGCTCCATTTTTGCTTTTTTCCCTGCATTGAATTATAAAGCAAAATACCTTTTTTTTTTTAACATTAAAATCATGTGTGTGGAGACGTCCTTAGGCAGAAGGTGCGTACCTGCTTCTCTCTGACCTGCATGTGCATGGGAGACAGAGGGTGGGAGTGAGGAGAAGGAGACCCCGCGGGGGAGGCTGGGCAACGATTCTGAACATCTTCCCCTGAAATTTTCTGTGTGGTTTGAATTTTACATAACAGCCTGCATCAATTTTACAAAAATATTACAGCTGTTATTCTCAAGTCTACAGAATACTCTATACCCCCTAGCGTGGATGTGCCCAGGGGGAAAAAGACCCCAAAATGTTAGCAATGTGTGCCTCTGGGATGTGGGACAAGAGTTTTCTTTCACGCTTATTTGACATTTGTGTGTTTTCCATGTTGTCCACACTTGTATGCTCTGTTTTCACTGTGAAGGCACAAAAAATGGTTCATGCTAAAAGGAAACAAAATAATTTCCACACTGAAACCCACAACCAGGGACGGAGGGAGGGTCTCTGGGCCAGATCACAGCTGATAGGGGAGGTGGAGGCAGAGGGGGACCCCTCCCCCTCTTGTCACGGTGATCCTGACGCCCAATCCACGGGAGCTCTCCTAAAGCAGCCCTTCCTCTTCTGAGTGTCTCCGTGTGGATCGGTGAATCTTCCTCCTTACCATGTGGGCTTGGCTTCGTTCCCACCCACCTTCATTTTATTTGGAGAGCCCTAAAGCCGCTGAACCATCCGCCTCTGGAAGCTGGCATGTTCCCAGCGGTGACTGCCTCTCCAGTGTCCTCGCCAATCTCCGTCTCCTAGTTACTTAACGGTTCTGATTGGATGTGGAGCACTTTTATCTGGGTTAATTTACTCTTCCTATTACCATGATGGAGAGTGCATTTGTTACCCGGATCACAGTCCTCCATGGAGCAATACATCACCCGCAGGAGAGCTGCAGGGGAATCCGGCCTCAGAACGTCTCTCTGGCAGCTGGGACTAGGAAACCACACTCCTGACCTCTCCTTTCCTGCCCACAGATGGGGCTGCTCGTTGCCCTGCTGTGCTGGTCCTTGACAGGCTGCGCTTGCCCCAGCCCCTCTGGAGCTGAGCCCCAGATCCCAGGTGTGTGGGGACTGGTGGGTGGGGACTTGGGGGGGGGGGGTGAGAGCCCTGAGCCAGAGGAAGGCAGGAGCTGGTTTTGCCTGAATGTGACAGACCCTCCCAGTGTCCCCAGCCCTGGCTCAGAGCACTGTCTCCCACCCAAAAGGCTAGCCAGGTTGTCCTCAGGTCCCCATTCTGCTCTTACCTTTCTGACTTCTGTCTTATAGACCAGGCACAAGGATGCCATTGTGCCGCTGCCCGCGTCCTGTTCTGGCTGAGTTAGAACTACAGCTAAATTTCACCTCCTTCCAGATGTCTGGAACTTAGCCCTCCTGACTTAGATCTGAAATTAGAAACCTCTGCTGAAAACTCTTTCCAAGGCAATGGAGGTGGGCGTGTGCCCTTCCTAACCAACTGACATGTGCTCTCCCTTATCCCCACCTGGAACCCCAGTTCTCCCACCTGAGGTCACAATGACCACCCCATCCCATCCGCCTGCAACGCGAACCTAGAATGGGAGCGCCGCCTCCTCTTAGCTGTGGGTGTGTTTCCAGCAGGAGGACCACTGCACGAGGCTGGGCCCTACCTGGTCTAGGAGAGGCCCTTACACAGAGGCTGGCATCCAGGAGGGTCTGGGGAGACTCGCACTGCCTGTTCTCCAACAGACCCTTGGACTGCGCACCCTGGGGTCTCCAGCAAACTGGGTGCATTATTGATGTTAACAGGGAAGCAGGGTGTGGGCTGGCAGCTGAGAACCTTGCACACCCTCAGGGGCAGCCCAGGGTCTCACAAGACTGTAATAACACACAGAGCATCAGGAATCAGAGCAGCCCCCAGTGCCATCAGGACAAAATCCTCCGCAGGATGAGGCGGCCAGGGAATGGCAGGCAGGCTTCTCCCTCCTGTGGAGGAGTCGTCACTCAGCAAGATCTGCGGGGAATATCTGCCTTCCCATCAGTGCCCAGAGTCCGCAGTCTGGGAATTTAAATAATGAACTGGTGCATAAGGACATATACACACAATACTATACTGTGGCAGTGTTGCCTGTCCCAAAGAACATTAAAGAAGACTGGAGATTAAGTGCCTGTGAGAGGAGCAAAGGTGCTAAGTTGTGGTGCATCTCACGCACATGAGTGGGCAACCCTTCCTTAACAGTGCCGTCCGTCCTTGGTTGCCCTGGAGGGAGTCCCGTGGGAACTAGACATGCGTCTCCAAAACATAAAACCAGAAAGTGACGAGGGGAAGTGGGTAGAAGCCCCCACGCACAGCGTGCTTAAATGTTTGCACGGAAGGAAGGCTGGGGGATAGCTCAGTGGTGAAGTGCTTGCCTAACATGCAGGACACCCTGGGTTCAGTCCCCAGCACTGCAAAAGAAAAGAAAAAGTAAAGATTTACATGGAAAAATGCATTCTGTTGGGACGGCAGGGACTCAGGAAAGGGTCACTTCTTTCATTTCAGTTTCATTTCATTCCATTCTTTGACATATGATCATGAATCAGGCACATTATCAGAGAAAGAAACATTGAGTCTCCTGGGGGTGAACAGAGTTGCACAGCAACAATAAGGAAGAGCTCAGGGTGTGGACCAAGGGCTCTTGCTGCCTTCTGATGGGGACTGCGGGTGGTGGCTGCAGCTGTAGTTACGTGACCTCCTTCCTGGCAGCCTTCCAGCACCAAGCGACCCGGGGTCCTGCATCATCAAAGAGCAAAGACCAGAGGTCCATGATGGAGGCGCTCCGTGACCACAGGACCTGCTCCTTCCTGACCTCTTCCTGAGCCGGCAGCCTCTCCAGGGGGTGATCTGGGTATTTGAAGGACCTAACATCTTGCAAAAACTGAAGTATGGATTTCATTTTGTAAACGAGAAAGCCAGATTCCCCCTGGAACAGCAATCTGGAACAAACAGAAACATCTGTTTGAATAATGAGCTGTTTGTCGGGCACGTTCAGAAGGCAGAGCCAGCCGCTGGTGAGAGGCGGACATAGGGGACCCTGGTGTGCGTGGGGTTGATGAGGTCTGGGGTGGAGGCGCTCGCCTCCCTAGGCCTCCCCAGGGTCCTGCCCTCTTGGAGCTAAGATTAGCTCATCCAGGGAGAGAACTGCATGCTGTCTTGATTTTCAGAGTAACGACCACATCAGACCCCCTTGTCAACAGGCCCCCCCATCAGCCCCCCACCTTTGGGGAGTAATTACTGCTCTGAAGATGCATCTCCCCAGTGTTAACTGAGACAAGTGTTCTGCTCTGTGCATTTTCCGATTTTAATTGAAGGAAGGTAACTAATTACCTCGGAGAGAGAGCAGTCATTATGCCTAGCTTCAGGCTGGCCTCTGCGAGAAGACTCGGGCTTCTTGGGGCCGTCGATACATTAACCACTCACTGTGGCCTGTGATTTGCAGGGAAGCTGACAGCTCCAGACCCAGAACGAACCCCAGCCCTGGCTGTCATATTTTTCATGACACCCAGTGAGCACAGTGTTGATAACCAATGGATCGCCACGTCTCCGGGCCCTCTGTACCAGAGCAAGGGAGGCCCATCTCAGTGCTCCACAGCCACAGAGGTCCACGGCCTAATCTGCAGGGTGGCTTTCAGGGGTTTAAAGCAGACAAGCAAGAGACAAGTATGTGAAGGATACCTTGGTCCAAGTAACCCCAGGGGCTGCTTGAGGGAGGCCGGGCCACCCTGGGTGCAGGAAATACGGTGTGCGTGCAGATATTAGGATGTTCGCATATATCAGGGGGCAGATGACAGCTTCTATCCTGCTGGAACCACAAAGATCACTTTCTTCTGGACAGTCTGGGAAATATGCCCCCATTCATGGAAAAGCCATAAAACAAACCAACAGAAAAACTCAAAATACCAGTCTCACCTCAAATGATCACCATCTCAGAATCCCGTCTGCATAACAAAGATGAAAATCACAAAACTATCCAAAGAAACCCTCGGATGGGGTGATGGACACCTTTGTGGCTCCTGAGCCCCCTTGAGTAAGGAACATGTCAAAGGAAGGACAAGAGCAGCGGGCAGAGTGCCCCCCAAGGCCAAGGAAGCTCACAGGCAATGGGCTGTGCTCTGCTGACCTGCCGGCCTGTGGCCATTTCACCAAGGGCACCCTTGTCTTGGAGATGGGGCTGCGATGGGACAAGGCTTCTGGTCAATCAATATCAAAATAAGTAGTGACCTTAAAACAGCACGCGCATGACTCCTAGCACGTGTGTGTGCGCGGGATACTTCTGCACATACCGGGTCACGACCTCCACACACTTATTGCTGGCTTGCTTTAAACCACTTTATTTTGATTTAAATTATTTTTCAAGAAATCTATTTATAATAAATGATTTTCTGGTTCATTTTGACATTATTGATGTATTTTTATATTATTGGTCGCGCTGCGGATCCTGCGTCTCTGGAACTGCTATTCCAGAGATGCTCCTAGGCTTGGCCAGTTTGTGGTTTGCAGTCCAGGCTGCTGGAGGATGTGTCCAGAACCTGCCTCCATCCTGACAGGACAGGCTGTCCCCTCATGAGCCACGAGCCTCTCTCTGGGCCAGCCTGTCCTGGCATCCCCGGTTCTGCTCTTCCTTCACTCCTTGCCACAGACTCTAAATGCCCTCTGGGAGAGTTCAACACCCTGCAGTGAAACCCAGGGCCCCCCTGCTCTGCCCTTGCTACCTTGGGAGCCCTGCGGATCTTGCAGGATCCCCTTTGGGAAGCCGCCCTGGCCCAGGCCCCTCCCTCCCAGCTGCAGCCCTGCTCAGCCTCCCTTGCACTGACATGGCATCAAGGCGGCCACCCCTGGCGCTGTTACCCTGGCAGTCAGAGCCAGTGCTTACTGAGCTCTTATTATGTGCCATCTGCCGTCACATTCAATGCCCACAACAGTGTCTGCAAATGTGCATTTCACAGATAAGGAGCTGAAGCTCAGAGTACTGAGGATCAAATACAGGCAGACGGGCTCTGAGGCATAACTCATCCCCAGCCCACCACCTACGTGCCACGCATGGCTCAGCGCCAGTCCCCGCCCGGCACAGGGAGAGGATGAGATCCCTATGCCTGGCCCATGCTGATCAGCACTGAGCTAGGCTGGCCTGGGTACCAACAGCTCTAAGTGGATCAGGCATCAGGTGGAGTCTTTATTTTTTGGAGGTGACTTGGCACAATTTCCCTGCATCTGTAAGAACTGACCTCCCATCGTTTCCTGCCATCCTAGTTTCTCCACCTTTGAGGCTGATGAAATGCCACACAAGGCCCCATATTGTTAAGAGCAACTAACATTTACTCATTTAAAAATCCAGAAGGTGCCGAAGTACCAGTTCCAGGAGCCCCTTCCTGCACCCTCTGAGATGGACACTCCCCTCTGACTCCAGCTTCCCCACACACTCCACAGCCACTGCAGCTGCTGCCCTGGGTTGGAGAATCTGGCCACTTCCACGCTGCTCCTTCCAGGCCCAAGCCCTGAGAGAGGGACCTGGCTCTCTCTGCCTCTGTGCACTCCTCCGATGTCTAGCACAGTGTCTGACACTTAGTGTGTGTCAGGAATTAATTCTAACTCTCTTTTGACAAAGAAAAGCCAGAAGAAAAGAGCAGAGGTCCGTGCTCAGCCAGACGCATCTGCACAAGTGGAACACCCTGAAGGTGAAGCCACCAGCCCCACCACGGGCCTCCGCAGCCCACAGGCAGCCACCCCTTGCGCCAGCTCCTAAGAGAAGGCTGCTCCTCCCTGGTCTGGCTGGGAGGCTTCCTCCCAGGGCTGCAGGTTCCAGAACTAGGTACTCTTTTTTCGAATCTATTTTATTGAACTTGGTCTGAATGAAAACGGACCAGACACATGCTGCCATCTTATCTCACGTGACCCTGACCACAGTGCTGGCCACAGCACCCCTGCTGCTCAAGAGGAGAAATTGTGGCTCATGGTCCCCAGCAGAACCCAGTCAGGAAACAAATGACTGTGCCTCCTGGGACCACTGTCGCACCCAGATGGACGGGTGGTCAGAGGCTGGACTCAAGACCCCTCCCCTGCAATAAGGCCATCTCCCCAGATTCCCCGTTTGGCCCAAGTGTGACTCTGTTTCTGACAGAGGATTCCATCCCACCCCCCTCCCAGATCCAGAGGGGACCTCATTTCCATCAGCGAGGAACATGGTGACCTTAACACACGCACGGCTCCTGATGAGGCCTGATGAGGCGCTGACAGCAGGGATGTGACCTTTACAGAGCATCTGATGCCTCAGGAAGAACACGGAGAGGGAGCGCTGGCCCGGCCGCACTCTGCGCATCTTTATCCGCCTCCGTCATGAAGCTCGAGGAAAACTAAGCATTCTCTCTGGTCTGGCCTTTCCAGGGTCGTCTGCACCTGGCACTTCAGGCTGCTCTACCTCTGGGGTCACAGGCATCTGACTGTCTGGGATGAGGGAGGACAGCCCCACGGCTGGCATGAGGCCCAAGGGGCACTCCATAGCAGTTGGATGTGTCCATCTCTGCGTCCTCTCCAGCTACCTCCTGCAAAGTGAGAACAATGACCTTGAGCCCTGTTACTTGGAGACTGGAATCAAGTGGAGCCTGGCCCATGGGAACTGCAGACACGTGGGCTCCCCCTCACTCCGTCTCCGTGACCCAGAGGACCAAGGAAGCCCCAGCAGAGGTCCGGGTCCCTGGAGTCTGCCACGTGTGAGAAGCTGCTGGGTGGTATGTGAGACGAAGACTTGGAATCAGCAGGTCTGTGGCTGCACCAGAGGTTCTGATTCCAGTCAGTTCCCCACAGATGCAGATGCCCGTCCTGTGGCCACATCAAAGAAACCTGAGGGACACAGTGCCTGGGTCAGAGGTAAGTCGCTTCACCTGAGCCTCAACCCCCACAGGCCCCCGTCCCTCCGCGAGCTGGATCTTCAGGTAGGAGCAGCTCCTTCCTGCTGACTGCCGCCCCCACTCCCACGACACTCCTGCAGGTCTCAGTGCTCACTGTGACACGGGAACTCCATGTCCCCAAACCACTCTCTTGCTCTGTCCCCTCTCCCTTCGTGTGGATTGCTTCCATGACATGGCTTGCAGGGCCAGCCTGCTGGACTGCCAGGGGTCCAGGGGCACAGGGACAGATGTGGGTCAAGAAGGGACTTGCAGGCTCTAAGGAAGCCCCACTGCCGAGCTACCCCTGGTGTCTCTGGCCAGTTCATGCCCACGTTGCCCTCGGAGGGTCCCCAGCTCTCAGAGGGAGGGAGGCCTCTTCTCCAGCAGCAGAAACACGGGACAACGGAGACCCTGGAGAGAAGAGGGAGCTGGAAGAGGCCACCCTGAGTCTTTGTCCCTGGGGGGGACTGTGGTCCCAGAGCCCCCCAGGGGGTCGGCCCAGACACCCTCCTGGGCCTTGCTTTCCCAGAGCCCGCTCCTCTGCCGGCCTCACCTCCTAGGTAAGGCGCTGGGCCCCTGTCCTTTCTCAAGGCCCACCTGGGAACCCCACAGCAGGCCTTTCCTCGGGGAAGCCAAGGCCGGACTCTGGTGACCACCACGCCCAATCTGGGGAAAGCTCCAGACGCCACAGGAGCCCACAGCCTGGGAATCCCCTCATTTCTTCCTGGTGGACACGCTGCCCTGGTCAGTAAACCCATCTGCCGGTGTGCACACACTCACGAGGTGGGGCCAGCCAGGGTTCAGAGGAAACGTCTTCAGTCCACATTCACACAGCATGAAAGGAACATTGAGACGTTACAGCAATCAATTTTTCATAAATAATACACGTGTGCAGCCACATTACGTATTCCGAGCAGCAGTCAAGTGGTCGGGGAGAAGGATCATTTATTCTGTTGAATTTCTTCAGGATGAATTCCAGGACAGATCAAACAAAAAAGTCATAAACTAGGAACCACAGGTAATGAAGGCCTGGCCTCCCCGGGATGCATCATTACAGCCGAGAGGGCAGGGTGAGGCCCGGGGCCATGAGGAGGAGGCGCCCTGCTCCACCCAGCAGGAAGGACGCTGTGTCTTCTGTGGGACTTGTCACCCGCAATGGCAGGAGCCCGACATGCTACCTGACATGTCAGGGTTGGCCTCAGCGTGCAGGGCAGGCGGTGGCCAGAGGAGGTGAGCCTTGTCTCTCTGCCCTCTGCAGAGTGCTGGTATCCTCTTCCCCTTTGGCTCTCTCAGGGTGCGGTGTTTGGGCCACCCTATGTCCTGAAGTCACTGCTTCCCCGTGGGAAGAGTGGAGCGCCAGGGGCCCAGGAGCATGTGGGACTCTTGGATCAGGTGTGGCCCTAACCTGGGGCGAATTCCATCCCCCAGACTCCCTCCTTCACCCAAGGAGCAAGGAGCAGGGCAGACTACGGAGGTTGACTCCGGCTGGTAGCAGCCTCCCGCCCACCTGAAAGCCACCCGGAGAATAGATCCCAGACGTCGTCACCAGAAGAGAGTAAGTGAGGGGTGGGTCACCCAGCTGGCTTCATCACGCCTCACTGCACACATCTGGACCCGGTCCCGTGGTCACCACCAGTCAAGGACTCACACCTGTCAACTAAGGAGGTAAAGGCCCTGCTGAGCAGCCCAGGCAGGCCTGGCACCCGGCGGACCTCGGTTCAGATCCAGCCTGCAGAATCTGGGCTGGGTGACTTCAGACAGCCCTCTCATCTTCACGTGCTCCCTAGTGAGACGGAGATGACACTGCGCATGCTACAGCTGATGAGAGGAACAAGTGAGACGGTGGGGAAGGGCTTTCCACTCGGATGGCACCTGGAAGCTTCACAGAGGCTGCCACCCGGGCAAATCAAGGGGCTCAGTTTCCCCCATGCTTCAGGCGCTTTCTGGGCCAGATGCATGGACTGCAGGAAACGGAAATAGAGCTCTGGATTGCTGGTGGCTCTGAGGAGGCCACGGAGCCCGGGTCCTTTCTGTTACTCAAGCTTCTGCAATCAGAGGAAGACCTGGCTCAGCAGCCACTACAGGGACAATCTCTGCCCTTCCCACTCTGCACTGGGCCTTGTGGGTGGCAGTGTGGAGACGGCAGAGCAGCCACCGGCAGCTCCCCGGGAGAGGTGGGAACACAGTTTGTGGCCAGGAGCTGGAGAGGGGTCCTGACCCCCTGGTTGTGCATGCAGAACTCAGCACACCTCTCCCTTCACCCATGGGGAGGGTCCAGGGGTGCACCGCAGGCTGTTGAGGGCTGGAGGCCTGCAAGGGGCTTTGCATGCTCTGGCCCAGAAAACCCCTAGAACATTCTAGAAGTAGCACGGATGTTCCTCTGCTCTTGCTCTTGTTGCTCAAGTAGCTCTGAGCCCTAAAGAAATGCAGGCAAGGAAGCAGGCTCTGCCCTGAAGTCCCTGCTGGGCAGGGACTCAGGGGTGATGGCCAGTGTGGGGAGGAGAGTGACGCAGACTTGAGGCCTCTCTCCTGGGAAGGATGGAAGCACGCCCAGGGGTCCTGCACAGTCTCCCAGCATGAGCCACTGCCTTCTGAAAGGACGCAGCCCATGGACCCCCAGGGCCAGCAGCCGACCTTGGCCTCCTTGAGTTTCCCCACCCCACCTCTAAGGTGAATAACAGGAGACCTTCAGCTCTCCACATCCCTGGACGCTCTTGGCTGTCAATCAAAACCCTGCACCCCCTGTGGCCGAACACGAGGGGGGCTTCAGAGCCAGCTCCTTCTGACACCTGACACACCGTCTTCCCCCAGGAGAGGCTGCAGTGTTCCCAAGCCCCTTGCTCAGCACAGTCCAGAGGAACAGGGACAGGGCTGTCCTCCTGCCAAAACCCAGGAGGCTCTGGTCTGCAGAACGCCCTGGGCCACCCTTTCCTGGTGCATCTGCAATCCCACATGGTGTCCACCGCTGGAGATGGTCACTGGCCAGCTTCCCAGGCCTCAGGCTGCGGGGAAGAGCAGGGCCCGCGGACGCTGGTGGGCAGCCCGCAGCCTGCAGCCTGCTCCTCTCTCTCTAATGTCATGTTTTGTGTTTAGATTGCTGGTGCTTCAGAGAAAGTGCCCGCGCTCTTCAGCTAAGCCATTTTAAATTAAGTCCACGAAGTGAATATCAATGTTTTATTTCATTGTGACAGGCTGTCAGTAAACCTAAGGAGTAGATTTGATGGTGGAGGTTCCGTGGTGTGTTGTTCTTGTATATTTTTTGGCATCCCATCACAGAAGCATAAAGAATTCTCTTTGTACTGGCCCCTTAAGAGCCTTTTTCCAGGAGAAACACAACCCGGAGGCAGCAGGCTTTCAGCCCTGGCACAAACAACCCCACCCCTCCCACAGCTCAAAGGAGACGGGGCGCCCGGGCCACGACTGCAGGCTGGTCACAGCGCCAGGAGCAGTAGCCCACAGGACGGACCGTGGACACACTCCAAGCGCGTCACCCAGGAGGCAACGCTGATGCTCCGTGTGAATTGCCAGAACCTCCCGTTGGCCTCCTAAACCCAGAAGGTGCCAGAGAGCCCTGGAGCAGAGGAGAAGGGGCAAGGGGCAGTGCCAGGGGTGTTGCCTAGGGCCCCGTTCACAAGCGCCCTCCCTTTGCTTCAGAGAAGTCCTGATGTTTCAGGAAAAGTGCAGAGAAGTGAGTCAGAAAGGGACACAGGAACCCCAAGGTCACCTCCCTGGCACACTGTCTTGGCACCGGACTCTGTGGAGTCCTAACTCAGGCCTGCCCTCACCCACACCAGGCCTCACGGGTGTCTAGAGGAAGGGGATGCAGGATACGTTGTTCACCATGGTGCCCCTCTGGCACCCAGAGGCCCCTGTCCCCTCCCCAGCCCCGCCCTCCTGCCTCCTGCACCCCAGCCAGCCAGCAGCTTCCCGTGCTCTCCACCGGCTCCAGCCATGAGACACTCTTTCCTTGGCTGCAGCCCTGTCTTGGTGCTGCTGTGCCCAGGGGGACAGCTGAGCGGGTGCTCAGGGCCCGCTGCCCCCATGCCTGACCAGTCTCCCCACGCTGTCCCCTCTGCTTCTCATCTGGCCACCTCTGCAGGGCTTACAGGAACGGGAGCCACAGCCCCCACCCACCCTCCACGTTCTCTCCTCTGCCAGGTGACCCCAAGTCGCTCGACAGCACGCAGCACATAATGTGTGTTTCTAACAGGCCCAGGTGGGCCCGCGTGTGTGGACAGGTAACCAATGCCTGCTCATGGACCTTGGTTTGCTTTTAATGCCACATTTTATTTTCAACACTCAGCCCAAGTCTGCCTTTCTGACAGCAATTCACTGCCCTCTTTCCTCCCTGGTGAACTTGAATTTGCTTTCCTGTTCTAACAAGCTGCAAATGGATTCATTTCTAGCAAATTTGAATCCTGGGGCAATTTTAGCCATTTAGGGAGGTTGACACACACCCTTTAAAAATGTCAGTTTGAGCAAATCTCGTACTGGTGTCCCCGGGATCTGGGTAAGAGAGAGAACCCCAGAGCTCTGCGAGGAGGTCTAGCCTGCGCTTGTTCACCCCATCACCTCCGAGAGCCAAGGTCCACTGAGGGCTGCAAGCGACTGTCCTTTCCTGGGGCATCTGTCCTAGGATGGGGCAGGTGATACGGCTCCTGCCAACAACACCCTTGGCCCCTCTTCTCTGGCTCTGAAGGCCACATCAGCCACAGGGCACCCATGGCCCTGCCTCAATCCCAGGAGGACGCACATGCTGTGGGGGGCAGGTGGGCACCAGAGCTTACCAGAGGGGCTGGAGACATGGCTAAACTAACTGCCGGGCGTGGGGCCTGCAATTTGGGACCACATGTTACATCCACAGCCATTGTCACTTGCAGAGAAACAGGAAGTGGTATCCAGGGCTGCAGAGGGTTTGCGGCCACAGTTGGACGTAAATTTCCCCCAAATGTCCACATCCTCTGAATGATGGTGCCGCTAATGTTGACTCAGAAAAAGGCTCCGACTGGAATGTTCCCAGATTAAAATAAAGTGGATCTATCTTTATTCACGCGATAATTTATCTCGAATAAAATCTCCAAGCTACATTTTGGATGGCAGATTTTAGTGGCAACTCACAAAATTTATCTCTGGAGAGAAAGACAATGAAAATACACATAAAAGTCGTTGCCATCAGCACAAAAGAGGGAGGGGATTTATAGAGCTGCAGGCTTTGCTGGGTTTGGATCGGGCTGCTCCTGGCTTCCCGGGTGGCTGTCTCCCGGGGCCTGAGGGAAAGAGGCAGGACCTCAGTGAACGATCCTCGGTGGCACTCTGTGCCAAGCTCTTTGCCACACACGTCCTCATGTGTCAAGAAACGCAGGGACGGGCAGGAGCGGGAACCAGGCTGGACCTGGAACAGGACCGGCAGCAGCGCGTTCAGCCAGAGCCCGAGGCGGCGGTGCCCGGTGTGCGTGAGCTCTGCCAGCCCCATGCAAACACGGACTGCAGGCCCCCCTGAGACTGAGCTATCACAACCCCCATTTTGCAGAGCAGAGAGCTGCCACACAGAGAGGTTGGGAATCTTGCCTGAGGTCACAAAGCTGGTGGCCCAGACGGGGGTTCCCACACAGGTACGGGCTCCAGGATCAGCCCTCTTCTCACCCCTCTGGCATGCCCAGCAGATCTGCTGAAGTGGCCTGCATGCCCCTCCTCTCAGAGGACAGCAGTTCGCATCTCTGAGATCCAGGTCAGGTGTCGTATCCCTGGATACTGAGGATCTCAGACCTGGAGAAATAATAAGGATCCTTGTCCCTAAAGCCTGCACACTGCTGCTGGCCTTGGAGTCCCACTTCCTGCACAGACCCCCCTAGTGCTGGTATGTGAGCCCCCATGGAAGCCCTGCCCAAAGGACCCTGCTGAGACTGGGTTGCTGGGTGCTCAGGCTCCTAAATTGCTCTGAGGAGAAAGGCTGTTAGATGTGCTCTGTTTAATCCTGGTCCATATTTAAAACTGAATCAATTCTGCAGAAAAACACCCATCCAATGCTTCTCCTGCAGAATTCCATGATTATAGCCTGGAGACTCCACCCACCAGCCTTTTTCCGGGAGCTTCCTTAAGAAGGGAGCATTAACTAATTGGATGATTACCATGCACAGGAAGGAGGCTGGAGCTCAAGTGGCAGTGAGGGGCTCCTCCCACCCTAGATGCCCAGGACCAGGCTGGAGGCCAGGTCCTCCAAGTAGCAGGTCTCCGGAATCCGAGGGAACGAGGTGCTTAAAGCCTCTCTTCATCTGTGGCCTAAACTGCCGTCTGGAAAAGTCGCTCCTGGCTGTATTCCATCCAAATTAAATAGACTGAGCACAAGCCCCAAACACGAGAGCTGACCAGGGCTGTCTGCCATGGGAAGGGAGTAAGCTGCGGGGGTGTTTCTGGACGGGGGTGAGCGTGGGGTGCTGGGTCACCCCACACACTGCTGCTCATCCCAGGACAAGCCCCAGCCTGTTCCAGCTGTGGAGTTCCCAGAGTTGCTGCAGCCTGAGGCCTGTGTCCAGAGGCGTCAAGCCAGGGCGGAGGACACCCTGCCTTCCTCCCAGAGAGAATCCGGGGCTGTGCATCTCCAGGGCGAGCGGTGCTCACTGCACACAGAGCAGGCTTCTGGTGCTCATTTTTTAAAATGTGTTCTTTTAGACATACCTGACAGTGGAGTGTATTTTGGCATATTATACATCCATGGAGTGTCACCTATTAGGACCCCATTCTTGTGTTGGTACATGATGAGGAGTTACCCTGGTCATGTATTCTAATACAAGGCTAAAAAGAGATGCAAATTAATTCTACTGTCCTTCCTGTTCCCTGGCTCCCTCCAACCCTCATTCCCTTTTTCTAATCCAATGGATTTCTATTCTTGCTCTCCCCACCCTCCCTTGTTGGGGATTAGCATCCACATAACAGAGAGAATATTTGGCCTTTGGTTTTAATGCCATGCGTCATCCCGACTCGGCTGTGGCCCTCAACAGTTTTTGGAGACTGGCTTATTCCAGTCAGGATGGCAATTATAAAGAATACAAGCAAGAGTCAGGCATGGGTGGCCCACGTCTGAAATGCCAGTGGCTCAGGAGGCTGAGGCAGGAGGAAGGCAAGTTCAAAGCCAACTTCAGCAAAAGCAAGGCACTAAGCAACTTAGTGAGACCCTGTCTCTAATAAAACACAAAATAGGGCTGGGGAGGTGGCTCAGTGTTTGAGTGCCCCTGAGTTAATCCCTGGTACCCCCCCCCCCAAAAAAGGAAAGAATACAAGCAATAATAAATGTTGGCGAGAATGTGGGGAAAAAGTACACTTATATGTTGCTGGTGGGACTGCAAATTGGTGCAACCACTTCAGAAAGCAGAGTGAAGATTCCTTAGAAAACTTGGAATGGAACCATCATTTGACCCAGCTATTCCATTCCTTAGTCTATACCCAAATGACTTAAAATCAGCATACTACAGTGGTATAGCCACATCAATGTTTATAGCAGCTCAACTCACAATAGCCAAGCTATAGAACCAACCTAGGTGCCCTTCAATGATTAATGGATAAACAAAATGAGTGAGTTAATGGAATATTACAATGGAATACTACTCAGCCATAAAGAAGAATGAAATTATGACATTTGCCAGTAAATGGATGGAACTGGAGACTATCATGCTAAGTAAAATAAGCCAATCCCCAAAGAACCAAAGGCCGAATGTTCTTGACCACATTTTAGTCTCTTTCCCTAATCTCAAAGAAGGGATGAAGGGATGAAGCATTTAACCTCACTGGCTGGAGTCAGCAGGCTGCCTCATGGGCTGTGGGAGCCAAGGAGGCCCATAGGTCATACCAAGGGTGAGGAGAGTGGAGGCTGGACTGAGGATGGGCTTTCGTAATGCCCCCACCCTGAGTGCCACAGGTTCTTTTGTATCAAGGAGGAAGGGGAAGGCAGGACAGAGCAGGATGGCTCCCCTCCATTAATGTTCTGGAAGGATTCAGAATTAGCCTAGGCTGCGGGCTTAGACCTCCCAAGACCCAACAAGGGAACGGGCCTCTTGACGAGGTGCAGGTGGCCCACCGGGGGCCACTGGTAGGGGAAGCATGTGGGATGGACTTGGGCCTGCTGAGGCCGGCCCCAGAGGGAGGCAGAACCCAGAAAGCCGTGGGCACTTGGCCTTGTGAGTCTGGGAGTCTGTGGCACCCGGGCAGAGCCCAGGAGCGAGTTAAGGAGGCTACTTTGAAATTTCCTTTAAAAATTAATATTTTGTTGTTGTTATCAGCAATATTGAAGTGCATTAAAGTTAAAATGTATTCAGCAACTTGTAACAGGTATTTATTGAACACCACAGTAAACACAGAAGTGCACAAAGGGACAAAACCCCTGCTTTTACAGAGCTCGCAGCCCAAAGGACGCAGAAAACGGCTGCCTTCAACGCGGCACTGGAAACCTGCAGGCCGCTATGCTGAGCATCTCTGTGTGAACCCGTGAATCCCCAACAGCCCTGGAGCGAACCTACCGACAGCCTTGCTCTGTAAGTGAGGGGCACAGCCAAAGTCCAAGACCACCCTCAGCAGAGCTGGGTGGGACCCAAGCCACGCGGCCTTGCAGGCGGGGCTTACCAGGATATTTCCGAGTTGCCCTTCCCTCAGTTACACACACTTACCCCTAACCCTACTTGGGTAATCAGATGTGAGCAGACCCCCCCCCCCAGGAATGCAGAACCTCGTGCAGGAAAGGAGGGAGCAGTGGACTCGGGGCTGCGGAGGGCTCTGTGGTGGCCGTCAGGATCTGGCCGCTCATGTGAGGGAAGGCCCCGGACCCCTGAGCCCTGTCCTCATGAACTTACTTCTGGCTTTCCCACCTCGCCACAAGGCTGTGCCCGCAGTGGTCACCTCCGCCACCAGCAGGATCAGTGACAGCTGATGGCAAGGTCCCCCGCGGCAGTCTAAGTGTCCCTCTCTGGACATTAGCACCAGCTGAGATTGCAGATGACAGCAGCCCCAGGGGATACCCTGTGGGAACAGCATGAGAGACATAGTAGGAACGGAAGGGTCCATTTGACCTCCCCAACCCCCGTCCTCGGACTGTGAGGAAGTGTCCGTAGGCCTCTGGCTTGGGCAGTTTGTAGGTCTGCACCAGAGGACACATCTCGGCTGCGCACCTCCTGGACCCCTGGGCATGGCCAGCCAGGGCCTTGAACAGCACCGCTTAGTCTCCTCTGCCAGGACACAGCAAGCGGCCACACCAGCCTTTAGTGTGGAGGGCGAGTGCCTGAGACAGATGCATGCCGCCTGGGTGGGGCCGGGAGGGCGGCCACGCAAGGCAGCTTGGGGAGAGGAGCCTGCCGCAGTGGACTTGGCTTCTCTCCTGTTTCTTCTACTGCAAATGGGGAGCCTGAGGAGGCTGGGGCAGTTACACACCAAGTCGGGGCCAAGCAGCCTCAGGTCTCTGTGCGTCAGGGGGACTTGAGCAAACGCGTGGCACTGTGCAATGGCAGTCACCTTCACTGGCATGGACAGGCCACATCTGGAGGAACAATGGGACAGGAATGTGAGCCCCGCAGCGTCCTTCCCACCCTGGCCTCTTGTGACTTGGCCTTGGGCAGTGTTCGGCTCACTCTCCCCACCAGAGCAGGAAAAGAAGGAGGGGTCCTGGGAACCCATGGGTGCAGGGGACTGGCTGGCCTTGTCAATCATGAGTGATTCCAGCAATGTGGGAGCTGCCAAAGCTGAGTCCCTGCACCTTCTAAAGTGAGGCAGAGTCCTCCGTCCTGGTGTGTCACAGGGCACTGTGGAGGTGTGCCCCTGAGGTTAGCCCTGAAAGTGCATGCTGGACTCGCAAGTTAGCATCCAGCTACTTCATGAGCGAGCACTGAGAGAGCAGCAGCCCAGCACAGAGGCTGCATTCTGCGTTTTGCAGGGAAATGAGCAATCAATATGCTAAATACATGCAGGCAATATGCAAATGAGCACCTAACCTTTTGGGAGGAAATGTCTACACCCTTTCCAGAAAGGTTGCTGGGCTAAGTAGAGGGCAGGCTGGGTGTTCCTGCACCCCTGGGCCACAAGCTGGGGAGTCAAAGAAGTGATAGAGATCATGTTTTAAAAATATCTCTTAAACAACAAAGGGAACATTTTTATCTCTTGTATCTGAACAACTAGGAAGCTGCACACTCGTGCACACACACAAGCCTCTACCTGACTAGCTACCGTGAGAAGCACCGCCGCCGGGGAGCTGGGGAAGGCTTTGAGTGCCTTTGCAAGGAGCGTGGACATCCTCTCTGTGGATCATGAAGTCACACAGCGCCTAGTCACCTACCCCAGGTACCATCGACACCATCGGGGAGATTGCAGGACACACTCAGATTCCCAATCCTTGACAGCTAGCACCATGCAGGAAGAGGAGGAGGAGGTGGGGGTCCGAGCCCACGGGAGAGGAGAGCCAGATATTGGGGACTAAGGCACTCAGGATAAGCTTCATCTACGGCTTTCTACCCAGAGAGTTGCAGGGAATAAGGAGGAAAGCCCCTGGGTCTCTTCAGCAGGTCCAGAGACAGCAGTCTGCTTGAGCGCACTTGGCTTTGCTGTCACTGAGCCACGGCTGCTGGCCAGGAGGGCAGGGTTCAAAGTGCAGGTCAAGATGCTTTCCCACTCTCTCTGGTTAATTTCTGAAAGAACATATGAAAGTCATCTTTATTCCCAGGACAGATTGGACAGTCGGTGCACTGCAGCTGAGTTCAACAGCAGGGGATGGGGTCTGCCTCCTTGGCTTTGTGGTGCAACCTGGGGCAAGTGATCTGGCCCTTCTGAGCCTCAGTCGCATCTGTCAAATGGACACCAGCACCATTCAGTACCAGCAGTGTAGGGCAGTGCCGGTGAGGCCACTGGGGCACCTGGCCTGGTAGGCCTAGTTGTTAGAGATCGCTGTTAAAACCGTCACCCAGGTTGCTCTCCCCTGTGTGCCAGTTTCTGCTTCAAACCTGCTAACAGCTCAGCTTGGCTCTGGGGAAGTGTCTGGTTTGAAGCCCAAACAATAAGCAACTTCTGTCACTTCGGCCTGTCAGGGGAAATGGCACCATCTCCCGGAACCACTTCCTGCCACTTCAGCCACAGGCCTTCCCCAGGGTCCCTGGCAGACAGGCCTCCTGCACGGCCAGCTGTCGACATACCTTGTAGAACATCCACGGGGCTCTCAGGGCAGCCTCCTGAGTGGCCTTCCTAGAGGTAGGATGCACTTGGCCAGTTCTGAAGCATGTCGGGCCAGGGCCCCTCTCTGGGCCTTGGGGCTGAGGCTGAGCCAGCAAGGCCCCCTGACACTGAGTGTTGGAGACCTGTGCTTGTCCACACATGCTCTGTGTGCCCAGAGCTCCGCGACCAGGTCCCTGACTTTGCAGTTAGATGCCAGCCTCTGGAGGGCAGAGGTGTCACCTGAAGCCATCAGTCCTCAGCAACCGGGGGCCCCTGGCTGTGTGCTGAGCCCAGCGCAGGAAGCAGTCCCTAATTACACATTTGGACACCTGGGAGGTGGGAACCTGGGGAAGACAGTGCAGGGGCCTGGTGACGACTCAGGGCTTTGGAGGACCGCGGAGGAGAATTCCGAGTCTCATTCCCAGAATCCCTCTGGACTTTTCCCAGAATGCACGGAGATGTTGGAGCCTGAAGAGATCTTTTCCTTTGGTAGGAAGAGAAGTCCCCAGAATCCTGGAACTCTGTCCCTTTGCCAGAATATGGTCCAAGCTCCAGCTTGGCAGAAGCCCCAATTCAGGACCCTGGGTCATCACCCAGCTTCCCGGGCAACCGAGTCTGACATTTCCCATCTGCCAGACCTGGAGGAAGCAAAGAGCACAGGAGAGACTTCCCGGAACAGACACCCCCTCCCTCTCCCCCCCTCCTCTCTTGCTCTCTCTTCCTCTCTCTCTCTCTCTCTCTCTCTCTCTCTCCCCTCCCTCCTGTTTCTTTCTCTCTCCCCTCCCTCTCTGCCTGTCTCTGTCTTCTCTTCCCTCCCTCCCTCCCTCCCTCTGTGTCCCTGGTCTCCCAGCGTGTGACAACATGGCAGATGTGGGCCTCCTGCTCATGAAGAAGTTGAACAGGGACAAGTCTCAAGAGCGCAGGAGGAAGGACCTGGGATGAGCTCCACTATGGAGGGGGCTTGTGGGTTCCCGTGAACAGCATGGACAGTTCCTGGAGCCCCCAGGAGGTCTGTGGTGCTTCTGAAGCACAAAGCGACGCGGCACGTGGTCTTCAACCACTTCTGATTCTCCACAGATATCACCGGGCAGCAGGGCACGGGCCCTTGCTGGGAGCGACTGGACCCAGTTGGTTCACTGCGGCACCTGGCGAGGGGCAGGGTCCGGCCTCCGCTTGCTGAGTCTCTGCGCTTCCTTTGCTCACACCCCAGGGCGACGGCGCTGGGCAGGGCTCTGGAACAATGGAGGAAGTTTCTGAGGGTCGCAGTGCATGACCCAGAAGGCCAACGAGTGCTGGTGAAACAGCTCACAGGCCAGGAGAGGCCAGTTCAAACTGGGACAGGGTTCTGTCTTCAGGGACAGCTCAGTTGTCACCGTGTGCCAGGTCACTTGCGCCTTTCCTTCCCTCTGGTTGTGTGACCTGCCTGAGGTCCTTACAGGATGCTCTTTGCTCTCTGTCTGGGGCCTGGCAAAGACAGAGCTCGGTGTCCCATCCAACAGGTGCAGGTTTGAAGTGTCACATTTTTGCTGGAGAAGGAAATCCAGCTCAAGAGAGGGGAGCAGCAGCTCTGAGCACCCAGACCCCAAGCCCCTGCAAAGGACCTCGCCGTGGGCCACTGCCAGGGGTCCTCCTGTTCCCTGTCACCAGCTGCATCAGGTCCCTGAAGTCAAGGGTTGGCTTGTCTCCTCCACTATCTCTTTGTACAGCTCCCAATGTGCCAGGACACTCTGAGCCACACGGACACTCTCCCTAATCTGCACAAACCCGAGAGGGCAGTTTGTAAGCCGTGAACCACAGGCTATGACCCTTCCTGCCGCAGTCCAGCTGCAGCAAAATAACCGGGGGGGTGACAAACAACTTGTGTAGATTGATACAGCAGGAGTGGGAGCCGTTTATTGTAGGACAACAGAGGTATTTATACATTCCACACAGCTTATCTTAATTAACATAAACTAGATACAGCAGTCAATCAATAAGGAATCTCCACACTTAATGGCTCGCTGGCGTTACTTCACAAACCACTCCCTCTGGCATTTTGCCAGGCGCCATCCAGACTTGTTTACAGACTCTAACATTTCTCTGGCAAAATGCCAGGCGCCATCCTGACTTGTTTATAGACTCTAACACCTTCCCTTAGACAGGAGCCCATGGGACACCAGACAAGACCTCGAGCTATGCTGGGCTCTGGCCAGAAGAAGGACCGTCCAGGGCCATGTGGACCGAGGCTGCCTCTACCCCATTAACTCTTCCCTCTTCCATCTCGTGGTGGAGAACTGCATTCCGAGCACCCCCCATGGCCATAGAACACAAAGCTATGTCGCTGCTGGTCTGGAAATGGCACTCCTGTGCCCTTGCTCCTGCCATAGGAACTCAGCCAAGCTGGCTAAGCACCGAGGAAGAGCTGCGCCCTCCATGCTTAGGAATAGAACGCAAAGGAGTAGAAAAACCAACACCCACCTCAGAGAGGGAGAGCTCGGTGATCCAAACAGCCACCAAGGAAACAGACGTACTCAGGCTTCAATTACGTAGAAGTGTGAGGTGTCTGTGCACCATGAGTACAGATTAATGGATGATTCAGTTAGAAATAATTTGCAATGTAGGCATCAGGAAAAGAATTGTTGCCTGTGATATAAAACATGCTTCTATAACTCAATAAGAAAAATCTGCTTAGTATAGCAGGAAGGCTGGGCCAGGAAAGGCTCCTGTTGAAACCAGTCTAACTTGGACTGAAACCAGGTAGTCCTTAAGCCTAAGTCTGAATTTACAACCAGCCCAGCTGATCATATGTGCGTGCCACCAGGTCCCACCAGGCCGACAGAGGGTGGGAAGAGGTAGGAAGCCATTCCCCATAGGAAGCGGCCTGGTGACGGTGAGGCTGATGGTTCCAATCCATTGCGAGGAGGGGCCTGGGAGCTCACTCGTCTGCTCCACTCCCTGACACAGACATGGCACATCTGATGTTTCCATGCACACAGGGCCTGAATGCATGCCCTTCTCCCTGGAGATGGGTCTTTGGGATTTGAGACAATGACCATCCAAAATTCTGTGATCCACAGAGGACGGCGCAGGGGAGAAGAGATCTCCTGCCTGCCTCAGGCCTCTGGAGGCACACAGAATATGGCAGAGTGTGACCAAGGGGCAGGATGTCCTTGTCCTGTGACCCACACTGGCTCGGGTTGCTTGAATGCCGGGCACATGCACGGCGGTCCACGCTGATGTCCATCACTTCTCTGGAGGCGCTCTCCACTTTGCTGATGGGACTGTCACCAATGGACCTGGTGGAACTTACTTCGTCGTTGCCATGTCTATCATTCAGAAAACAGTTCAGGGCAGGGTTTGGATGCTGGGGCACAGTTCCACCTGGCTTCTTCCCCTCAGTAACTAGCACTCCTGTTCCCATCTCCTAGGCCCCTGCAGGGCGAATTCAAAGCCCACACAACACCCGAATCCAGCTGGAAAGTGAAAAATTAACTCTGTTTGCAAATTGCCGAATGGTTTTTGTGTGCCATGTGTTTAAGGCTCGCCACTCTGAAGCTCAGGAACGGAGGGAGTTGGCTGCGAGAGTGGCATGTGCCTTCCAACTCTCCAATGATGGGGTCCATCCAGCCACAGAATCGGACAAATAAATCACGGTACATCTGTAAGATGGAATACCGTCTCGCTGCTTAATGTGAGCTGGGGCAATATGAAATGACAAGGGGACATGGCGCTGACAGAGTAGAGGGGAAGCCGATTACGGAGCGTCACGTGCTGCATAGAAACAGTTCTGCAAAAGGAGCAACATTAAAAAATTCACCCTCGCTACTTGTTAGCAAGAGGAACACAGGCAAGCTTTATTTTTCTCTAGTGCTTTTGTGTGTCTAAAGCCTTCAGTAATAAATACTGTGTTTTTAATCAAAACATAGGTATTTAAAATATTATAAAACTGCCAAGCTGCACAGCAAAAATTGATTTTATTGCTAGGAGAAGCTGACAGTAATTACTAAGCTTTTTTTATAATGGCAAAATTCATAAAACTTATCATTTTAACCACTTTGAAGTATACAATTCAGTGTTATTAACTAGATTCACACATTCACCCATTAGCTACTTATACTCCTGGTTCCAGAACTTTCTATCATCCTATCCTCTGAAGTACACACTGCCTATAGTCCTCATCTCTAAAAATGATCTGGTCTCTGTCTCCATGCCTGTACTTACTCTGCACATTTCATAAAAATGGGACCTGAGTTAGTGACCCCTGTCTCTGGGTCCTTTGGCTCATCAGGAAGACTCCAAGCTTCGTTGCTGTTGTGGCACATGTGAGGACCTCATCCCCTTCATGGCTGAACAATATTCCATTTCACGGATATGCATACTTACACATTTGTCAGCTGAGCATCCGAGTCTTCCTCTGAGGTTGGTATCCCTTCCACCTTGGACGGTGGGGGAAATTATTTCCTGTAACTTTTTTCCACACAGCTATGAATATTCTTGTGAAAATTTCGCTCAAACACCTGTTTTCCATTCTTTTGGGATCACCCCTAGGAACAAATTTTCTGGGTCACATGGTGATGCTGAGCTGTCCTCCACGTGCATTCCCGCCAGCAGCGCGCGAGCTCCAGCCCCCCACGTCCTCGCCAATGGTGCTCAGGCTGGCTATGCCTGCAGCTGTGGTTGTGCCCTTCTAGTGGTGCAAAGCCGTGTCCTCTTTTTGTGGCTTTGACTTTGTGCATTTCCCAGGTGGCGCAGGCGTTGAACCAAAGGATGTATGAGTGTCGCCCCGGCACATCATCCTTGGAGAACCGTTCACTCAACACTTGCCCCTTCTGAGATTGGGGCTCAGCCTTTTTATCACTGGGTGCTAAGGGTTATCTGCCTATTCCAGATTCTAGGCCCAGTTCTCCTGTTTTGCCGTTTTGTTGCCTTTCGGAGTCACATCTAATTCAGCACTGCCAAATCCGAGGTCATGGAAACTTAATCATTTCCTCCTGGAAAGATTTTAACTCTGTCTTAACAACATGAGGTGTTTCAACCCATGAACGCAGGGTAGACTCCTGTGTGCTTAGGTCTTCTTTACCTGCCTTTGGCAATGTCTTGGTGCTTGCAATTTGGTAACAGATGCACTTTAAGTTAGTTTTTATGTGACGTGAGGCCAGATTTGACTCCACTCTTGCAGGGAGATCTTGCAGTCCCAGTACCATGTGTGGGGAGGTGACTCCATCCCGCTGAATGATCCGAGTCTTCAGTGAAACTCAGTGGCGGGTGGAACATGCCGTTCCCTCTGCTCTCTGTGCTGTTCCCTGCGGCTCTGTGCCTGCCCTCTGCCAGCACTGCCCGGCACTGCTCCCTGCAGGGTCCAGGCGGGCTCCCACTGGGAATCCTGGGTCCTTTGACTCTGTCCTCCCTTTCAAGACAAACTGGGCCATCTGGATCCCTGAGTTTTGTATGGAGTGTAGGTTCAGCTTCCCCATTTTTACAAAAGTCACTGGGATTTTGCTACAGAGGGTCGATAATCTGTGGACAGAGTGGGGAGGCCAACATCTCACCAACGTGAAGTCCTCCACCTCCGGGGGAACAGGAGGCCTTCCTATTTATTTGGGTCTCGATTTTCTCTCAACAACGTCGTGTGGTGTTCAACGTAGAAGTCTCATACCTCTGGGTTATAGGGATTCCTGGGGATTTTATTCTCTTCTGAGCTGCTACAGATGGAACAGGTTTCTAAATTCCCTTTTTGATCGTTCATTGATATTGCCCAAAATGCAACTGACCTGTATGCATTGTTCTTAATGAATTCATTGATTAGAGCTAATTGACTTTTTAGTGTGCGTTCTTTAGGAATTCTACACCCATATATAAGATCATAAAAATCTATGGATGGAGATGATTTTACCTTTTACTATCCAAAGTGGATTTTTTTAAAAAAAAACATCTTTTTCTTACCTAATTGCTCCGGCTAGAAAATCCAGGGGGATACTCAAAAGATGTGGGAGCAGGAATCCTTATTTAGTTCCTGATTTTGGTGGAAACCATCGTTCACCCCTGAGCCTGGTGTTCGCTGTGGGCTTCTCACGAGTGCCTCTCATGGCTCAGAGGAAGTCCCACTTGTCCTTAGTTGTCATCTTTGACAGGACAGGACGTTGGATCTGGTTGAATGTTCTCTCTGCATCATTGTGTTGTGTGTGGCCTTCTCTCCTTCGTTGCAGGAGTGTGGTGTGTGACGGTGACTGTGATCTGCTGATCACATTCCTGGGTTGAATCCCTTGAGGACGTGGTGCACCACCTTCTCGCTTCCCTTTGCTGGTGCCTTGGTATATTCATCAGCTATTGGACAGCGTAATTGTTTTCTCTTGATGTCCTCCTCTGAGGTTGGTATCCAGGGAGTGCTGGTCTCAGGACAAGTTAACACATATCCCCTCTTTTATACTTTGAAAGAGTGAGAAGGATTGGGCTCATTTTTCTTTACATGTTTGGCAGAATTCATTAGTAGAGCCATTTGGTTCTAAATTTTCTTTGTTTGAAATTTTCATTTAACAGTTCAAATAGTTGAACTATTAAAAGGACTGTGTCAAACCAGAAATGGAAGATTTTACTTCAAATGTTCAGTTCAGTCACTTCTAATTTGGGCCATGACTCCAAGCTCAAATCACTTTCCCCTGTGAATGGACACCTTCTTCATTCACCAAACAAGCCGCCTCCTAGTTCGTGAATATTGGCTTTTCCAACTAGTTCATCAAATTTCTGAGATAAAGGTTTTGCTGACTTTTGCTGTATGTTCCAGTGCTCCTCTTTCTGTGGACATACTTTAAGATAAATAACTCACTCAGCAAAAAAGAAGACAAACAAAAGACGAAGCTCTTGTAATGTCAGGCACAGAAGATAAATAAGCAGAAAGGCAGTTCCCACTTGGAGAAGCTGGTAGCTGGAAGTTTGGAATCCCGCCCTCAGCCTTAGTCCATTGTGTCTGACGAGACGTTTTTCCCACCGAGCCCCAGACACCATGTTGGAAAACCCATGCGGTTTCCCCTGCAGGCTCAAGTGGATTCAAGCCGGGTGCCCTGATCCAGTCACCCGGGAGGGCATCTCACAGTGCTGACCTATTGAAAGGCCCCTTGGCATTGCTGCCCAAGTCCAGGTTGGTGCTTTGCCACTGGAATCATTTGGTTAAAGGGGTTCACACCTGTTTGTCTCATCCCATTCTTGACTACAGAAAACCCTTAGCAGTCACTTGCAGAGGCTCATGGGTTTTTCTTTTTTCCTTCAGTTCAAAGGTAACTATTTTGAAAACGTATCTTACGTCTGCAACTGCAATGAGGCTTCTGGGAGGTTAACTTTTTGTGTAGAAGGCTGACTTCCTGCCAAAATAGCCACACACCTGGCCACCAAGCCAGTCTCCCACTCTGTCAGTGGCCAAGCAGTAAGTATGTGAGGGCTTGTGGGCCACACATCACATCACAACCGCTCAACTCTGCCCCTGCCGCACAGAAGCAGCCACAAAGAGTGCGGCCACTTGAACCCCATTTATTAAAGTACACATTGCCTAGATTTGGCCCAAGGTCCGTAATTCACAGATTTCTGGCACGTCGTCTAGCAAAAAGATAAGAAAGCACGGTGACGCAGGAGAAGTGCTCTGCCGTCCTCCCAGAGGCTCAGGGAAGGCTCCCTGGGCTGGAGAGGGACGACGAACAGGAGAGAGCCCAGCAAGGAGGGATAAGGGTACTCCAGTCACAGGGCAGCGCAGGTGCCAGCCAGGAGCTGAACAGCAAGCAAGGGAGCAGGAAAGACAGACAGACAAAACACACCGAGAAGCGCATGGTGTTCTCAAGAAGCTAAAAACCCTGAGTGTGGCTTCAGTCCTGGGGGACCTGGAAACTAGAGGACCGCAGGGCCAGGGCAGGACGGGCCTTGGCACCAGGTCTTAAAAAGTGTCTCAGTCCTGGAGAAGGGCACGTCCTTGAAGGTTTGCGCTGGGGGATGGCAGGATGCGCCTGGAGGAGAGGGCCGTGTGGAGGAGGGGCCGGGGGAGGCTGCCCACCTGCCCAGGTGAGGGAGCTGCTGCTGCGCAACGGCAGAGGGCCGCCTACAGGGGGCTGCGTCCTGGGTTCTGCGTCTCGGGCCTGTTCTTCCCACGGAGAGGATACTTCCCTGGCCCCACTGGGGCACGTGGGCGTCTGATGAGTTGGGTAGTCAGCATCTGCACTCGTGGCTGCTGTCAGGGCCCAGAATCTTCCTAGTTAGATCCCAGCACTCGAGGCCATACCACCTTCATTCTGCCCATACTAAAAATAAGAATTATGCCCCAAAGAAACCTCGAAAGAGATCAACTGAAAGAAAGGCTAATGGTCAAGAAAGCAGATCCATTTTCAACCAAAGTGCGCTCGCTTCAGAGAGGAAATTCTAAGCCATGAACTCTGGGCTCTGCCGGAGCCCATGGGGAGAACATCCCTTCAGGCTCATCCAGGATAAGGCACCCTCTGCCTGAACATGCGTCACCTTCTGTCCATTCCTGACAGTTAAATGGCCACTTGAGTTCTGAGCAGAACAGTCCCTGACTATCAAGGGTGAAGAAGCACAAGGCTATTTGTGGAATCGGCCACCATCCCACCAAGCAATGTCCACTGAGGTGGGTTCACTGTCCCCATCCTCTCTAGACCCTCAAGCCCAGGGAAGTGGGCATAGGAGCATGAAGAAAAGAAGAGAATTGAAGAGTAGCCACAGCCACTCTTGGTTTGGAAACAGCCCTTACTAATGGAGGTGCTGGCCCCCTTCCCAACCAACAAACCCCCAGGAAACCACATGGCCTCCGCACACGGGTGCAGGAAGGAAGACCAATCTCAGCAGAGGAAGCTGGCTTTTCTCCTAGACTCCTCCAAGCCACCAAAAACATTCTCCCCCTGTGTACGTAACCTATTTTCCTCTTTATCCATTTTCTCAAATTTTAGACCAAATTTAATTTCTTGCTCATGATAGCTTAACTCTTACATGCTCGTAAACAAAATGATAGACAGAAAGTCACACTAGAAAAGATTCTATTGGCTACAATTCTGCACACAAAGAGCTCTCTGGTGCATCAGGCCAGGCTAACATTTCATTCTTTTAATGGGATTCATGCTGCATTTGGGTAGCAAAAAGTCAAGTAAAAGATTTTATTCTCATGGAAACCCATTTCCAATGCATGGCATTAATTCAAGACTGAATAAACAAAGCATCACTGGGAAATAAATCCAGATCTGAAGTCTGAAAGGGCAGTCGTATTTCTTGAATATTTTGAATGTCAACTTTTTGATGGAAAAATAACACAATGTCAGTGACTCGACGCACAGGTCCATTCGGGGTGTCTTTGGTGTGTGCGCCCAAGTTTAATTTGTTGCGTCTTGTGTTTTCTGTTTCACAGTATCTAGTGGCATTTATCATGTTCTCCTAAAAACTGCAGCTCCTGCTGGTGTTGGAAAGGTCACTCTTCCTCGGTTATATTTTTAAAGAGAGGATAAGTTAATATGTGTCTCCAATAAAAGCTGGTCCTTCCTGTGCATTTGTCTCTGAGGTTGCAGTGTTTCCTGTTCGTGTAGCCGTTGTTCATCTCCAGAGCATCTCCCAAAGTCTCGTGCAGCAGGAAGCCTCTCTGCACATCTGTGACAAGGGCTGGCTTGGCTTCCACTGTGTCTTCCAACAGGAAAACAGTACAGAGGCTCCGAGTGGCCCAGGCCCTCCTGAGAACCACTGCCAAACACAGTTCAGGAGGCCCCCGCCACAGACAGAGACAGAGGCCATGCAAAGATGCCCTGGACACCCTTGGTGAAAAAATAGACCACTTATCTTCTTTTCACTTAAGGTTTTGTGAGTCTATGTTACTACTTAGCCTGCTCTGAAAAAGGGGACCTGGCACTGAGGTTAGCGCTCCAGGGAACGTTGCTTTTTACTTTGGGTTTTGGCATTCTGGTGAGAGGGCATTTTTGCAGGCTGGTCATTATGGTTTTCATTGTTGGTGAGATCTCTCTTTTTCCCTCAGTGGGAAGGACGACAACCATCTGTCATTCAGCTTCACTGAGAATGAGCAGAAAAAGAATGGTGTCATCTCACAGGCAGCTCTCTTGTTGAGAGGGGAGTTTCCCACAGCGATGACTTCCACCAGGGCATGAGGCAGCTCTGGCAGAGAGGGCAGGTGTTGATGGACCCTGGACAGCGGCCTGGTGGGCTCTGTCCCAACCAGGTAGACCAGTAGTCCCAGTCTAGGAACTAGGTGGCAGCAGAAATGCTAAGGGACAGACGGGACAGGTGAGTATGCAGGTGAGGACAGGGCTAGGAAGTCACCACCAGGTGACAGAGGCATGGGCTGCAGGTAAAGGACTCCTACACAGAGAGGACCCAGCTCAGGCAGAGCACAACACAGAGCAGGGTGGGTGGGAAGCAGGAGGCAGCCTGGGAGACGTGGAAGGGACCGGGGACCTGGATGGCATGGCTCGGATCCCAACATGCTGCCAGGCGTAGGCTAGGATGTGTAGACCCCTGATTCATGTCTATAAGGTGAGGCTCTCTGGGGTGATGTGTCCCCCTGAATCTGAGATCTGTGTGTCCACTCTGCAGCTGGAACATGCTTCTGCGGCTCACCCTCCTCACCTGCTTTAGCTTCATCATCTCAAAGTTCTCTGATGCCCAAGTGTAACTTTTCTTATGGCCTCATGTGCTCAGGGATGATCGCGGGGGTGTCCAACCATCATTCAGCATGATGGGGGGGGTGAGGGACTCCAGGTGTTCCCCCTAGATCAGTGCGGGCCTCCATGGTTAAACAGGTACTTATTGAAATGATAAAATTTGATGAATCTTCACAAATTAACATGCACTTAAAAGCAACACCTGGACCAAGAATCACAGCATTGCTGGCACCTCTACACCATGTTCCAGGCACAGTGCAGGAATGGCTGGGGCCAACACTTGCCACGTCCCTGTGGTGCACCGCTCTGAGCACCACAGAGGCACAGCCAGTGGCTCTGGGCTGAGCTGCCGGACTGGGGAGGGTCCAGGTGCACCTCGTCTCCTCTGTGCCTCATGTCTCCATGCCCCCTCCCCTTCGCTGGGCTCCCCTGGCCCTGGAGGCAGGCATGCAAGGCTGAGCTCCTCTAGTGGAAGCTTCCCGAGTCATGCTCAGCTGGACAAAGCTGGGGAGCTTGAGAGCGACTTTTTCTTAGGGCTCCAGATTGCTCACAACCAAGCTTGCTGCAGCTGTCCTTGAGGCAGCAAGCAAATCCCCAGCCCTCCTGCATATGATTATGGCTGGCTGTTTCCTGGTGAATTAGCCCCTTGGTGTTCACATGAAAGAGGGAAGAAAAAAGTTTTGCGTTTTAATTTTTTTCCAAGCAGAAGGCTGTAGAGAGCATCCTCAAGGGCTTATTCTTAGCATCTCGGAGGCAGAGAACAATAGCACCACTGGCTTCCAACGTCAAGGAGCCCCGAGAGAGCTGTGAGCTCCATTGTGCAGAATCCTTTGGTCCAAGGGATGCCTCAGAACTCTGAAAACCCACAGCAGATGGCAGGTAAACACACTGCACTGGGAGAAGGGCTCTTTGTTCTCCAGGTCAAGGCACCTGAGCCAGGCACTTTTGCTCCCCAGGGACAGCATTGTCATCGCCATGGTTCCTACAAGCTGCTGTGCATGGTTGTCTCAAGGGCACCTGAGAGTCTCACTGGCTGGGGGCTGGAAATGCTTCCCAAGGACTTCACGTGTGCATAGACACCAGCTCCCGAGTTCCTGTAGCCTGGGGACGTGGTCCTCTGTGAACAGCTGAACCGAGCAGACCTGCCTCAGTGGCCCACTCCCTGCCCCAGAGTCAGCCAGGCGCAGGGAAGCAGAGGGCAGGGTGGCCTACCCGCTGTGCCACGCCGCAGCACCCGCTTGCCCTGGAGATGCAGAGCAGCTCCACTAGTCCCCACAGGCCCTGCCTCCTGCAAAGTCCCACTGCCCTGCACTCACCTGGATGAGTCAGGCTCCCTGCCCTGGTACTTTTCACTCCCTTCTCCTTGACCCCTCAATATCCCGGCGAGGACTATGAACCCATCACAGATGGAGGCTCAGCAGAGGGAAGGACCCCTGAGCTGGAGCCGCGCTGCACGATCCCACTGACCCTGCTCTGCCCCAGGAGACAACATCCATGTGGCTCCTCGCCTCATCTCAGAAGGACCCACTGCCACCCCGTGACCGACTCTCAGACCCCCTATCAAGGCCACGGGGCAGGGTTCCACTGTCTCAGGAGAGTGTCGCAGGCTATGAGCAGTGAGTGACCTCGCTCCAGGAGTGCAGGAACACCTTCCTTTCTTCCCCATGGGCTGGGGTCCTGGGTCTGCTTTCTTTTTACTAAACTTGAGGTGAAATCCACATCACACAGATGACCATTTGAGCTGTTCAGTTCAGGGGCTCGGGCGCAGCTCTGTGCCAAAGCTTGCCCAGCATGTGCAAGGCCCAGGGTTCCAGCACCACAAAACAACCCATGAACTGTACGATTCAAGGGCGTTTTAAGACCAGGTTGTGCTCCCATCGCCTCCCGCTGTGTCTATGCGCAGTCCCTCCATTCCTTCTCCCACAGCCCCTGTACACACCGATCTCCGTGGATCTGCCTGCTCTTAACATTTTGGGTCACACAACACATGGCCTTTGGTTTGACTTCCTGGGCGGAGCATGATGTTCTCGTGTTTCTCCGCTATGTGTCAGGACTTCTTTCCTCCTGTGGCTGAAGGATATTCCACCCATCTGCTTCCTTGACAGTGAGTAGCAGGCAGTGTACCTCACGGAAAGAACCCAGCCCAGGAATCCGTGGAAGTCCTGCATCTCTTATGGCGAGGCTGGTCTTCTGCCTCAGAGCAGGACATGGCTTTCCTTGACACATTTAATTGCAATAAGACTCATGATCCCTGTCAATCAAATAAGCGTAATGAGTCCTACCTAACACACAGAGCTGTTGTGAGAATTAAATTTGAAAACACACACGTAAAGATTGCCAAATTGCCTGACACATAATCAGGACTCCTAAGATAATAAGTATTTCTTTCCCTCCCGTTCACAGGCAATTATCTCCTGCCTCTGCCCATATAAACTGAAAACCAGCTTTACACAACAGATGTGTGCCTAAGCTACTCGTGTAAATTGATTTGGGAGGAATGAAATCACATTTTGTATTCACTAAGTTGAGGAATACTTAGGTGGAGATAATCTGTTAAATCACTCTCAGCCCCGTGTGTAGGTAAATATTGTCATCTGGGATCGGCCACGTTGCTTGGCATCTACCAGGTGGCCCATGTCACTGTAACTAGAGGTTGAGAAGGAAGAAATCTCCTGCCTGATGGGCTTCTGAGGATCCTTCTCTAAAACCCAGCAGTCTTTGTTAGCATGAGGGAAAGGTGCTGATTCAAGCTATAAATACCCTTTGAGTTTATCCAGACAGATGTGCATTGAACATCTGCTTTCCCAGCCTTCATGGGTGGGCAGGAAAGGCACCCTGGGCCTTGCATATGCTAGGCAGAGCTGAAATCTCCTTAGAGAAGCAGGAGTAACAAGTAGCCAGAGAAGGAAGACCTCGTGGCTCCGACTGCAGAATCTGGCAATGAGCTGAGACTCACTGGAAAGGCCGGGGTCACCAGGGCCCGGCCACCCACAGAGCTCTTCCTTGGCTGGAATAATCAAGAAGACAGACGCCACTCAACTGTGAAGGCAGGAGGAGTCTAAGCCGAAGCAGTGGTGGCCAGGGGCGTGCCTGTCTTCCTGGGGTCTCTTTCTTAGCCACTTCTGATCCTCCCAACTGGGATCCGCACCCTGCTCATGACACAGGTCTCCGTTCCTGCGGCCAGTAAATAGGTGCTCTTACTGCACAGTTGAAACACACCCATACACACACGTATGCCCACAAAGGAAACTTGGATGAAGAAAATAATAGATGACTGAAAAATAACAGTGTATTTTAAAGCAAAACCGGTTAGGATCAAGATTGACAGGTGAAGACAACTCAGGACAACTGCAATGGCCGAGAGAGGACAGGACCTTGTGTGAGGTCCAGCCAGCTGAAAGGGCCACTCTTTCCAGGGAGCCAGTGGGAAGGTGCTGCAGGATGTTGGGAGGTGAGAGGTGGGAAGGGAGGGGGGAGGGGAGAGGAAGGGGAGGGGGAGGGACGAAGGGACCAGGAGAGCAGTACATGGAGCTGTTTGCGAGTTTGCCCTGTTGTCCCCTATAATCAGGCCACCTGTGCTTGCTGGCCGGCACCCCGTGAAGTGCAGGTCCTGTCACCACAGAACCACGAAGCCGGGAGCCATCAAGTGCATGATCACATTTTCAGGGGACGGCTCTCGCGTCCTTGAGGAAGCATTCCTAGGCTGTAAAACTGGCAAGAGGCTTTTAAAAAGATTTATGTCGGATGGGGCAGAGCAAGCGCGATGGTTGCAGGTTCTCTTCAGCGGGTGCTCCAAGGGAGGAGGTCAAGGCCTGCGGGCAGGAGGGAGCCTCAGAGCTTGTCTTGCTGAAGGAACGTGAAGGCTGCCATGGTCAGGGGCTTCTGCCACCCTGCTGCTGACCCCAGGGCTCTCCTCCAAGAGAAGTTGCCCAGAGTTCACGGCAGGAGTCAGACATGCTTCTTCAAAAAGTTACTTCACCAAAATGTTTAATTTTCTGACGACCCCAGGAAAAACTGAGCAGAGATAAAGCCCTTCATTTCCAGAGACTTAATTAATGCTACGAGCCCGGACTAAATGAAGCTGTCCAGACACTGCCACCAGCGGACACGTGGCATATTTCAGATTTCACAATATTCCTAAAGGTCCGTGAACTGTATTAAACAGAATGAATAAGTAAGCATCGCCTTTGCAGTGCCTGCCAGGCCCCGGGAACCTTCCAGCATTACCGGCAGAGCGCTTGCAGTCTTTGTGTCTGGACTTTCTGGCCAGCAATTAGTGATTCCTGAAAACAAGACACACTCTCTTCTCCCCGCGCCCCCGCAGGGTCAGCCGGCTCCGCTTCAGAGCTCTGCACACAGTGGTGGGTGGACGTTTTCCTTCCCAAGTCACCAGCCAGGAGGAGAAGCAGCTAGTGCCAGGGAGAGGCAGCTCTGGGCAGCCCAGCAGGCCTTCACTGGGCTCTTGTAATGGAATATGGACAAGGCAGCTCATCTTAACCCGGGAGCTGTGTCAGGCAAGCCAGCCCCTGGGTGTGCTCGGGCCAGGGGTGCTGGCCGGTCCCTCCAGGTACTTCAGAAGAAGGACATTTTACACCGACAGCTGCATTTCCAGTTTTCCTTGCAGCAGTGGCATTTTGCCACATGGAGCAGGGACACGTTCACCCTGCAGTCTCCCCCAGCCCCCACCTCCCCTGCCTCCTCCCTGGCTCACTGTGCAAAGTTGACAGGGGTTGGCACAATGGACACCCGATGGGGTGAAAAGCAACCGCCCCTCGTCATTTGGCTGTTTCTCCAGGCCTGAGGGATGGCGGGGTCCAGCTGGTGGCTGTCACTCAGGGCTCCTCCTGTGGCTGCTCTCACAGGGTGGCTGGGCTGGAGGCTCCTCCAAGCCTCCCCACTTCATGTCATGATGGACCTCGTTCTCACCCAGAACCCTGGCGATGGCTCTCTGCAGGAACATCTATACCTGGGTGGCCCAGCCAGGGCATGTGATGGCAGCCATGTTGTTCCCAGGGTGAGTGTCCCCAGGACAGGACAGCCCAGCCTCTGGAGTCACATTAGCTATGGAGAAGAAAGGTCCCATCAGACCGGCCCATATTGAAGGGACCTGGACTAGACTCCACCACTGGATAGGAGGAGCATAAAGAATTTGGGGACATGTTTTTAAACCACTGCAATTTCCCCTATGGCCCCAACTCACCTGTTTTCCTCCCACTTGCAAAGTCCTCACACGCCCTCCCAAGACGTCTTCCGGTCTTGCTGAGGCTGCTCCAGGATCGTCCCTGGGGACCAGCTCTTTGGGTATCATTGCTTGCTATCTGAAGACCTGTGAATGGAGACAAGCCACGGCCACCCCTGCACTCAACAGCCAACAGGGGGACAGCAGAGCCCTGTCCATGAGGGAGACAGCCCCAGGAACCACTGGCTTCCAGCAGTTCCCAAGTCTAGCTGTGCACATGCGCCAGGACTCTGTCAGGGCTCATCCCTACCCTACAGAGATGGCTTTCCATCCTGGGCTCCGCTCTTCAGCTCTGAACGCCCTCCTTGGTCTGGAGTGGACTGTGCCCCTTGGCAATAGCCATTCTCCCTTTGCTTCCTGAATGCATATGCTGGAGAATCCAAGGGCCTTTCTCCACTCCTCACTCTGTCCCTCTGCATCCCAGGGGACAATGTTTCTGGCAATAGAATCTTCTTCGTCACTCTGTGCGTTATTTCATAAAACCCACTGAAGTTCATGGCATTTGACAAAAACCACACCTTCAAGCTCTGAGCCCAGCCCTCCTCTCCCCACTTTCCTGTCCTGCTGCTGGGGGCAGTGTCTGGGGGACTGCAGAGACACCACTCTAGCAGGGGCTCCTGGGACAGCCTTATAGGCCCCAGAGAACTCCGTCTGTCCCCAAGTCTCTTTAGGCACCATGAGTCTTTCTGAGTTTTGAAAGAAGGTTTAAGGTCAAACCTTTGGCTGCACTCAGGACTGTGTTTCATCAACAGAAGCTTGAATCCGGGCTTTGCCTGGACTCTGCTTCAGGATTTGAAAGCGATTTCCTGTCTGGGAGGCTGAGTGGGCAGTGGTTTCACTCTGGGCTCGAGTGCCGATTTCTGCGTGCTGCACACACTGTTTGAGCTCATCTCTTTCCTCCCATTTCACTATAGACAACTCAGGGAAGACCAAGCGGCACCTTCACACACTGTTAGGGATCCCCTTAGTAAATAAACTCATTCATCAAGTGCCTCCCCGTAGGCACCAGGCTGCCAGGCTTCCCACAGGGGAGTGTAAAGGGTCATGCTCCTCTCCGAGCCCGGCCTGCCGTGGCCGCCCGGCAGCTCAAGTCCCTGGCAGACATGTCCTTTGCTCTGCCAGACTCTTTCCAGTTCTGCTCCAGCCACTCTTGCTCTGTAGCCAAGGACCCTCTCTCAGTGGCCCCAGCAGCCCCAGGCCATGGCTCTGAAGGCTGCCGGGCAGGCGCTCTTGCTGGGGTTTCCCGGGTGGCTGCTGGAATCTGGGGCTGTCAGCTCTCAAGACTCCCCCTCTGACACACGCCATGGACAATGCCAGGTGGGACAGAGGGATGTCCCCCTAAAGGGAGCAAAGCAAATCTTCATTTCTAGCTGTCTTGAGACTATTTGGATTATTGCATGATTTCCCGTGTTTCCTGAATGACAAAACCAAAATACACCCATTAGCACCCTGAATCCTCCAAACTAAATTAAGTCCCTCCATCAATAACTCAGTGCTCAACTCCACACATAAACCAGCCAGGTCCTTGCACGTCTTGCTTATTGTCGTATAATCAGTAAAATGAGGATGACAGCCATCTCCAGGCCTACACAGCAGCCAGGGCCTCCGGGAGGCTGGTTTGGGGTAAGCTGCTTGGCAGAAGGTGACGTTGGTAAGTAGCTTTAGATGACATCAGTGAGCAGCTTCTGCACATCAGGGAGAGTTTGAGAGCCAAATAGAGCAGTGAAGAGAAAGGGGTTTTTGCCCTCAAGGAGTTTGTTAAAAAATATTCTTTACACAGAAGAAATGTGAGCAGAGAGCAGACAGTGGACATTTTCTTGACTTCAAAACAAAGAATGAAAAATAAACAAGGAGGAGGTGGCCCTAGTTGGTGGCTTCCTGAGGCCTGCGCTGGAGTGGGGACAAGTGTGGACACAGGAGAGAAGACTCCAGGTTTTCCAGCTGTAGGTCAGAAGCCTCAGGGCCACAGGGGACTTGACGACAATCGCAGT
This sequence comes from Marmota monax, assembly GCF_021218885.2. Lineage (NCBI taxonomy): Eukaryota > Metazoa > Chordata > Mammalia > Rodentia > Sciuridae > Marmota > Marmota monax. The sequence continues at coordinate 36,181,176 of NW_026695222.1, read as the reverse complement.
TGACTTCCAGGAGAGTGTGGGCGTCATTGAAATCAAAATACCAATCAAACAAAGACCAAACGTGAAGCTAAGAGCCCAGAGACCAGCACTGTGCACTGCATGCACACAACTTGGAGTCTTTATTAATATTAAATGTGTGTTTTAGTAAAATCACTTCAGTGACCTTCGCATGTGGTGAGGTTAGAATGTCCCAAGGATGAGGTTAAAAAAAGTATTTGAAAATTCCATAAAAGTAATTGTCCTATTACAGTGCAAATTACGTACTGTACAAAACCCCCACAGGGTTTGGGCCACTTCGCAGCGAGCAACATGAGAACCGAGATTGCTGTTCAATGTAAACGCATCAGCCCATTCCAATGCCCTGGGCCACCTTGCCACGTGTCCTCTGGTGTTCAAATCTCTTTTCTGAGCACAGGTAATCATGGGTGCCATGCATATAACTTTTTTTTAAAATTAATCAAGGATTCCAATTCATACCTAATTGTATGAAAAAGTTAATCAGGTTAATTCACCAAAAAGGTACAAAAATATAAATATCAGCATCTTTTTTACTTCCAAACAGCTCTGCAAACATACAGGTGGAGGCCAAAGCTGCGGAAAGCAATGGCCTCGGGGCACAGTCCACAGAGGTGATCTGCGTGGTGCTCACAGGGTCCTGCAGACAGGAGAGTGGGCACCACCCCTTGGTCACAGGTGTGACCATGCCACACCTCACACTTCTGTGCTCCACCTCCCACTGAACCCCAAGCACAGTGTCCATGGCAGAGCCACCTGAGCCAGGGGTTCTGCTGGACCTGGATCTCTGAGCAGACCAGCCCGAGAAAGGACAGAGTGGGGCTGGGGCCGCTGACAAGCATGGCAAAGCTGGCTCCCGCGCTGCCTGTGCCCCCATGGACTGCCCTTGCCTTGCTCCGACTTCCTGCACACTCATGCCTTGGGAGTGAACAGCCTGACACCTCTACATGCCCAGCATCAAGGTGGGGGGCACTTCAACACAGGCACGTGGAGCCTTTCACCACCTCTGCTGTGGAAGTGCTGCTACGAAGCCCTCTCCCACTCTGCCGGGAACCCCTTGCCTTATTCCTTAAGAACTTTCTGCTGAGCACAGTGGCCAGCGGCAACTTAGTGAGACCCTGACTTCAAATAAGAAATAAAGGGCTGGGATATAGCTCAGTGGTGGAGCACCCTGAGTTCAGTCTTAGTAACACGCACACATACACACACACACACACACACAGACATTTTTAAAAACTTTTAAAAAAGCTCTTCCTAACAGCGGGCAGCAATTGCCCCAGCATGTGGCCCAGCCACGCTGCACATGGCGCCTCCATGCAGGGTCAGAATGAGGGAGGAGGTTGCCGGGGATCTAAGAGGATGAAGACTCCGCTTGCGCTCTTCCAGGTACCACCAGTGTCTAAGGACGGCAACCTGAACTCCTGCGTTCCCAGTCTTTTCGTCTGTAAAACAGAGTAAACCCAACCTGAGTCATGAGGCTGTTTTGAATCGTAATGAAAACCCAGCTCCGGCAGCACAGGCAGAGGGACCCTGAGGGTGGGAGGAGCAGGGTCTCTGGAAGGAGGTGAAAGTCAGAGCTCGGGGAGGTTGTGTAGCTGGGACCCTGTGGCAGCCTACTGGACCTCAGAGGCCCACGGAGAGAGCTACGAGGCCCGCAGAGCTGACCCAGGCTCAGCTGAGTCCTGACCTGCCTTGCTGTGAGTTGCAGACCCTTGAGGCTGGAAAAGAGGCACCGGAAGGCAGCACGAGAGAGTCCTGAAGAGCTTAGGCTGCTTGTCACCCTGACACTGCAGAGGAGAGACCATCCACCATCCGCTGCGGGAGTCAAAGGCCGAGTCCTCGGTGGTCACGTCGTAGAGGTGGCTAAGCCAGTCCAGAGGATAAGCTGCCGAAGATCCACCACAGCCCAAAGTGTAGCCAGCAAAGAGCCACAGGCTCCCCCACGACCCTGCCCCATGCCAGAAGACGAGTGCTCACCAACACTGCCAAGTGTACCAGGTTGATCCTTCTGCCAGCAGACACAGAATAGTAAAGTGTCACCCCCAAAAGCATCAGCCACCTGGGACCCACAAGGGACAGATATGACAGGCACAGCTGACCGAGACCTTGAGAAAAGGATCATGAGTCTCCTAGACAGGGAAAGAGGCTCCATGCAGCAAGAACTGGGGGATTAGAAAAACAGAATATGCAGAAGAGTCCCCTGTGGAGCTTCTGGAGGTGAGCAAGGGACCCTGGAAGTAGAGCCACGGAGAGATTAGTGCAAGTTTACCTGCTGTGGGAGCGAAGATAGTGCCACTCAAGACAGACCAAAGAAGCAGTCCACAGCACAGAGAGTCTGGTGAGCTGCAGCAGGATGACGGAAGGCACAGGCACAGGCAAGTGCAGGCCCACAGGTGGGTGGGGAAAGCACGTTAGTAGTAAATAAGAGTCCCCAAGCTCCTGGACCCAAGAAGCTCAATGTGGCTCAGTGGAAGAGCACTTGCCCAGCATGCCCAAGGCCTGGGCTCCATCCCTGCCCTGCAACAAACACAACACAACAACAACCACCAAACGAAGATCGTGTCCTGTAAACATCACACGTGAAGCAAAAGGGTCGAGGGGCTGGGGACACAGCTCAGGTTTAGAGTCCTGCCTCGCATGCACAAGGCCCTGGGTTCAAACCCCAGCCGCGCCCCCCCACAACCAAAAAAAAAAAAATAAGAAAGAGAGAAAAGGGTGGAGTAACCGTGGAGAGCGCCCACATGAAACTTCAGGGACACGCTGGGGGCAAATCGACTTAGCACTGTGTTTCTTACACCCGAATCTCTAAAATATGAAAATGAAATAATTTTTTTTTCCTATGGGAAACAAAAGCTGACAGAATTTATTTCCAGTAGAACAAGACTACAAGAAAAACATTGTTCAGATAAAAATCAAAACAGGTTGGAAGAAATGTGAATCCACAAAGAGAGTGCCAGAAATGTTAAATGTGTCCAAAAAAAAGGCATAAATTAAAAACAAAACAATTAGATCAGTTTTAAGGGTGGCTGAAAGTAATCCTGAACTTCCAGCTAACCTGGCATGATCACCCAAGGGCCAGACGACCACCTGACCCAGTGTCCACCCTGGGTGGGGCACAGAGAGCACAGGCAGGTGGGGCTGGCCATGCTCCTGCAGCAGAGGGGTTGGGAGGAGGCATGGAGACCTCCCTTGTGAGCCAGGGTTCTTGGACCAGGGCCTGGACCCCAAAGAGCTGCACCGAGAGCTGCCCAGGGAGCCCAGGAGATCCCCTCAAGCATTCGGCAGTGTTCTGTCAAGCAGGTGGTGTAAGAAAAGGCCTCAGGCCAGGAGACGGCCCACAGGAGGTGAAGGGTGAGTCGCAGCCAGAGTCCAGGCCCAAACCACAGGCTGCTCCCCTCAGTTCCCCTTAGAACAGCCTTCTAAGTCAGACGGGATGGAAGGGCCCGGCTTGAGCATTAGGAAGGAATGTCGCAGTCCAGATGCTGGCTGCATCCTGCCCAGAGTGTCCTAAGACCTGAAAGTACCAGATTAGTTTCACTTAACTTCATTGCCACTCAGAACCAAGCTCAAGGAGATTTAGAGGAATATAAAAACACACAGCATCCGACCCGGTAAGATTCTTAGTATGTGATCGAGCAAGCACAAAAATGCTGAGGAAACACATTAAAACAGAGCCAGAACTGACACCATTGCTCTGATTTCAGACAAGGACATCCATGGTACGACAGCGAGGCTGGTGCCGCTCGCTCCATAGAGAGGGGGAAGATGGGTGTGTGAGGTAGAGAGAGAAGGCTCACAAAAGAGCCAGACTGAAGTCAGAGAATAAGACTACAGAGTCAAAGATGAAAAGACATTTTGGCAGTCAGATGTCACAGGAGAAAAGATTGGTGAACTAGAAGATCTGGCAAGAGGAGCTATTCAACCAAGAACAGAGAAGAATGGGACTCAAAGTCCAGTAGTGTTTACGAGTGTAAATAACTTGAAATGTAGGTAATAGGAGCCTTAGAAAGAGAAGAGGGGAAAGAGAAAATATATATTTGAAGATATAATAGCCAAATAATTTCTAAATTAGATGGAAACTTTAAACCCACAGAGTTTAGATTCTCAGCAAACTCGACACAGAACAAATAGGAAGATTGTAAAGAGTACATGGTGATGGAATTGTTCAAAACTAGCGATAAAGAGAAAATCTAAAAATGGAACAAAGAAACTTTACAAACTCAGGAGAAAAGAGGAGGAAGATAGCAGTTTTCTCATCAGAAGAGAAAGACAGAAGGCCATGGAGCAACATCTCCACCCAGGGAAGACAGAGACATGCCTGGGTCCTGGTCTACATGCAAATTCACTTCAAAAGTGAAGCTGTAGTTAACTAGAAGAAATAATTAAAGGGTCTCTCAGAACCACCACCACAAAAAAAAAAAGTGAGGGTGAAATAAAGACTCCTGTAAAAAGGCTGAATGGATTCTGAAGACTCTGTGGGAGAAACATGAGAGGAAGTTCTTTAGGAAGGAGGAGAACGCTGATAGACAGAAACACAGACTTACACAAAGGAAGAAATCTTGTAAAGAGATAATTAGTGTTTGGAAAAAAGTGACCACGGAGAATGTTGTTTACAGCGTATGTTGAAGAGAATGTGAGATGACATTAGCCCAAGGCCTGGAGACACTATTGTAATATGTGACCTTTGGAGCAGCGTATTTCTTGAAGGGAGACTGTGGCAAACTGATTTTATATACTATATACTATAAATGCGACCACTTAAATAACAAAGCAAAAAGTTATAGCTAATAACTCTTTGCCAGAGTTAAACTGTCTCATCAAAAATGCTCAATCCATAAGAAGGCAAAGTGGGAAAGATGGGGCAAACAGAAAAAAACAGAGGATGGTGAATTTAGGCTTTATCTTATCAGTAATCACATTAGATTAAGATACATCTGGTACCCAAGTACAAGGCAAAGGAATTTAAATTTAAATTTAAAAAGGAATACCCAACTGTGTGCTGCCTACAAGAAGCTCCCTTCAAATCTAAAGAAGCAATGAAGCCAGATGTCAGTAGTGGAAAGACATTTTGCTGTAACATAATCAAAAGGAGGTTGGAGTGTCTACATGAATATTTGACAAAGTAAATTTTCCAGCTATATATATATATATATATATATATATATATATATATATATATATATATATATAAAACTAAGTATGAAGAAAGTCACTTGACAGTGATAAGGGGCTCACTACCTTAAAATATATAATCCTGAAAGTTCATGCCTTCTAATAATAAAGACATGAAGTAAAACCTACAAGGAGTGAGAAAAAGTAGACCCACAACTGCATTCAGAGACATTGGTACCACTCACCCAGTGATCCCTGAAGAACGCAGGAAGCCAGTGACAGTGTGGAATCAGGGACGGCAGGAGCAACAGGCATTTCGTAACGGGCCTTGGTAGAACTCGCCGCCCAGGAGCACCGTGCAGCCTCTCTTGGAATACCCTGGGAACAGTGACGGAGCCGGGACACAGGCTGGGGCCTAAAACACACGTGCCTATGTTTTAAAAGAATTCAAATAATGCAAAGTGTGCTCTTTGACCACAGTGGAATTAAAGTAGAAATCAATTACAGGAAGATATCTCGAACATCTTCACCTTCATGTGTTTGAAATGAATACAGTTCTTCTAAATAGTGTATCTGTCAAAAAATAAACAAAAGCGCAGTCACCACGTCCTGTGAACTGAATGAAAGTTGAAGCGTCACATAACAAAATTGGTAGGACGCTGCTGAGGCCTCCCAGAAGGGCAAGCTTGCAGCAGGAGCACTGTTGGAAAAGAAGTGATGTTTCCAATCAGTGACACACTCAGCTTCAGGAAACCAGGGAGAAAAACTACTTAAACCCCAAGTACAAAGAAAATCGGGACAAAGAGGAATTAAAAGGAAAATAGAAAAAAATCAATGAAACAAAAACCTGGCTCCTTAAGAAGATCAATAAAATGATAGATCCACCGGCAGATCGAGCAAGAAGTAAAGAATAAAGACACCAGTTACAACTATCAAGACACGGCAGTGTTACCACTCTGGCTCGCACAGGTAGAGTATTATTATAGACCACCATATGCCGGTATGTTTGAGGAAGTAGGTGAAATGATCACCCTTTAAAAGAGAAGCATAATATAAAACTCATTCAGGAAGAAACAGATAATCGGAACAGCCTCGTGTTGTATGAAGAAACTGGATTCGTGTTCTCCAACCTTCCAACAAGGAACCCTAGGCCCGGAGCCCACTGGGGAGAGGCACAAAACCCTGAACACACTCCTCCAGCTCCTGCTGCTGCGCAGAAGTCCCCCAGAACTCCACAGCGGTCAGCGTGTGAGGTCAGACAGTGGACCAAGGTGGGCTGTCCACCAGGCAGATCAATGGCACCCACAGGAGCCTGGAGAGGGAGGCCCTGTCCCTCTCGATGACTGGAATTCTTGTGAAAGGCCAGGAGGTGAGCCCCGAGGTGGAAGCACGGCATCAGGGCTGAGACAGCCAGCAGCTTGCACACAGGAGCCAAGCCCCAGAGGCCCTGCACCCACCTGAGGTCCCACGTCCCTGCCTGTGTGACATGCAGAGGACACTGAGCCACTTAACCAGTGTCGTCTGAACACACTCACCTTCAGGAGCTCCGTGGGACGTGAGTTATAATAGGAAATGTACCCCCCCCAGCCTCACAGGACTGCACGTCCAGCTTCACCCTCCCCACACCTGAGCTGCGCACCAGAACCCCACGGCTGTTTCCAGCGGGCAGACAGCCCAAAGAAGGGTGCCAGGACAGAGACCGTCCACAGTCCACAGGCCAGAGGTATGGCCCCGGGGGCAGAACCACACTGCCCAAGCAGGTTGGAGTCCTAGGTCCAATCAGAAAGAATGGCATTCATGCCAGTTCCCCAGAGGAGGCAACCAAATGGCACCCCAAACCCCCTCCAAAGTGAAACTCAGGGAAACGGACAGTCCTCCGCGTGTGCTCACGTTATTATGGAAATCAAACATAGTGAAAATGTCAACAAGAAGGGTGCAGAGGTGCACATCTGAGCACAGGAGGGCCCCTTGCTTTTCCACCCAGCAGCCAGGTGGGCAGCTCCCTGAGTGGGGGGCTCACGTCCCCTCTCTCCTTGAGCTTATTTGCTTGTCCTTATTCACCCCATTCTGCCTGACATTTTACACCCAGTCTCCTGGTCTTACAGACCAGGCTGAGATAAATACTGTTGAATATCCTTCTCCGTCCACGTATGTGAGCCTCCTGTTAGGGTAAATGATTGGACACAGAATCCCTGGGTCTAACTGTGCAGCTTTAATTGAAGCCCCAGTTGCCCAAATCTGCAAACAGAAACCACCAGTCTGATGTCCAGTGTCATGGTGGGTATGAAGTGTCTGTCCCCCAAAAGCTCATGTGAGAGGCAGCACAATAACCTTCAGAGGTGAGATAATCGGATTATGAGAGCCTTAGCCTAGTCGGTGGATTAACTGGGTGGTCACTAGGCAGGAGGGCGTGGAGGAGGAGGAGGGTCACTGGGGGTACCCTTGGGAATTGGGGAATTATGTTTTGTCCCTGGGGAGTGGAGTCTGCTTCCTGGCTGCCGTGAGCTGAGCTGCTCTCCTCCACCAGGCCCTTCCTCCATGATGCTCTGCCTCACCTTGGGCCCAGGGCCATGGGGTCAGCAACCACAGGCTGCCCCTCCACACATGGACTGAACCTCTGAAACTGAGCCAAAATAAGCTTTTAAACTTGTGATCCTCTAAGTTGTTCTTGTTGAGTGCTTCGGTCACAGCGATGAAAAAGCTAAACAAAGCGTCCCTAGTGGTGGAAATAAACTGTCCATTTGTGGCCGTCCATGTGCGCTTACGTGGACAGTTTATTTCCTTTCCATCACCACAGTTCAGGACGCGGAGGGGCCCTTTACCACGGCAGGCTCCCCAGTGCTCCACGTCCTCGGGAGGGGCCCCAGCTTCTCCCCGTTTCCACCACCCTAAGCGGCCACAGCTTGCCACAGCTTCTTGGCCTCTCCCTCCCCCATGGCTTCCTGTCTTCCAAAGTCCCTCTCTGTCTTCACAAGGCCTCCTGACCTTAAGCATTCCTGCCACTTTTATTCAACAGAGTTCGACTCCAGAGGAGAAGAATACCTACCTATGGCCATAAAATTTTCAGGAGGGAGCAGGTGGAGATTGACGGGGGAGGGACATGTGGCTTGGAACACGGCACAGGAGGGGCACCAGCTGAAAGGGGCAGCCAGCGGGACGGGGCCCTCCAGCCGGGCAGCCTGCACCTGCTCATGCAGGCAGTCAGCAGGGGCTTGGGAAGGGCCAGGCAGGAGGAGACCCCGCCTCGATCCAGGTTGACCAGCTGGCCCCTAGGAGGGGGCTCAGACCTGCCTCTCTAGGAAGGGCCCTGACCCCAGCAGCAAGGCCCACTCTGATGAACTGTCCTGTGCTCATTCGTTCTATAAATACCCGGGTGCTGAGATAATCTGCAGGCCAGCCAGGACACCCCGCAGAAAGACCTAGATGGGAGGGAGAGCTCTGGCGCCGCCTATTAGAGAGATATTCACAGCAGACCCTGGTGGGGACCAAGGACAGTAGTGGCAAGAAAAGGGATCTGGAGCCAGAATGCCCTGCACATCACTCCCCCAGCACATGCTGCCCCTCTACACAGTGCTAGGACACATTATCTGTGGGCAGGCCCCTTCACACAGCGCCAGGCCATCTGCACGTCACTCCCCCAGCATGGGCTGCCCCTCCACACAGCACCAGGCCGTGTGCTCGGAGAGCAGGAGGACTGAGGTGGGCAGGCACACCTGGCCCTGAGTGCCTGACAGGAAAGGAAAAAGACCAGATGCCTCTGAGGATGGGCAGAGCCAGGGCTTGGTGGGCTCAGAGTGGGGTGGGGAGGACCACTCCATAAAGAAGTAGGGGGAAGCGTCCACGGGAGGTGACTGTCCAGGTGAGGCCAGAATAACCAGGGGGAGACAGCCACGGTCTCAGGGAAAACCCTCCCTGAGAGAAAGAGCAAGTGCCGAGGCCCCGGGGCAGCAGGCAGCAGTAACCAGGTGCCAGGAACTGAGCGCGGGCACGTGTGGCGGGTGGAGGCTCTCTGGCAGGGGAGGGACGCGGTGCCATCAGCCTGTTTTAAAGGAGCACCTGGCTGCTGTGCTGGAACAGAGTGCAGGGGCCGGGCGTCTCCTCACTGCTCGGGGGTCCTTGGGTTCTAGAGGGGGTTTGGTGTTAGAGGTGTGCACGGGGGCTTCCGAAGCGGCAAGGGCAGCCTGTGCCTCTCAGTGTCCTGGCCCTCAGCATGCAGTGGACCAGGTGGTGGGACACTGACAGGGCGGCTGCCCACACCTGCCGGCCGGTTGTGCTTACCTTTCCATGGCAAATGGAGAGCCCGTTACTGCCACTCAATCCCATCTGAGTGAGACCCGCATATGGCAGAGGGACTGTGGTCTCCTTAAAGCCAAGTCCTAGCGGGCACTGAAAGCTGAGCTTAACAGCCATCTGTCAAGGAAGGCAGGCACAGTGTTGGCAGGAGAGGGCAGCCTGGCCCTTCCTGTCTTGAAGTTCACTGTTCAGCTGCAGGGGAGGGGACTGCACAATCACGGCATCCATCTTCTACACCAGAGAGACCAGAGTAACAGAGACCCAAGGAGAGCCACCCACTCTGGGTCAGCGAGCACAGGCTGCTGGTGTCAGGAGTTTTAAAATGTAGATAGATGGGAGGCAAAGGGTGGGCATCAGGCCCATGAGAAAGCCTGGGGGCACTTTGGACCCCATATCCAAATGCTTGTCTTCTGGACACAGACTAAACGAACTCTCAGAATGCTCCCCAGGTCCCCCCGTGGTTCTCTGGTGAGGAATTCCTGCCTTCAGAAGTATGCATGGGGCAGAAACCCACAGCAGTGGGCAGAGTTCCCCGAGCAGGCCCCTGGGGCACGGTGTTTTCTGGTGGGAACTGGAGGAACCTGAGCTCCTGGCCAACAGACCCACACTCCACCCAGCCCGACTGGCTTTCCGGAGTTCAGGAGGCTGACATGTTTGTTCTGTGGTGATCCTCTTGCCCCTCTGCCAAGGCTCAGAGCCACAATCCTCAGGTGCAGCTGTCCAAATTCCAGCTACTACGCTCTGCATAGGAGAGTCCTTGTGTCCACCTGACCCACAGAGCAAATAGATCTGCAGCATAAATGTCCAGGGAAGGAGATGTTCACGTTGAGGCTGCGGGGAGACTTAGAGAAGGAGGAGGCTGGAGGCCATGACTTGCAGCTGGCCAGGTGAGAGGATGTGCTGCTGAGTCACATGAGAGCCAGGTCTAGAGAGCTCGGAAGACCAAGGTTCAGATGTCCTAGGTGGGCTCTCTGAGTCTGTGTCCTCCGTGCTCTTCAAGATTCTTTGGTGATTCGCACCTAAGCAGATGGATGAGAAGCATTTAGTGCTTTGCTTCTAACAAAGGGAAGGAAGAAAGATGGTGTCACCAGCATCAGAGCACACAGGCTGTGACGGCTTCCTCCTCGCCCTCCCGCCTTGAGCGGGTTCTGGCTGCAGCACCCTCCAGCAGCCTTCAGGGTAGCTGCTCGAGGCCAGGAGCCTGGGTCCCCTGACGAGGGCCCTCTGAAGGAGTTGCAGCCCAGCCAGTGTCTTGGCTGCATGTCCTGAGAGGCCACCAGCTGAGCCACCCCACATTCCTGAGCAGCGGCAAGACCCAGACACTAAATGTTTGTTCCTTAAAGCAACGGAGTGGCTGGTGATGAACGTCCCCCGGCGAGCCCTCTTATGGAGGAAGACTCTGCCTTTGCTGGGCACTTGCTCTGCAGCAGGCCTGTGCGTGACAGTGCCGCAGAGGGCCTTGTCATCTCCTCCCAGGGTGAGGACATGGAGTGCAGCTGAGGTCAGGGACGTGTCCAGCCCTGCTTCCCTGTACCTCGGCAGACTGTTGGTGGGCTGGTGGTGCTTACTAGAAGTCATGAGAGCTAGATTTCCTCGGCTGCTTGGGCAAACCTGGCCTAGGTGTCCATGGGAGGGCAGAGAGCACATCTGCCTGGCTCTCCCCTCCACCCTTGGTGCCCTGGCTCCGGGGCCCTCCACCAGATGGCAGACTGAAGGGCGTAGTGACACAGACAGGCAGCAGGAACTCGGCACACGCCACAGGACCTCCACCTTGAGAGGGTCCTCCCGCATGCAAACTCAAGGACACATAAGAGGCAGTTTTGCTATCAAAGCAAGAAGCAGGGATCAGATGCAAACACGGCCCTGAGGGCTCTGGGGGCAGGGGTGGGCGGTGCCCGATGTGGAGGAAGAAATGGCACCCTGGGGCCTCCTCTCAGCTAAATCCTGGGGCCAAGGCTGGGGCACGGGGGAGCAGGGCTGGACTGAGCAGCACACTCCCCAGGGAAGACAGCCCTGCTGCACCACCTCGTCCTCCCCCTGCCCCCCGCCCCCGGGGACTCCATCTTTTGTCCCCTCTCTCCTCCATCAACTTGGCAATGGGCTCTTTCAAGGCTTCAAGCACTAAAAGGGCTATGGTCCCCTTTCTCCTTGACATAAGCTGAAATAAAACATAAAACACCATCAAAAACTCGAAAATAGGTGTGAGGGCCACAAAGACCCTGAGGTTGATGGTGATGAATGTTTAGCGATGCCAGCTTTGTCTTCCCACTGTGCGCCCCCAGCGTGAGGTGAGGAAAGGCAGCCTGTGTGCCATTGCTGCCTCTGTGTGCGACCGCGGCTCGAGGTTCTCGGGTCAGGGCCTACAGCAGTCCTGGGAGGTAGGTGGCCTGGCCTGCATGTTCAGATGTGGCCATCCAGGCACACAGCAGGGATAACCTGGGGCTGCAGAGTCCTGAACAGACCAGGGGCCAGCTGGGCCCGTGCTCCTCCAGAGGCAGACCCCTCCTCACCTCGTCCCTTCATCCCCTTCTGGGAGCAGGAACTCAATCCCTGTTTACCGATGGGTGTCAGGGGAGGGGATCCTGTGGAAAAGCTGTCCCTGTGTCTCAGGGCGCCAGGGGATGCTCAGCTACCCCCTCTCACCTGCTGGCCTTGCCTCCTTCATGAGACCCAGGCTCAGCAAACACTGAGCACGTCCCGTGTGCCAGGGACAGTGGAGACACAGCAACAGCCTCCACCCGCAGGAGACATGGAGGGCGGGACACACAGCACAGTGACCACAGGTCAGGACTCAGATGCTCAAGACATGGGGCCTGGAGGACTCACCCAGAGGAAACAGCCCCTGGCTATTCCCTGCTTTTCTCTGAGCACTGGTCACAGGAGAGCCCAGAGGCAAACACTGGACCCAAAGGGCAGTTTGCTCCAGAGCTGGTGGGCGACTCTGTTGAGGACAGTCATCACCACTGCACGGGAGAGGTGGGTCCTGCTGCCTGGCAACCAGCTCCTAATGCACCAAACAAGAGACAGCAGCAGGCGCCACCTGGCCACTCAGCACCAACCACTCAGCTGCCTGCTGCAGTGGCCCAATGGACAAATGTCCCTTCAGAGCTGGGCAAAGCAGACTTGATGAGATGCCCTGTGGGAAAAGGGACAACTCTAAGGACTTTACCCACAGCCACAGGGTCTTTCCATTAATCACCATGAGAAGTGATTAATGGAACCCAGAAGGCTGGATTGCCTGGCCTGCTGAATTGAGCCCAGCCTGGGGTCCACCAGAGGGCAGAGAGCAGATCTGCCTGGCCTCCCCCCACCCTGATGTCCAGGCTCTGGGACCACAAGACAAGGCAAGTAGTGACCAACTCTACACCTGCTGGTGTGTTGGAGGTGGGCCGGGAGATGGGCCGGGAGGGCCCAGCAGCAGAGTCGGACACTCAGAAGGAATCCAGGGGCAGGTGACAACGCAGAGCCAGGGCTGTGGGAATGGTGAGGGGGAAGCAGACGTCCAGGCACAGACAGGGCAGCACCACACTCCTCTGACGTGGCGTTGCCTGTGACCCCTTCCACAATAAGAAAGCTTGACCACTGTCCATCTGAGAGTGACAGACAGGAGTCATGCTGGCCAACCGTGTCACCTGGACTTCAAGCTCCAAATCCACAACCCCCTGCCTCTCCAGCCACCGCCGTCACCTGGCAGATGAGCCAGAGGTTTCCCTCCCTGGGTCCCTGTGGCCTTCTCTGCAGGAGCTCTTCACTGTGCCTGCTGCTGGGGTCTGAGGTGGTAACAGATGCCCGGGAGGCGGAGACAAGCAGTGGCAGTGGGGGTACTGACCATTGGCCTCGGGCAGAGGCAGGAGAAGGCTGCACTGCCCAAGCTTTCTGAGGCTGCCCACTAGTGACACTCAGGATGACACACTGCAGCCCCCACATTGCACTCCCTCCAGTGTCCCACCCTGCACAAGGGGCCTCCCGTCCCACCCTGCAGATCTCCTGAAGAAGACCCTTTCCTTCATCTCCACTGTCAGAGCCTCAGGCCAGCTCCCCCGGCCTCCTGGCTGCAGTAACCCCCAGTTATCTGTGTCCAGGGCCCCTGCCCTTCCTCCTCCATTCCAACTGCACCCTGCTGTGTGATGTTTTGACATCAATGGCTTTCTCCCGTGCTGGCCTGTAGCATGGCTGGAGTGGCACCTGGGTCTCTGTAGCTCCCAACTGGGTTCCTGGCCAGTGCGAGGAGGTGATGGAGTGGACGATCAGGAAGATAACCTCAGAAACATGCTGGAAGGGCTTTGCTGAGATTAGGGGTACTGGAGTGTACAGGTGGTGTCAGGGGAAGAAGGGGACCTGTCACAGGCCCAGCACCATTGTGTCCCTGCCTGGCCAGAGGCCAGCTTGAGCCTGGAGGAGGAGGCCCCTCTGCAGGCCTAGGTGGGAGTGGAGTTCCCTGGGCTCTGAGAACAAGGTGCAAGCAGAGTGTCCTGTCGTCACCCGTGGTGCACTCTTGGCACTTGGCTGTGCTCACAGAGGCCTCTGAATCCCACGCAGCCTCACCTGCCGCCAACACACCCACTGAAAGGTGCAATGGTGGTGGGCAGGACGGACGCACACACCTGGGCAGGAGGGTCCCAGGCCCAGGCAGGCATGTGAGAACTTGGACCATGTGTCAGCCCGGGCCCCTCAAAGACCAATGGACCTTACACTTTCTCACTTAAACTCTGGTTTGGGGAAATGTGTTTCCTTTGTTTGAACTTTAAAAAGAGAACATAGTACGCATTAGGATGTGGACTTTGGAAGTGGTGAAGGCCCCTCAGGGCTTGTGAGGACTAACAGGCTTCCTGCACACGTACATGCTGAGAACAGGTTTTAAGGGGCAAGGTGGGCGTGGCTCCGTCTGGGGAGAAACTGAGGCTCAGAGGACTGCAGAAGCTGCTCGTGCACAGGTGGACCTGGACCTGGCCAGACAGGCCTCCTCCACCCGAGGCTCTGGGACACAGCTGCCTGCCCGGCAGGACCTTGCAGTGTCGGAGGAGACAAGAGCCACAGGTCACTGTGGAGGGAGGAGGGGACAGTGCTGACCTGCACTCTCAGGTGCTGAGCAGCACCCCTGGTCTCCGCCCACTAGACGCCAGTGGCACATTCTGTCCCTCTGTGACAGCCTGGAGTGTCTCCAGACCTTGTCAAAGTCCTCTGCAGGAGAGGACAGGGGAGGCGAGGTCACACCCTGCCAAGAGCCTGGGGCAAAGGGAGTGGAGGGGACAACCTCCAGTCCCCTGCCAAGGCAGAGGTGGCCTTCCTCTCTTCCCTTGGGCTATTTGAACTTCTAATGGTACAAATTTTAACAACACCAAGTTCCACGACCTTCTGGAAACTGAAAGACAGACGGGAACATGATTTTGAGTAAAGAGAGATATTTAAAAAGGAGTAAAGATGATTTTCTGTATCTGGGAGCAAATTCTGAGAGACTCCTCCATGCTTTAAATAATTCAATTTAACAAGAGCCCTGTTCACCTCCAGCTGGCCCCAGAGCCTTCACCCCATATGGGGTCCATGAGTACTGACTCTCTTCAGTCATGCGTACAAATAATTATGAGTTTAGTGTCCATCTCTTCTGCAAAAGGAAGTCTGCAAAGTCTGATTCATCTTTGCATCCCTGGGTCCTGCTTTTGTTGGCTGCTCAACAGATAATGTTGAATAAACTTGTAAAAGTTTTTATCTTTCAATATCTTTCAAAAATGATCAGATGACAATATTCATAATCAAGTGTGCATATCGAAGCATCCCTACACAGGAAATATTTGCAGACAAGGTAGAGTGAGAAACTCACCAATGTGGAATGACCTCATGGCCCCATCTTGAATTTTGTCACTTCTCCCTTTATTTTGGACGTCACAGTTATCAGCTACCATAATTAGAAGTCTCCCTGTAAGTTCATGACTTAGGCAGTTGGTGTTCCTGAAATAGCACCAGCAAAACAATCAATGTAATCTGATTAATACTACATAATTCGTAAGGGGAAAAAGTGAAATACCAACTTCCAAAAGCGGCAGAATTTTTAGGGTGAACAATTTTCCAATAATATTCCAAGAAGGGATTGCATTGCTAAATAGGTATCAGTACAAATATGAAAGAGATTGCCTGTGCATGCGTTTTTGTGTGTGCATGGGGCAGAGTGCTTGGTATGCATGTGTTTGGGTGTAGGTGTGCCTGTCTGTGTGCAAGCATGTGTTGAATATATAAAAGTGTAGGTGACTATTGCTGAAAAACATCCAGAAACCTGTGGTATTTTGTAGAAGATCAGATGGGCGCTGGTTGTGGCATCTCCTTATGTCCTCTGATGAGACCTCATATGGAAGATGGCTAATGAGGACAATAGACTCAATACACGGGGCGCTCCAAACCAAGCCTGGCACGTGGGTCGTTCCTGTCATTACTGTGGCTCCAGGGGCCTCTCTACAGATGGAAGCATTCAGGTGCAGGCGTCCATCCGTGCCGGTCACACACGTGGCAGCCCCCCCGACCCCCATCACGCTGTATTCCTGAGGTCTATCTTTACCACTGTAATTCGATCAAATTGAAAGACGAAGGCCAGAATCTCTCATTTCTCGGTGGCATGCTTTATCAGAACTTGTCCCCATACGTGCACCGTGTGCCAGGAATTTCATCAGTGAAGTTACAGGAGAAGCCGTTTCAGGGGTCAGCTGGCTTCTGAACACGGCTTCTCCTCCTGCCCCGGGGAGCGCGGACCGCCACAGGTCAACAGGGAAAATGGTTCTGAGTGTCCCGGGGTTGAGGAGCTATGTGCAGATTCATCTTAATTAAGCCAGATTCAGTTTCAATCAGAACACCACTTCTTTATCCATTTCAAGTAATTTAGAAAGAAGCATATTTTTTTATACCACTAAACGGAGGCTGCAGGGAGCAAGATATGGAGGATACGGCCAAGGCATGTAACCCACTCCAACCTCAGGTGCGATTAATAAAATTTGGTAGCAATCAGGGAAATTTGCTTCTCTGATAACCTCCAGCCACTAGACCCATGTCGTGGGTTTAATGTACCTGGAGTGCTTTGCACACTCAACTTGAACAAAAGGTGCGATGTTCATTCCGGATCTGGGAGCTGAGATGATTATCCCCTCTCAGGGCAGGTTCCCTGCAGTCTGGGCTCTTAGACTTGAACAACGCACGCTTTGTTCCTCTGTCAAGTGAGTTAATATTCCACAAAATGAGCGTGGGAAATTAGGCCATCTCCCGGAGCCCTTAGCCTGGCCCAGGGCTGCAGCTCTGCTGTCCGTCCGCCCAACCCGGCTTGGTGCTAATCACATTTCCATTTCCCTGGGGGCTAGCGTCTCAGTGTGGCCAGCTGGCCCTCCACCTCTGCAAACCCAGGACCTTCCTTCTCAGTGACCGGCCCCAGCTGCCCTTGGAGTTCACCCAGCTGTGCCCTACAGCACCATGCCATGTCCTGTTGGACGTGAGGACCTCTGCCGCTCCCAGGGCTCACTTCACCAGGTGCCTGTAGAGCAAGCTCTGGGAGAGCAGCTCTCAGGTGCAATGGAGCCCGTGCAGATGGGAATTCTCCCGCCTGAAAATTCAGGAACATCCAGGCACGAAAGCAACAGTACTCCTACGGGCAGAGCCGGTACCAGCAGAACCTGCTTCCCAGAGCTCAGCTTCCACAGGAAATGGGCCTCTCTGGAAAGTTCTGAAGACGGGGTGTGGAGCTGGCTGTTTATTCTTTTTACATGTTTCTCCACTGACCTGAGGAATGGACGCTGATCTGCTCCTCAGAGCAGCTCACTGGCACATCTGGTCCTGTCCAGAAAGAAACAGAGTGAAAGGGACATTCCTTTCTTGAGCAGAGCCGTGCAGAGAGGCCAGGGAGGAGAAGGCACGCCCAGGCAGCAGAAGCCCAGCTGGGGAGGGCCTGGTTGGTTTCCTGGACAGCCTGCACTCCATCCTGGGAAGGTGGATGGCACTGGGGATCTGAGCCGAGAAACGACACAACTCAGCAGGTCCCCCCTGCTGCATGGGGGTGGGTCACTGGCAGGGTGCAAGCCAGGAACAGACACCAAGGGCTGGCACAAGTGGTATCATATCGTAATACTGACTTGAAAGTGCATAGCTTTCACCGACTTTTAATTTTTCAAAATATTCATTTATTTAGAATCACTTATTTCCACTTTTTTTGCTGCAATAGCCACTTAAAACTCATGCTTCTGGGGCCTCTGGCAGCTGACCTGCCAGGAGTTGGCAATCAATACTGTAGCAGGGGTGCAGAAATGTTCTAACTCAGTGCAGCAGCTCTGGGTGAACCACATTAAGAAACCAGTCAACTGGGTGCAGTGCTGGTTGGCAGGCCCTGCAGAAGGTGAATGGCTTGGCCTAGCTGTGGTATGTCCACACTGCAGAAGACTACACAGCAGGTAAAAGGAACAGATTCTGAGTCCACCCAGCAACTTGTGTGCATCTCAGGAACATTGGGTTGAGTGGGGAAAAGAGCTACTCTCTAAAATTCATGTACTAGAAGATCCAGGTGATCTAACATTCTGGAGGTGGTGACGTTGATATGTGGGGTAAGTGTGCGGCAGAAGTCAGGAGTGACCAAGCTGACTGCTGGGCAGCTAGCCCCTGGCAGGATCTTTCAGAAGAAGGGTGGACCAGTTACCCATGCCACATAGCAACCACCTCAAAATTGAGTGGGTTCAAAACAAATATTATTTCATGGTTTCTGTGGCTCAGGTCAGGGTTAGGGCTAGACACAGTTGGGCTGGGTATTGACATAGGGTCTTTCATGGCATTGAAGCTACGTGGTCTGCCAGGGCTGTGGTCAGTCAGAGTTGGGTCTGGCAGGGAATCTACTTCCAAGCTCACTCACATGGCCATTGGGTCTTGGGAAATTCACACCCAAGCCCACTCACATCCTGACTCTGTGGGCCCCTCCATGAACTGCCCAAGTGCCATCAGGACATGGCAGCTGGCTACAGGAGACAGACAGATACGGAAACAGAGACACATGCAGAGATAAGGAGGGCCTGGTAGAACCAGCTGCCGATTTTCAATGTGTCCATCAAAGTTCATATTTGTGTTGAAAGGCGGGACCTTCATCAGGTGATGAGGTCATGAGAATGCCTCATGAATAGTGAATGTGGTTAATGTCCTTACCATGGGAATGGGCTCGATAAAAGGATGATTCAGTCCCTTCCCCCTCACCTCTCTCCTCCATGTTAACTTGCCCTTCCACCTTCTGCCATGGGCTAATGCAACAGGAAGGCTCTTGCCAGAGGTAGAGCTGCTAGTGTTGGGTTTCCCAACACTATAAGAACTGTAAGATTAAATCTCTTTTCTTTATAAAGTACCCAGGCTCAGGAATTGTGTTACAGATGCACAATGGGATAAAGATAATTGTGAACTAGAAGGAAACAGGGGCATTTCATGACCAATTTTGGAAGTGGCATCCCTGTGCCTTGTGGTGTCCTGTTGGGTGGAGGTGAGTCACTTGAGACAGGATGAGGCAGGGGTGTAGAGGCGGGAACTGAGAGCCATAGGGACCCTCCACAGGGAGAGGTCTGGGCAGGTGTGGCACACACACCCCAGGGCTGTCTTCGGCATGCAGAACCCTCACAGGGAGCTCAAGAAGTGGCTCTCCCTGGGAGAAGCAGCAACAAAGTGCACCCCCCTCCCTTTCCTCAGACATTTCGCTCTTCTCCTACCCCCCCCCCCACACTTCTCTGTTCAAACCTGAATATATGAAAATCTTCCTAGATCAGCACAAGTGCCAGCTGCTAACTGATTAATCTGAATCAGCTACTCCTGGGGTAAAAAAAAATGGGGGTCAGCATTGCCACCCCAATGCCGGAAATGGCGGCTGGTTCATCCTGTCCAGGCCCCTGCTCCTCTCCTGGTCCAGGCTCATGGGCAGGCAACCAAGGCCCAGGTAGACCTGGGGAGTCGCAGGCTGCAGTGGGGGCAATGACAGAGAAACACGAGGACCAGAAGGGCCCAGGGAAGAGCAAGTGTGAGGAGCTGGGCCGCCCAAGGGCCTGCGTGGAGACGGGGCCTTGGAGCTAAGGGAAATGCTTCTCTGGGCGTGGTCAGGCCTTTGGCTCCTTGTCAAGCACATGAGCTCAGGGAATCCTAAGTGGTTCTGAAGAACAACTGCTCCGTGAAAGTGGAGGGGCCGAAGGTCCAGAGCATGGCGTGGCCACAGGGCCCAGGGGGTGAGGAGCACCCTGATCTAGGAGGGCTGGCAGAGGAGAGGCCCGGGCCTGGCCTGCACTCCTGTTCAGACACTGGTCAGCAGGCCAGCGCCCTGCCTGTGCTGGTCCTAGGCTCTGTGCACAGGGCCCTGTGACAGGTGAGATTCCGTGCCCGGGGCTGCCGGGCAACTGAGAGGACAGCCTGCGGGCAGCGGTGCGCCAGGCGCCCACAGCTCTGCACTCCCGAAGAAGCCTGTAAAGTTTGTCCCTCTCACACCTCGTGCCTATGGGGAGGGCTGACCTGGAAGAATCACTTTCCTGGGTGAGCGAGTGACTGGGGGCATGTGGGCAGCAGGGAGGGTCTAAGAGCCTGGGTCCCTTCCTCCCTCGATGGAGCTGCTGTCCAGGGAGCTGCTGCGTCGACCGACTGGACTTGAGCCGAGACGCCCACGTGTGCAGCCACCACCACTTTTCCGAAGGGCAGAAGAGCCGGCCTGGCCTGGAGCAAGGAGGCGCAGCTGTGTCACAGCACTGTAAGCAAGGCCTGGTCTTTCCTGTGTCCCGACGGGGACCGAGGTGTGCAGTGGGCCTCCCCGTCCCCCGGAATCCAGCAGAGAAACAGGAGCGTCTCAGGCTCCGAGAGGTCCACTGGGTTTTCTTAAATGGAGTGGCTAAGATTCCCGTGGCGGTCCTCCAGACCAGCGCCAAGGAAGCCGGTGATGATAATGCCTGTTCCCACGTTGTACCTGGTATTTCCTGAATTTTATCTTTCGACTTAAATAGTTATTTTGTGGCCATCAAAGACTTCTCAAGCACTTCTTAGAGATGGATTTTGTCTCCAAATGGAATTTCATGCTTCATTATCTCACAATGATTGTGACTTTTAGGTGATCATCATTCACTTTTTTTTTCTTTTAATGGGGGCACAGGAGGGAAAGCAACACTATGGAAACACCGGGTTGTCCCCATTACGGGTAGACCCGAAGCCAACGTTCCAACTGAGGGGCCACCCCGTTTCTGCAGCTGGTAATGAGAGCATTGTTCGACAAATGTAGAAATTAAAAATTCAGAATATACTTTACATAATTAGTGTTTTAAACTTGTGTGATTTAAGCACGATTTTAAAGAATGATTTGCCATACTGTAATTCCCACCATAAATCTCGTCTGTAATATATACATTAGAGCATCTGAGACTGCTCTGGAATGTGAATCACTAAGTGCTGATGAATAGTTTTGAATAATGTGCCTGCTTTCACCATTGAGTGGCAAATTAAGACTGTGGCATTGCTCCACTTGGAAATGATGGGTTTGCGAGACTCCAAGCAGCAGCTGCTGGGCCTCCTGCAAACGGCGGCGCTTCCAGAGCAGAGGGGAACCAGGACCCGGCGGGTGTCCCACACGGAAGCGTCCCTCTGCCTCAGTGTGCCCGGATGCCGTGGGATGTGAGCTGCACTGCATCCAGCCCATGATGACCGTTTGGCTGTGAGAGCAGGACACGCACACCAGAGCCAGCGGACTGGACCAGCAGTCCTGGGAAGCATAAGGCACTGTTTCTCTGGACCTTAGAAACGTCCCAAGACCTGAGATTTTGATGCTGAAGTCAAGAGTCTGGGGTGACCCCAAATGACGATGACGGTGCCGAGGATGCTGGCCTGATGAGCCCTCCATGGCCGCTCTGGTTAGCCTGTCCTCAGCCTTTACAGATGTTCCTCTCCAACCTCAGCACAGACCCGAACGTCCCCACCCAACCAGTGGAGTGAAGTGGGGTTCAGGGGAGCTAGCAGCCTCTCCAAAGTCACATCCTCAATAAGCAAAGAGGGTCGACTCAGCCTGCGCTGCCTGGGTCTAGTCAAGGCCCCTGACATGACGTTAGCGTTAAAGCCACGAGGAACAACCTTCATTACCCAGGGTTCAATACGAATCCAATATCATGCTGGATATTTGACAAACTTTATCATTTTAACCTTCACAGATGTTGTGCAAGGTGAATATCTGCATTGTATTGCAAATTAGAAGGCTGAGACTCCCAGAGAAGTCTCACAGCTGCTGACCAACAAGGTCAAGAGCATCATCCGCATGAGCTTGACACTGACCCCAGGGCTCTTCTCACCTGACCTCTCCAGGAACCCCTCGGCCTCTCTGCTCCCTTTGCAGAATCCTATCCCAGAAGGCCGGCTGTTCTTGATATCTACCCTCTAGTCCTCCCCCTCCCCTTGACCTCTGCTCTGCATCACTGCTCCAGCAAGGAGGCAGTGACCTCACTCAGATCCCTGGTCATCTCTCACCCCCACCACACTGGAGATGCCTGGGTTACCTCCCACCGTCCTGAGCACACCTTCTCAGCCGTGGCTAGCTCCTCTCCCACCCCGCTGCCCCCTTCGGGAGTTCATGCAGCCTCCTGGCTGCAAACACCAGCCCTGGGTCTCAGGTCCCCCCTTGGACTCAGCCCTCGCAAGGCGTGGCTGAAGCCAGGCTCCAGCACCCAGTGGCCCAGCCAGCACTTCTGCTCCACGGGCTCACTCAGTCACAGCACTGTGACCCAGCCTTCCGTGTGCCAGCTAGACTTGTGGATGTCAGAGATCCTTCATAGCATCAACAAACAACTCCCACAAACAAACACAGACTGCATTCTTGCCTCAGCAATAAAGTTGCAGCCAGGAAGACCAGAAGCACATGGGATCTGGCACAGGTGGACTGGAAGAGCATCCTGGCCAGCGTGGTGGCTGGGGCTGATGGGGGCTGGGTATAGGGAGGGAGCAGAGGTCAGGGACGAGGGCCCAGGGGTCCCAGAAGTCCCAGGACATTGCTGTAAAGGCTTTGAAAATGAGTGTGGGAACCGGAACATCTGTGCGGAGTGGGATGGGAACCCCAGGAAGGGCTCTGAGAGAATTGCGATGTGACCCTCCTGGTTCACAAAGAAGGTTCTCTCAGCTCTGGAGGGATCTGAGGGTGGACAGGTGGCTCAGGCAGGAGGCCTGGAGTAATGCAGACAGAACACCTTGATGGGCACAGAACAGGGACAACCTCGAAGGTGGGGGAGTGCTGGGCTTTGGACTAAGCATGGATTCTGTCTGGACCTCGGCACAGGCTGAAGGCTGGCTGCAGGAGTTTAACGAGCCTTTCCATTTTGGAACGTCCCCATCAGAATTCTTGCTCTTCCCTGACCTGAGCTGCTTTCTCTTCTCATCAGTGTCAACTCTGCCCAACTGTTCAAGCCAGAAACTTTGGGGTTATCCCTGCTGCCTCTTTCATTCCTAAAGAGCAGAAATGAGTTCATGACCCTGCACACGCTGATCTAGATTAATTTCACCAATGTCTTCTGAAAGCAAATGGTGCTGCAGCACATATACATGCTTCCTTTATGCAAAGGGAGACACTGGCAGCTGAGGGTTACCCACGGCTGTAAGGAGGATGGTCTATAAGGAAGAGCAAAGAATCAGAACACAATGGAACTTGGAATGTAGGACCAGAGAACAGGGTGAAACGGAAGGAGAAGGGGACTCCCATGGCCTCTGAGTGTCCTCAGCAGTTGGAGACGCCGTGCACCGGAGCTCTGCAGGGCTTGCCCACGGCAGATACCCCATACATGAAGCACCTCTGATCTAAGGAATGCACCGGAGCATTCATCTGAATGACACGTGTCCTGAAGCCACACATAAAGGCACTGTGGGGAAAGGGGACATATTTCTATAAGGACACATGAGAAACTTAAGAAGCAAAAGAGAAGAGTATTGCCCCATGAGTGGGAATGGAAGTGCAGAGAGTAATGAATTCACCGATTTACTCACAAAGGACAGCCGAGTGATTGACAGAAGGCAAATTAGGGCTTTCTGGGCTTCTCTACTTTTATTTCCACTATTTTCTGTAATCCACCTTGAAAGCCCTACTATGTGTGCATACCTCCGTGGTCTGTATTCTACAATCTGCCCTGTGAGCTCCTACTCCATCATCTACTTGTAAAAACCTCATGTGTGTATGTATAACTCTGGATTCCTCATACTAGGCATTTTCTGAACTACCATGGAAACTCACACATGTATACGTAGCTCCTTGTTCTATAATCTTTCTCTATTCCATAGCCTACCTTGTAATAATCACCTGTTTCTATATTCCATTTTCTCCATATAATGTATAATCTACTTTGTAACAATCATACCTGTCTATTATTTCTATAATATTATTCAACAGTGGTTAAAAATAAAAAAGTCATATACAAGAACTTAATGCTCTGCATTAATCATCACAGATAAAGTAAAAGAGTTTGAAATGTTTTGGCCAAAAGTGAATAATCCTGACAATCATCTTACCAAACTCTGGTGCCGGCAAAGCCCCCAAGCGCTCCTTCCCCCGCCTCCCTCCCGCACGGAGGGGCCTCTGGTTGCTCCTGCCCCTTGGATGTAGCATCTCAGAAGTGGAGCAGCGACAGCTGCCGCACGACGCTGGCCTACTGGCCCCTGGCCAGGCTGAGACAGGGCCTGTCAGGATCTCTTTATGTCCAGGGCGACATAAAGCCTGACTTCCAAATGGAACTTGGCGTCCAGGTCACATTTGGCACATCGAATGAGACCTCGGGCCAGAAGCAATTGACTCCACTAATTTGCTCCAGAGACGGGTGGGGGGACATTAGAGAGGTTATTTCGGATCATGGGGGTCATGACTACAAATGGAAAAATAAATTCCCAGTGTCTCCAGGCTGTGAAGGCTGCTGTGTCTGGCTACTGGAAAGTAGAGCTGAATGTTAAACCCAAATTGGACCTGCTAATTGCTCACTCACTGCCAGCCCTCCGGAAGAGCAAACACGTTAACAGAGCTTGGACTTTTCTATGAGGTTTTTGTTTGTGTACCGAGAAGGAAATGTACACAGAGAGGAGAGAGTATTATTGAGGAAGGGCTAAATCAGTTCAGAAAACACAGATAACATACTGTTTTAATATTTGATGTTTCCTACCTCTCTAAGAGACGGCTCAACTTTTACAGAAATTTCTAAATCTTAATTAGAAAAAATGTTCTAAATGTCTGCTGGTCCATCTAGAAGACTGAATAATAAGAATGTGTTAAAAAGATACTGAAATTAAAAAAAAAAAAAAACTTTTATAATTCTTGCCTGCCCTCAAGGGCCCATAGGTGGGGCTTACCGATTGGATCAGTCATTCAACAGAGACCTGAAAAAGTCATTGCTTCCAAATGCTCATGGAAGACGGAAGATCCTCAGCCTGTTGCAACTCAACAGAGACCACCAGGCTGCCAGAGTCTACCCAGGAGCAGGGCAGTCAGCTGCACACAGAAGTCCAGTCTCTCTGGCACCCTGCAAAGAAGCTTTGTCCTCCGGCCCAGTTTTTACAGATGACAGAAGACGGTGACTCTGGGATGTTAACTAAGTTCTGGGGCAGCTTCATTTGTCACTGCCCCCCTGGGATTCAAAACTGGGCTATCCTGTGCTCGTCCCAGAAGTCCATTGCCTTTCGTGGTCTCCTAACTTGTCATTTTTCTTTATGGAATGTTCCAGAATCGATGCAGATCTCTTTAGTCCTGTAAGGTCCACAAGAGCTGCCCATGAAATGACAGATTCCGTGAGACACTTAACAGTCCCCACTCTCCTTTTTGTTCAGAAAACAAAGAAAATCAGGGCTCTTCCACAGGTGGTCCCGCAGCTCAGCTGGACCCTCCTCCTGCTCCTGACCCTCTCCACCCCTCACTGTCCTCTGCCCTCTTGACACCTGGCGTCACCTTCTATGGCTCCAGCCCAGACGTGAGCAGTCACCCTCAGGACTTTCTGGGCTCTCCCTCCCAACTATGTCCCCAAATCAGCCTCTTCCCCCACTCCAAGGCCCACCCTGGTCAACCTCGCTGCCCCCCACCTGGACCAAACAGTAGCCTGTCCTCTGTGTCCTTAGAGCCGTGCCTGCCCACCATCCTCTGAAGGTCCACCATGCCCATTTTAAACATTGGCCAGACACAGTAGGCAGAATCATGTCCTCTGCAAGGACAGTGGGACCTCCTCTCTGGAACCTGTGGGTACTTTGGGTCACTTGGCAAAGGGACCTTGGGGTGCAGATGGAAAGAAGGTTGCTAGGCAGCTGATCTGAAAACATGGAATCATCCGGGATTATCTCTCTCCCTTGAAAGAAGAAGCGAGAACGAGAAAGATGTGAGAGCGGAAGGACTGCTCAGCGCTGCTGGCTGTGGAGGAGGAGAACCAGCTGAGGAACGAGGTGGCCTCCGGGGGCTGGAGGCAGGAAAGGACTTCCCTGGGGCCCCCAGAAGGAACCAGCCCTGCAGGCCCCTTGACCTGGCCCCGTGAAACCAGGCCAGGCCTCTGACCTCCGGAACTGTGAGAGAATAAATTTGTGCTGCTTTGAGCCAAACCCAGCTGCCTCCAAACCCTCCTTCCCAGCCACCCTCCCCCAGCTCCTGCCACTGTGCTCCTTGCCTGGGTATCTCAGCCACAGGGACTTAACCCTTGCACACCTCAGTCTGCAGCAACTGCCCCTTTCCCTGTCTGCTCTAGGTCCCAGTGGGGATGCCTTCTCAGCTATGTCCACCAGCAGTAGAGGCAAATACAGATTCTTGAAGCCACACCAGAGCTGGCAGGTCAGAACCCCTGAGAGGGGCCAAGGTGAACACCACACAGCTCAAGTTCCGAGGGGCCACACTGCTTTCTTCATGGCCCAGCCACGGAGCACTGACGTTTCCTTATCCTCTGGGATTGCTCCCTGTCCTGATGCATCCAGGGGACCCCAGGAGGGCAGGGTCTTCACCTGTCTTGTCATGGCTTGGTCTCCAGTGGCTAGAACAAGGCCAGCCATGTAGCAAGAGTTCAGTAAATATTTGTGGAAAAGCTTACTGAATTTGTTTTCTAGAAGCCACCAAGTGGGCGCTAGGTTGTGAATAAAAATATCAGAAAACATGTCCGGCCCGTGAGAGGTGCACCTTGGTGGAAAAGGTCTCTGTCACTTAGTGAGGACCTGCGGTGACAGAGGCCCTGTGGGAGCCGCCGTGAGCGTCCCTGCCCAGGGTGCAGGTGGCTCGCCCTCCAGAGCCCATCCATGGTAATGAGCTGCCACCTCCTCCAGCAGTCACCCATGTGCCCTTCCCTGGCTCAGAGGGAAGCAGATTCCAGGCTGGGCCCTGACCCGCCTCTCTCAAGCATTAGCTGTGGCCAGCATTTGGACAAAGCCTCGTCCCTAGAGTGTGTCCGTGAACAGCTGGTGAATGAAGGACAAGTGCTGACACTGCAGATAGTGGGGTGTGGACAAGTGAGCAGGCGTGGGTCACTCTGGGTCCATTTGGACAACCCAGACAGAGGGCACCTCACGCATGGAAGCAGAGAGCCATGATCAGCGGAGCAGGTGGGCATGTGAGAGCACCTTGCTGTCCAGCAACGATGTGGTCAGTCACACTCAGATTCCAGCTGACGTCTACCCCAAGCCCAGGAGAAGCTGGAAGGGGCCTCGACGCAGCCCAGGGAAAAACGTTGAGGCTGGACTCCACCCAGCGGACTCCAGGGTCTGGGGTGCAGCAGGAGGCACCCCCAAGGCAGGTGGCAGGACAGGCCTCCCCTCCCAGCAGCCAGAACACCACAAATAAGGGAAGGAATGGCCAGAAGGATGGCTGAGGCCAGGCTTACTCTGAAAACAGAGGCATGTTGTTTGAACTCCGCTTGACTCCAAGGGGCCAGAGGCATTCAGTGCTTCAAGGCCACTGGCTCAATTATTTGAGCCTTTTTCAAAGAGTAGCAAGTAACCTGAGGTACAGCCATCACTGCAGCCCGGCCGGGATTTCACGTGCTAATTTGATAATATGCCTCTCTTCAGGGATTTTCTACTAAAGGATTTTGTGCACTTCTATTTCTATAAGATCCAAAAATGTGTGTGTGTGTGTGTGTGTGTGTATTTTATCAAATCTGTTCTAACATAATAGAAGACCCACAAGAACACTATTCACCAGAGCACGTGTGTTCACAGGTGTGTACATCCTATGTGTGGATGGGGCCTTTGCTGGTGTAAGACACACATGTTGCGGCCTTATTATAAACAAAATTGTACCAAAATCTGTAGCAGTTTTTTTTTTCTACCCAAA
The DNA here is from genome assembly GCF_021218885.2 of Marmota monax. NCBI lineage: Eukaryota > Metazoa > Chordata > Mammalia > Rodentia > Sciuridae > Marmota > Marmota monax. The sequence goes on along the minus strand of NW_026695222.1, from coordinate 36,153,485 downwards.
ATGCACTGAGCCATGCTCAGTGAATATATTTGATGATAGAAGCTGTTTATTAAAGGTAATAGAACAGAAAAATAACTTTTGATACGCAGCCATTCCAACATGCAATGTTTTAGGGTCGCTGCTAAATCACATTGTCAGAGTTCACTTTATTTGGCTATTGAGTCAATGTGAAAGAATGAACTCTCTCTCGCAGACATTTTTCTGTAATACTCAGGACCCGCTCTGCTAAGCTTAATACCCCGACAGTTCCAGGCTTAATTTACTCCCTGGAACAAGTCATTAAGTATGCATTGCCGCCTGTGCCTGCTCTCGGAGTTGTTCCTGCTTTTAAACAGACCAGCGCGTAGCAATGATCTCCTAGGGGAGGATCTTATCCAGGGTTGGTATTTAGCAGAGACTCTCGTGATGCCTCCTGTGCACAGTGGTCCACAATTTCTCACAGACATGCAGGTATTTTGCATTCATTAAAAAATCAACCATATGGCCATTCAGATGATATTTTATCCTACATAGATGCATCGAGGATTAATAAAAGTGATTGCATTATTTAACAGATGCAGTAACTAGATCATCACAAGGTGAATGCAGTCACTTTGAGGCCAAGAAATGACAGTGCCGGGGAGGCCCATCCCGGCCAGCTGTAGGGGCTATCTGGCTTGGCTGAGGATGCCTGCGCCTGGCTAAAGGCTGGGCGGCCTGGGAAGCCGTCCTCTCCTCTGCAGCCAACGCTGCTTCCTGACTCCAGGAGTGCCTGGAACACAGGCTGAGTCTAACTTAAACTGCTCAATAAAAATAATCAGTAAAAGCCAGCAAAGAAATGCAAAACTGAACAAATATTTGAGCAAAACCTTCCTACGCTTCTCGGTAAATTTTACTGAAGAGCACCACAACACACCATTTTTTCCAGGTGGAAAGATCCAGAATTCTCAAGATAAGAAAATTTATAAAATGTGGAGAAAAAAGAGCACCAAACTGAGAGGCAGGGCAAACCTAGAGAATGCAGAATCTCAACTCCCCAGTCAGGAGGGGCCCCAGGTCCCCATCAAAGCACAGCCAGGAGCATGCCCACATCAGACGGGCCCGTGCTGCCCTGGCCTGCAGGCTCTCTGCCACTCATCCACCTCCCACATGACAGACCAAGGACACTGTGAGGGAAGGGGATGCAGTGCCTGTCCCCACGTGGCCGACAGTCATGACACAGCAGCACACCACTGCAGAGCCAGGGACCGCGGCATCTCTCCCTCCATCGCCTGCTTGCAACCCACGGAGAGCGCACACTGCAGCTGAAATACATCCAGTTTCCCAACCTTCCTCCCTGTCCTCACCTGCCTTCTCTGGGGGGTCCCCTCCCCCATCCCTTGTTTCTCTTCTCCAAACACCAAACTCCTTCCCTAGGCCCTTTGCACTGGCTGTTTCCGTTGTCTGAAGGCTCTTTTTCCTCAATACTGTGGAGCCCACCTCAATCCTCTCTGCCTGAACAGTGCCTTCTGCTGTCTGAAGAAGCTTTCAACTTTTTCCTGCCTTTATTAAGAATTCCCCACTACTCTCAGCCCCATGAAAGCAAGGGCCCCAGCTGTCTGTCCTGCGCACCGTTCCCTGTGCCCACAACCACGACTGGAACACACAGGGCTCCGTGAACCTGCGGGGAGGGGGGCGGGACGTATCCTGCATGACCTCTGCACACAGAGCAATGCCGGGATGAGTCAGGTGCTTCCAGAGGACAGGGGTGTGGGCGGGGAGAGGCCATGCAGAGACAGGGACCCTGCTGTCTGGAGGGGACATGCATGACACATCCTGAATGATAAGAGGAAGACTTGGGAGCCATGCCCAGATCTGGGAGAAGAGCGCTCCTGGAAGTCGGAATAGCTGGCCCCCAGGGTGGGCGCTCCTGTGGCAGATCCTCTGCCCCTGTGCCCACCCCACCCCACCCCTGCAAAGTGACGCGCTGCAGTCTCACGCTCCTCTTGATGCCATCCTAACTCCTCAGCTCCAAAATCGGGAGGCTGAGGCTCCCTCCGCCTACTCGGGGCCACCTCGCTCCAGCGTGTGCTGCACCACCCCATGACCCACCCCATCACCCCGTTCTCCTTTGATTGTCAAGGCTAGGCTCCGTGAGCTGGACCCTGTGTTCTCTCTCACTGCGCGGAATAAACGGGATCCTTGATGGGTTGATCCACTCATCCCCTGGAGAACCAGGCATGGTCCTAGAAAGTCCTGCAGCCTGGCTCCACGGCTCTCAGCCTGCTCCCCAGGGTGGCTCCCCGTCAGGCCTAGTCTACCATCTCCACTCTCCTCCAACTGCCTCTAGCTCCTCCCTCCCCTTCCCCAAAGATGACCCTGCTTCCTTTCAACGACCCAGTGGAAGCCACGTGTCCACCATTTGTATAAAAGAATCTGCACTCATTCTCCTTTCCTCCCTCTTTGTTAAAATTGAGAGGTTCCTGAGTAGCCTCCACTTTTCTCTGGTTTTATTTGAGTGTTTCTATCCCACACCAAATCCTGCACAGTCTCCCACCAAACCTGACACCTTGGACTCCATCACTTCCTGCCATGCAGAGACAGCGGCATGCAATGGCTCCCTGGCAGGCTCCTCCCTCCCTCCCTCCCTCCCTCCCTCCCTCTTTCTTCTACACTTATTTTAATAATACATAATTACTTACCATAATGTCGTTCTTTTAAAGTGTGCCCCTCAGAGTTTCAGTATGTCCCCAAGGTGGCAGGGCCTTCCGCTCTCTGACAGACCACCCTGCCGCTCTGACAGAAGCCCTCACCCATCAGCGTCACTCCCACTCCCCCCACCACCAGGCCTGGCTGCTGAGAATCTCCTGACCCGTATTTTGCCGGCTCTGGACCGTTCATATAAATGGAAACCATACATATTTAGTTCTGGATTCTTTCACTTAGCATGATTTTAAGGTTTATCCATGTTTCAACATATATTAAGGCTGTATTTACAGTGCGATGGTATGCTATGTGTGGATATTCCACATTTACCAAGCCGTTCAGTGGGTGGACATTGGGAGCATTCAGGATGGTTTCTATTTCGGGGCTATATTGAACAATGTGGCCTGACACCCAATTCCCCTGCTGGGTTTCTTTTGAGCCTGTCTGCATTTCTTCTGTGTATGTTCCTAGCAGTGGGGTGGCCAGGTTACACAGTAACTCCACATTTAAACTTTCCCAGAACTGGCAGACAGTTTTCCAAAGTGGTCAGGCCAGTCCGTAACCCACCAGCAATGATCAAGGCTTCCAATTTCTCCACCCCCTTTCAACACTATTTAGTTCACATTTGTTCTTTTTTACTCATCCAGTAAATGTAAAATGATATCTCATTGTGGCATCAATTTGCATTTCCCTTATGACTAATGATTTTGAGCATCTTTTCATGCCATCTGTACATCATCTTTGGAGAAATGTGTATTTATGTAACCTGGCTTGTTTTTTTTTTTTTTTTTTTTTTGGTCTTATTATTTTTGAGTTGTAAAGTTCTTTATATATTCTGGTCCAAGATTCTTATCAGATGGACAATTCATTCATAAAGACTTTTCTCCATTTCTGTAAAAATGGCAGGTGGAATTCACATAGGAACTGCATTGAATTTGATGATCAACTGGAGAGTATTTCTACCTTAACGATATAAATTCTATCAATCCATCCACAAAGAATGTTTTTGGCTTATTTAAGTTTTAAAACTCTCTCAACACTATTCTGTAATTGTCAGGATATAAGTTTTATAATTCTCTTGTTAAATTTATTCTTAAATATTTTATTATCTTCATGCTACTATAAATGAAATTATTCTACTGATTTCACTTTCAAATTATTCATTGCAAGTGCATAGAAACTCAAGTAACCTCGATATTGACCTTCTGGTCTGCAGAGTTGCTGATGTCATCTATCAGTTTTATTTGTGTGTGTGCACGTGTGCATGTTCCTTAGGATTCTCTGTATGCAAGATCATGTCATCTACAAAAGGAGGCAGTTTGGCAGTTGGCATCTTGCTTTCGGTCTGAATGGCTTTGCTCTCAGTTCTGGCTTAACTGCCCTCTTTAGCAGCACTGTTCAGTGTTGGATCAAGTGGGGAGAGCACATGTCCTCCTGGAGAGGGGACCCTGGGGGGTATCAGTCCCCTAGGGCAGTGTTGGCTGTGAGCTTCTCATGAAAGCCCTCCACCCGTCTGGGAAGCTCTCTTCTGCTTCCAACTTGTGGTCACTGTCTGCAGCTTTGGCACCACCACTAGGGTGACTGGGTGGTATTTGCTCTTGATTAAATTGTGCATGACATGGATTACTGTCCCCTATTGGACCAACCTTGCATCTTGGGATAAATATCACTCAAGTGCATTATGATTTTAATGTGTGGCTGGACTCAGCCCATAGGTATTTCTTTGTTGGATTTTTGTGTATAAGGTCACAAGAGACATTGGTCTATAGTTTTCTTCTCGTGAGTCTTGTTTAGAACCAGGCTCATTCAGATCTCATAGAATGGCATGGAAGTGTTCCCTCTTCTGTTTTTGAAAGCATTTACACATTGTTAATATCAATTTTTATTTTAAATATTTGGTAGAGTTACCAGTGAGGCTATTCAACCCTAAGCTTTTCTTTCTGATAATATATTTTATTTGCCAGTTCAATCTCTCATTATAGGACTATTTGGATTTTCTGCTTCTTCTGTGTTAACATCTTTATTGCAACATAATACACTCACTAAGAATTCACTCATTTAAAATGAGTAGTATGTGTTTTTTTAGTATATTCACAGATATGTGCAACATCACACCGTCAATTTTAGGACATTTCCATCACCTCAGAAAGAAACCTCCTAACCTTCAGCAATCACCCCTGTGCCTCCAGCCCTGAGCATCCACTTCTCTGGGGCATGTCTCTGTAGAGTCCCCCTCTGGACCCTTCCAATGAGTGGGTCATGTAACAGCTGGTCTTTTGCAATTTCCTTTTGGAACTGAGCACCATTCTTCCAAGCTTCGTCCATGTTAAAGAATATGTCAACGTATCTTTTGTTTTTACTACTGAAAAACAGTCGGCTCTATGGATAGGCCACACTTTATTTTTCCATTTTCCATTTGAAAGATGTTTGAGTCTTTCCTGCTGCTTTGTCATCACAGGCAATGCTGGGCTAAGTGTGCGTGTGTGAAGGTGGACGCATGCTCTCGTTTCTCCCAGGTGTGCCAGGTGTGGAATTGCCAAGGAGTCTCCACTTGCCTGAGGAATGTCCAGCCTGTTTTCCAGGTGGCTGAATGTTTCTCCCTCTCTCCAGCGGTGTGTGACAGTGCCACTGTCCCATCCCCAGCAACTCACTGATGTCTGGTTATTTACTGGGCCGAGTTGCTGGGCATGGAGTGGTACTTCACTGTGGTTTAAATAGCCACTGCCTTGGTTACTAATAATGCTAAATATCCTTTCACTTCATCCTTACTAGACATTTTTATTCTCTGCAAAAATGTGCATTTGGGTGCTTGGCTCATTTGTAAATTGGGCTGCTCATCTTCCTGTTCTTGGTCTGCACGTGTCCCTAAATATTCTGGGTCTGAGTCCCTGTCAGAGCTCCTTGCAAATATTTCTTTGCTTTTTTTTTTTGTTGTTGTTATTATCTTTTCACTGTCTTGATGACATCTTTTAGAGCATAAATGGTTTTAATTTTGTTGAAAAATGCCATTTTGTGATGTTGTTTGTGCCTTTATTGCCACGACTAAGTGTTTTTTGCCATGGGTGAAGACATGGGCATTTTCCTGTTTTGTTGCTGATTTTTAAATCTTGGTTTGTGCGCTCTTGCCTCTGCTCCCCAGGAGTCCCACCTCACTCTGCAGGTGGCTACCCAGGTGTCCCAGCACATACATGGTAGGACACTCCTTCTCCTGGTTTGGAAAGGTCTGGGGCTTGTCTGAAGTCAGCTGACCTCAGACACAGGTCTCGCTGCAGACACGGGCTCCATCCGCTCCTCGCCCCTCCCATCCTCGCCCCACCGTCCCAAGTGCCCTTCACGGGAGTAGGCTTTGAAATCAAGAAGTGGGGTATTCATCTCTTACTCCTTTTTGAGGATTGTTTTTGCTATTCCAACTCAGGCAAAACTCTATATGAAGTTGAGAATCCTTTTGCTAACTTCTACTGAGAAGTGTGCTGGGATTCTGATCGGGGTTGCTTACAATCTATAAGTCAAATTGTCACCACACCAATGTTAATTCTTCTCATTCACGAAAGTAGACTTTTCCCATTTATTTTGCTTTTCTGAAATTTCTTTCCAATAATATTTTGCGGTTTTCAGAGCATAAGTTTTGAACTTGTTTTCTTTTCTTTCTTTTTTTTTTGTGATGCTGGAGATTGAACTCAGGGTCTTATGCATGCAAGGCAAGCACTCTACCAACTGAGTTATATCTCCAGCCTGAACTTGTTTTATTCTTCCCAAATATTTCGTTATTTTTTGATGCTAATGTACATAAAAGCACAACTGATTTTTTTGTGTACCAACCTTGCAGCCTCAAACCTGGCTAAATTAGTTTATTAGTTCTAATAGATTTTCCTAGATTCCTCGTGATTCTCTAAGTATAGGATTGAGGCATCTACAGATAGAGAAGGCCTTACTTCTTCCTTTCCCATCTGTCTTCTGGCCTGCTTTCTTTCCTCTCTAGAAAGTCCGGTTCCGTGCAGGTGAAGTGGTCACATTGGGTATCCTGATCTCCCTGTCCTGGGGCAGTGTTCTGCCCTTCAGCAGGAAGCATGGTCTAGCTGTGGGTTTTCTCAGAGTCTCTCTCAGCTTGAGATGGGCTCTTCCATTCCTAGTTTTGAGGGCTCTGATCATGAAAGAGTACTGGATCTTGTCACTTTTTATGCATTCATTGAGATGATCATGTGACTTTGAATTTCATTCAATCTGTATGGTATAGAACATTAACTAATTTTTATACAGTAAAACTTGTATCTGGGATAAATCCCACCTGGTCATGGTGTATAATTTTTTTTTTTAATTTTGCTCATATTCAGTATACTGACATGTTATTAATGACTTTTGAATAAATAGTCCTAAAAATATCAGTCTGAAGTTTCCTTCTGGGTCTTTTTCTTTCCTTCTGTGTCTTCTGTGTCAGAGTAACGCTGGCCTCATGGGATTGGGAAGTGTCTCCTCTTTCTCCACCTTCATTTATTTTTTGGAGGGGTTTGTGGAGCATTCCCTTGAGGCTCTGGAACCGTGCAGGAGCAGTCAGAGGGCCTGTGTGCCCGACCTTGCCCTGAGGGCCACTGTTGGTTGCGATTCAGTCCCTTCCAGCCTGAGCGCATGGCCATTTCCTCAGGAGTAGGTCTGGGTGGTTTTCTTCTAGGAACTGGTTAGTTTTGTCGGAGTTGGCTAATTTATTTCCCTTCACACTATTTCCTTACAGTCCCTGAGGTCAGTGGCAATGTCCCCTCTCCACTCCTGAGTGTAGTCATCTGAGTTCTCTGGCTTTCCTTCTTGGCTAAAGACTTGACAATATTGCTGATGTCTTTCAGAGAATCCCCTTGGGTTTCCCATTATTCTATTTCACTATATCTTTCCCTTTTTTAAAATGACAGATAAATTGCTCATTATTACCATGCACCACATGACCTTTGAAGCACATGTGCCCTGTGGAATGACTAAACCTAATTAACGAAAGCCAATTAGCATAGACATCACTTCAAGTAGCTTTCATTTCTGGGGTGACAGTGCTTTGGAACACCCTCTTAGACTTGTTCAGATAGACCTGAGTTTCTGAGTGAGGAAGTCTGGCTGGAACCTGTGGACGTACATTTCCAACAAGTTCCCAGGAGAAGTTAATGCTGCTAGTCCAGGGACCCCACTTTGAGAACCACAGCTCTGGTCTATTCCAGACCTTTACCAGCCTTCAGTGTCCACTCACCCACGACTCCTAACACTTCAAAGGGAAGCTCCTCAGTTCCCACAGAAAATAGATAACAGTGAGTCAATTTCTCCCCCCCATCTCCGTTCTCCCGCCTCCTCCTCCCACTAGATCTTGTCATTACATTCTCTTCTCCTTTATGTTTGTGAAAGTTTGCAGTTTCAGGTTAGTACTCCTAAAGGTGGATGTTACCGACTCACATCCCTTTGGAATCTTCTTCAGCACTATGCAGCAGTGTGCTGAATAATCATGCCTTCTGTTATACAATTAAAATACAACTTCCATTTAAAAAAAGACTGACATCTTTTCTAAAATAATTGAGCCAATTTATATTTTTTATGTGCAAATCTTTTGCCCATTTTTAAAACAGAATTGTATGCCTTCTTTTCTGTGTATAGAAATTCTACATATTTTCTGGAATTGAGTCCTTTGTAAGCTATATATGCTTTGCAAATATTTTCTCCTATTCTGGACATTTTTAGGTTCTTCATGATGTCTCTGGATGAGCATATGTTTTTAATTTTAATAAAGTCCAATTTGTCAATTAAAAAGAAAAAGAACTACCGTTAGCATTTTTCAAACATACAAGATATTTATAACAATAGTCATCCTGTTGACTCTTGAAGTTATTTATAACAATAGTCATCGTGTTGTGCAATAGACTCTTGCAGTTATTCCTAACTGACTGAAAATGTGTACCCTTTGCTCCACATCTCCCCAAATGCCAACCCTGCACCCCACAGCCACCATGTATTCTCTACTTCTGTAAAATCAGCCCTTTCAGATTGTCACCTGAGCAAGATGGTTTGGTGGCTTTCTTTCCATCCTTAGTTTACGTCATGCAACATGATGTACAGTCTTGTATTACATGTTTTTTCCTCTCATCTTTATTATTTCCTTTCTTCTGCTTGCTTTCTGTTGGGTTTGCTCCATACTTGTGTTTTTTTAAGGGGTGTGTGTATATGTGTGTGTGTGATTGCTTGTGACCTTTATAATGTTTAATGTAGACATCTAATGTTATGAATATCCCTCTAATCACTACTTTGGCTGCATCCCGTATTTTTTGATGTACAACATTATCATTTTCACTGATTTCTCTGTATTCCCTAATTTCGTTATGACTACTCCTTCAGTTCATCAGCTACTTAGGAGTGTGTTGCTCACATTTCTAATTTCACTCATTGTGGTTGAAGGGGATGATAGTTAGGTTTCAACTTCTCAAAATGCTGAGATTTGCTGTACGGACCAGCACATGTTATATCCCGGAGGACATTCCACATGCGCCTCAGAAGCATGTGTATTTTGCCATCACTGGGAAGAAGTTTTGTAGATGCCCTGATGCCTGGCTATTTATAGTACTATTCAGATCTCTACTCCTTATTGGCCTTTGACCTAGGCATTGCATCCATTCAACCATGTGACATTAAGGTTTCCAGCCATTATTGTATAAAGGTTTGTTTCTCCCTTCAACTCAGTTCCTACGTAATGTATTTGGGGACTCTATTGTTAGGTGCGTGTATATTTATAATTACATCATTTTCTTAAATCAAACTTTTCTTAAAATAAACTTTTGTCGGTACTTGGAAAGCCTCTTTGCCTCCAGGATAGCCCTTTGTGCTCAACCTGCTCTCCTCACGTCAGCAAAGCTACCGCGGCCCTCTCCGGCTACAGTTGGCATGGCCCGTCCTTCCCAGCTTCATTCTCAAGCTACTTTTCTTCAGACCTAGCTTTGTCTCTTGTAGACAGTATGCAGTTGAATTGTGTCTCTCATCCTTTGGGTCAATCTTGGCATTTTGGTTGGAGAGTTTGGTCCATTCCCATGGGGTTCAGTGTGGAGACAGGGCTCTCGATTGCTTTTCTTTTCTTGTCTTGTCCTGTGTATAGGCCATTGTTTTTCTTTCTTTTCCTCCTGTTTTTTCCTATGAGAACTTGATGCTAAATAGTAAAATGTGAGAATGCTGGAAGTCAGATGCTTCCTTGATTCCTGAGGTTTGTGGCTGTTTATTGGGGTTGTTGGTTTTTCTGTCTGGTTTTGTTTGACAGCTTTTCTGAACAAATCCTGTACAGTCTGTGTTCTTTGTTGTTTGAAGTCTCTACTTGGTTCACTCAGTGGTTAGCTAGCTGCTGGATACGGATGTCTCTAGATGCATGGAGTCGTTATCTAACTGTTCTGGCCCAGCGTGGGCATGCTTGGGCATCCCTCTGTAGCCAGCTGGTGACAACTGTCTGGGGCTTTGCTTCTGGCTTGCACAGACCCTCCAGGTGAGCCAGAAGAGAGCTCAGGGCCTTTCTGGGTCTTTCCTGAGTACTTGTGCAGCTCCATGCATTTGCAGCATCTCCCACCTTCCCAGGAGTATGCCAAAGCTGTTCAACATCCCTGTGGGTGCCTCATTTCTCAGTGTTTCCTTTTATTTTAGTTACTTATCTTTTTTTGACTGACATCTTGCCGTGTTGCTCAGGTTGGCCTGCACTCCTGGGTTCAAACAATTTTTCCTCCGTCAGCCTCCCGAGTAGCTGGGACCACAAACAGGCATCACACTCACTTGGATTAAAATTTATTTTTAGGACAATTTTCAGTTTACTCAAAAAAGTGAGCAGAAAGTACAGTGCCCATAGACTCCTCCCTCTCCCTCATAGTTTTCACTGGTACTAACATTTTGCTTTGGTGGGATACATTTGTTGCAATTGAGAAGCCAATATTGATACATCATTAGTAACTAAAGTCCATAGCTTATCTTAGGGTCCATTTTTGAATGTTCAGTTTTGGGGTTTCTATATCTCATTGTATAATGTCAAGTGCATTGTGTCCTCCGTCCAACACTATGGCATCCTACAGACCAATGCCACTGCCCTGGAATCCGTATGCTCCACCGACTCACCCCCCACCTTTCCTGTCACCCCTCAGCAGTGCCCAGCCACCCCCTTCCCTTACTACCTCCATCCTGCTGCCTCTCCTGGAATGTCACATGCCGGGACCATGAGTAGGTAGCCTTTCAGCCTGACTTCTTTCATGTGGCAACATGCATGTGAGTTTCCTCTGTGTGTTTTCATGGCTTTTGATTCATTTCTTCTTTTTCCTGAATGAGGCTTTTTCTGTATGAATGCACCACAAATTTTTGTCTGTTCACCTCCTGAGGGACAACTCACTTTCTTCCAATTTTTGACAACTAAGAATAATGCTGCAAGCATTTGTGAGCATGCTTTTGTGTGGAGGTAAGTTTTCCAGTCAGTTGGGTGAATCCCTAAGAACACCAAGGCTAGATTCTATGAGACCTTGTATGGAACTGTCAATCATCTCCCATTCCCAGCAGGAACACCCTAGAGTTCTATCAGCCCACATCCTCACCAGCATTTGGTGTTGCCACTATTTTGGATTTTAGCCAATTCTAATAGGTGGGCAGTGGGACCTTACTGAGTTTTCCAACTTCAATTTCTCATAACATAATTCTGGCATCTTTTTTATATGCTTGCCATTTGTCTTTTGGTTGAAGTATCTGTTCAAATCTTTTGCCCTCTTTAATTGGGTTGTTCACTTTCTGATTGTCAAATTTTAGGAGTGTCAGCATTCCTTTTTAAGTTTTTTGTTAGACTGTTTTTTGCACAGTTGTCTGCCTCAGGCAACTATGAAGTTAAAAGAGCTTCCAGTAATTGTTCTAATCAAGCATCCCCCGCCCCACCACCACCAGGGCTATTCCCTCTGAGTCTTCCTGACAACCGCGGGCTCTCAGAGTGACAGGACTTTGAGAACGAGGCTTCACACGCTCCCTCTACTGGCCGTGGGCTGCACTGCAGACGGGAGGGGCTATTCTTCAAAGTTCCCAAGTTGCTGTAGACAGGGGGTGTGAAGGGAAAGCTAAAGTGTCACAGAGCTCCCTTTCTTGTCACAATTCAGCCACTTTTCTATAGAAGAAAAAAAAAGAGAGAAACTACCATCTCTGCATTACTGTAAGCCTTTGGTTAATTTTTCAAGTTCTTTAGAAACTTACTCTGACCATTTTTGCAAGTTGTTTGTGTTTTAATGGAGGAAGGAATATTCAGTGGTCTGCCTTCCCATTTCTGTTCTGCATGTTTTAGCAGAGCCTTTTCATCAGCGTCGAACAGACCAAGAGCTTACTATTCTGGCGCCCTCCCGTCTCCGGAGGGCCAAGCCAGCTTGTGTCTCTACAATAGTGGCCTAGCCCAGACCTTCCATTTACCCCTCATTCCACTCTTTCTGCTCCCGAGCCCTCTGCGGGGCCCCAGCCAGTCACTCCCATGGTCCCCCTGCCCAAAGCCTCTGACCTTCCCCAGCCTGTGTCAGCCTCCGAGCCTATGTCCTTCCAGAGAGACCCCCGTGGCTGCAGCCGTTGACCTCCCCATGTTCCCTCTCCCCTGGGTGCTGCTCCTCACCCTGTCTATAGCCACGTCTTCTACTCAGCTTCTAAGGGTGACAGCGACAGAGCGGGAGAGAGTGGCAAGAGCGGCTCCCAGGGAGGTGGGACCTTCAGGCCTGTGATCCCCCCGCCTTTGGCCTCCATTTCACTTAGGCCTACAAGCTCTCACGTGCCTGTCCTCTGCCCAGGTCCCGCCTCCGACTCCCAAGCAGCTCCTTGGTCCATCCTCTTGGACACCATGCAGGAACTTCAGATTGAATGGACTTGCAAGATAATCAAGACAGGGTTCAAGCCTTGGTAAAAACAAACTCGGAGAATTTCTAGTAAGTGAAGAACTGCCAAGAACCATTGCTGCACAAGCAGACCGTCTGCTCAGCTCCGGGTCCCTGAGAGGGCACGGTTCCCGATGGCTTGGACTGACCCTCCCCACTGTGGCTGGCCTCACAGGTCCTCTCCCCCGCACCTGCTCCTCTCCCCTCATTTCTGGCTGTGAACATTCCGTCACCCGCCCTGTTCAGCAGGTCACCCTTGGCACCTCCGTGTCTTCATCACCCACATGGGAATCTCCCCGTGAGGTCCGTTGTCCCTCCTGTGGAGTGCTGTGCTGGAGCTGGCCCACTCCAGCTCCCGAGGACCTATGCTGGGCATCTCTTCTCCCATCTACACTCGGGGATGTCGACTTGGTAGTGGGAATGAACCAAGGCTGCGCGGCCCTTTTTCCCCGTGGAGAGCCTCTTGCCAGCATTTCCCCATGGGCACTGCTTCCACGGTCCCTTGGCATCCGCTCCTCTTCCTCCCGCTGTGCCCGCAGCTCTGACTCCAGCCTGGCTGCTACTGCAGGAGGCGGGAAGAGCGCTCCTCCCCGCTCTCCTGCCACAGTCCACATTAAAGTTATCTCGTCTTTGAACAAAATAAATTCAACCACAGAAGCCCTGATTAAGACGTTTTATTTTCCACTGATCTTTAAAATAAATCTCCTTTGTGGCCAATTAATTCCTGCATGGTCTGGATCCGGTGTGCCTCTCGGGAGCCCTCGCCTTCCCTTCCTCGCTGTTCCAGAAGAGCAGGGGGCTTCTGCGAGGAGGAATGGCCCCGGTGCTTACCCGTGGTGAAGCCATCAGTCTAGAGCACTGAGCCATCAGCCCAGAGCTTGCAGGCTTGCTGGAGGCCAGGCAGGAGGGTTCCGATGGCTGTCCCCACCCTGGAGTGAGCCCGTGAAGGTGGGCGAAAGGCACTGCGTCTGCCTCTCACCTGGTTCATGCAGTTAGTGCTCAGGGGATATTTGCCAACCAAGCAGGAGGGCTGGGGTGTGAGCAGAGTCCTGCCACAGTAGATGCGGCTACCCGGCAGGACCTGGTGCCCCTGGGCCTTGGAGTAAGTGGGGACACCCCACCACAGAGAGCACGCCCTGCCCCCAGCCCTCCCACCTGGGTGCTGAGGACTGTGACAGGGAGCTCGAGGTGCGTTCATCTTGCTTGGGGAGCTGCCTTTGTGCTCCTCAGGGGGCCAAAGGTCTTTAGTCCTTTCTGGGAGGGTCTCAGAGGCTCCTCATCAGCCCTGACCCTGTAGGGAGGATGCTTTTCTTATTCTGCTGCCTGGTCAGCTCCAGCTCTTTCCACACCAACCAAGAGGACATTGATTTATTATTCGTTTTCAAAAATTCATGAGTTACAGACTTAAAAGAGAAGAAAAGCAGGGCTTAGAAACAGATCCTGTGAGGACTCTTTGTGGTTTTCCCAGCAACGCCGGGCCCCAGCTCGGGCTGGATGTGAGCACCCTGGGCTGAAGGAGTGGGGGCCGCCCGGAAGATGCACTCCAACCAAACACGCGCTGGCTGGATCTGCAGGGTGGAGGGCTCTGTCTGCTGCATGTCCAGTCTGCAGAGGGAGGAAGCCATCCTTCAGAAGTCACTGCCACACTGCATGTCATGACACAGGGCCAGTCAGGAATCTCGAAATGTGATGGTTGTGTTTAAGCCCAGAAATACACAAGAACCATGTCCTGTTCCAGAAGAAGGAGGACCTCATCATCCATGCTTGGAATGACAGTGACACTCCCACGCCTTGGCCCAAAGGCCCAAGTCTAGCCATAAGGCATTGAATACACTGCAGTGTCCCTCTTGACCAGACAGAGCCCAGTCCCCAAGCCACTGCCAATGCTGCCAGCAGTGGATGTGGCTTTGCAGTAACTTGTATTAACTGTATGCACATATTTTTCTGTATTCTGGGGCCCTGTGGACCTGGAGAAGGATGCCCCCCCCCAAGGGCTAGCAAATTCCTAGGGACACCAAACAACTGGCCAGAGAACACCCTCAATGCACAAGCTGAACTCACACCTATGTCTGTCTTCTTTGATCAGGCTCCTGCTGGCCAGGACACTAATGCCCAGCCCTAATCACTCTGGCACCAAATAACGGTCAACAGGGACAGCCCCTGGATCTCAGAGCCTGAGGAAAGTATCCATCCTGCCTAGTGCTAAGGCTGCTCATCCTGCTGGCCTGGCTTCTCCTGTTCCTTCTCATGAAACCACAATGAGAGGCCAGTACGTGTCCTCTGTCTGCCTTGCCTGCTCATCTGTGTACCTACTCGCTGTTTCTAGGGGCACTGAGCACCATAAAACATTTTTCTTCATTGCAACCTCTCCTGTGTCCATGCATCTTACCTCTCCTGCAAATCCCAGGTACATTTCAAAAAGCACCTGTGCACTTAGTCTCACTCACCCATCACCTCAGTCACCCTGTAAGATGCACCATCTTGATCCCGCTGACATGATTCCCATGTGTACTTTGCAACTATTATAAACTGCAGATGGTTTATGCTACTAAAGCTGACCTGCAGTAGAGATGGTGGGGGTTCAGGCCAGGACCGTGGATGGAGTCCTCCCTCCAGCTCACCATCAACGTGAAACCACCCAGTCAATTCATCTTGGACATCAGTTTTTTTTAAGGATGATTATATAGTATCTACTTTGTATGGTTCTTTTGAGGATTACATAAGTTAGTATTCTGAAAAATCACAGGCCAAAGACAGTGCTGCGATACTGTGAGATGCTGCTAGAGCCCCAGACGTCTCCCATTCTGATAAAAAGACCACATTAGAAGTGTTGGGATAGCTCTCCAAGGTTCTCCTCCCAGCCTGTGTCCACTTGCTCCGCTAGCCCCACAGTATTTTTCCTGCTTTTTACATAAGGAGTCCAAATGTTCTCCAAACTCTCAAAGAGAGTCACAACTTCATTCAGTCCAGGTGTGCCCAGCCTCCTGGGTCACCTTCAGTGTCCTGTCAGTTAACCTTGCTGGGCAGCTACTGGTCAACACGAGTTTCTTGTCTCATGGTCTCTGTGGTCAGAGTTCAGGCCCAGCTTGACTGGGCCCTTTGCCATGGGCTCCCTGAAAGGCTGCAGCCAAGGTGTGGACCGGCTCAGCCTCATCTCCATGCTGGACCCAGAAGTCTTCCTCTCTGAGCTCGAGTGGTTGTGGGCAGTGCACATTTGGTCACAGCTGTCAGACTGAGGGCTCGGTTTCCAGCTGGCTGTTAGTCGGGGGCCACCCTCAGTTCCTTGCCACATGGGCCTCCCCAGCAGGACCATGTGCTTTATCAGCGCAGGCAAAGGAGAGACTCCCAGAGAGACAGTCATCACAATCTTTGCAACATGGTCATTGCTAAAAGCCAGTCACAGTGCACCCGTGGGAGGAGACTGCACAGAGGCCTGAGGACCAGGAGGCCACTTTCCGGTCAGCTGACTCCTCTCTCAGGGCTTTCCACAGGGGACAACCCAAAGCCCTGATTCCAGGCTGAGGAGGGTGAGGCCTCGTGGGTGCATGCAAACATCTGCTCCAGGAGGCACAGTGCTGTTCCGGCCAATGCGGAGCCACCCAGACGTTTCCTGCCCAGTACCGAGCACAGTCCCAGCCCCGTGAACTCGACCCAGAGCCGAGGAGCACACTTCTGTGAGCCCATCAGACATCAAGAGCAGAAAGGAAATAGCTACAGAAGAACGTTTTTGAAGGAATTTTGTAAATTCAAAGTCCAATATAGAAACTAATAATTGCTTTATCACTCTGAATAACTAATCATCATGCCAAAGCTCTGGCTCATTTTTCCTGTCTGTCCTCTAAAGCATATATTTATAAATGCACATTGAGATTCCCAGAGAGCAGAGCGTTCCATTCTTCATTCCCAGAGACAATTGATTAGTGGTACCTTGAAGTCATTTTTCAAAGCATAACCATCAATATTAACAGCTGCCAGCCTTTCCAATTCATAATCAGCTGAAAGCATCTCTTCTCCATGGGGAGAATGTTTACATTTCCGACCTGGAATTAGTCTGCAATTCCCAGGACAGGAATCAGGTGTTTTGCTGTGGCTTCTCAGAGGCTCAGCTGTCCAAATGTCAGGTGACAGGGGAAGCATCTGCACAGACACGGAAGGGAGCTGATGAGCACGTGTGCCCCACAAAGCGTATGCCACCACCCCAGGACCACACCTGCCTTCTGCAGGGAGGGGGCAGCAACATGGCAGAGCATAAAGAACTGGGACGTGGATTCAGAAGGTTCCAAGCTTGAGTCCCGCCCCACGGTGAACACACCTTGTCCTCAGGTGCCCGCACTAGTCTCAGTCCCCCAGGGAAGCCAGCAGAGGCCACCGGTGGAAGGTGGTGTGTAGGAGAAGTGCCAGGGTGTATTACACACCAGTGCACAGCCTGCTCGTGTCTGCAGGGTACCTCTAGGACTCAGGGCACTCCTAGCTTGCTTTATCAAAAGCTATCAGCATGGAGAGTCCCAAACACAGACAGAAGGAGAACAGAGCAGCAAGCCCCATGCCTCCATCTGCTGGGAACAGTCTGTGGGGAGTCAAGGCCATCTAGCCACAGATACCTGCCACCCACCACCCCTCCCTCGATTATTTTAAAGCAGAACCAAGCAATATTTTATCCCTGGATGTGTCAAAATGTATCTTCTCAAGATTCTGCCTCCCTTACACTTAACCACAACACTGTTGAACTAAAAGAAAAATAATCATTATTACCTTAAAATATCTAATGGGTCTTCATCACCTTAATCGTCTATATATTTTATTTTATGTTTTGTAAATAAGGTCTACACATTACATTAACAAATACCCATAAAATGGTAACGAAATCTAGAGGTCTAGGTGGCAATGCTCTGCTTTTCTATTTTTAAAATTGATAAGCAGTGAACTTGACTGTTTGATGTCTTAGTCTGGTTTTGATGCTCAACTTTTTGTTTTTAAACTTAAACTTTGCATGATTGACATCTGGACAGATAATTCCTAACTGATGCCGGTAGTGACCCCCTTTCCCTGGGGTCAACTGGGAGTGTCATTTGATGGTGCCGAATGCCTCCCGGTTGGGGAGGGATCACCCCTACAACCACCAGTTTAGACGACTGGGAGGGACCATGTCAGCTGTAGTCGAGTCTCTCAGGCTCCCCCCACTGCAGTTCTGGCTGATGGGGGATGAACTTGAGCCACATGTGTCCTCCATGAAAATCCCTCCCTCCACACAACTGAAGGGATGATTTATAAGATGGTTGAAAACCTGGGTCTAAATAAAGCAAATTCAATTGTTCCAAAATTAACAACTGTTAAGAATTAAGTTCATTAAAACTATTAGAGAAGAGGTTTTATTAAAGAAAAAGGCATCTCTATGTTACATTTTATCTGAGGACATGGAATGGTTTTCACTGATTCCCCCTCCATCTGGTGGCTGCCAATGCACAGGGAGCCCACGCTGTGCCCAGGGAAGCACACATTCATGGTGACCTGGGAGATCCCATGAGGTGCCCAGCAACAGTTACAGCAGGACATTGCCTTGCTGGGCCTCTCCATCCCCAGCAAGAGGGCTCAAGCTCACTTGGTGGGGACAGAAGTGTACCTGGCCATCCACGCTGGCTGCTTGTGGGCACACTCTGCTCCGAGGACCTGTGTGGTGTTCACGGCCATGGCCACCTGGTACCCTGAGTGTCACTGGGACCAAGCTCTATGGGCCACATGGGAGCTCCTTTTCCAGACCATCTGACACCTCGAGTCACATGTGCTATACCTGGGTCATCTCCCCTCAGGAATCAGACCTCCCAAAATGGCATTAAGAGCGAGGGCCTGGGATTATCGGGCGCCTTGACTTCCATAGGGGCCACCACCCTAGACGGGTCATCCTGCCTCCTTCACCTGCAAAGGGGTCCAGGCCCAGCCGTCACACACAGCCTCCTGTGGGGAGTCCCCATCAGCAACGTGGGATACTGTGCGTCAGTTCTGTGCAAGAAACGAGTGAGTTCCAGGAAAGTTTGGATTTTAACCAAGTCAACAAAGTTTGGAGAAAAAAAAAAACGATACAAATGTTTTCACTGCCTCCAGATGGGCTTGTGACTGACAGTCAAGGTGACAAGGATCAGTCTCAAACACAAAAGCTGTGCTCACCAAAGGGAGCAGAGCAGCGACAACTGGGAGGGGAGGTGTCTCTTCCTATCCAAACGGCACCCCGTGCTTTCCACACTTCATCATGGAGCTTAACTTTCACAGCCACCTGGGACCACTATCATCCCCACCCCCTCCCTCTTCACAGATGAGAAAACAGAGGCTCAGCACTCCAAGCAAGCTCTCCTCTGCCTGACAGCCAGTGGGTGGGATGGGAACCTGCATCTCTCCGGGTCTGCTCCCTGCTCTTATTGGACAGAGGCATTTTGGGAATGTGGGTGCACAGAAAAGCAGTTTTCCTCTATCACTGGGGAGGGGTAGGGGCATTGGCATATCACTTCAGAAGCTTACAAATGACTCTTGCAAGCATAACAGCAGCACTGATCAGTACATTTGGAGGCAAGACATGCATTGGGAGAAAATTATTTTTCTCCCAAAGGGCCAGCACACTTAGCAATAAAGTTCCCATTAGCAGATCCTGCCCAGCAGAGAAAAAACATGCTATTGCCACAGGACTCGGGAGTGAGCGCATGGAGCTCCCAGCTGGAATGCAGAATTATTTTATTATGAAAAGACACTCTGAGAGAATGTTGCTGAGAGAAGGATTTAGCCAGAGTGAGAAGCCCTTTCCACTTAGAGTTCTTTATTGCTACGCCACCGAACTCAAAGCATTACCCAAACTGTCATTATAAACTCTGCATTTCAGGGGGTCAGAAGCAAGCTATAAAAATTGACTTCATGCAGGCTGCAACTTGATGATCGTCCTCTAAATGGATAACCACTTCCTTTCATCATTCCTGGTGGCTGCTTAAAATTAACACTCTTTAGAGTTCCAGATGTTCAAAGGAAACAGAAAATAGAATCCTCCTTCTAAGCCTGTCTTTCAGAAGCTCCCAGCCCTAGCAAGTAAGGCAACTCCTGGGCCCCAGGCAAGACCTGCCCCTTGCTCATGGGGTGCCAACCTCTAACGGCTGCTGCTGAACAGCCCGTGGCCCCCGAGGCTCTGTGTGATGGAAGGGGTGGCCCTGCTTACCCCCAGCACCCTCTCCCTGCCCACTGCCTCCCACCACTCTGGCCCTCCACAACATCAGGGTCCTGGGTAGCCCACAGCAGAACCTGCCTCTGGGTAACTGAAGTTAGAAGTGGGTGGGAGCTACTGGCAGGTGGAGGCTACTGGGGAGCCCCCTGCTGGACAAGGGTGCTACAGGACTGGGCTCGGGCAGGAGGGAGCTGAGGCCTTTGTCTCTGCCATAAACAGATGCTCTCTATGTTGCTGGGGCTGACATCCTTGCTCCAGCCTCAGGGGGCGTGAATGGTTCATCGCAGACAGAAAGGGGTGAGGGGAGCCCGGCTCTGGCCTTGTCAGGCCCTTTCCTGGGAGATAGCACCCCCACCCACCATAGGAGTCATGGGGTGTGTCCCCAATGCTTTCTTCCCACCCTGATGCCTTATACTCATCCCTGGCGCGACCTCTGCATTTGGCTACCTACCCGGGAGTGGCTTCTCCACTTCTGTCCAGCACCTCCCCGTCCATCCTCTGGCCAGGCCAGGGCCACTCTCTCCAGCACTTGCCCTAAGAACACCCCCGCCTCCTTCCACAGCACCCACTGCAGGGAACTCTGGGCCTATACCCTCAGCTGCAAATGTCCACCCTCCCCAGTTGGAATGCAAACCAACCAGACTGCAGGGCCCCTTCCCAGCTGGGGCTCAGCTCAGGGGTTTTGCAATGGGACCCTGGCACTTAAGAGAGGATACAAATCTGGGATCTGCCACGCTGACCACACTGAAGGAGGCTGTTGGACATACACTCCCACTCACTGAGAAGCAGTGGGGGTCACTGCTGACCACTGTTGCTGGCCAGAGACACACAGCTGGGGCCCACAGATGAGGTTCTGCTCTTGTGCTACCTACCTATCTTCACCTAGTTATCCATCATCTCTCCAGTTCTCCATCACCTACTTGATCTATCATGTCTCATTTTCCCACCTTTCTATCCACCTAGTTATCTATTACCTACCTACCTGTCTAGATTTCTATCTACCCAGCTATCGATCATCTACTTATCTAGTTATCTTATTATCTACTTAACCTATCATCTACCCATCCCCCTGTCATCTATCCATATTCTCTATCATCTATCATAAGTACACAAGAAGTAAAGTACCTTCACAATGAGAAAGAAATAAACCACTTGCATCAAGTTTGGGTTGGCATCCCTCCAGGGTTCACATGCTGATCCTCGCAGAGCCCTGCAGATGGAGGCCATGACCAGCCTGTTACCACCAAAATTGTCACCAGAGTGTTAAACCAGGGCATCCGCAAACGTGTCTTATCAAACAGTTTACTGTAACTATGATCTGATGGAATGGCCCGGGACAGGGCTGGAGACCTACAGTGCAGGAAGGGACCTGGGCTGGGTGACTTTGGTCCCCACTGGCTCCTTCCTTCAGCCAGGGGCTGGAGCACCTCCTCCCTGTTGGCCACTGTTCCAGGTGCCAGAACCCAGAGATGGCAAGATAGCCCTGCCCCCAGAGAGATGGACAACAGAACAAAGCAGGAAATGACATTTCATGCGCCTTGACTTGGGCACAAAATTCTCTCTTAATCCCTTTGTGGCTATGTGGGAAATGAGCCTGCCTTCCCGTCTCCCATGTGCCTTTCCCAGGGGCACATCTCCCCACACTCTCTGATTCTGGGATTTACAGATTCACACATCTACAGTCTCCCTCCAAGATACCAGCCAAGACCTTTCCTTTCAAAGAATTGCAGCACTAAGTTCAGACCACCTGTTCAAACATGGCTCCACACCTGGGAGCTGTCCCTTGACTCTGACCCTGTTCCCAGCTGAGAACCCAGGAGAACTGAAGGAGGAAGGGCTGTGGGGTTTTTGATGTGTAAAAGTGCTCTCATGTGGGGAGCATGAGAGTACAGCTGAGAAACCCTAGCAGGGAAGAGAGCACTCACTCCGACGTCAGCTCCGCCCACACAAGGCCCTTCCAGGGGAGCACAAACGCTCACTGCCTTGGCTGAGTCCTCCTCTGTTCCATGAGGTAGGCACGCTGGACCGCGTCTACCAAAGAGACCAACATGCAAAGAGGTCAGGACGTTAGCACAGATCACCTGCTAGCAACAGCTGGGTGCGCTTGAGCCTGGAGGTCTGGCCTTGACCCCTCTCCTGCCTCCCGGATGCGGCCATGCCTGGTGCAGCCCACAGCAAATGGCCTTCTTTTGCATAATAACATGCTTTCCTGTGATTCCCAGCTAATTTGGAGTAGCTCAGTTAAGCAGGAAATGAGAGCCCTGTGAACAAGACCGGATGGGAGTGTAGAGGAATGTGTGTCCCATGGGCTCTCAAACTTGAGCAGGCACCAGAATCCCCTGGTGTCCACCCAGTTTTCTGTTGCAGAGAACTGGGGTGAGCTGAGAGTTTGCACCCCAGCCAACTCTCCAGGTGAACCGCTGCTGATCAAGGAGGTGTGCTGGGACCACTGACAGACCTTCTAGAATTAAGGATTTGGGCTTCTGAGGAGGATCCCCAGAGCTGAGACACAGCTCATCTGCAGTATTGAAGAGCAAGCCGAGACCACTCAGGACAAGCTGTGAAGGTGGCCAACACTGAGCTGTTGATTTTCCCTCTCCCCCAGGCTCCTTGCAGTGGGCATTGCTGACCAGGTGGTCATGGATTAAAGGGGCCAGGGGATTTAGGCAATTTGGGAACTTATGAAACCTTTGCCAATGTTCATTTTCTTTCTTCCTTTTTTAATCCCTGACATTGTTCAGTCCCGCTATAGAGCATTGTATGGCAATAAAACCAGCTCACAGGCCCCCACAGGGTTTCTATCTTTATTACACAGACCCAGGGCTGCAGCCGCAGGTGTCGGGAAGCTGCAGATCCAGAACAGCCCACCTTTGTCCCTGCACTTCCAGCCACACCAGAGCAACCAGCTGCTTCCGCAGTGGAAAGGCAAACTCTTCCTGTATCCCTGAGCTGCCCTGGGATCACGGTGAGCCAGGCGTCACCCTGGGTGTCTGTTAGCCTGTTTACGTGTAGACAGGAGTACAAATTAGAAAGTAGTTTTCCTGGAAAAAAAAAAAGAGTTTTGTTTTCATGCTTTGTAAAAATGGAGGCTCTCGTTTGGACCTGTCCAGCCATAATACCCTGCTCAAGCAAAGAGAAGTGATTTGTTTTATTCTGAACATTGGTCGGGCCCCATTAAGTGGCCACCATTAACAATGGTGGCAATTCTTGGGGACATGTTCATAGTATTCTCCATGAACTAATTAGCACATTTATTGAGCACCTACTGTTTAAGTGGCCAAATGGGATTTACTGAGAAGTTGGAGGTGCAACCTCTGTTCCCAAAGAGCTCACAGTTTGTTGCCAACTGCACAGATGAGCTCCAGGAGATGCTGTGTGAGGACTTGGCCTCGCTAGCAGTCAGTGGGCTACACAGATATCCCTCACGTGCAGAGGCTGGCCTTGGGAAACAGAGTGGTTGGAGGGCAGCTGAGAGTCCAGGCAGGACTCCAGACCTGGAGCCAGGAGGAGGTTGAAGCCCAACCCTCCCTAAGGTGGAAGAAGGTGACTGTCACCCAGCACAGCTGCTCGTACCCATGGGAAGTCGGAAGGCCAGAGGCAACGTGGGCATGTGGCTCCTGGCATTGTGCCCACATCATGTGACCTCCCCCAGCCCCCAAATTGAAGCGGCACAGCAGACACTCCCTCCTGTCAGCACAGGAAATGACAACAGGGACGGTGGGCACTGGGGACAGGGAGCATTCCCCTGAGGGGGCTGCTGGCAGGAGGCAGATGTGCTGCCAGTGGGGGAAAGGACTCCTCAAATGGTGATGATGACGTGGGACCCTCTAGGTCACCCAGGGCTGGGTTTGGATCTGGAGCGTTTCCCCCGAAGGCTCACGTGACAGAGGCTGATCCCCAGGACGGTGCTATGGGCAGTGGTGGAACTCCTAGGAGGTGGACCTAGAGTGGCCTTCCTGTCACTTCAGGCTGTGCCCTGCCCCTCCTGTTCTCTTAGTGGGGTTCTGTGCCAGTGTGGTCTGTCACCATGATGGGCCACCTTGCACGGGCCAAAGCACTGGGCCACCTGTGCCGCTGGCCACACGGCCTCGCTGGTGCATCCACATGGCCTCGGCTCTGGGTGTGGCAGGACTCCTTGCCGGTGCCACTTGGTGTGCCTGGGACTGTGCTGTGAAGCCAGCTTCGGCTCCCCTGCCCTCTCTGGGGCTTCAGACCCCCAGGCAGGGAGTGACCATCAGCGGGGAAATCCTGCTGAGGTGTGCACATTTTCAATTGTCACCCTGGGTAGCACCTTGGTGACACCACCTTCCCCCCACTCAGCTCTGCCGGCCAAGCCATTGCCCCAGAAGGCCAGCCTCCTCCACCCACAGCCTGGGTCCTCAGGGCCTCCGACTCCTCACAGCCCCACAGAAACCTCTGTCCGGGAGAAGAGGATGATTTGCAGCTGGGTGCTGATGAACTACACCTGTGGAGGGAAAGACTGAAATTTTGTCAAAATCATTAAAAATATTCAAATAATCTGAATTACTAGGATCACTTCCTTCCCTAGACCCCCCAAAAGATCAGGTGTGTGCAGACACCCGGAGGTAGAGCAGGCAGCAACAGTTCCTCAAGGAGCTGGGAGGTGGCCTCAGGGGCATGTGGCATTTCAGTTGTCACAGATGGGAGAAGAGGTGGCCACATCTGGTGGGCAGGGGCCAGGGATGCTGCCAAACGCCCCCCGTGTCCAGCTCCCAGGACAGAAGACTGTGATGCCCAGAGCACGGGCACCCTTGCTGAGAAGCTTTATGCAAAAGGACATTTGTCATGAGTTTATAGTAAGAAAAGAAATGGAAATGGCCCAACTGTCCGCACAGAGGCATGATTAAAATATATTTTATCTTAGCTAAAGAACATAAAGGTATGTATGCATAGATGCCCCATTTTTTTAATCCACTCGTCCACTGAAGGGCATCTAGGTTGGCTCCACAGTTTAGCTATTGTGAATTGTGCTGCTATAAACATTGATGTGGCTGTGTCCCTGTAGTAAGCTGTTTTTAAGTCCTTTGGGTATAGACCAAGGAAAGGGATAGCTGTGTCAAATGGTGCTTCCATTCCCAGTTTTCCAAGGAATCTCCCTACTGCTTTCCACATGGCTGCACCAGTTTGCAGTCCCACCCACAATGTCTGAGTGTGCCTTTTCCCCACAGCCTCTCCAACACTATTGTTGTTTGTATTCTTAATAGCTGCCATTCTGACTGGAGTGAGATGAAGTCTTGGAGTGGTTTTGAAAAGTATGAAGCCTTTGTAAAATCTCACTTTTTAAGAATATTTAATGTCATGAGAAAATATTCACGATACTTTGCAAATAAAATCACCCATGGCTGCCGAGGACTCTGGGCTGCGGCTGAGCAGGTGGACCCGGGCATTTTGGGCTGTGGAATGGCTCTGTGTGATACCGTCACAGTGGATCCAGGTCACTACAGAATGCACAGCACCAAGAGCCAACCCTGAGGTAGCGCCCTGTGGCACCATGGCCAGCAGAAGTGTATCCACTCTGGTGTGTGCAATGTCCCCAAAACCCAGCCCCCGGTGGCAGCAGTGAGGGCGAGCCTGGGCTGAAAAGATGGGTGTTGTCTTGAAGGACAGTGGCTCTCTCCCAAGCAAGCCGGGAACGAGAGCAGGCCAGCGACATCTCCAGAAACCTGCTGTCATGGAGCACGCAGGGGCAGGTGCTCCTTGGGCTGCTGGTTGGACAAGCAATCAAACCAAGCAATGCAGCTGCCACACGTGTCCCTGCTGCCACACGTGAAGCCCTCTCTCAGTGGCAACAGACACAGAACCAAGGGCACTCTGGGAAGGATGTATGTCACTTGTCCTGCCCACTGGCACTGGACTAGAGGTTCTTTTCTGGAGAAGTGTTGTGGGGGACGGAGGCACTACTTGGCAAGCACCCTGAGGGTCAGAGATGCCGCCTCTGAACTCCCCTTGGGGGGGTCAACTTCTCCTGCCAGCTCCCCTACAAGGCAGGCATCTCCTGCGCTGTCTCCAGGCACTTCCTTTGGCCTCTCTGCAACCCACCTTGCTGCCCTGGCACCAGACAGCCTGCCAACCCCAAGGAGTGCAGCGCATGGCGCCTGTGGGGAGGTCAGACCAGCCTCAGGGAACTCTCTACTTGCCAAACCAAAGTTGCCCTCAAAATAAAATCTAGTCGTTTATAAATAAATGAACGAATAAAGCTACATACCACCCTTTGAGGGCACCAAGAAGCCTCACTGCTTCCTAGGAGATTCAGCTCTAAGGACAAGACACACCACCCTCCACCAATGAGCACCTGCCTGGGTCCAAGGACAATGACATTTTCAGAGGAGGAACTTGAGAAAGAGATGGAGGCCAGACCCCTGAGGAGCTGTCTCTC
This sequence comes from Marmota monax, assembly GCF_021218885.2. Lineage (NCBI taxonomy): Eukaryota > Metazoa > Chordata > Mammalia > Rodentia > Sciuridae > Marmota > Marmota monax. The sequence continues at coordinate 36,127,357 of NW_026695222.1, read as the reverse complement.
TCTTCCAAATGGCAAGGGAGGAGACTGGCCAGCCCTGCCCTCCATGGGTGCTCAGCCTCAGGGGGGCACGAGGGCTTCCTGCCCACTGGCACACCTGGGTGCTGGGCTCCTCCATCAGCTGCTTGCCCCAGCCATTCTGGGCTGCATCCTCTCCTCAAACCCTGGGAGGGACCACCCCGGTGACCTGGCTTGATGCAGAGCAAAGAGGGACCTCATGCTGAACCAGCTAGATGAGAAAGACCAGTCCCTGGGTCCTGTGCTGTTGATGGTCAAGGGGTATGTGGGCCAGGGGAGGCCATGGGTGTTCCTGGGCCCTCTGTTGAGTATCTCCACTGCTCCATTTTATCACCCCATTCTCGCAGGAGCACCGAGAGCCGGCAAGTGTGAATGCACACTACCCCACGACCCCAGCTGGGAGGAAGCCCCGTAGACTGAAGGTCACCAGCAGTTAGGGTGTTTTGGGGGGAAGGTAGAGTCGTGGTTAATTTCTTCCCATACTGTTTATTTCGAAGAGTTGAAAAAATAAACTTTCATTTACTTGAACACTCATTTACCACATCTGTGAGACGTAAAAATTTTTGCTGAAGAATCATTTACTTGGGTGACACACTCTTTTTCTTCTTTCTGTGTTTTCTTTTCTTCCCATGGAGTATTTGTGAGCTAGCTTCACATGCCATCGCTCTTGCCTCCTACACCTACGTGTGTACCTTCTGAGCTCAGAGTGTCTTCATCAACGTGGACATCAAAACGCTGCCACCCTGCAGGGTGGTGACAGGTGTAGCTCCGGCCCCAGGGTGCCCCTTGGGGTCAGCAGCACAGCCCTCACAGTTGGCCCAAGACGGGCTCCCAAGGGCACTTGCTTACAGAGCACTGCCTCAGGAATGGTCTGACCAGGCTGTGCACAGGGCGACCCAAGAGGTCAGCCCCTGGTGTGAAGCCTGTGACTGGAGACACATCGCCAACCACTCTGCCATGCCACTTCATAGTTATATATGTTGAATTTACAGAAGAAACCCACGTGGTACTCAGGAGGCGGGACGCTGGGCCTCCAAGAGCAAATAACAAACATCACCAACACCTTCAAATATTTGAAGTTGACTCAATAAACATGAACCTCAGAGCCATCAGCTTTGGAAACAGCTTAGATCACAGATGGAGAGTCACAGAGGAAGAACACCTGGCTGTTCCAACGGGGTTGTAGACCCAGAGCCACCACTGCAGGCACACCTGGCCAGAAGCGTGCAGCCTGGCAGCACACCCGTGGGCCTCCCGGGGCAGCGCCACATTGGTCAAGCCACTGCCAGCTGCTGGAAAAGCCTCCTTTTTCTCTGAGGACAAGCCACCCATCCACTGCAGTTCTTCTGGCTTAGAGCCTCAAGAACAAAGAGCGCCTGTCCTTCGTCCCAGCCTTGGGGACACAGGTGCTCTTCTGCTCGCCCAGCTGGCCTGCTTCCACCTGACGGATGTGGCCTCCCCCACATACTGCGTCTCCTCACCCAAGCAGCACCCGCTGGTGCCACTGCACCTCAGGCACTACGGTAGGTGCAAGAGATGGAGCATCGACGGAGGCAGGCGAGTGTCTGCCCTGCGCAGCTTACAGATGAGCAAGGCAGACATAACACCCCTCTGCTTGTGCTACGGACTCTCCGGGGAGCTCCCCAGCCTCTGCACGGGGGAAGAGCTTTTGCACTTTATCCAAAACATCCCCAAGGTGTGCTTTGCAGGACATGTAGTCCCAAGAGATGCTCTCCAAAAAGGGTCCTCTGGGCACATAGGGTCTGTGACAGCTGCCACCTCCTGCTTTTCGGAGAGTCATAGCGTGAGCTTCAGAAGCTCCGCATTCCTCACAGCAGAAATCGATTCTACCCTGGTTAAGCCAGGATTTCTCCAAACTATTGGAATCACAAAATGGTATTTTTGGAGGAAGAATTTCCTCTTTTATCATTAACATATTGGGATTACTTCACAGCATAATTGATCGACCCTATTCTTAAAAATGGAGACAAACTGAAGCCCAAGCAGGCAGTTTCCCTGTCCTGTGCCCACATCAGGGACCAGGGGAGGCTGCAGACAGCCAGGTGCCAAGCCAGGTCCACACTTTTAGCAAAAAAGCCTCTGCACAGCCGCGGCATCTCCAAAGAGGTGTACATTCTTGGGGAGCCTCAGGGGCTGGGGCAGACCAACTACTCCAAGTTTGGGCTCAGCATGAGGCAGGCGCCATCATCTCTGAGCAAAACCACCTGAGCACAACTGTCCCTGGCAACGGCATTAATGTCACTTGGACCAACTGTCACTGGAAGGGTACTGCAGGGACACCCATCACCTCTCTCAACACCACACCAGCTCAGGGCCCCAGCATCACTCGCTGTGTGTGCACTGCATTGGGGGCAAGTTGTTGCAGCAAGATTGGGGCCTGAGCAGAAGGTGTCAGTCAGGCTGTTTGGGTTGCAGTAACTGATACAAACTGGCTTATTGAAACAGGAAACCACTCGTTCACAGCACAGTTACAGATCCACTGCAAGTGCCCAAATCCCCTGGCTAGATTTGTGTCTGTTGACTTTCCTCTGGAACAATTTCCCCAGGTGGTGGGAAGGATGGTCACATCAGAGGGGTCCAGACCCATCTCTCAACAAAGTCTGTAATCAAGAAAGTGGAAGGAATGGCCAGGCTGAGTCCAGGCAGGCTTTCTCATGGCTGGGGGAAAAGTCAGCCCCTAACCAGACCCCATGGACTGACAAGAGGGTGGTTACCCAGATGGAAACGTGAGTGCCATTACCCAGCTCTTGTGGGAGGCCAGCACAACAGCTGTCCACTATGCGGTGGGGGGGGGGGACTCCTACTGCCAATCCTAATTAAGATGAAGGAGGAAAAACCAAATTTGCATAGTTCCTCCTTGTTATGATTTGCACCTGAAATGTGCCCCCAAAGCTCATGTGTTGAAGGCTTGGTCTCCAAGCAGCAGGGTTCAGAGGAGGGGCCTCCAGGAGGTGACTGGATTCTGAGGGCTCTGACCTTGTCAGTGGATTAATCCATCAACCTCAACACTGGTGGGTTTGTAGCTCAGTGGGATGTAGGAGGAGGTAGAAACCCTGGGAGGTGTGAGGGCCTGGGGGGGGGGGACTCCCTGGGGGCGTGCCCTGGAAAGCTGCATTTTGTCATGTCCCCTTCCTCTCTCTGTCTCTGTCTCTTTCTGCTCCCCTGCTGCCGTGAGGTGAGCAGCTTCACTCCACCATGGGTTCCCACTCCAAAGCTCTGCCTCACTCAGGCCCACAAACAACAGGGCCAAGTGTCATGGACTGACGCCTCTGAGACTGTGAGCTAATATAACCCTTTCCTGCTCTGAGTCGACTTTCTCAGGTGTTTGGGTACAGTGACGGAAAACTGACTAATGCTCCTAAACTTCAGTTTCTTTAGAAAAACTTAAATTCCAACTTGACTCAGACCCTGCAGTTATCAAATAATTCTACACATGCACATTCATGAACACACACACACACACACACACACACACATACACATGCCGCCTGGGAAAATGTAAAGATATTTTCTGAAACATAACAAATCTCTCAGTGATGAGAACTGGGTGAGCTCCACCAACTTCTGAGGATTTTTATGTCAAGCTTTTGTTAGTTTTCCGTAAGAAAAAAAATCAACAAAGCTTATTTGTAGCCAGGATGGATCAGGCTGTGCTGCAGAAACCAACAGCTTCCCAATCACAGTGGCTTAAAATGACAAAAGTGATCTCCTTCAGGCCACACCCTGGCTGAGTGCAGGTGGAACTGAGGCTTTTGCTGGAGCAGGACCCAGGCTGACAGCAGCTTCTTTCTGTATGCATTGCTCCTGATTACAAAGGCAAGAGTTTTTTCAGGTCCCATACCAGCCAGGAAGTGCTCAGCCTGAAAGCCACATGCATTGGTGAAGTGAGCTGTGCCAGGCAGGGTGATCCTGCCCTGCACCCAAGAGCTGGCCAGAAGAAGTGTCCACCAATCCACAGTGATGAGTGCTGCAGTCCTGAGTGCCAGTGCAGCTAGCACTAACAAGCACCGTGTGTGTGCGTGCACACATGAGCATAGTAAGGGCTACCTCAAGAGTTGGGTCCTTAAATGCTCTAGAAAATTAGAAATAAAGTTTGTTCTCAGCCCATGGACTCCTCAGGCTCTGGCCAGTCGTAGGCTCCACTGAGGACTCATTAGTCTGTAGCACTCTGGCTTCCCTATGGGGGAGGTGGTGACAATTCGGGATCCCCTGGAGTTTCTTCCTGTCCACTTGCTCCATAGTCAGCATAGCACAAGGAGTGGGGTGGCACTGTCCAAGGTGCTGAAAGCAGAGTGCAGCCGACCCTGGCTTTCCCTCTCAGAGGGTGCATTTGACCAGGGAGGACAGCCTGGGAATCAGTCCTTGCATAAAGCACTTTCCCATGGAGATAATGGTGCTGAGGGTTAAGCAGGTGCCTGAGGAGGAGGTCAGGAGGGGAGGGGGTGCTGGCTCCTTAGGCAGACAGGCGGGAGGCTCCTCTCGCCGTCAGCATTCCAAGGCCATGTAGAGTAGACAGCTCCAGGAGCCGATTTGGTCTCTGCAGCCCTCCCTGTCAGTGGATGCTGAAGGATGCCCTCTGCCCTCCAGAGCCCGCAGGATGGACAGCCAGGATGGCTGTGGTGGGTGGACTCCTGGACTCTGCCTGCCCAGGTACCTGCCCAGGGTGAACTGCAACCTCCCCAGGCAGCCTGCTCTCCCTGCTCATTAAGACACCTGCTCAGAGTCCTGCAGGACATGCGCCCTGAAGGAGACCTGAGAGCCAGCCTGGCCTGGGGGTCGTCTCCCGTATAGACAAATCACTCCACAGTCAAACCCTTTCCAGGCAGCCTCTGCCACAGACAGGAACCTGCAAGCTCAAGCCAAGGGCGCCCGATGCCTGCTGCCCAGGGCTTCTTAGGCTTCAGCAGCAGCAACTGGACCATTACAGATGCGTCTTCTGTTTCTAAAAACGATGATTTATTGGCCCTCTCTACCCTCTTCCCGAGAACGCGAATTACATGGGCATGTTTGGCTGTAATTAAATTCCTCGATTACTGACAAGCCAATTGTTTTACCCATCCAATCTGTAATGCACACTTTATTGTCTCTTCTTATTTTTTAATTAAGATAGAAATAGATATTCTGTAGGATCCAGAAACAGCCTCCTTCTCAAGTGAGAAGGAGTCACGGGGCCTCTTGGGAGTCAGGTGGGGAACCCTGTGGCCTGGGCTTGGTGGGAGCAGACTGGAGTTCTTCTCCTGTTCGTTAAACAGGCATTGATCAAGCACCTCTAGTGCCAGGGACTCAGGAGGTCACCAGGGTCTCAGTGATGGACAAAAGAGGACGAGCCCTTTCCCTGTGGTTGTGCTCTGTTGAGAGTGGCCTGCAGTGAACACCCAAGTGCCATGTGCCACGTGGATAAAGCACTTTGTGGTGACGGACAACAGAGTGACAGCAAGCACAGAGGGGTGAGGGCTTTTGAGACCAAGTGGCCATGGAAGTCCCTCTGTGAAGATGGTGGGGTAAGGCTCAAACTGGGACACAGCCCTGCAGGATCAGTAAAGGACATTTGTAGCACATGAAATGGAACCTGCAAAGGCCCTGCACAGCCAAGTCCTGGGCTGACATCAGAAGAGTCAGAGTCTGGGAAGAACACGGGAAAGGAGGCTCATGCACGGGATTAGGTTGAGTCTGCAGGAGAAGAGGCAAAGATGCCCCCAGCAGCCGAGAAACAGAGAGGAAGGGAGGGGGTCTGTGAGAGCAGAGACCCAACCCTGGCCACATCTCAGGACACACTGGCATGGCCTACCCCCCTGGGCACACCGGGGCTCCTGGCAAACAATTCCTGCTGCTCAGGATAGGTACAAAGCTGCAGAGCCCCCAGCCTGCACAGCCTTACCCCAGGAACATGGGCACCCTGGCCTGATGACCAAAGACCCCAGCAACCTCCCCTCAACCTGATTGCTGCCTGCACCCTGCAATTCTGCAAGTCCCTCTGGGAGCTGAGCCCCAAATAAGCGAGGGTGAGTTTTCTCCTCACCAGGAAGGATGGAGGCTCACGGTGTCCCTCCCCTGACTTAAAGGAACGGAGCATCAGGCGTTCTGTGCACGTCTCATGGCGAGGACGTCAGTGGTCCCTGCCAGCTAGTGTGGTGCCTGGCACGGTGGAGGCTCTTGGTAAACAGTGGCCCTTTCTACCCTTTCCCCCCACCAAGGCCTCATAGCCCCAAGGTCCTTCTCACACCACTGTAGCCAGCACTGCTTCTCCTGGGCCCGTGCAGGGAAGGCAGCCGCACACTGTGCCTGGCCATGTTCCCCCTCCCCTCCCCGGGCTCTCTCCCTTGCTTCTCAGTCCTCCCTGGATTTGGCTCCACCCACAGCCTGCCCAGCGTCTCCCCTGAGTCCTATCAGGCTGCTCAGTCCTGGCCTCAGTATTTGACCTACTTCCTGCTGGCCTGGCATGAAGCCAAGTCTTCCCTTGGTGGGTGTGCTGGACACAGAAGCCACAGCCCTGGTGTCCCGTTGTTGAGCCAGGGTAGACACAGGGACAGAAGGAGAACCCAGGAGCACTGCAGTCAGCAGAGGCAGGTGCTTAGCTGGGTGGGACTGGGATCTGGCACCCACACGGCCAGCGGGAGGCAGGCCAGGGTCAGCGTCCTCCATACCTCCTCAGTCTCCTCTCTGTCTCTGGCCCACTCCTGGATGGGGGTCAGGAGATGAGGGAGATTGGAGAACCTAAGGGCCCCCAGTCCACGGCATCAGGCAAAGCCCCCGAATGCCATGGCAGCTCGCTGCCTTCCCTGTCCTACTGTGCCCAGGAGGTCTGCTGCCCTCTCAGGGCTCATGTCAAGGGTGTGGCTTCCGCAGGCACTGGGAAGCAGCAGGGGAAAAGAAACCTGCCCCCTCTACGTGCTTGTGATCAGGGTGAGCAACCATCCTGCCTTGCCTGGGACTGTGGGGCCTCAGTGCTAGGACGGAAATACACACAAGCCTGTGTGTGCATGTGTGTGTGCACGTGCATGTGTGTGCACCCTCGGGCAGAGTCCTCCGTGCAGCGCAGGTGCACTGCCTGAGGCTAGTGGCCCTTGCTCCTTTCCCAAGTGGCCCACAGTGCAAAGGAACTGAGAGTCCCACAGATTTGCTGCCACAGCACTGCCCAAGTGGCACCCAGGGCCCTGGGAGCCCGAGAATCCTTCCTAACGTGTTCGTAGGGAAGAAATAGAGCACAGAGAGGCGTGAGCTTGATGTGAATTTTCAAAACTGTACCTGCAGCTCAGGTTAGGTGTCCAGGTCCTAGTGCTGGGGGTACCAGGCAGCTTCTGTGTCAGCTCTCACCTCTGTTTAGGGCTATGTCTGTCCCCAGAGGGGACGCCTTGAAGAGCCAGCAGGCATTTGTCAAAGCCCTGGCGTCTTCCCACTCGCCCTCCCACTGTGCTGTAGGGGGTCTCCAGTCTTGCTGGACTGTCTTCTGTCTACCTCTCCTGCTCAGGTACCAGGAGAGAAAGGTTAGCACAGATGAGGAAAGAGGTGGCCAGGCATCCAGAGAAGTCGACTGCTGTGCAGCCAGACCCAAGTCAGAGATGGCTGGGGAAATGGCCCCTTGCCCCTGTCAGGTGGCTGTCCCCAGAAGGAGGCAAAGGGAGCACTATGTGCACACAGAGCAAAGGGAGTACAGAAGCACAGACATGGGCTGGCGTAGAGCAGTGGTCAGAGGAATGATAGGCTGGGGATACTGGAGATGTTAACCCCTTCAGCCATTCCACATCGTATCCTACGTCAGATCACACTGGACCCCATCAATATATGCAATTCTAATTCATTCACATCCAAGAAAAATACATTTTAGAGAGCTGGCTGAGTGGTGTCTCCTTCCTAGGGAAGAGTGGACACAAGGGTGTGGCCAGGCAGGGAGCCAGAGCCCAGTAGAGACAGCCTGGGGTGGGCTGGGTGGTTAACTGCACCACGGTGATGGGCGCACCCCCTCTGGGGGTAGGAACCAGCGTCCTGCCAAGCTCACTGGCTGCTGCACCATCTGCAGGCCCAAGCAGACACGGGAGGGGCCGTAAGGCTGCAGTGGCAGAGGCAAAATGTCAAGTTATGGGCTTGAAGCATCCCTGGCCCATGCAGCCCTGAGGTAATTTATAGTCAAGGGGAAATTTGTCAAAATAAAGAGACACTTGTATTTATTATTTAGATGGGTAAAGGGAAGACGGGAAGGGGTGGGGGAAGCATCTTAATCTTGGCCTTGACTGAAGGGCAGAAGGTCCAGCGTCCTGAGGGGCCTCACAGCAGGGCGGTGTGCTGGCCACCAACACCCCAAATTCATTTGGAGAACTTACGGGTGAAAACAAACAAGGAAATGCTCCCTGGTGGCTACGTGGTGACCCCAGGTAGGAAGAGGGCCCGTCTTCCAAGGACACAAGTGTGCTGGGCCATGAGCCACATCCAGGCAGCTCTTGGGTGCCCAGACACCTCTGCCCCTACGGGTCTCTCCTGGTCTCAGTGTCCTTGTCTATAAATTGGGAGAGGGGTAACTTAACCTAGATGTTGAACAAAGAAACCACTTAAGTAAAGCACCCAGCACAAGCCAGGCATTCAGTATGAGCTCCCTGTGGTATCGCTGCCTCTCATTGGCCCCACCAGCACCTGTGGGCGTGGCTCCCTAGCATATTGCTGCCTCTCATTGGCCCCACCAGCACCTGTGGGCGTGGCTCCCTGTCGTATTGCTGCTTCTAATTGGCCCCACCAGCACCCGTGGGTGTGGCAGGTGCATTGCTCCTGTGTAACAAGCATCCAGGGTAAGAGAAGTGAAGCAAGGTGTCATTCACAGGGGTGTTCTTAAGCGGAAAAGAGGCAGCATCCTGATAACAGCCATTCTCTTGGAAACAGAGACCTGACCAGGGGGTCTCCCTCCCAGAGAGCACCCTAGTGACCAGCTCCACCATGGGAGGTGGCCAGTCAGGGCAAGGCAGGAGAGAGGGCGCACGCGGGGAGGGAGATGAGCTAGGGAGAGACAGGGAACCCCACAGTTCACGCTGAAGGGAGCTCGGGTTTGCCCACAGATAGGCCCTGCATACTGTCTTGATTACTCTGTGGAAAACTGGGTATTTTATTAGATTTTCATTACAGTGACTCGTTCTAAAGTGCTGGCATCTTGTGTCCTCACTTCTTGCCATAAATCCTTGCAGGCTATTTCTCTGAAACACATCTTTAGAGACAATTCGGGATCTTCTTGATATATTTCTATTCCCAAAGCCTTCAAAGGCCACCAATTCTTCTTCTTCTTCTTCTTTTTTTTCTTTCCATGGCTTGTACCCTTTGGTGTGCTGAGCTTTTGATGTCAGGCATCAATTTTTAACTTTTAATTTTGTCTCCAGAAAGTGATGTTAAAGAGAAATATAAAAGTTAAAATAATACTTCTCATAAGCGTACTGCTGCAAATTTTATAGCTAAAAATGGAAAATTAATAGCACCTTTTCCTTTTAACTCCTGATGTGGTCACCAGTCCTGATCCTGCATTCCACTGAGGGTCTTCTAGGACAGGGTCTGACTGTGGCTGCGTGGACTCGGCATCCAGCACAGCCCTTCTTAGCTGAGACAGAGTGGCAGGCAGGGAGGAGGATGCCCCTTGCACTGCGGAGCGTTCACATGCACTCTTCGTGTTTTTGATTTTCATCCGTTAAAGCTGTCAAATCATCTGTGGAATCCACAGGTGCCATCAAGGAGAGGAAAGGGAGTGGGCAAGTGAGCTTTTGGATACCAAAGACCGCTAAGCAAGGTTAGAAGTCAGCTGTCCAGGTCACACAGTGGAACCCGCCAAGCTCAGGAGCCGGGCAGGTCAGATGACACAGATGAGCTGAGAGTGCGCATGGGATTCGGGCAGAAAGAGCCCATTGCACGGTGTCTAAGGGAAAGCAGGGTCCAGCAAGGGAGGACAGAGCATTTGGCACGGGCAGGCTGAGAGGAAGGGAATGCCCAGGGCACACAGGAGGGCAAAGGGACAGAAGCCATAGACAAATTGCCTCGCACAGCCTGGAGATGAGGAAGGTGCCACGCACTGCTGTCGGAGGGCGGTGGACCAGGGCTGCAGCCAAACCTGTGAGGCTGCATCATGAGCAGGAGAGCAGTCAGGATAAGGAGACTCGCCTGCCCAGGTGAGAAGCACACTTTGCATCTCCAGGAGGATGTCTCTCTGAGATGAATGAAGTCACGCCACTTGACCAGTGGGGACTCTGGATTCAGAAAGTGCAGGAAATGTGCCCAGATGGTAGGATTGATGGTATGGGAACAACATGGGTTCCAACCCGGATGCCCGTGACCTCAGAAATCTTGCCCTGCTGGACCTCTGGGCTTACCCCGACACAGTGAAGTGCGTGGGTTAGAGTGGAGGGGTGAGAGCTGAGTCTCCCAGGTGGCTTGTTAACACTGCATATCTTAATTGTCCTGTCTAGCGGCCATCATCAGATGTTAAATAAATAAGCACAAACGTGTCCTGATAAAAATATCACCTGCTAGCTTTGACAGTGGCTCTAAAATTGCTCTCAAAGTGCCTGGGGTTGGTAGAAGACACCCAAGAAAAGCAGCAGAAAGCTTCCCGACCTGCGCCTTTGATCTCGGAAGGGCTCAGATCCCAGGTCCACACACACAACGCCTGGTTTAACCAGCGCCTGAGGGTTAACAAAGAACAAGAGCTCAAAGCACCACCTGTCTTTGCTCTGTGGCATGGCTTATGCTGAGATTCAGTCATTCTCTCCCTCCTCACTGTAGAGGGAATATTTAACTACCCATCTTCAGCCCGACGACTCCTCCTCTTGCATAACCACACAGCAGGAAAATGAGGGCAGAGAAAGTAATTCTGTTTAGGTTTTGTGTTTTGCTTCTAATAGATTTTTAACAAACAGCAAATCCAACAACTTGACCTGACAACTTCACCCTTTAAGGTCAGAAGCCTAGAGTTTCCACCTTCCACCAGATCCCACTAAGCCATTTCCTGGTCATGGAGTTTCCAACCAACCCTCCTGTGGCAACAATGAAACTCACAAATCCACACAACAGGCACCTAGAGAACAGGGCAGAGCCCTCACCAAAGGATCTAATTACACAGAAGAAATCCTGGTGCAGGAGGGTGGAGAGGGGAGAGAGCTCTGAGGTTGTGGAATACAGAAGGGTAAGAGCTTCCAGCAAATTCTGCTTTTCTGGGCCCTGCCCCAGTTGCAAACCTGTGCCCCTCCACTCTCTGCATGTCTTATCCCAGTCTGTGAACCTGCTGGCTTCCTCTCTACTTAAACTGACAAGGGGCCTCCAGTGCACCCCTCATTCATCCAGGCAAATGGCTTGAGGCCCCGACAAGTAGGGGACACTGAACATGGCTTCTGGAATCCAGGCCAATGTCCTCACTTTGATAGTTGAAGTCAGCCCTGGTGGGAATTATGGATAGCTTGGGAATTAGCAAACTAAGCAGGGCTTTGTTCCGAGAGCTGGCTGACCAGCACACAGCTCACAAACCCCAACCTGCTCCACTTTCCCTCCCCAGCACAACCACCAAGTCCCAGCTGCTGTCATGCCTCACCTGAACACCTGCACCAGGTAGCCCACCCACACCTGCCTCTAGCGGGGCAGCAGTTCACATCCGAGTTCAGCTTCCTTCTGAGGCTGGAAGAGAAGTCCAAGGCGCCCTGTCCTACAGGACTCTGCGCAGCCCCGGCTCGCTCTCTCCTCCCACAGTTCCCTCTGCTTGGACCACCCTGGCCTCCACCCTGTGTGACCTGCCTAGTGCTTCCTCAGGCCCTGGGCAACACCCTGCCCTGCCTGGTTGGAATGCCTCACACAGCAAAGGCGGGGGACCGTCACATCCACACTGGGGCCTCTCCACTCCTGGGGACCTGGGTCATCTGTAGCCGATGCAGGTCCCCTTGTTGGGTTGGTCTCCCCAGTGATCAGGAATTGTCTATTTTATTCCCCCAGCTGTTCCCACAGCCGATACTTAATGAGCTCACAATCAATGATTGTTAGACAAATAAGTGAACAAAGAAGCATCTTTGTCCTAAGATCAGGCTTGAGAGACCAAGAGTGCAGAGACTGGGCCCAAGGTGAGGCTTCAGGAAGGCCAGAGCCCTGAAATCACTCGAAAACCCTGGATGTCTGTGGATTTCTCCTTCCCCATCCCTTCCAGTTGTGCCCCAAAGCAACAGACTATAGTGGAAACCACAAAGGGGAGGGTCTGCTGGGACAGGGCAGGCCTGGGTCAGTCTGCACCGGGCATAGCTGCCCTGGGCCACCGAACCCTCAGGGTACCAGCAACCTTCTCCTGTCACAGAGACAGACGGCTAAGGCAGGTGCCTGCTGCAGGGAGCTCATACACTGGTGGTGTTCTGTAGGCTTGGCGGCTACCAGGCTTCCACAGGAGACCGCTGGGCTTCCTGGGCCTGGGGGCGGCCCAGGAGTCCAGGGGAGCAGGGCACAGCACTGATATGGCCGCTGCAGGACGGTCTTCCCCTGCTGCAGCCTGGCTCTTGGATCCATGTTTAATGCCCATATCGATCTCAATTGGTTTCCCAAATGAAAGCCAGCGGTTTCAGAAGAAGTGGTAAACATTCCCAAATAAAAGAGACAATGAAGCAATCCGAGTAGCAGCATACTAAAAAAAGTTCTTTCTGAAATCATAAAATGTTTATAACAACAGCAGATAATGGAGCAGCATTATCTTCAGAATGCAAAGGTACCAATTAAATCTCAGTTGGGCAGAACGCCCCCCGCCGCTAGGGATGTGTGCAAAGCTCAGCGCCACATCTCCTCTGCTGTTCACATCTCCCACCTCTGAGATCATGGAAACTGCCAAGCCATGGCTGGGGTGGCGGAGAGGCCTCTCTATTAAAAACCTCTTTTTTGTTTTCTAAATGAGAAAAAGAGAGAACAGAACCCAGGAGGCATTGATTGTGATGTAGCTCTAGACGTGGGTGGAGAAAGAGAGTGCATTTTGCCAAACCAATAGGCTCCTGACTTGCAGGCCCCGAAGGCCAGCTGTGGCCCTCCGTGGATGGGGAGAAGGGAGACGTCTCCCTGCCCCCGCTTGATAAGTGGCACGTCAGTCTTTCCCAGTGGGACTATGGTCTCCACCATGATGTGCTCTGGGTTTGATTTTCCCTTGGGTAGATTGGACTTTCTGAGACTGGACCCTCCCCCCCTCGTATTTTTTGATACTTGATGGGTGGGAGCAGGGATGTGCTGCTCCGTTCACGCTCCTCACCATTTTCAGATCCATCTTTGGGGGAGAACTGCTTTTATTTCAGAAAAACAAGAGAAAACAAAGCGGCTCATGAGCCTTTCGATTTTGTGGAGGGGGAGCCAACAGCCCATCCGGGAGGCTCTAAGGCAGGAGACAGAAGTAAGCTGGAAGGCGGTCAGCACTGTGGACAGCTCACCCCCCAGTCAAGGGCGCGCTCTGAAGACCAGCCTGGAATTGGCTTGTGCTCTGGGCTCTGGGTCTCTTTGTTTCGCAGGAGCGTGGTGCTGAGACCTGTCACAGGGCCGGGGATCACGGCTTTTCTGTGGAAGGGCAGGCGATGGGCTTCAGCTGTGGGGCCTGTGCCAAGAGTGGGCGTCGAGGCAAGCGCAGCTCACAGCACTCCCATGGCCAGATGTGGCTTCCAATCACAGGTGCCTTCCAACTTCTCTCCCTCTGAGCCACCGATGAAGTTTTGGCCAATAGTGAAATAGTGTGATTTTAATCCTAGTTTGAGAAATGAAGGGAGGGACTTGGGCCACGTTTAGGAAAAAGAGATCCAGGGAACCCCTCACCTGTGAAGGGTAGCCGTAACGCAGAGATTCCAGCGAGGCCTCGGACAACAGGCGCTCACCCACGGCTGGCAAGATGCCAACGCCAGTGGCTCTGGAGAAGTTTGCCAGTTTCTTACAAAACTAAGCCTGACATGCAGTCTGACCCGTGGAACCCCTGGTATCCGCCTAATGAGGAGCAGACTCGTGCCCCACACAAACCTGCCTCTGGAGGTCTCCAGCAGCTCTACCCTCAATTGCTGGTGCTTTGAAGCATGCAAGATGCCCCCCAGCAGGTGAGCGGGCAGGTGAATCCCCACCTCAGAAGGCCAAGCAGCAGAAAAGGAAAATGAGCTATCAAGGCAGAGGGCATTTGCAGGAAACCTGCTGCAGGGTGCCGAGTGGCAGAAGCCCAGGGGAAGGGCACAGAGTGTGTGATTCACCTCAGCAAGCGACCATCCAAACCCACAGAAAGCACAGCACCAGCAGTGGCCCCCAGGGACCGCCTGGACTCTGCCAGGTAAAGGTGCCGTCACAGGCTCCTGGGCAGAACCACAGCCAGTCCAGCCTTCACAGGAAGCTCCAGGGGAGACTTGTCTTCTTCGTCTTCCCTCGCCCTGTGCCTGGGTGGGTCCCCTCACCTCTCCACCTCTCGGCTGCTCTGCACAGAGCGGGGAGGACACTGGTGTTGTGCCTGGACAGCAGTGAGCACAGCACTGGGTGAGGCCGGCCACCCGATGGCCATCAGTCCTGCTCTCCTCACCCTGTGACCTATTGGACCTTGCAGACTCTCCTATAGAGAATCAGCCCCATTTCAACATGGAGAGAGGGGCATGGATAAGTCAGAACCACTGAGGCCGCAAGCTACTGACCAGCACAGCCATGGCAGGGGCCTTGGGCTCCTTGACTTGCTGTCCATGCCCACCAGCTACCATGACAGGGCAGGCACACAGGGAAAGGAAGGGCACCTGGTGAACCCAACTCAACCCCTGCCAGTCCCAGTCGTGGTTGCCCAATGGCCTCAGCTCTCCTGAGCATCGTGAGAATGTGCGAGACTCGAGTGCACTTCGCCTCATCCCCCACATTTCATAGGTTTCACATGGAGGGGTTCTCGGAGACCCCCAGGCCTCTGCCGGGTGGGACGGGAGGAAACACTGGGTTTTATTTCATTCACGCCTGGTCCCTTCACCCACCCCTTGCTCTTTTCACCTTTGTGAATGGAAGATGCCCTTCAGCAGGAAGCCCCCCTGGGCTGCTGCAGACCCCCGGCCGCTTCCTGCCCACCTCTCCTTCAGCACACCTTCTACCCCTTGCCCACCCCTTGCTGTCCTCACAGGACCCCTGCTCAAGGGATTCCTGCACTTTCTGAAGTTCAGGGGAATCTGGAGCTCCACTGGCTCTGCAAAAAGCCACAACCAGGTGGTTACTGCAGCCACCGCCCAGGCCTGCCTCCGGCCGGCAGAGGGACAGCCAGAGCTGCTGGGAGCACCAAGAGACACAGGCTCATTTTCATCCTCCTTGAGGTCAGGTGGGGGCAGGGGTGACCTGCAGAATTCGCCCTCGGAGATGAGCACACGAGTGAAACTGGGCTGAGCTCCTGCACTTCCCTGCCCTGGGCTCCCGCACATAGGGAACAGCACCGCGGTGCTTTTTAAAGTCTCCCCCAAGCCCTAGGAGCTGACTTTGATTTAAACTCAGCAAGCCCCTTACTTTGCAAGTGATTTCTCATCTTCCCAAACAGGTGCCCCCTCTGCGCCACTCGGAGGCCATCCCGTGGTGGCTGGCCGGCTCACTGCTGG
Organism: Marmota monax; assembly: GCF_021218885.2. Taxonomy (NCBI): domain Eukaryota; kingdom Metazoa; phylum Chordata; class Mammalia; order Rodentia; family Sciuridae; genus Marmota; species Marmota monax. The sequence goes on along the minus strand of NW_026695222.1, from coordinate 36,111,770 downwards.
AGTTGATTTAAGGGCTTCAGTGGGTCAAGTTATAAAAACCGTAATTTTGATCCTTTGACTAAGAAAAGCACAGAGATTCCACGTTACTGTAAATCCCCCTGAAGTCCCCAGTGGGGTGCTGCGGGCTTGATTTGTCCTCCCCAGTGCAGCGGGCAGGCCGAGGCAGGCTTGGAATCACAAATCACCGTCTTACACACAAAGGGGAAACCAACTGGAGCCCAGAGATTTGCCGGAGGAGCAGCCAGTGGTGGCTTGGGCCGGGGACACAGGGATGGAGCAGGGCAGCCGGGAAGACGACCCCAGCTTTCTCGTGGCCAGAAACACATGCCACCCTGAGTGGCTTACAGCAGCAGAAACCTGTTGCCCTGCAGGTCTGGGGGCCAGAACCCGAAAGCAGGCATGGTCCCCTCAAGGGGCAGAGGGAAGCCTGCCCAGACCCCTCTCCCAGGGCTGGAGCTCTCGGAGGCCTGAGTTGGCCATCTGCGTCCCATCTTCATGTTCACTGAAGATAGAGGTCACTGGACTTGGTGACTGTAAATCCTGGAGGACCCCATCTCAGGATCCTCAATTACATCTCCAAAGACTGCACTTCCAAACCGCCAGTCACCAGGGCTTGGAACTTGGCTATGTTTGGGGGAAGAGTATCCAGCTCACCTTGGCTGGCAAAGGGCTAGCTGCACCACCTCAGGGTGACTGTCACAAACTAGCTTCTGTCCTCACAAGGCAAAAGGACACCGTTCTTTAAAAACCACTGGCATGGTGAGTGTGCAGAACAGAGAGCCAGGCCCGGGCCGGCCCCTGCTGTTCCTGCTTGCTCCTCTGTTTTCCACCGTGGGACCCCGGGCTGATCACCAGTCTCTTGGTTGGCACAGTTCAGACAAGAAGAGAAACTTGCCAAATAACTGTGCCAAGAGGTAAAGAGCCCAGCGTGGTGTCCAGCAGAGGAATGTCTAGTGATGCTTGGGGTTCTCCTGCCTGTCCTGGTCGTGATGGGTGGCCAGTGACATGACGAGGAGGTGGCCCCTAGTCCCCTGGTGATGAGCAGATACGGTCTTTGTTACTCATTTATTCGTGAGCATTTGAAAGCTGGAGGCAGGCTAAGTGAAAGGTCATCGCAAGAGCAGGTTCCATGCATCTCATGGACAACCAGGAGGCTGGGTGGGTCTCCACAGCCCGTGGTGGGTGAGACTTGATCCAGTGGACTCTAAGAAGCCTCTGAGTCGTGAGGGACTTGGCCACAGGGGCCTGGGTCCTCTCTCCCCAAAGGTCACTCCTCCCTCTACAAGGGTTTCCTCTTAAAAGCTGCCCGCTCATTTTTCTTTCTCCTTCCTGCTGTCCAGAGCCATGTTCAGAACATTTCACAATGGGCATTCAGAGTAGGTTTGCCGGATAAAATGTATGGCTATAAAAATTGAATTTCAGATAAACATCAGAATTTTTTTAGCATGAATATATTCCAAACACCACATGCAGATAATTATATGTTAGAAATTCGTTGGTTATCTGAAATTCAAATATCTGATGTCCTTGTATTTTCATTTGACAACCCTAGAATGAAGGTCAGCAGAAGCCACCAGTGTGTTCTTACTGAGGATCGGCCACACCAAGACCCTAACCTAGGGCAGCAAGTGTCTCTCCAAAGATGAGCACCTCGGTCTCTCCCCTCCTGCATGCCTCCTCAACCCATGTCTCTCCTTTATTAAGGAATAGAATCTAATGTTCCTCCCTGTGACTTGCGGCCAAAGTGGGGCTTATAACTTGCTCATGAACAACAGGATGCTGTGGCAGTCCATGAGGTGACCTCTAAGGAATGGCAGAGTCCACCTCCCTGCTGGGTGGATGCCTTGGGGCCCTCAGACCCCACACAGGAAGTTCAGCCACCCTGCAGCAGACATCCTGGGCAGACCACAGGGAGGGAAGCTGTTCCAGCTGAGACCAGAGTTGCCATCACAGCCCCAGGCTGCTACCAGCCACAGCCAGCCAGGTCAGCCAAGGTGCCTCAGTGACTCCAGCCCTGATTCTGGGTTTCCCTAGTGTCTGAAGCTTCCCAGCTGAGAGCCCAGACATCGTCGTGAGCAGACGTGCTGTCCCCGGCTTGCTCAGGAGGAACTCCCAGCTCCCCGGTTCTGTGAGTGCAATGACAGTTGTTTTACACACCCACGTGGGGCAGGGAGTCCCACAGCAGATCCCAGGGCCGGCCATGCCTCGAGCACCTCCTGTTGGTGACAGAGCTGGCGACTTGCCCACGAGTAGTAAACGTGTTTGTCTGGACTGGCCCACAGTGGACAGAGCAATGGCCCCCAAAGAGGGCCAGGTCCTAACGTGCAGACCCTGTAGATGCACTGCCTTACAGGGACAGAGATTGGCGACATGGGTGCAAGGTTGCTGAGCTAGTTTTGAGGTGCTGAGTGCTACTGTTTGGGTGTGGTTTGTCCTCCAAGGTTCCTGGGCTGGGTGTGGTGGCGTGAGGCGGGGGTCTCTGAGAGGTGGAGGAGGGGGTTCAGGTCTGAGGGGTGCTGCTCTCACAGAGGCAGTCAGGGCCACCTGCAGGGGGCGTTGTTATAAAGGAAGGAGTCTGGCCGCGGTGTCTGCCTGCCTTCCAGCCTGGCCGTGGTGGCGCCTGCAAGTGTGTCCACTTGTGGTGCCATCTGCCTCCAGGCCCTCACCAGGCAAGCACAAGCCAGCTTCCCGCTCCTGGGCCTCCTGCGCTAAGACATCAACCAGCCTCAGCCATCTTGTTATGGCAACGGACCCCATAGAGGGAGAGGGTCCTGGATCACGTGGGTGGGCCCCGTGGGATCACAGGGATGTTGTAAGTGGGGGATGGAAGAAGAGGAAAGACCTAGAGAGGGGAAGCCAAGGCCCAGCCCTGGCTGCTGGCTGCACCGTCAGAGGGGGCAGGAGGCGAGGGAGGACCCTGTGCTCCAGGAGCTGGAAAGGCAGGGAAGGGTCTCCTCCCAGCCTCCAGGAGGACCACACCCAAGGCCTATGGCTTGTGACCCGAGAACCCATTTCTGACTTCTGGTCCCTAGAACCATAAGACAATAAATTTGTGTTGCTTGAAACCAGTGGGTTTGTGGCAATATTAGTGCAACCACAGGACACTGATACTGGCCGATGCCTGATTGTCCCAAGATGAGCCAGTCCACCTCTTCCCTGGGCCAGCCTCCCTGCCTCTCCTCTGACCAGCATTTGCTCTTCTCTCTGTTTCTACACCTTTCTGACCTTGTCTGTTCCTAAGATGCCAAGTGCTGAGCTCCCTCCCTCCTTCCCAGGTCTGCCCCCACAGACTCCAGCTCCTGATGGGCCCCAGGCTGGCCCCTGCCTGCGTGCCCGCTCCTCTCCCTGTCATGGTTCTTCCAGGTGACCTGCCTCCTCCTGGCTCCTCACCAGGCCCAAGAACCATCCATGTGACGTCCTGTCTTCGTGTCTCCTGTGCAGGTTCCAACCACTCCTGATCTCGTGAGCTCTGGATCAGATGAGTCAGGGGCAACACAGACAGTCTCTGGATGGACTCTCGGGGGTCATTTGAATGCCACTGAAGGAGGAAGTTGCTCATTGCAAACGAGAATCCCTGACAGAAAGATAAAAGCCAGCTCCTACAGGCCTGCGGCCAAGGTGAGGAAGGCAGAAAACAGCCTGAAGCCACACCAGCCAACGCACCAGCGAGAGTCGGGGAAGCGCAGACTCCCCACACCTGCAGGGTGAGCACATTTGGCTCGTTTCCTTCAGATTCAAGTTTAAATGGGGAAAAGTACTATTTTCAGGCCAGTGACCACGTACTGTGAACTCAGTCTTAATTCAGTCTATAAAAATGTAAAATGATGAAATAGTTTACAAATTCATCTGCTTACATTCAGCAGTCATTTGCTGAAATGTATTGGATGGGACCTCGCAGTGACCTGCCTCCCGTCCGCTTCCCTGTCCCCGAGCCTTTTGAAAACAGACATTGAAGGTCAGTTTAAAAAACAGTCGTAAATATATCACCAAGGCTGAGTATTGCCAAAGATTCCTGTAAGGGCTTGTCTTATATTATGCAACATTTTAAGCACAGTTGCTGAGGTTAATTAGATTTCCGACCCCGAAAAATTTTAAGTGCCTCTGATGACTTACTTCCTACTGATAATTTTGTGTTACAGACAGAAAAAGAATAACAAATAGAGAGTGAATAAATACATTCTTCATATTCCTCCTTATGAGTGCAGAAAATGTATTTCTGAAATTTAATTAAATATCAAGATGTCCACAAGATCTATAATAAGCCACTTTGCAAGACCTCTAAATGTCAAGGGAAAACACATTTTACATGAGACACCCCCTCCTCTCCAGTAAATCTGCAAAGATTCAGGACTTTTTTAAAACCTGCAGAACACACAAGTACATATTTCATCTTGGAAGTACTTTTTCAAAGACTTGGGAGAAGCTACTTGACAGAGTGGGGTGCATTTTAATTTATCACCCTGCAGTTTGTACCATTAGTTCTAGAGATATGCCAGACGGTTTTAAAATAATGCAAGAGCCGCGGAATTAAAACTTAAAGCAGGGTAACTTAGTCAAAGACGACAAACAGTCACTTCTCTGGCTCTGCACTCTCCTGATGCCCCACACTAGGTCCTGGCAGGCATTCAACGGTGGGGAAGAGGGTGGCCTTAGGGGGAATGGGAAGGACAACATGCATGCACACATTTGCCTGCCAGCCCTGCTGGCTTTCTCCTTGATGAACCACGGTATCTCAGTGCAGTGGGGTCCCATGCATGAGCTGTCCCCTCTGATGGCAGCAGGAACTCAGGGGATGCAATCCAAGAGCAGCGCTGAGTCCAGGGTGAAGCGGTTGCACTTGCCATGATCCTACCCCTCTTTCTGCATGAAGTGTTCTTTAAAGCCTCTGGGATGCATGCTACTGTGTCTTTAGATCAGAAGGGGACTTCAGCCTCAGAGCCCTCAACAAGCCACGGATTCCAGCCAGCATTGTGCAGGACTATTTTCTTGGCCTCCCGCTCCTCTTTATGGCCCTTCTGTTGGGGACAGGTGCACTGGTTCCTTTTAGCTGTGACTTACGCTGGCAGCCTGGCCCCAGTGCAGGTGATCAGGTGATTCGTCTAGCGCATCAGCATTTGAGAAGTGTTGGGCTGAAGCAGGAGTTGGCAAACTGTCACACTGGGCCAGAGGGTGAGCATTTCATCTTTACAGCCCACATGATCTCTGTCCCCACTACTTGACTCTGCTGCTGTCACGTGCAAGTAGCTATAGGCAATAGGTAGATGAATGAGCATGGCTGGATTCCTACAAAACTTTATTTAAAAAGACAAGAAATGGGCCAGCTTTGTTCTGGGGGCCCGAGTTTGCTGACCCCTAGTCTAACATATCCTTGCAAAATAAACTTATCTTTGTTTTTTAAAAAATGTGGACTTTTTAAAAGAAAATGCTGAGCAAATAGCGGCTGGGGACTGTTCAGATATCCAAAGGTATGCTCTTACTCTTCAACAGCTGGCTGCCAAGGAGGGCCTCAGAAAGCCTGACTTGGAGCCAGTGTAGATCTCCTTTCTGCCAATGCTCCTCATTGCAAGCCACCAGCATGATGTCACTGAACCTGGAGTAGGGAAGAGATTCTGTGATCAGCTGGAGGTGAGTGTCCGAGCTGTAGCTATGCCCAACACATTGTGTCCACCCAGCATCTCAGAATGGGACCTCATCTGGAAAGAGGCTCTTTGCAGATGGGATAAAGCTAAGCTGAGGTCACCCTGGAGGAAGGTGACCCCTGCTCCCACGACTGGCATCCTTATAAGGAGGAAATGTGACCCGTGCTGTGGGCAGAAGAGAGAAGTTACGTGACGCTGGAGAGGAACAATGCCTCCTCAAGCAAGCGACCACCCAGGGTCCCCCATTGAAGCACCCCAGGGAGAGCACATCCTGCCGCAGCTGGACTTCAGGCATCTGACCTCTAGAATGATGAGGCCACAGGCTGGGGCTAGTGGTCATGTATTACAGAAGGCCCAGGAAATGGCCGTAGCGGGCCACCGTGGTGAGCTCGGGTATCCGCCGTGGAGCCTGGGAATCAGTGTGCGAGGCCTCAGCCAGCGAGTGTCAGAGGACCAACTGGGGCTCAGGCTCAGCCCTGCGAGGCCCACATCCTTGACCACCCGGCCAGTGGCTCCTCAGGGAGGAACATGAAGGAGGACCGTACCAACGTGGCGGCCTCGCTGTGCGGGGAATGTCCACACGAGTCCATGGGAAGCCGCTGTACGTCCACGCGGCCCAGATGGCCACCCTTCCAAGTTCAGGGTACATTGGACTCCCCACATCACACTCCCTTCCAGAATTCCCCAGAGAACAGGAAGCCCAGGGTCATCGTCCCAAGGAGTTGCCTGCTAGACCACGTGGACCTCAAAGCAGAGCATGGCCACGTGGGCTCCTCCTGGTGCCGGCGGGGGCTGCCCGGGGAGTTCTTTCCCACCCTCTCTCTTCCATGCAGCTTATTTTATTTACAGAAAAACTTCAATTTTGTTTTAAAAGATACTTATCTTCCTCCCCGCCTCCCTCCCTCCCTCCCTCCCCTCTTCCCTCCTGTTTTACTTCGGTGTATTTGGGCCCCAGCAGTTGATACTTTGTTTGGAATGCAAGAGGAAGGTTAATTAGCTTGTGTGACCCAGAATTCTCAGGGAAGATGTCAACCGATTCACTAATTGCTCTTCAAAGCTCGATATGGCTGGAGGGTCAAGGTCCAGGGGTGGAGTTGCTAGAGCAGTGGTTGGTTAGGCTGTGCACCCCACGAGGAAAATGTCATAGGGCTGTGCTGTCCCCTAGAAGCCCAGGGAAATGACTGAGCCCTCACTCGGGTCCTGTCACCAGTGTCCCCAGCCCACCACACTGTAGGTGGCACTCTGTGCCCTGAACAGAGGAGCCGCCTCAAGCCCCACACAGTTCTCCAGCTGGCAAAGGAGATGGGGGTGGGGACCGCAGATGAAGTAGGGTCCGGGGCTCACATACATGGGGCGCCTTTCAAGATGAGGAGGGACCTAGCAAGGGGTTCATGTGGCCATAGGGTTTATGCAACTTGCAAAGGGAGATATTTCACTGAGGTGGCTCAGACCCCAGCCTCTACTGTCCACCAAGTCACCCTCACCCCAGGTGGTGGCACTTCTGGGACACAGTATGTAGGGCCTAGAGGCAGATTCACATCACTTCCCAGAGAAAGCCAGGAAGGCACCCTGCCCGAGCACCAGCTGGCTCTCCCTGTCCCTCCCCACGGGCCGGCGGGCGGGTCAGACTGCCCAGGAGGGGCGCTGGCCCAGCAGTGCCCGGGGAGGAGGAGGAAGGTTGGAATCGTGGGAGCAGACAGCGAAAAGCCTTCTTATCATCAGACATGCTACGGTCGGAGAGGATTTGGGTCTCATTGTCACCTAGTCAAAATAAACGTTCTCCCCGGTAAAGAATAGTTCATAATGTGTACATAGAAGTGTGAACGCACCACGTATTTCTTGTTAATGGGAGGAAATAGAATTCCTCAGAACTCTTGTGTCTATAGGACAAAGACTAAGACAGTCTGCCGTGAGCACGGCTGTCAGTCTGCCCATTGCACGTGCTGCTGCAGCAGAGGCAAGAGGAGCGGGAAGGAGAGCTTCCAGGCAGAGGAACCGCTCGTGCAAATGTCCCCAGGCTGCCGTGGGCGGGGGGTTCCGGGTTCGAGGAAGGGGCAAAGACCAGTGAGGCTAGAGAGGATGGTGAGGGCTGGGGCAGGTAGAGGGGTTCATAATTTTTAAAACTAGATAAATTTCTCTCCACCACACAAGAGGAAGCAAAGAAGGTTCTCTCTATTCTCCCTGTTGAAAACAGCACCACACACGTGAAAAGACCGAAACAGGCAGTGGGAAAATGTAGGGAAGATGCACAGGTAATTAATTAATTGATTAAGATATTCGACATCTTTTGTGATCTTTAGAGAAGTGTCAGCTGTGAAGATTTAAATGAGGCTGTTTCCTAATTGGTTCATGTGTGTCAGCTTCTGATTTCTTCTTTAATTTAGAGATCCATGTGTCCTGGGTGTGGAGGATGGGCCACCCTTCTGATCCTTAGTGGGACTCAGGTCCCACTGCAGGTCCCTGCAGAAGGTAAGCAAGGTCAGGGGACATCTCAGGGCAGGACAGGGGTTGTCACTGGAAGAAAAGGGTGAATAAAGACCTGCTCAGGAAGCTCCTGTCTGCACCAGATGCACAGGGAGTGAGGGGTGTCAGGGAGGGGCTGCTAAGGAGGTGACACAGCAGCAGAGCAGAGGAGAGCGCTTCCAGGGAGAGGGACACAGGAAACTGTCCTGAGGCTGCTGTCCGCAGAGACTTTAGGTTCCAGGAAGGAGAGCAAGACCAGTGAGGAGGGACAGGAGGACAGGTGAGGAGGGACAGGAGGACAGGTGAGGAGGGACAGGAGGACAGTGAGGAAGGACAGGAGGACAGGTGAGGAGGGACAGGAGGAGGATAGGTGAGGAGGGACAGGAGGACAGTGAGGAGGGACAGGAGGACAGTGAGGAGGGACAGGAGGACAGGTGAGGAGGGACAGGAGGACCAGTGAGGAGGGACAGGAGGACCAGTGAGGAGGGACAGGAGGACAGTGAGAAGGGACAGGAAGACCGGTGAGGAGGGACAGGAGGACAGGTGAGGAGGGACAGGAGGACAGTGAGGAGGGACAGGAGGACAGGTGAGGAGGGACAGGAGGACAGGTGAGGAGGGACAGGAGGACAGTGAGGAGGGACAGGAGGACAGTGAGGAGGGACAGGAGGACAGGTGAGGAGGGACAGGAGGACAGTGAGGAGGGACAGGAGGACAGGTGAGGAGGGACAGGAGGACAGTGAGGAGGGACAGGAGGACAGGTGAGGAGGGACAGGAGGACAGTGAGGAGGGACAGGAGGACAGGTGAGGAGGGAAAGGAGGACAGTGAGGAGGGACAGGAGGACAGGTGAGGAGGGACAGGAGGACAGTGAGGAGGGACAGGAGGACAGTGAGGAGGGACAGGAGGACAGGTGAGGAGGGACAGGAGGACAGGTGAGGAGGGACAGGAGGACAGGTGAGGAGGGACAGGAGGACAGTGAGGAGGGACAGGAGGACAGGTGAGGAGGGACAGGAGGACAGTGAGGAGGGACAGGAGGACAGTGAGGAGGGACAGGAGGACAGGTGAGGAGGGACAGGAGGACAGTGAGGAGGGGCAGGAAGGACGGTGAGGAGGGACAGGAGGACAGTGAGGAGGGACAGGAGGACAGGTGAGGAGGGACAGGAGGACAGTGTGGAGGGACAGGAGGACAGGTGAGGAGGGACAGGAGGACAGTGAGGAGGGACAGGAGGACAGGTGAGGAGGGACAGGAGGACAGGTGAGGAGGGACAGGAGGACAGGTGTGGAGGGACAGGAGGACAGTGAGGAGGGACAGGAGGACAGGTAAGGAGGGACAGGAGGACAGTGAGGAGGGACAGGAGGACAGGTGAGGAGGGACAGGAGGACAGTGAGGAGGGACAGGAGGACAGGTGAGGAGGGACAGGAGGACAGTGAGGAGGGACAGGAGGACAGGTGAGGAGGGACAGGAGGACAGGTGAGGAGGGACAGGAGGACAGTGAGGAGGGACAGGAGGACAGGTGAGGAGGGACAGGAGGACAGGTGAGGAGGGACAGGAGGACAGGTGAGGAGGGACAGGAGGACAGTGAGAAGGGACAGGAGGACAGGTGAGGAGGGACAGGAGGACAGGTGAGGAGGGACAGGAGGACAGTGAGGAGGGACAGGAGGACCGGTGAGGAGGGACAGGAGGACAGGTGAGGAGGGACAGGAGGACAGGTGAGAAGGGACAGGAGGACATTGAGGAGGGACAGGAGGACAGTGAGGAGGGACAGGAGGACAGTGAGGAGGGACAGGAGGACAGGTGGGGAGGGACAGGAGGACAGGTGAGGAGGGACAGGAGGACAGTGAGAAGGGACAGGAGGACAGGTGAGGAGGGACAGGAGGACAGGTGAGGAGGGACAGGAGGACAGTGAGGAGGGACAGGAGGACAGGTGAGGAGGGACAGGAGGACAGGTGAGGAGGGACAGGAGGACAGTGAGAAGGGACAGGAGGACAGTGAGGAGGGACAGGAGGACAGGTGAGGAGGGACAGGAGGACCGGTGAGGAGGGACAGGAGGACAGGTGAGGAGGGACAGGAGGACAGGTGAGAAGGGACAGGAGGACATTGAGGAGGGACAGGAGGACAGTGAGGAGGGACAGGAGGACAGTGAGGAGGGACAGGAGGACAGTGAGGAGGGACAGGAGGACAGGTGAGGAGGGACAGGAGGACAGTGAGGAGGGACAGGAGGACAGGTGAGGAGGGACAGGAGGACAGTGAGGAGGGACAGGAGGACAGTGAGGAGGGACAGGAGGACAGGTGAGGAGGGACAGGAGGACAGGTGAGAAAGGACAGGAGGACAGTGAGGAGGGACAGGAGGACAGGTGAGAAGGGACAGGAGGACAGTGACAAAGGACAGGAGGTCAGTGAGAAGGGACAGGAGGACAGTGAGGAGGGACAGGAGGACAGGTGAGGAGGGACAGGAGGACAGTGAGAAAGGACAGGAGGACAGTGAGGAGGGACAGGAGGACAGGTGAGGAGGGACAGGAGGACAGTGAGGAGGGACAGGAGGACAGTGAGAAAGGACAGGAGGTCAGTGAGGAGGGACAGGAGGACAGTGAGAAAGGACAGGAGGACAGTGAGAAGGGACAGGAGAACAGTGAGGAGGGACAGGAGGACAGTGAGGAGGGACAGGAGGACAGGTGAGAAGGGACAGGAGGACAGTGAGGAGGGACAGGAGGACAGGTGAGGAGGGACAGGAGGACAGGTGAGGAGGGACAGGAGGACCGGTGAGGAGGGACAGGAGGACAGGTGAGGAGGGACAGGAGGACAGGTGAGGAGGGACAGGAGGACAGTGAGGAGGGACAGGAGGACAGGTGAGGAGGGACAGGAGGACAGGTGAGGAGGGACAGGAGGACAGTGAGAAGGGACAGGAGGACAGGTGAGGAGGGACAGGAGGACAGGTGAGGAGGGACAGGAGGACAGTGAGGAGGGACAGGAGGACAGGTGAGGAGGGACAGGAGGACAGTGAGAAGGGACAGGAGGACAGTGAGGAGGGACAGGAGGACAGCTGAGGAGGGACAGGAGGACAGGTGTGGAGGGACAGGAGGACAGTGAGAAGGGACAGGAGGACAGGTGAGAAGGGACAGGAGGACAGGTGAGGAGGGACAGGAGGACAGTGAGGAGGGACAGGAGGACAGTGAGAAGGGACAGGAGGACAGGTGAGGAGGGACAGGAGGACAGGTGAGGAGGGACAGGAGGACCGGTGAGGAGGGACAGGAGGACAGTGAGAAGGGACAGGAGGACAGGTGAGAAGGGACAGGAGGACAGTGAGGAGGGACAGGAGGACAGTGAGGAGGGACAGGAGGACAGTGAGGAGAGACAGGAGGACAGTGAGGAGGGACAGGAGGACAGGTGAGGAGGGACAGGAGGACAGTGAGGAGGGACAGGAGGACAGCGAGTAGGGACAGGAGGACCGGTGAGTAGGGACAGGAGGACCAGTGAGGAGGGACAGGAGGACAGGTGAGGAGGGACAGGAGGACAGTGAGGAGGGACAGGAGGACAGTGAGGAGGGACAGGAGGACAGGTGAGGAGGGACAGGAGGACAGTGACGAGGACAGGAGGACAGTGAGGAGGGACAGGAGGACCGGTGAGGAGGGACAGGAGGACCGGTGAGGAGGGACAGTGCTGCAGTCTGGCTGGGCACAAAATCACGAGCCACTCACAGCCTTGTAGATTGAAACAGCAATTCTTTATTCCCGAATCTCTCACGGGCACTCTACACGCACGTTCTGGGAAAATTCACCTCCACTCCGCTCTGCATCCCAAAATACTCTCTGAATCCCGCAAGAACTCAATGGGAACTCAAGGAGGAGTCAGCATGATTCTCCCTATTCCCAGCAGGATCCTCCCTAAACCCGGATCCACCCTGGTCCTTGAGCAGGGTCACCTTTCTCAAACATTCATGCAATGTCACTGCAAATGACCTGGGTCCAAGGCAAGCGCATTTCCACAATGGAGAGTCCTCCCTCTAAGCAACATGGGGTAGGCTGACAAGGAAATTGCCATGCATCATTCCTACTTGGCAATGGCTCTCAGCAGGACAGGAGGACAGGTGAGGAGGCACAGGAGGACAGTGAGGAGGGACAGAAGGACCAGTGAGGAGGGACAGGAGGACAGTGAGGAGGGACAGGAAGTCCACTGGGGCTGGAGGATGGGGGGGCAGGCGCAGTGGTCAACTGTGTTGCCTTCACGGGCTCTGCTCCCGTAGCTGTGGTGACACACAGTGAATTGCCTCCCAAGCAGAGGGGGTAGGACATGTGACCTGGTGACCTGTCCCCTCCTGCCTCCTCTCAGGCTGGCCTATTGTGTGCATGCTGTCTTCCTGTCCAGCCGGCCCAGGACTCAGATCTAAAGCTCGGAAGCTGCCGCAGTCTGGCTGGGCACAATCAGGAGCCACTTGTCAAAAGAAACTAACTTTATTTTTAGAACCACACACGCCAAACAAAACAGCCTCTCAGGAAAAACCCTCAGAGCCTCAACTGCCACCACCGGCTTTCCACAAGCCTCTCTCTCCCACACAAGCTTCTCTCCACCTCCCACAATCCTCCTGCTCTTGAGGCCGATTGGCTGGGTCATGTGGGCGGAGCCAAAAAAGTCCCCCAATGAGCAGCTCCGTGGTCTGAAAGGGCAGGGAAACAGCCCAATGAGCATCACCGCAGAGGAGCCAATCAGCTAGATGTTGCTGGGGCCGAGGAGCCAATCAGCTAGATGTTGCTGGGGCCGCTGTGAGCCAATCATCAGCTGGCAGCTGGAAGTTTGCTGGGGCCCCTTCGGCTGTGGCTCTCAACAGGAAGCCAGGTCCTCTGAATAGAGGAAAGGCCTTTCAGAAGGACACCTTCCAGGCCAGTGTGAGAAGAGCCCCTGCCCATGGATGCTGCAGTGCCGTCCAGTGGAAACCCCGACTGCGGGCATGCTGTCCAGTCAGCCAAATGGAATGGCTCCTCTGCATCTCTGGTCAGCGACCCTCCTCCCTGCACCGCCCCCAGTGACCGTGGGTCCTGTGTGCGTCCCTTTAAGCACTTGGCGTCTTTCTTGCTCCCCTAACTCCATGGCCATCTCTCCCTCAGACCTTGGACCCCGAGACGGTGGAGGCCTGAACGGTTCCCTAGAAAGGGAGCGGCTACCTTGGAAGGACAGGAGCTGCCGTCCACGCAAAGCCAGAGGCCCTCTGGTCCTGGGAGGGAAGCTGGAGGGTGGCGGGTCCCCACCTCTGCCACCCCACCTCTGCCTGCTGGTTTGATGAGGGACACTGACAGATGTGGTCTGGCCACTGCAGCCCCAATCAGGCAGGACGAGAGCTGCTCTGATGGCCTGGTCACTCCTGGCTCGTTACTGGTGCCGACTGGAGGGTAAAGGAACTGACGGCTGTCGTGTCTGAGGACTGGAGAGTGCTCTACAGAGACCCAGGCCCAGCTAGGAAGCAAGTGCCCAGCCCCTGCCCACTGGCAGCCACCAACAGGTGGCCGGGCTTCACTGTACCGATTTTCACTGATCCCACCACTGCCAGGCCCTGCGCTTTGCTCCAGGCTTACAGCAGTGAGGGGCACACAAAGCCCCTTCATCACGGAGAATGATTCTGATAAAGGAACCACAAAGTGTGAGGGAAGACAGGCACATGAAATGCCCCCCACTGTGACCAGTGCTGTGGAGGACAGAGCTAGAGGATCACAAAGGAGAACAGTGGAGGAAGCCAGGTGGGGCGGCTCGTGCAAAGGCCCTGTGGTGGGGGCAGGGGACAGCCCACTGAAAGGCCTGAAAGGTGGCCAGCATGCCTGCAAGGTGGATGGGAGCTACAGGGGGTGGAGGCCATTGTGAGCAAGTCCCCAGCGCAGCACAGAGACACCATCCAGCAGGTGTGACTCTGATAGAAGATTGGGAGTAAAGGAAGGCCTTTGAGAGGCTTTTAAATGTTCATAACCCACTTGAATCAAAGTGTGAAATATGATATATCAAGAACTATGTAATGTTTTGAACAACCCACAATAAAAATTTAAAAAAAAAAGATAACACATCACTTCAAAAAAATAAATAAATAAAAAATGAATGTCCTACCAAAAACCACGCCTTCAAAGGCCACGACGTGGGACCTGGTCAGAGGAGCAGAGCTCCTGCAGCCTCCTCCGCAGGACCCCTGAGCTGGGGAGGGGTCCCCGCACCCTGCACTCTGACCTGCTGCAGAGGGAAATGAGCAGATGTGCCAAGAGACCAGTGCCCGGCCAGGCCCCTGAGGCTCACACTCTCCCCAGGTCCCCAGCATCGGGCCTGGGCCGGGGAGGGGACCACCTGCTGTGCTGGAGGCTTCCAGAAGCACATGAGGATTGGATTTTTTTTTCCACTTCTGGGATTTTTACCTTAGAAATCCATCATCCCCCTCTTTCCCTTTGGGTGACAGACAGTTATTTCATGTACTGCTGAGAAGATAATTCAGAATTCTGTTTATTCTAATGTGGTTCAAAATGTCTGTGAGTAGCATGGGAAACAGCTCCGTGTGCTCAGCACCCCAGTTGAGAGCCTGAGCCTGGTCTCACCCCGCGGCCTGCCAGCCCATCCGTCCATCCGTCTGTCTCTGCATGGAAAGGGGCTGCTTTGTCTCAGGCTTGGCGGGTGGCCCTGGGAAGGCTGCGGGGGCAGGCGGGGCCTGGCCCTTTGGTCACAGCAGCGGGCAGGGGCTCCAGCAGGTAAGGTCCTGGGGGCTCCCACCTCCTGCTTGCGGTCTGGTGGGCAGGCAGGACGGCGCTGGGAGACACCCCTCACCTCACCCTGGAGATGGCGTCCAGCCCGGGGGCAGGTGATTGATTCACTGAGAGGGCGATGGGTGGCCTCCAGGTGGTGAGTGGGAAGAGGGAGGTGGGAAGCAGAGAGCAGAGGTGGGGCCTGAGGTCGGAAAGTGCAGGTGCTGCTCCAGGGCCCTCGCGTGAGCGCCTGGGCAGGGGCCAGGAAGAGTGGAACCAGTCGGGGGTACGGACAATGGGGACAAGAGAGCCAGGTCTGCTGGGTGGAGCTGAATGAGCGAGGGCACCTGAGAACACCCAATCTTAAGATGCTAATCTGGTCCAAGTCCGGCTCCCAGGTGTCTGGCTAGTGGGCAGGTGGTCAGTTCTGCTATTTCCCTTTGCTCTGTGCTTTCCTAGCCCTAAGGACCTCCTTCCAGTACCCCCCCCCCCCGCTTTTTTTGGGGGGGTACCGGGGATTGAACTCAGGGGCACTTGACCACTGAGCCACATCCCAGCTCTATTTCTATTCTATTTAGAAACAGGGTCTCACTGAGTTGCTTAGCACCTCACTTTTGCTGAGGCTGGCTTTGTGATCCTCCTGCCTCAGCCTCCGGAGCCGCTGAAGTCAGAGTGCCTAGTGGGGGAAGGAGTCACTGCACCTGGCCTCTCCTTCCAGTTCTTGGGATCCCATGCATGCTCCTGCCTCAGGGCATTTGCTCCTGTGACCCCTCCTCTGGGAACACCCATTCTTCCTCTGCACTCCCAAAGCAATCACCTTCTCCAGAAAGTCTCTCCTGCCCTCTCTCCCCAGACGGGCTCCAGTCCTCCCGTTATCTGCTCCTACAGCCCTGGCACTGCACCCCTGGTGCTTATTTCTGTTGAAATTTTGTACATATGTATAATCGGTCTTCCCTTAGATGTAAACCCCTTAAAGGTTGCAGGACTTACATCCGTTTTCTGCAACATGGAGCCTGCATAACAGAGTGAAGTCAGAGTGCCTAGCGGAGGAATGAGAAGATGGAACAGGACTCAGCCGGAGGGAGAGTGACGCTAAGCGGGCAGCAGGTGGTGGGAGAGGGTGCAGCACCTGAGCCCACCTGTGGGAGCCACCACAGCCCCAGACACCAGGGACCCAGGCCTCTCCTGGCCGCTTTCTCTGTGGCTTAGACTAGAGTGACTTCATCGGATCTGGAACAAAACAGAACAGCGCGGCAGTTCACCCACAGACCAGCAGGCGCGGCGTTTTTTGTGTGTGATGGCTCCTCTTTGTGGGCAGCTCTGAGTGCGAAAGCCTGAGAGCGCAGAGACGTAGCCTGCCCACCCCCGAGCGCACTCCTCCCCGGGTCCTGGGCAAGCTTCTCCCCATGCCTTGCACTGAGAGCTTCCCGCCACCCCCAGCTGATGCTTATCCCGCCCAGCCCTCAGGACGTGGCCCATGTCAGACCTCACAGGTGGCTCTGGGACAGAGTGGCTTGGCCAGTGGCCAGCTCCTGTTCCCCCTAAGGGCCAGCAGCAGGGGTCACCAGGAATCCCTGTTCAGCCTGCTACAAGCCTGGAGTCACTGAACTCCTGAGGAGTTCAGAACAAGTAAGCTCTCTAAGGTGCCAGGCCACCAGCACCCAACCTGCATTTAACATCGTGTATCTCCAAATCTGCTGGTGAGCAAGTCCTCCAGGTCGGAGTCTGCTGGAAAGGGGAGCAAAGCACGATGACCTGGTGATTCCCAAGATACTTCTGAAGACATTCTCTGTGGAGGCAGAAAGGGGAGAGACACAAGCGTCACCGCAGCTCAACAGCTTCCTTGCTCACTCTGTGCTCGCCACGTGCCTGCTGGGCACCAGGAACAGCTGAGCCAGCACAGGGCCCCCACTGGGGTCGGGCTGCTCCCACCCTGCCACCATCACCCAGACCTGACCTCGGCCTGGAACAGGCCCATGACACAGTCCTTTCATGCCAACTTCTCCAAGGCCAGTGTGCCCTGAAGGTTTTGAGGACAGGTAAGGAGGAGAGTCACCAAGAGTGGAAGGAGCTCGGGAGCTCACTCACCATGCTTCTCTCACTAGCCAGTCCATACCTCCCCGGCTGACCCTCGAGGTGCACCTGCCCCCCTGCGTCTCACTGCCCATCTGAAAACCTCGCTCCTCAAATTGCAGGGGCGTGGTCCATGTCTAAAGTCCACTGATGCACAGCTGAACAAAAGAACCACGCACAATGGACACAGAGATGCATGGGTGGGCAGACGGACGGACGGACGGACGGACAGATGGATGGATAGATGGATGGATATGAATATAAACAGGTGGATGGGTGTGTGGATGGATAGAAAGTAGAGAAGAAAATATGGAGCAAGGGACAGAGGGAGGATAGATGGATCTTTAAGCCTCTCATAATGGCTCCTCTGGCTTGGCCAGGCCTGCGTAAGCATCTGTTGGCTGACAATGAACTACCAGCCCAGCTTAATCTTTCCAATGGGACAGTTTCCACTCGGGACCATCAGATGCTGGGATTCTCTAGCAAACATCAAGGCTCAGTAAAGCTCCCCTCTCCATGCACTTGAGCCTCGGTGCTCGTCCTCTTCCTCCTCCTCCTGCTCACTCAGGCCTCTAATGAAGGTCTCCTACTCAGAGAGACCTTCCCTGACCAGGCCGCCTGAAACCCCGCCCACCTCAGTGCACTCGGAGCTCATCTTTCTTCATAACCCTCCTGGCTCCCTGCCATTAGCTCTCTCCCCTGCTTCTGGTGAGGGGGAGACCGTTCTTTTCCTCACATCCCCAGCTTCTGTCCCGATCAGCACCGTGGACAGCGGTGGGGAGCACAGGTTGGCGCACCACGCTGCTTGCTGACTGCGACTGCGTGCGACTGCCTAAGGCAAGGCTGCCTGTGCCCGAGGACTGCAGGACTGTGGAGTCAGTTCTCCCACCAGTCACCCGAGGGGCTTCAGCAAAAGTTGCTTTTGTGTGCTTCTGAGCGCTTAGAGCCGCCAATGGAACACACGTGTCCTCCTGCCACAAAGCCTGGTGCACTGACCCTGTGAATAGTTTCCTCATGTGGGAATAATGACTGCCAGGAGTGTCCCCACAGTGTGGGCAGGTCCGATGAAGTGCTGTCGTGACCACACTTCACAAGCAAAGCGTTGCACTGCTGCATGTCCGAAGGAGGAGAGCGGTGAGGGCTCTTTGGCTGAAGGACACAGAAATGGAATCTGGCCAGAGCAAGCAGCAGCGGACCCCACGGGAAGGAACCTGTGAGCTCACACAATGGAACTGAGCTGGGAATAGGAATCGGGCATCCCTGGAGGCTAGAGCTGCAGGAGGCTTTTAATTATTTCAAAGGCCAACCTCTCACATGAGCACATCCACCTTCCCTCTGCAATCCCACTCAGCTCAATAGACTAGGCTACCGGGTGTGGCTGGCCTTCCAGCCAGCTCAGGATGGAAAGGACACTGATGGCCTCCCCCAGGCAACCCCAGTGACAAAGAGGCACTTTTTCCTCTGAAGACATTGGGCACACTGCTGCCCAAAGAAGGCAATTTGTGCCAGACTGTTAGAAAACAGCATGCATGTCGAAATCATGTCAAACCAATTCTTTCCAAAAGTTCTGTACAAATTCCTCTTTTTTAACAATTCTCATAGGACCACGATATAGCATTATCAAACAATATTAAAGCAACAAGTTTATATCTGCTCATATTTTTCCCATTTCAAATTTAATTAAAGTTAAGGGAAATACAAGGCTCTGCCAGCTGTGGGGGAGGGGTATTTATTCAGAAGAAACCTAGAAAATGCCATAGAGAATCTGGTAGATGGGGACACATCCCTAACCAGACTGGAAACCCAGAGGTGAATAAGAGAGAAGGGAGACGTGCCTGGCTACGAAAAACTGAGCATGTGGGGAAATTCTTTAAGGCAATCCCAACAGATAAATGAAGGATTAGTTTTTAAAATTGGGTATCTACAAGAGACACAGACTTCCCGAAAATATGACAAGAAACCGCCCAACAGCCAATGAGCACAAAGATCTGAATAGGCGATCCACAAGAGCACATGAAAAAGTTAAAAACCCTCAAACTTACAGATCATAAGGAAGTTGCAGTTACATGAGCCATTACTTGGCACCCAGGGAACCAGCAGTGACTTAGTTGGGCAATAGCGCCTGCAGCTGACCCTCTGCCCAGCAGGCCAGGTGCTGAGGATGTCCCTGAGTTAGGTGACCCGAGTGCCCCCCACCGACTCTGGGCAGGACCTGTGCTGGGAAGGACACGGAGTGGGTGCACCGCCCACTGCAGCACCACCTCCACTCCCACAGCTCGGCCTGTGGATGCACCCAGCCCTCAGGCCTGGAGCCTGCCCTCTTCAGTCTGCCCTTGATTTCTCCTCCACACCTCAAACCCCGCAGACAGCCCCTGCGGCTCTCCCCACTCCTCCTGCTCTGGCCACCACTCTGCGTCCTTGTCTCCTCTCTGAGAAGCCTGGGTGAAGCTCCAGCAGGCCCCTGCACCCCCACCCCCGAGCCTCGCTGTCCACTCTCAACGCCATCACCCCTGCCCCATCGTCTTCCTGACCTGCAGAGCACCTGATTCCACAGTCCAGCCTGCTCCTGGCTGCCTGTGGCCGCATCCGCCCCAGCAGTGCTGCTAACAAATGACTGACCAGAGGGACAAAGGCACACATGGGTGAGGACAGAGAATCCCCACTGAGTCTCCTCTCTCTGATGTGAAACACAGGGGAGTATTCAATTTTTATTTTTCTTTTACTTGACAATTTAAAAAATATCTTTACCTCTTTGCCCATAATTCCCAGAAAAAAAAAATGGGAAGAGGGATAACTCTGCAAACAGCTTTCTGGAAGTTAATTCTGATCCTGCTCCAAAGCACTTCACGCTCTCACAATTAATCACTCTGGCTGACATGGACTTAAAGAAAATATGCAACAGGGAGAGTCAGAAAGACAGATTAGGAAATACCTCTTACTGGCCATCCCACTGGGACCACGGGTGACTCTGTCTATAGATGCCATGAGCCTAATGGACCAACCAGGCCAGTTGCTGCTCATTACCCATCATCTTCCACGCACCCAACGCTCCCTTAAGAAGGTCCACCCAGGAGCACTGTGAGCAAGACTGTGAGGACCCTGCCTAGAGCTTACCAGCAAAGCCACACAGTGAGAAGCTGAGATCCACAGTCACAGTGCCTTAGAAGGCCGCCAGGGCAGCTAAGGGGGACAGCTGAGAGGGAGACAGAGCACTGTGGTGGGTCCCAGAAAGCCTTACTGAGAAGACAGCTTTGGGCTGAAGGACAGGGAGAGGGCATCTGGGAAGCCTCATCCCAGCTGGTGTGGGACTGGCCCTGCCAGAGCAGCCTGCTGGGCCTGGTGTCTGGACTTCTGCCCCCAGCAGCTAACCACCCTGCCTCGTGACAGGTCAGCTGCCTTGAGACTGGGTACCTCTGGGTAGTGCTCCAGGTTCCACAGGGACCAGAATGTGCAGAATGTGCCTGAAGGTCAGCTGCATGCACAGGCTCTCTTGCTGCAGGTCCTGGCCAACACCGTCCTGGTGATGGATCCTGCTCCACTGTGTGCTGTCTGTGGTTAAAGAATTGGGATAAGTCCCTCACAGAGGATTGTGACAGCCCCGTCCACACTGGACTCGCGTCCACAGCTTCCAGAATCTCAGAAAATAAAGCCAGACCCCATGGGTCTTTTGGACAACTACCCTCTATCCCAGTCTCCAAGCGGGCCTAGCTGAGCCCACCCACTTCCACCTTGGAAGAGAAGGAAGAGGACCCCACTCCCCAGGCTGTCTTGTCTCCAGGGCCTGCTGTGTGCCCACCTTGAAGAGACCAAGGTAAGGGCCATTGTCCTCTGGATTTCCAGGCGGAGCAGAGCAGAGGCCTGATGTTCCCAGGCTGCACGAGTAGGCAGCTGTGGAGGCAGGCTTGGGCCCTGGGCCCTGGACCCGAGGTCTGCACTCCCAACCCCCAGGCCAGGTTTCCTGCAGGAGCAGAAGCCTGGTGTCCCGTGGTTTGCCACCTCCCTGCGCCCAGGGCAGTGTCTGGCACCCAAGAGCCAGAACTGCATGTCGCTGACGACGGCTGAGTGAAAGGGGACTGGAGTGGGGAGAAGGCAGGAAGGAAGGGCTTCAGAGTGAGGCCGCACAGGTGGGATGACCCTGCTCAGGACGGAGGACCTGGCAGACGCCCGGACCTGCTGTGGTGCATGAGCCACAAGCACAGCTCCTTTGTGACTTACCCACGGTCATAAATGTTGGGGGGGTCTCCTGCCATGCTTGAATTCGATGCATAAAATTTGCATGCATAGTAACCCCTTCCAGATGCTCACAGGTGACAGACTTACAGCTCTCATCCTTCTGAGAAGTGCAGCCGGTCACATCCATGACTGTTGGCAAGAAGCCCTTCCCACTGCTGGGCAGGCGTCTGACCCTCCTACGCCCTTCTCCACTGACCAGAGAAGAAGGGACCAGGAGGCTGCTGGAGCCCTGCTCAGAGGAACCGCTGCCAGTACGGGTCCTTGTCTTCCCAGGTGTGCTGCATGCATGGAGATCAGCGTCCCTGGGCTGGGAATCTCTGCTTCGTGGAGCAAGGTCACCATGTCACATTCTGATTACCTGTAATGTTGAAGACAGAGACACTTTCTAGCAAGATCCAGCTGGTCCCCATGGTGAAGGTCCACTGTCCACTCAGAGCCCCAGGGAAGCTCAGTATTGGAGAACCAGCACACACACAGCACACACAGCAGCACACACACAGAGCACATACCAGCACACACCAGCACACACACTAGCACACACCAGCACACACCAACACACACACACAGAGCACATACCAGCACACACCAGCACACACACCTGCACACACCAGCATACACTAGCACACACCAGCATACACCAGCACACACCAGCATACACACACAGCACACACCAGCACACACACACAGCACACACGCAGCACACACCAGAACTCACACGCCAACACACACACAGCACACACCAGCACACACACCAGCACATCGCCATGACTTAGAGGGAGGCTGCCATGAGACTTCTGGAACCAAGGTGACCTTAGAGAGGTCACACCCAGGAGAGGCAAAGGCTGCTGGGCCGAGTGAGCCCAGCTGGAGCGGGGACATACCGTTTGCCCTTCAATCCACACAGAACCCAGTTCTGTGGTCAGAGAGCTCAGTTCCCGCCCCCTCAGCTTCCTCCACCTGGTACATTGTTCAACCTGAGTCTCAGTTTCCTCATCCTTGAGCTGGGAATGGTGACACCTCTTCCAGAGTAGTTTGAGATGTTAAGTGAGAAGACAGCCACAGGCGGGAGCCCTCGAGCCCTGCTGGGCCTCATCTTGCCCTGTGCCCAGCGAGGCCCTTATCCCTGTCCGCCCCGTGGGGAAGGTCTCCATCCAAGATGCCTGTCTCTGCACAACACTCCTCCTCATTTTTCTTGTTGGTAAAAGTGTAGAGCCTGGGGTGATGTCTTCAATGATCAGTGACACTCAGCTAAAAGGTGCTCACTTTTAATGGGCTCATCCTGGCCATCATCTGCTGCTGAGACACGCCTCGCCAGACTCCATCCAGGGACTGGTCCCTTTCAAAATGAACACTTGCAGCTTAAAAAACCAACCAAGAAGAAACAAGTAATGCATAATAACAGAGGTGACACTTAGATATGATCAACGGGTCAAGTGGCAGCATGGGCCTAAATGGATATGGCCAAAGTCTCTGGACAAGGCGAAGTTCAAGCCACCACGGCCCAGGGGCTGACATGCAGGGCCTAGTGTTGCCCATGTGTATGTGTGTGTGTGAGGGAGAGGGACAGAGAGAGATGGGGCGGGGAGAGAGAGAGACACACACACACACAGAGAGAGAGAGAGAGAGAGAGAGAGAGAGAGAGAGAGAGAGAGATAGAGAGAGAGAGAGAGAGGAGAGAAAGATGGAGACAGAGAGATGGGGGGACAGCCAAGCACTGGTCAGGATGTGGCTGGGAAGTAGGCTTGACGGCTCCAGCGCCCAGGCAGCCTTCTGCTGAACCTCCTGGGCAGGGCCTCTTCTCCAGGTGGGTTCAGATGCAGATGGGCCTGGCAGGAGGGGGTAGGAAGAAGGCAGAGCCACCCTGCTGCTCATTTCCTGCAGGCAGCAGCCGGTCAGAAGTACACTGGGCTGTGTCCAGCTCCAGTCCAACCCACCTAAACCAGTCTAGGTGCTGGTGGGCCCCTGGGTCACAGGTTAAAGGCCAGTGTTCCTATAGGCAGGGACATCCGGCAGTGGTCACCTGAACATGAGCCCCTGAGCCTTTGTAGTTTTAGGTGTCACCACAGCGGGGGCAGGCCAGCTGTGCAGCTCTCAGGGGCATCTGGGGCCCAGTCTGAGCCCTCCTCAACTCTTTCAGGAGTCATTCCTATTCCCAAGTCCCCTATGGCTTAAACCAGGGCTGTCTGAAGCAGCCCTGGCAGGCACCCTGGCCTCTGCCTGGTGCACAGCAGGCAGGGGGAAGGACAGAATGGTCACAACAGTGACCGAGTTGTCACAACCCTCCTGTGTCCTGGGTTATTAGCACAGGAGTGTGGGAGAATCCATGACATCTGGCCTGCCCTTTTGCTGCCCTCTGAGTCCCTATGTCAGTTCTTCCTGCCAATGTCCACCAAGAAAGCCCAGGTCAGTTGAAGCCACCAGGAGTTGTGTCACCACTGCACACTGTCCAGCTCAAAAGGACCAACCTTCTACCTTGCACCCTGCGGTACAAGCTGCAGATTCGTCGGCTGCTTTTCCACTCCCCCAAGAAATGTCAAACACCTTTTTACAAGTCACAGGGGGAAATGATGTTTCACAAAGGAAATGCACATTGTAGGCATAGTTTTAATAAAGAAAAGAGGGAGAGAGAGAGAGACGACTAGATTGCAAAGGGCCAACAGGAATTTAATTTTTTTAACACTATCAGAATAACCCTGGCTCTCTCCTGTCTCTGTTTTGCTTTGATTAACTTTTCCAGGACAAATATATGGAAATAACACCCCCCCCCAGGCCCTGTGAGCTTTTCATCTATCTGTAGCAACCGTGGCATTGGCTGGACCAGGTCAGATGGGTAATTGCGACTCCTTAGGAGGGAGCCTCTGCTGCTGCTGCAAGTGCATTTATCAAGCCCCGCGATGTTATTTATTTCAATGCCCATTTGTTTCTCCCCGTGATTTCTATCTGGAATCGAGGCCCGGCTGTTCGTTTTGGTGAGGGAACTCAATACAAAGTTAATCACTGAAAAGAAAGAAAATGAGGAAGCTGGCCATCCTCCAGGCCGTTTCTTCCCGACACATTTCCAGGCCACTGGAACCAAGCAAGGGAGGCTGGGTGGCAGGGACACACCTTTTAACGAGTGGAGGCGGGGTGGGGAGGGCCTGGGAGAACCGCCAGCGCTCCTGCTTCCTTAGTGGTGGCCACAAGGAGAGAGATGGCGAGGACAAGGAGCAGGCTGCTTCCCGCTCTGGCCATTAAGGTGCCGAAGCACTATTTTCTGTCTGTCTGTTCCTTCCCTGTGCATACTCTAGGAGCGGCAGGGACAGGGGAGCCGGCTGCTGACTGCAGTGTAATTGGGCCTGGTCAGGGCCAGCGGAACAGCCTCCTCCCTGGCCACGGGGGGTTTTTCTCCAGGAGACGCGGCTCTGGCGGAAAGATTGGGAGCTATGTAAATATATTTTCTCGCCAGGGAAGCAGGGTACTTTTGAAGAGCTTAATGACACACAAAAGGCTGGACAATCTAGGAACGAATGCAGCTGTGGATGGGCTCGTGCCTCCTTCTGCTTCCTGGGATAATGTGAAGGTTTGCAGCGGTGCTGGGCAATCTGCACCACTCAGGTGCTCGTTTTAAGCTGTGCTCCTGGTCGTGTTGCAAGCAATTATTCCGCTAGGATGGATGTAATTGTTGTTCACATTTGTTACAATAGATGCAGAGCAGGGAGAGCATCAGTGCTCAGAAACTGTCTGTGCATCTTCGCGGCTCTGAGTGGCATCCCCAATGCTTTCAGTGCCATCACACACCTCGTCTCCCCGTGGAGACCACCTGCAGCAGAGAGCCAGGGCAGCTGCAGAGGGGAGCTTTGCAGAAGTCCTTATGCAGGGCTGCAGGCTGCATCTCGATCCTCCCAGGGACTCGGTGCTGGGAAGCCCAGCCTGGGGAATGCGTTCTCCTCTGGGGGTTGCGCAGTCCGCAGCTCTCAAAGACTCACCCAGTACCTTATACAGAACGGTGCTCAGTTAATATGCAAGAGCTAAATGTCCACCAGTCTGTCGTGCTAGCTGCAGAGGAGGTCTGAGACAGCCTCCGGGTCACACTTGAGTCTGTGTGCACTAGGCGTGAAGAAGACCAGACATCATCTCCCAGGCTTCCTTCAGCACCGAGTCCTTGTGTGCAGCTAGACATGGAGCTGTGCCTTGAAGATTGACACCTGCCAGTCCAGAATCATCTTGAGGACTTTTGACAAAGTTTCCAAATATGAGCCCTTGAAGAGCAGAAGAGGCTTTGTGTCGACTGCCCCCCCCCATTCAAGGGCAGAGCATGGAAGTCATGGCACAAGATATCAATAACAGGGGTCCTACTTCCCCGCCTCTGGCCACTGCAGCCCCTCTCCATGTTTTCAATGTGTCAGTTTTTCCTACACTAGAATGAACTTGTTGAAATCCTCTTCTGCCATGCTATTCGCTCTCTCTACAATCATCCCTTCTTACGGTCCATGAAGCACCCCTGCCAAGAGGCCTTGCCTGGGTGTCCGTGACGTCAGGGGACTTTGAATGCATACTCTATGTCAGAGGGAGCCCTGTGCATCTTCCTCCTGGTCATGCGACCTGTTCCTTTTATCATCCCTCATCTCTTTCTGTGCCCCGCTGGGGGAGGGAAGAGCCGCTGGAGGCAAGACTCAGAGCAACGTGAGCCCACCTACCTTTCATGGTCTCTGGCTGCTGTGAAGACAATGGGTGGCAGTGGGGACAAGGCCGAGAAGCACATTTGGTCAGGGGATGGGTGCTAGTCTCCAGAGTGGAAGCCAGGTGGAGACTCAGCTCATGCTGCCTCCTGGAAGACCAAGTGGGAGGTGCAAGGAGGCTGGGTTGGGGATGGCCTGCAGCTTTTGTTGGGGCACCAGGAAGCCCAGCGTGATGACCTGGGGGGGCAGGTGGGCAGTGGTGGTCTCGACCAAGAGATGAGCTTCAACATGAGCCATGCGTGAGGGAGGAGGGAGGCACATCCTAAGTAGATGCTAAAGCAGGGTTTAGAAGTCCTCTCCCAGCATAGCAAGAACGATGTCGTCCAACTGAGTGGGTAGAGACACAGCGCTGCTTGGCTCGAAGAGCCCCGAGTCACCACAGAGTCACTCCTTCCTCCACAGCAGCGACCTCGGGAGTGCAGACTCTCCCAGCTGCTTTGACCACTGACAGAAAGCCCCGAGTCTAGGAGAACTGATTGGGGATCCTTTCCTTCCTGGCCTCTATGTCACGCACAGAGTTGTGGTCAGCAGCTGGACACTGGAGTTGGATCTGCCCCCACTATTCCCTGATGTCAGGAGACTTTCCCACAGTCCCTAGGTGGGGACACCAGGACTTAGACTCTTTTTCTGGGTTGCATGTGCTACAAACACCCTCAAGGGATGGGGGGTCATCGTCCTCTGGGACAAGGAGCAGGCCTGCTCACCATAGCTGTAAAAGAATGCATTTATTGAGGCCCATGCTCCTCAGCTGTGAAGCAAACCCACTGAGTACACGTAGCAACCCTCCCAGGAAGACCCAGGCTTGTGGGGGGGGGGGAGAAACCAGGGCCCACAGGAAGTTCATGCTACTGGCTGCTGTGAGTGACCATGTCCTCTGTCTCTGGCCTGCGACCCTCCTGTCTTTTTAGCTTCCATGACACCTCTCAGGATTAGAGTCCATCCCACCATCTGACAATCGACCTTGGAAACATGAGTGAAGTACTTAATCTCTTGTGCCTTCATTTCCTTATCTGCCACAAAGGAAGAAGACAGGAATGGACTGCCTGCTGGGCCTGACCCCAGAGACTGGAACTGGGGCGTGGCTGGGAGTGGGCTTTTGAGAGCTCCTCCAGGTCGTTCTAATGTGCAGCTGAGCTGAGGGACCCTCAGTCACGGTGCATGACTCCAGCAGCTCCTTTTCGGGAGGTGAGGGTGTCCACAGGAACATGAGGTCAGCTGAGATCCTCAAAGGATGTCTGTGGCTTGGCTCCAGGACACGGGCAGCTAGTGGAAGCCTAGGAGATGGCCACGTCTCAAGCCTGTGGACCATGGCAGTGGTCATGATGGGAATAGGGGCGAGAAGGCTACTATGCTTAAGGGATCAGAGTACATTAAAAAATGCATGGGGAAAAGTAATGACCCGTTCTGCTGAGCTCTTCTCCCTGCCACGACTGCGACTCAGAAGGTTCTGAGACACCTCAAAACACTGGGCATGTGCCAAGCTCAGGAGCTCTGCACGGAAGTGCCAAGGCTCAAGGCAAAACCATCCCCGTGTGACCGACACTTCTCCTCCAGGGCAAAGCAATCCCCTTCTTGAGCTTCTCAGCCAAGGCTCACAGTCCCAGAGCCCTCCCCTTGTCGCCACACCTGGGCACCGTGTCCCCTGTGCCCCTCCTGAGGTCCCATGAATCAGCTCTCTAACATGTGACCTCCTGGAGTTTGCTGGCCTCCCGTTAGAGGTTGATGGGCTCACGCATTCCCAGGGACACCCTCACCTCCCGAAAAGGAGCTGCTGGAGTCACGCACCGTGACTGAGGGTCCCTCAGCTCAGCTGCACATTAGAACGACCTGGAGGAGCTCTCAAAAGCCCACTCCCAGCCACGCCCCAGTTCCAGTCTCTGGGGTCAGGCCCAGCAGGCAGTCCATTTGAACAGCCCTACGTGATACCGATGTGCACGCAACCAGGCCCCAGAAGCTGCATGGTCCCTAAGGAGCACGGCTGCTGCTGTATAGACAGCAACTCCACACCCAGCACCGGCTTGGAGCACTCAGCAAGCACTGAGTGGAGCACTCAGCAAGCTCCGGGCTCATTGAGTGAATCTCCAGTGGCATTGAGAGGCGTCTTCAAGGACAGCACCTCGCACCCCTCTCAGCATCCCCAGGCTGCAGCCAGGATCTAATGTCTCTGCCCACTGGACGGTGACCCTGTGTGTACCCAAAGGGGATGGTGTCATTTTGGACCCCATCACTTCTTTCCTAACTGGACTTGGTTGCTCTCTCAAAGGCAAGTCAAAGTCGTCTGGGAGGGAAGCAAGCAACGTTAGAAGACGTCCCTTCCCCTGGTACCTCGTCTCTAAATTAAATTTCAATGACTCTCTAGGAAAATGTGTTCTTTATGTGCTGACATAAATCGCTCATTTCAATGCTATATGTTTCTTTTTTATTATAGAAGGAGCTAAAAAAAAGTTAAACAATCTAGGTGAGCTATATTTTACCTTTTAAAAGATATTGCCTTCCAACGAGACACCAGGTGGAACAGGCCTCGCAGCCAAGTATGCGTGTCCAGGCGCAGGACGCGGCACCCTAGCTCCAAGAGGCTAGGGGACATTGTCCTGGGGCGCTCCCGAAGCCTTGACAGGCGGCTGGGGATCCTTGCCTGGTCTTCTGTAATAAATAAACATTTACATATATTCCTTGTTTCTTGGAGGAACACTGGAATAGTCACGTGCTCGGATCCCTCTTGCTTCTCTTAACGACAATTAGAATTGGAGAGCTTAGTGTCCCATGTGGCGGCCACTGCTCAGAGCTCCATGCAAGCCTCTTCTTCAGTCCTCTGGGGGTCTGCCATGGCAGATTCTCCTGTGGCACCTCTAGGCTCCAGGCAAAGGACCCTGGAGCCCTTAGGGGCAGGCACTGAGCCGAGGAGCTTCTGTCTGACACCATGGGGAAAATCGCCCACAGTCTGTCTGGCAACCTTGCCAGGGTGCACACTGGGGACAGCCTGCTGGGGACAGCCTGCTGAATGTGCCTCGTGAGCTGTCCCAGGCATGAGGTCCTGGTGGATAAGGCCAACGGGCCATGGTGAGCTCCGAGTCAGCCCTGCTAGAGGAGGCAGGAGGGGCTTCCCACAGTGAGCCGGGGGAACACTCGGATGGCAGCTTGCTGGAGGGAGGGACAGGGGACCACCAGGAGCAAGTCTCGAGGTTTGAGAGGACCTTGCATGGTACCAAGGCCAGCCCAGCTCTTGAGCAGCATCTCTCCAACATAAGGACCCTCCAGGGACCTTGTGGATGTGGATCTGTCTCAAAGACAGCAGGGGTTGAGGCGCCCCTTCTAGTGAGCAGATGCTGCTGGTGTGCAGGGTTCAGCTCAGGAGCAGGCTGGGGGGACAGTCCCCACTGGGCAGCAGAGACTGATCTACTACAGGGGGCCACTGCAGTGGCCAGAGGGACAAGCTGTCCTCGGGGTTGGCAGGCACTGGCCAGCAGCTCCAGTGCTGGGTCTGGGTGGCAGGTAGAACATTGGGGAACAGCCCAATAGGAGCAGGAAAGAAGCACCCTGGAGGCTGGCGCTTGGGATTTGAGCAGCTTAAGCACGTGAGCAGGCCGCACCTGTGAAATGCGGCGGTGTGCTCCCAATCCACAGGTGACCAGTAAAACCAGAGTGATGCACATAA
Organism: Marmota monax; assembly: GCF_021218885.2. Lineage (NCBI taxonomy): Eukaryota > Metazoa > Chordata > Mammalia > Rodentia > Sciuridae > Marmota > Marmota monax. Next base: position 36,082,286 of record NW_026695222.1, on the reverse strand, counting down.
CCGTTTTTGCAAAGCACTTTGCACAGAAGGATGGTGCTTATCATCGTTTGTCTCCAACGAGGTGCCTTGGCTTCTGAGACCCACACCTGGCCCTTTCTGTTTGTTCAGGATCAAAGAAGCAGGAGAAATTACAGGAGAATGCCTCAGGCTGGGCTTCCAGATTATCCCGAGGAAAAGCCAAGCACCCCAACCCCAGAGCCTCTGACTGCTTCCTCTTGCTTATTTTGTTTTGTACTTTCCTCTCCTTTGCAAAATTATTGAACCAAGTTCTGTCGTGATTTATGCTTTTCAAGCTGCTTATCTTAAAATCGCCAGAGGAGGCATTTCCTGCTCTTTCCCAGGTTGCAGGCCCCCTGTCTGAGCAGCTGCTCCCTGTCCCCAGTTTCCTCTAAATGGCTTGCATGGGTACAGGCACGCTCCCGAGCTCGCCCTTTGCTCTCAGCCCTGGTGCAGGGGTTCACGCTGCTGACTGTGTCTCTAAGGCCCACACTCCAGTCACACATCCAGCCTGACTTCTGGCCGACGCACACATCCCACCAGCAGAATGCCTACGGCGCCTGCAGTAGCCAGCTCATCTGATGGTGACAAAGATGTATCGTTTTGCAAAGCCAAGTCTCTGGTTCCTTCAGCAGCATTATGAAGCACAAGTGTGGTTGCCATTCAGGATTACAGACAAAAGCCACAAGGTATCCATCGATTAAGAACTTACCTGTCATTTTAGAGTTCAAAAAATTTAAGACATGTTTTTTTTATTTTTCAGAGGAGGCAATGGCATCAAGACTCCTGACCAGAGTGACAACAGCAATGGTCACTGTGTCCAGCTTCATGCCAGTGTTGTGCCTACAGAACCTCAGTGCCCCTGCAGGGGTGAGGAGCTGCCCAAGCTGCCCAGTCCCTGGCCTAGCTCAGGCCAACTACTGGAGGACCTGGTGGTTTCCAACACTGCAGCGGACAGGAAGCCAGAACATGAAACATGAATCACTGGACGTGGGGCTCTGGGTGATGTGGGGCTCTGGGTGATGTGGTGTTGGTGACACTCCCGGCCATGCACATCTTCCAGCATCGAGCCCTGGGACAAATATCTCTTGCTGAGAACTGTGATGGTGCGCGTGTGGTTGCTCCCCGGGACAGCCGGTGAATCTGCTTGGCGCGTGCTGTTTCTAGAGAATGAGCACATGGGCCAGACCTTGCTGATGGCCCTCAGGAGACTCTTGCAGCCAGATTTAAGAACGTACGTGTGGGCAAGTGGAGAGCAGAGGGCAGCCCTCTGGGGAACATGCTGGTGGCCGGAGCACAAGCCTCTGTGGCTTCACCTCCTGGTCCTCCTGCCACGGCAGCCCTGGGCAAGCCCACAAGCCCTGTGTCCTCGCCAACCAGCTGCCCCCTGGTGCTCCCATCTTGGGTGGGCCTGGAAACACAGACAAGCCACAGGCATGGTCGTTCCTACCAGGGCGTCTGCAAGGGCAGGGGATCTAGGAGATGGACAGCGCGGGGCCAAGGAGGAGGAGACTCCCAGGAGCACAGGCCCTGCCTCTTCTCACTCTGTTGCTCTCACTTTGACCTCATGACCCTCCGGGGAGCTCTCATCCGTGTGCCCATTTTATACCAAGTGAACTTTCCCCTGGAGAAACCAGACCACTGGAAAAGTCTCCTCCTGTCTTCAAGTGGAGAGTCAGAATTCCACCCACTTGGGAGCTCACACAGCCAGCAGCTGGAGACCCGAGTGAGACCCGGCACCACGCAGGCGGGTCGCGGTAGTCACCAAAAGGAACAGCTCACACCCAAGAGTCTCTTCCCCTCTCCCCAGAGCATCCACTCTCAGCATCAAATCCTCAGAGATTCTCCCCAAACCTGGCGCCTGTGGGCTATGACCTTCTTGATCCTTCTCTGTCTCTTTGCATCCTGCTTTTCAGAGAGCAAATCCTCCTCAACACCCTTCCCCTGAACTTTCCAGACTCGTCACCTCCTCCCGTTCCCCAGGCCTTGCTACTCATCATCCTGATCCCCACCCCCAGCCGGGGCCCACCCTGGCAGAAGTGTACCCCTCTGAAGCCTCGGGTGGAGTCTGATCAGTTCCCCAAACCAGATTCCAGTGCGGAAGTCAAGAAGGAAGGGGGCAGACTGCAGAACCTTCTCTCTTCTTCATCGAGAGGATGGGCCTGGGGACACCATGCAGGAGGTCAAAGGGCAGAGGAGACCAGCAGCCAAGCTCTCTCGCCTGGAGGCCATTGCTGGAGGCTGCCTGGAGGAGGAGGGCTTGGCCCTACTTGTCATGGGCGGGCAGCATTAGGCAAGAGTAAAGCAACATTCTGAAGGACACAGGAAGGCTGGGAGCCAGGGAGCTGCAGACTCACGTGCTCCCTCCTTAACACCCTGGGTCAGGGGAGCGAGATGTTCAAAACCCAGTGGTCACTCTTCATCCTTGGTCTGAAGAGAACGAGGCAAGACAATGTCACACGTCCACTGTGTTAGTCCCCTTTCTGTTACTGTGACAAAACACTTGGTAAAATCAACTTAAAGGAGTCAGAGTTTATTTGGGTCATAATTTCAGAGGTCTTGGTCCACGATCGGCTGGACCATTGCCTTTAGCCTGTGGTGAGGCAGAAACATCATGGTAGAAGGGTCTGGCAGAGGACAGCTGCTCACCTCATGGCAGCCGGGAAGCATAAGACCAGAGAAAGGAAAGGTCTGAGGAGAAGACATGGTCCCCAGCTACAAGGACAGCCCGAGGGCCCACTGCTCCCACCACCTCCCACTGGGCCATTCACCCGTCCAGGGACTAACCTGCTGATGAGGTCAGAGCCCTCGTGATCCAGTCACCTCAGGGAGCCCCATCTCTGCTCACTGCTGCTTTGGTCCTTCAACACGTGAGTCTTCGGGGGACACTTCATCTCTAAACCTGCATCCATCAAAGCTGACACAGTCATCAGAAGCGGCCGTCACCCAAGAGGGCCAGCACGCTACGTGGGGTGGGAAAATGAGTTTCCACTTCTTAAGTGCATGATACAAGCAGTTACATGCTTTCAAATTGACTTACCCTGGCAAATTGTTCCTCTTTTCATGTTAAAAAAAAACACATAGGCTGATACTAATTCAATTATCACAATTTTTATTAGAATTTTTGAAGAAATTAAATAACCAGAATGTGGAACTCTTCTTTTCATTCATGGGGCATGGGACTAGGGGCATTTGTCATGGAAACAGGCCTTCCTCCCTCCCTCACAGCATCCAGGTGACGGGGAGACCTGGCCTCCTGCACGTCGTGCCTGGGCGGGCGCCGCGGGCGAATCCCAGCTGCTCAGGGAAATGCTGAAATGCTGGCTGGTTGAGAGCCAAGAGAAGAAGAGCCTGGGATGGGTGTGCTCAGACCCAAGCTGCTGGACACTCCTAGGGGTCGTCACCTAGTGCCAGGAACCCAAGGTCACCTGAGAGCCACCTGCCAGAGCCCAACAACGGTGGCTCCTTCCTTCCTTTCCCCCTCTGGCCCCCTCCCGCCCTCCCCACATTCTACCTCTCTTCCTCCTTTTCCCTCTCCTCCCCTACCCACCGGTATCCCTCCTGCCCTCCCCTCTGCCCACTTCCTCCCCCGCCCACTCAGCCTCACTCCCCTGCCCTCTGTTCTCCCTCCCTCTGACCTGGCTCTCCACCTTTGGCCGGGCTCACGTCTGTCTATTCCTCACTGGTGTCTCCCTCCTGGGCCTCCGCCTTCCCTGGACGGCTCCTTTGGCCCCCAGATCCCCAGCTTCCCATGGGCTCCCACCCCTCTGCTGCCCCCACATGACTTCTGTCCCAGCAGCCCTCAGTGTCTGATGGGGTCTGACGGGCTTTTCTGTCTGCCCTGCTAGATGCCCCCAGGAGAGCAGGCCCACTGTAGGTGGTGAAGACTCTTCCCCAAGACAGTTCAGCTCAGGACGTGGCCACTGCAGAGCCTCAGGAAGTGAGACAGTGACGGAGCACAGCCTGGAACACCCTCGGTGACACCAGGTTCACTTCTGCTCTGGAAACCCAGGTGTCCTCACCTCCTCTCCCACGGTGGACATTCCCTCACCTGGGAATGTGCATGAGGTCAGGGGAGGTGCAAGGACCCGGTGCATCAGAGGGGCAGCTCCCTGGCCCCTGACTGCAGCAGACGTGGGGGCCTCGGGACACCCACAGATCCTAGGCTGAGGTTCCATGACTCCCAGCCTATATCATAGGGCTCCCAATTGAATCCCACAGAAACCCAGCATAAGCTTCAGGTCAAGGGCACATTCTGGGTCAGGGGCCCACTCGGTGCCGGGCACAGAGGGAGCTCAACAGGGGCTTTCCGCCTGCCCTGGTTTCCTCTGGTCTCATGAACAGATCAGGGAACATGTTTTGTTTTCCTCCCACCAGAGGCGAAATTGAGCCCTCTGGTGCGGGTGGCTCCAAGGGCTGGCTTTTCTGTTCCTGCCATGTCACCTTGACTCTTTGGGGGCCTATGATTTAGCAGCCTGTGCTCAGCTCAGCACAAATGAATTTTCAAGGCAAATTCAGCCTTTTGTGCTGTGAGAGCCAGATGGGTTTTTATTGACTTCTGCAGTCGCTGAGCATAATTAGACCCCGGGCAGAAACGACAGAGACGCCGAGACCGAGCCAGCCAGGCTGAGAAGGGTGGGGCAGGTCTCCGGGACCGTCAGAAGGAGGCCATCAGCAAGGGTGGCTCTCCTCACTCCTGTCCAGCTACCTGAGGGTGCCGGCCCTAGGTTACAGGGCCACCTGGGGGCAGGGGAAGGTGCACACGGTGCACAAGACATGGGTGACACTCAGTTCCTCTGCAGACCATCAGACTGTGTCCAGAGATAGGCCACTCCTGGCCCTTCCTCTGCAGATCCAACAGTGAAGACATCCTTCCTAAGGTCGCTGTCCTGGGAGTGTCCCCCTGGAGCACAGCACCTCGCTGCCTCCCTTTTCTTAGGTCACCAAGGCCCAGCTGCCCCTGGACCAACTCCTGCCCCAGCACTTCCCACAGGGCACGGGCGTCCCCCCCCCCGCCGCCTTGCCTTTGTTCCTTGAACATGAGTTTTAAATAGAGAATAATACTGTAGACCTCTATCAACCACCCCCATCATTAGCAAACACCAAGAGCTGTCATTTGGCTCCTTATCCTGACCCAGGAGGCCACTGTGTCATGAAAATGCTGAGTGTCCTTCCAGCCCAGGACTACAATGCCCTGTGCATCCAGGTGAGTGAGTGACCAGGGAGATCTTTACACAGGCAAGGCACCCATGCATCCATGCACCCTCCACGCATGCATGCACACGTCAGGTCACAAAGCATGGACCCTGGGGGCCAGAACACGTGTGTTAACCAATGATAAATGGCTTGGCCAATCCTGCTAAAATGGGCATAAATGGTCTCAATTGGGGAAATTTGTTTTTTCCTTGTGCTCCTGATTGCCAGAGTAACCAATATGTCAGAAGCCAGACCCCAGGGCAGGGTCCCCAGAGTCACCCTCACTACTGCCCAGCTGGCTGCAAATCAGGGGTCTCCACAACCCCCTCGGGTTCAAGAATTCACTGAACAACTCGTGCTGGAATTCAGGAAAGCACTACAGTCATAGTCACAGTTTTGTCATGAGGAAAGGACACAAGCTGGAAGCAGGCACAGAGGCCCTGGGGTGGGCTGGGAGGGTCCAGCCAGGAAGCTCCGAGCAGTCTTCTCCCATGGAGTCCTGCAGGTGCGGCTCACCCAGCTGCTGTGGCTGAAGATGCTCCAGAGAGCCGCCAACCAGGAAGCTCACCCAGGCCTCGGGGTCCAGGGTTTTCACTGGGGTGGGTCAAGGGGCACTGCCTGGCTGACCTCAGTCTCCAGGCCCTCCTGGAGAGTCTGGCTGAGACCTTTAGCCTCTGATTCCTCCAGGGGTCAGAACTGGCATGACTGGTCCCCAAGCCCTCATTGTAAATTACTCTGTTGAATTGACAAAATCCCTGGCAAACGAGGACATTCTTATGGGGCAGAGGTCTCCAGGGACCTAAGGAGCACCCCCGGAAGCCATTTTAGGGTGAAGTTACCTCTTCACCACACATGTGTAAACCCAGCTCCTTCCCTTCCTTCCATGCCACATCCCCTTGCCATATCTCTGCTGGGGGCTGGTCTTCCTGCATGTGTGCCTCCCTGGACTGCTTCCACAGGAGGAGGACGCCCCTCCACCAGCTCCAGCGCTTCCGCAGGTTTAGCCCTTGGTGCCCTCCACCAGAGTAACAGGAAAGGCAACTTCAAAATGCAGAATCCTGGTGCCCCTGCCCCAGACTCAGGGAGGGGGGTGGAACAACCAGAAATCTGCATTTTTTTAATAAACACCGCAAGCAGCTCTGGTGCCTGCAGACAGTGCCGGTACTCAGCACACGCCGAAGATGAGCTGGCCGCAGGCAGGGCTGCTGCACTGTGTGGCAGAACCCGGGCAGCAGATGCGCATCAGTTGTCAGTTCCTTCAGCCTCCACCAGTAATTTCTAATCATCGATCCTCAGTCCATGTTTAGAAAGAGTAAGAAAACTATGTGCGTGTATATGAATTCACGGTGTTCGTTTTCCCTGTGGGACGCCCCCTAAAGGGGCTGGCCATCCTGAGTAGAGAAACTCCCAGCCTGAAAGTCCAACCTTTAAACAGGCTGATGTCACTCACTGGCCGCTGTGCAAATGTGAGTTACATGGACAGCAGCCGGTTGGATGGCTGGCCTTTTCCTTCACACACGTGGTGAGACTCCTTTCCCTGGTTAGTGTCACCAGAGCCATCACAAGGCCCCTGTGAATCACCCCATGGCTTTCCTAGGACACCATTCTGTCTCATCACAGGTGTTTGCAATTAAGTACTTCTGGACTCTGTGCGTGAGGGCAAATTGCTTCTGGCTTCCGCCCAGTGCATGGCTGGGAGTTGCTTCCTCCCCGGAGTGCATGCTCTCACAACATGCAAACAGTGTGTCCTCCATCTTAATCCTCCTTGTGTAGGTCAGCTGCCCTCAGAGGGCAACTGCCCTGTCTCTGTGTCGCTCCTTAAAGCGGCTCTCAAACGCCTGTTCACAATGACCTCAGCACCTGGGCGGGCGGAGGCCTGCCCGTGGAATAACTGCCATCTCTCTCTAAGCTGACCTCACTTCTTAAAAAGTGTCTGCCCTGTGTCGTCCTGAAGCAGCCAGCACTGGAGTGGAATGAGATGCGGCTCAGCACACTTTCCCGAGGCGACAGAAAGGAGAAGCAATTAAAAACGCGACATCAAGTGACCCTCACGATCTGAGGGATAATTTTGAGAAGAGCTTCTCATGTTCGACTTGTGATGATCTCAACATGGAACCAACTCATCACACCACACAGTGTGGAAATGCCACCACGGTCAGAGGTCCTGCCAGAGTGGATTTCCAAGGTGAACTTGGGCAGGTCACCCAGTCATGGGAAGTTTACAGGAAGGCACTGGACACTGCAGTTTGGAGGGCTCCCTCTACTTGGAAAGAGAACCTGGCACTGGGCTGCTGGGCCTCAGGCCAGGCCAAGGCGCCATCTTGCAGAAGCTCCCACAGGAGCACCAGCTCGTCCAAGCTCCGACCTCCTGCATTTAGAGGGAGACAGGCCTCATCCTGCCATCTCCTGGAGCCCACCACTGCCCCCTCTTATGTGCCCATTCTGGTCCATGGGAATGAACCTCTCCTGTCATCACAGGAGGGAGGAGGAACTGGCCACAGAGGTGCACCCTGGCATTCTTCTCTGGGAAGCTCTGGTTGTTAATCACTTCCTACAATTTTTCTTGATATATAACAGCCATTTAATGAAAATTATCAATTAGGTGGCATTGAATAAGCCCCTAAAACTCTGTCACAGGACTGTCAATGAATGGGACGAGAGAGAACTCTTCCTAGAACCTGGGTTACGCCTACTGTGCACACTGAAATCTCTCATCAAATATCTGCCCATTAAAGAAATGCACACACAAAACGAGTTGGGTATAGAACCCACTTCCAAAGAGTCTGAAAGTGCTATTTCCCAACTGAGAAAATTAAGAGCATTCTAGAAACACATGCACTTAAAGAAGCAAACTCCAGAGCCAACATTTAATCAATTAATACCTCTCATTAAGAAGCAACGAGTGCTTAAGTAGGTGCCAAGTTCTGTGCAAGGCTATTGATCCTTTATTCTTATCACTTGGTGGCTCTGGGACCTGCCACACAGATCTGCACCCAGGGGAAAACCCAACAGAGCTAAGAAACAAGGTGAGACCCCCAGAAAAGCAACCTGGGGCAATTCTCTTTTGCAGAAATTTTGTGTTGAAGACCGTGGCCCCCACCCCCCCCATCAACCAACTAAGGTTACCTTTATTTGCATTTTGATAGTTATCCTAATTCCAAACTTAAAATTATAGACTTCTCCCAGCTGCTTTTTAAATGCTGCATTATAATTTTAAGGAAGCATCATACGTAATTACATTTAATAGATACAGAATTGATTGAAACACTTAGCTGGAACAAAAAGCCCAGACCTAATTTTGTAAACATGTTATTGTACAGTAACCCCCAATGAGTTTGTTCTTAAATCTCCTAATTAATTTTTAATTAAAAAGCTCAAAGATGCTATTACACTTGTTGTAAATGGCAGCCTCACCCGAGTGGAAGCAACCTCGTGGTGCAGACAAATATCTCCCATTAAAATCTGTGTTAATGAGAACCGCTGTGCGCAGGATTTCTGAGACGGAAACCTCCATTTGAGGGAATAAGGAGATGAAGCTTTTCTTCTTTTTCCCTAAGTGGAGAGATAGGTGTGCTCTGAGTGCCGTTTGTCCACCAGACGCCGTCCGAACCTCAGCTTCAACATATCCTTCCTCTCCCCTTCCCAGTGTCCAGCTAAATATAGCTCGTGTGTTCGGTGGCAAGTCATACTTAATAAGTTCACAAGCAACAGAAGGATTCTGCTTCCTGCAATGATGGACCTCGCTGTCCTATTCAGATCCGTTAAATTAGAAAGCCCCTCCCCACTGCCCCTGCTTAGGCAGACGGTCCACGTTAATATGTCCATCCATCTGTCCAGTCCTGCAAGCGCTTCTCTGAAAAGCAGTAATTGAAACACTGTGTTTCTCTGGGGATGCAGGTGATGTCACAAATGGAGAATTATTAATAGCACCAAACACAGCAAGTGTCTCTTTGCAAAGCAATATCTTAATAACAGAAGGGAAAGTGTTTCAGAAAAGACTGGCTCACTCTCCTTGCCTGTAACTCAGCCACCATCAAGACACGGGCAGACCGGGTGTCCTTCACTGCCTGGCTGCTCAGGAAATGCGCCACTTGGAGGACTGCAATCCAGCACTATGTTTACAACTGTACTTTCTAATTAAGGCATGGCCACCAATGTCATTGTCCCTAATGGGCCTGGGTATGGTTCTGGGAGCGTGGGCATGTTTCTCCTTGTTCAATTTTCCACACAAAGGTCCCAATGCTGCCCACAGATTCTGGACCAGGTCCCTCTAAACACCAGCTGTTGGTCATTTCATTCTACGCAGTCCCCCCCTGCAGACCAGGGACTCTCGGCCTCAGCACTGTTGACAGTGAGGCCGGACCACCTTGTCAGGGAGCCCTGCTGGACATTGTGGGTTGTGGAGCAGCACCCTGGATTCTACCCACTCGATGCCCACAGCAGCCTTTTCTAGTTGTAATAGCCAGAAATGGCTCCAATATTGCCAAGGATCCCCTGGGGAAAGAACACCATTCCCCCAGTGGGAATCACAACTGTAGGCTGAAGGAAGATGATCCCCTTAAGGACCATCCGGGAGGCAGCAGTGAGCACTGCTGACACAGATGTTCTCCATGAGGCCCAGATGTCCTCGGGCAGTTGAGAGGGAGGCCTGGCATGAGTGTGGGTGTGTGCGTGTGTATAGGCGTGCACGCACACCAGCGCACCAGCAGGTTTGTACAAGAAGGTGCTGGGAAATGAACAGCCCTGGAGCAGGCGGGGAGACCTCGGGAACACTTGCGTCCGCCCTTCTTCTGGGAGAATGCAGCCGAGAGCCAAGTTTGCAGGAGCCCACGGGGCTTTGCTGACCCTGCAGCTGCTCATCTGGTGCGGTAGAGCTCATGCACTGCCTGGAGGCCAGCCCGGAGGGAGCTGCCCAGGCCTGGCAGGCTGACAATGGAAGGAACTGGCAGGCAGGGGGTTCTGCAGCCTCAGGTGAGCCTCCGTCCACCAAATGGACACACCCTGAGAAGGTGGGCCAAGCCTCTGAATCCAAGGACGGAGGCAATGCATGCCTTCAATTTACAGAAATGCAGGGCGAATTCTTTTAAGGAAGGAGACAGTCTTTTTGCTTTTTCTATATTTCAGTGTTTGGGGGGACTATTTGCAGAAGGGGCACCTCCTTGGTGCCTGGAGATAGGAGCAGATGAGGCCTCGAGAGGGAGGCTGGGCTTTATGTGGGGTTGGAAGGCTGATGCGCATCCTGACAGGAACACGCCGGTGGGTACCTCAGCCTGCTGCCCGCTTCTCGTGGTGATCACCCTGCTCCTTACCTCCCGGGGACATGAGGACCATGTGGGACATGTTTGTACATTAGCAGGAAATCGTTTCTCACTGGGCCATGGTGGTTACACAGTGGCACAGAAAGCCTCTTTGGGGTGGGGTGGAGCCGAGCAGGGTCCTGGCTACCTCAGCCCAGGAGAGCCAGGACCTGGCACCACAGCTTCAAGGTCACCTCGTCCCTAGCATTCCTCTAGATTTCTCCCTCCACATTCCTATTTTTAGCTGTTTTCATAGGGGCACCCAGAGGCAAATCTTTCACAGGAACTTCCATATTTCAAATGTGGTATGGCCATCACCCCACGAGAAGTCGACCTTGGCACAGGGGGTCACCTTAGCCCACTTAGGCAGGCAACTGGGAAGAGGGATGCTGGCCTGTTCAGTTCTCCTTAAGCACCCGGCAATTACAAGGCTAGCTACAAACTGCTCTTATCAGGAAAGGGCCCCTCAGGGTTTCAAGGGGCCACTTGTGGCTTGAGGGAGAGCACTGCGTTGGAGGAAGTCACACTGCTTTCTGACCTCCAGGCTTGCCCTAAACAGGCAGGCCCAGCCTGGGCCAAAACTCCTGAGCAGTCATTAATTTCATTTGTTTTTTTGAGAAATAAAATCACTGAGAGGGATGGAAGCCATTGTCCAGATTCTTCCCTTCTGACCTTAACTCCCCTTTGGGGGCGGTTTTCCACGTCACAGTGTCTCTTCCTCAGCTACAGCGGGTTTCACACCTGCCCCCCAGTGCCCATGGAGCCCCAGCCCCCCTCCCTGGCTCTGTCCCCTCTCAGGAATGCCTCGAAGACACCGGAGCCCGGTTTATCTAGGTCACTGCTCTCCTGCCTTTCTGGGAGTCGAGCCGCCGCTTTGAAAGGGAAAGAGCATGTCAGCAACTCCTGGGAGCCAGCCTCGCGAGGTCCCTGACAAGCAGCCCCGCGCCTCGTGGGTTTTAATTCAGATCAGCCTACATCTCTGATGTCTGGACTCCTCTGGTCGATCTGCTGAGCCTGCCAGCGACTTGCTTCTTGAGGAAGGTGGCTTTGTTAAAAGTCATGCTCCAGCCTTGTCCCCACTGCCTTCTGCACGTCATCCCAGCAGCCTTCGGGGGCATCCCAGAACCTGGCTCTAAGAGAATCTGTGGGTTTTCCCTTCCCAGGGTGCTCACTGAGTCCAACTCCCTAGATTCTGGCCCTGCGACGATGCTAACGAACCAGAGTCCTTCCCATCACATTCAGATCACAAAGTGGGTGATGGCGAAGTGTCTGGACGATGCTGTCAACCTTTCACCCTCTAGACCCTCCTGCGAGGGGCCAGGCCAGGCTGGTTCAGAACTGCGAAGCAAAATCACCCTCTCTCAGGCAGATACATTCAGGAAGAGGACCCTGCCTCCTCCAAGTGCTTATTCCTGACGACACGGGGCTGCACAAATGACAGCAGTCATCTTCCACGGTTGTGCCTTGCCACTGGAGGAACCAGGGGATACTCACTCTTAGGACCTCTGGACGATGCTGTGGTTCCTATCAAGTAGGCGCCTTTGTTCTCCATCAAGGCCTGAATCCAGAGTTTCAGTACAAAGACCTGTGGAAGCCAAGGCTGGCCTTGCTGACAGGGTACCAGGCTGCGTGCTGAGCACCTCCTGGGTGCTGAACTGTTGGTCCTCACCACAGCCCCCTGTACATGTGGGAGACTGAGACACAGAGGCTCAGGGACCGCCCCATTACCTGGTGACGGAGAAGAGGGGTTGCGAAGGCGGCTGGTCTGGAGCCTCGCTACTCTGCTAAGCCCTCTGCTGCATTCCCCAGGAAATCCAGCACTGTCCCTGCTCTTCCTAGGACACACCCCTCCTAACTTACCTTCGGACGGAGTTTCCCACCTGGGGACACACCCACAGCTTCCCTCCACCCACCGCACCCTGTGGCCCCCAGAAACCGTGAGGGCCCAGTGACAGCCCGGGTCCAGGGGGTGGGCTGGGACCTGCCCCCAACAGGGCACTCTCCAAGTGCTCCCCACCACCAGAATTTCCCCTCCAAAGGTCCCCAGAATGGCCTGGCAGAGTGTCCTTGGCCATCGCAATCGTCAGACTTGAGGGAGATGAGAAAACAGGTGGGAAAGGAGGAGGCCCTGCCGCGGGGCACGGAGCCGATGAGACAGAACAGTCAGGTCAGCCCTGCAGCCCGGCTCCCGTGGCCTCCAGGGATGGTCCGTGTTTGTTTGGAAACAGGTCATTTTGGCCTGGTGGAGGCAGTCTTCTCTGGGGAGTGAGGGGAGAAAATGTTTCCTCGTGGTTTCTGCAGAGCCATCCCAGAATAAATAAGACACAGCCCACTAATGCAGTAATGACAGCTTCTGTCTTAGTCTGGAAGGGCGCCGTTATGTGGGAATAATTCATGGCTTGGTGCTGTCAGTCCTACTTATGTGAGGCTCAGCTGTCAGCACTGCGAGCCGAGCATGGAGGCCTTCTGTGCACAGGCAACCCACTCAGGCTGCTGAAATTCTGAGTCTACCAATTCTCACTTCCTCAGCTCGAGCCTTCCCGGCCTCAACATTTGTGCAGCTCATGGGAAAGACCACGCCTGCCCCAGACCAGCACTTCAGGAACGCAGCACCTCTGACCCTCCACACCAACTCCTTTAAGATCTGGTCACCTGAGCGCAAGGGCCCAGGGCTCCTCAGGAAAGGCAAGGCTTCGGTGGCCCGCCGTCTGTGGCTGTAACACTGAGTCTGCGCTGCCGAGGAGGAATGAATCACACCAGGAATTGGGAAGGAAGAGCGTTTCATTAGTCTCTATTGGCTGCTGGGGAATTGCCGGGTAAGAAGAAAGCTCTCTCAGAGCCGCACTAAAGAACCACATTTTGCATAGCACCATTCTGAGGATGGAAACTGTGTGCCACTCAGAGCCCAGGCACAGATCTTCACAAAGGCACCCTCTCCCGCTCCAGTGTTTTGGGAGTTGGTGGCCAGTAAGGACCCTGAGGGCCACTCAGCCCCTCTACAGCCAGCAGCTGCCAGGGGCTGTGCAGTCAGTGAACGAAAGGGACCTTTCTCTTCCCAGAACTCTGGATCCAACTCCCCCTTTACAGCACCTGGCAGTGTCCCCTGTGCCTGGCCCTGTGACTGGGCTGCAGGCTGCTGTCTAAGAGATGGGATGGGAATAAACCTGCTTATGTATCTCAAAAATTCAGAGGCACCACGAAGGCCTCACTCAGCCCACGGCTTCTGAGAACACCACTGGGTCACTCAGTGGGTAGGCTTGAGGCCACCAGAGCAATTCCAAGGGACCACAACAACCTGCCCGGGTGTGCCTCCCTGAGATGATTGCCTAGTCTGTTCATGTGGTAGCCAAGCTGGGGTCATAGCCCATCCCCAGGGAGTGTGGAGACTGAACCAAATGAAATGTATGCCCCAAAGCAGAGGAGTCTTGCTCAGAGAGAAGGAGAGGATTAGGCACAGCTGAAGTCACAGTCACACTCCATGGTGCTGTATTGTCAGCATAAAAATGCCCTGGGCTTAGAGAAGGGAAGCTAGCTGCCCAAAGTCCCAGAGGTGGTAAATGGTACGTTGGGATTCAAATAAGGTCCAATGAACCCAGATCTAGAGCTTTGCAGGCTGCTCCAACATTTGACCCTTCAGCTCTGGATTTTAAACCCAACTACTACCACCAACGTGCTGCACAGAAGAACCGTGTAGACACGTGGGACACCACAGGGACCTCTTACAAGCCTTCTTGACAAGTTATCTTCCAAAATGACTCTGCCCTAGCCAACAGGAGCACTGCCTTTGCAGAACGTGGGAGCACCCAGGGTTGGGCACCCCAGATGCTGGCCTCTGCCCCTCAGGACCAGGAGGGAGGACCCGTTTGCACCAGAGGCAGTTAAAGAGCACATATGCCAAGTAGCAGGGCTGGGCTGGGCAGGAGCCTGGGGCAGCCCCGGGCTGAGGTGTTGCAGAGGCAGAGGATGGAGGCATCTAGACACTCTTACTTGCGCTGAGTCCCCACAGTCACTCACTGGGAACACCCTCATGGTAAACCAAGAGGGGGCCTTTTGCAGGGAGGATCTGGGGCTGGGCACCTGGCTGGGCACAATCAGGAGCCACTTGTCAAAAGAAACTAACTTTATTTTTAGAACCACACACGACAAACAAAACAGCCTCTCAGGAAAAACCCTCAGAGCCTCAACTGCCACCACCGGCTTCCCACAAGCCTCTCTCTCCCACACAAGCTTCTCTCCACCTCCCACAATCCTCCTGCTCTTGAGGCCGATTGGCTGGGTCACGTGGGCGGAGCCAAAAAAGTCCCCCAATGAGCAGCTCCGTGGTCTGAAAGGGCAGGGAAACAGCCCAATGAGCATCACCGCAGAGGAGCCAATCAGCTAGATGTTGCTGGGGCCGCTGTGAGCCAATCATCAGCCGGCAGCTGGAAGTTTGCTGGCAGCTGGAAGTTTGCTGGGGCCCCTTCGGCTGTGGCGCTCAACAGGCACCAACACAGAGCCCTGTGCCTGCAGCATCCTTGGTGCCCCAGTCCACGTCCCCTGCTGGTGTCCAAACTGCCACATGTGGCTTCCACTTTCCAACCACATTTCCCTGCCAGCCAGAGAGTCTGGAAGCAGGTGCTGCTGCTCCTTGGGACTGGGGTCCAGACCCGTGCTCTCAGTCAGTGCTGCCCCAGAGCCGAGACTGGTGGCCACACCTGCTGAGTAATTATTATCCATGGTCCCCAGAGAAGGCATGGAGTGATTTCAAAGATGAGAGACCTTTGACACTGCAGAATCTGAAGAGAACCCATCAGCAGTGCATGTGTCCCCATGCCACACCCATGAGAGCCCACTCTGGCCCCAGGCTGGACCGGGGAGCACCTTCTGAAGGCTTCACCATGTCTCAATGCCCGGGCCTCCCCACTCCTTCTCACTTTCCACCATCCTCCCGGATCATGCAGCAGGACAGCTTTGATCCAGTCAAAGCCTCCCCAGGGGCCTGGTGGGTGGTTATTGAAGGCCTCCCACACGCCACAGCAAAGCCCGTGGGGCTCACTGATGAGTAAACCAGACAGACTCAATCCCGCTCCTACGCAGAGCTCACAGAAGGCATAAGGGGACGCATCGTGAGGTGCTGGAAGTCGGGGCCATGTTACAGAGGAGCCAGAGCCTAGTGATATCTTGCTGCGACTGAGAAAAAGTGCCCCTCTATGAGATGCCCAGGAAGGCCTGTGGACAGAGGGGACAGACAGCCAAGGCCATATCACTTGATGGAATTCACCAGAGGACCCCCATGAAGCTGGGGTTGGGCCTGCTGCACCCAGAGCCACCTCCTTGGAGTCAGCTGAAGATGCTAAGGACCTCCGGCCTGCTAGCTGCATCAGGTGAAAGTCCAGCTCTACCACAGGCTGCAGACAGCCTCACTGAGCCAGTTCTGAGCAGCAGGCTCTTTCCTCTGTCCCAAGTTCACTTCAAGATGGTGGCAATATTGACAGCTCCCAAGGGTCCCTACTATCACTCAACATGACGCACCCTGGCAGAGAAGGACTAGGGGAATGAACGAGGGGTCACTCCATGCTCCATACCCGTCCCCCACCCTGTTTCCAGAACACAGATCTGGGAAGGACAAGACTCACTCTGATGCTCAGGTCAGGCTTCACTGAGAGGAGAGATGAGCAGATGGCTGCCCAGGAAAAGGTAGGTGAGCAAGGCTCTGTACACCCGAATCGCTCCTGAGCCAGGTGATCAGGGTCCATGGGCATTCCAGGTGACAGAAGTCTTGGAGAGTGCAGCAAGTTACTGGGCAACAAAGAGGGTTGTGAACAGCTGGCAATTGGCTCAGAAGCTTTAGACACTGGCCACAAGGACCAGGCCTCCTGCTCTCAGTCAGGTGCCCTCCAAGGTGGACTCAGAGTGGCTCCCCTTGAACTAGGGTAGAGTAGGCAGCCAGCAAAAGACTGTGAGCTGGAAAAGGACAGGAAACTAACAGTCAAGAGAGGTTAAATTGAAGCACACAACCTGGAGTTCTAAAAGCCCTATAAAAACAACAACGACAGCAACCAGATCTCATATTCCTGTGTGCAGGAATAACTGTAAGCGTTAGTTCACTAGACTCACACAGCCTTGTGACATGGGAGCTAGGTGTCTGTCTTTAGATGAGCAGAGGAGCCACGGGGAAGTTAGAGGTGGTGCCACTAGTGGTAGCAGGCTGGTCTCCTGTCGCGACCCACGCAGCATAATAGGGGATTCTCAAGTAGGGGGAATGGAAGATGAACACACACACACACACACACACAGAGGACACAGAGATGATCTCACTGAAAGCCGGGGCCAGGTGGAAACACTGCCCTCTGATGGAGAAGCAGTGACCCAGAATAGCTCAGCAAGTTTATTCCATAGGGTCTCATAATCAGGACGTTAAGCTATAAGGGCATTGTAAACTGTTCAAGGCTTGTAAGTGGCCAGAGGCTTCTGTGTGCCTTAAAAAGTTACAGAGCTAGAGACATTTTGCAGCAGCTATGCTGTTTTGCGGTGCTAAGAACATTCTGTCACTGCCCTGCTGTACGCAGGACACCCATTGTCCTGGGACGTCTGATAACTGTTAGCATCAGAGCCGAGAGTCAAGGCTGATAACATCCTTGCCTTTGGCAAGGAGCATTTTCCAGGCTTGGCTTTGCCAACACTGGACGACAGGGGGCTCATCCACTCTCCACAGTCTCCAACCCAGCATGGCCAGCGCCAGCAGTTCTGCTGGAAATGAGGGTCTCAGCACCACTGATGTTTTGGGCTGGAAGATCCTCCAGGGCGGGAGAGACTGCCGCACACTGTAGGGTATTTAGCAGTATCTTTGCCTCTTCTCATGGATGCCAGTCATCACCACCAGGGGTGACAACAGAATGTCTGCAGACATTGGCATATGTGCAGGAGAGGCTGGGGAGGGGACCACACCAGCCCCAAAGAGAGCAACTGGGAGACCATGGGCCAGGAAAGCAGAACGGCCCGGCCACCTGGGACAGGCAGACTGCGTGCAGAGCAAGGCCGACGAGCTGCTGGAACGTGGCAGAGGGAAGACTTGGTAGCCAGGGCCTTGTCCCTTGTCTTGGAGCACACACTCAGGAACAGCTGTGTTGAGCATCTAGGTTTATTGTCACAGCTAAGGCCACTGCCAACAGGACTCGATAAATAACCTCGGAGATGGTGGAGACCGAGGGCAGCTGACAGAAGCCTAGAGCCCTGTGGCCATCTTCACCCTGACCGCTGCTGGCCCTCCTGCAGTGTCCACCTGCAGGTCCCAGCAGACCCCCACTGGGGGCTCTTCTGCCTTCTGCGAAGCAGCCACACCCTGCTGGGAGCCTGAGCAGGGAAAGAAGGGAAGTGATTTCCCGGGGGCAGCCCCAGCAGCCCAGCCAGTGCCAGGTCCATCAGGGACAAGGTCCAAGTCCACCCTCAGGCTGGACCATGCTTCTGCCTGCGAAATGCAAGTGACGATTTACCAGCTTTCCTTCCCTGTGACAGAAATCCTGAGGAGAAGGAGGAGTGGTTTGCTTTGGCTCGGGTTCCAGGGGTTGCAGTCCACTGTCACTTGGCCCTGATGCTTTGGGGACTGTTGGCAGGGAGCAGGTGGCAGAGGATGTGTGTTCACCTCCTGGCAGCCAGGAAGCAAAGAGGGAGAGCAAGGTCCTAATAGCCCCTTTGAGGGCACGCCTCATGACCTCACCTCCTCCCAGGGCCCACATTATGGGGCCCACCCCCCCTTAACGCTGCCACAGGCTGCCTGCAAGCCTCCCCCAGGTAGCCTTCAGGGCACGGTGGAGATCCAGAATGTAACAGCTGTAGCTTATTTCACAGGTGACTGTTCTCAGCCTCGGGATCACAGTGTCCATCACTTCCTCCTGCTCCTCCTCTGTCCTCTGTGGCAGCTCAGAGTCTCCTACACCATTCTCGCACCCAGGGCTACTTGTTCCCTCCGACTGAGTCCTGTAGACACAGCCTCCTCTAGCTGTGTGTGCCCTGGACACAAGTCTGCAGATTCACTGTGCAAAGCAGAGGGATGCAGTCGTTAAAACTCTCAAATAAAAATGTTTAGCTCAAACAAAGCCGGCAGGATTCCATGCGAGTGCACCATCTCTGGGTTCTTCAGCGGACAAGATGCTCCTGGTGCTCAAGGTTGGGATCCCCAAGGCAGGAAGATGGCTTGTAAGGAGCAGTAAGGAACACCAGTGATAGGAAGAGCCCGTGGACAGAGGTGTGCCTGGAACCTCTCAAGTTGGCTGTAGTGCTGCAAGGCTGGGACTGGCTGCTGGCCCACACCATGAAATTAGGGCAAACACGACCAAATGAATATGTTGCAATCATATCCCTGTTATGTTTCTGTATCTCCAATTTATTCAGGGAACAGGAGAGACATTTAACAATTACTTAGCAGCCTTCTTTATGGAACGAGAGGATGAATATAGATAACACTGGAAAAGATTATTGAGAGTAGAATATTGAATTATCCGTGGATAGAATCGAACTCATGAATAATTCATCCTTGGCACCTCAGGCGGACCCCTCCCAGGCCTGCAAGGCCAGGCCGCAGGGCTGTGCTGTGGGCAGGGTGTGCAGGACAGGTTCACACCTGGGATCTCACTACCTGCAAAGGCACCGAGCCAGGCGGAACGTGCATGCAAGAGCAGGGCATCTCAGCACCACGCTTTCCTTCAGAGCACATTTAATTTCTTCATCGCCGTGGACAGTAATCAGTAATGAAGTCATTAAATGCAAGAGGGGTGGAGAGAGAGCTGTCTGCCAACCTCCTCCATTAAATTCAGGGGCTCTGGCACATCTCTAATTAAGATCCGGAGGCTGGGGTTCCAATTGACAAAGCACTCGGTTCCCCTGACACAGTCGAGAGTGCTCGAGGGCAGAGCTGTAGTGAGCAGGGTAATGGCTTGCGTAATTCCAGTGGAGACTTCTGGTTAGACTTGGATTCCAGAGGTTAAGTGGCGATACCAGGGAAGGAGCTGTGTCTGGGCGTGTTGCGGGGGCCACTATGGCCCTGCGGAAAGATGTGAACCACGGGACCCCAGCTAAGTCATTTGCCTCCTGTCTTGAGACCACTGTGGAAACCAGGGACTCATTCAGGACTTCGTTCGGTTAAAGCCAGTGGTTTCTCCCTCTAAGCTCAAGATTAGCAAAAGAAAGCAGTCCTAGGGAATGGCAAATAGACATATGTCCATGGAAAAATGGATGGCCAGGTAATTCCCTAGGGAATTGTATTATTTATTTATTTATTTATTTATTTATTTATTTATTTATTTTTACTTTTCATTCATGTAGAAATTTGGAGAAAACATTTTGATGTTGGATGATTATTCCATTTTTCCCCCTGAGGAACCATGCTTAAATGCATTAATTTTAGATTCGTATCTAAGAAACCCTGATCTGATACTGAGTGTGGGTGTGTGGAGGTGGGGGGGGCAGGACTTGCAATGTGTTGGTTGTTGGAGCCTCAAGGATTCAGCTCTGTTGAGATGTCAAGGAGCCCAGAGAGGCGGGCAGTATCCCAAGGGAGGCCCACCCTGTGCAGGAAGGAAGGCTCCCAAGCCGGGCTCCTTTCCCACCCAGAGGTCTCCAGCTCCAAGGATTTCCCTGCTCATCTGCAGGAGGCGTACACCTCACCTGCCGGGTGAGAAAAGCCGGAAGGAGCTGTGACCACCAAACATTTGGGTTTGTTCTGTTCCTTCTCCCTGCAGCCTTTTTCAAAAAGCCACACTCACTGCATATGTCACAAAAAGCCTTCTGTTCTGTGAATGGTCCTTCCAAATGGCTTCTAGTGATGCCAGGTGGGAAGTCATCTGCTTGGATGAGATGTTACTCTGCAGTGTTGATATGGGGGCTGGCGGCTCTGCCATTGGGTGACCCAGACAAACCTACTAAGATTCCCATCTCAGCCATGAGCCAAGCAGCCTTAAAAACCTGTTGAGTTCCGCAAGGATTTGATATTCTCGTTATTTTCATTGGGGGGATTATCATAAGCCTTTTGTTTTTCAAGGTGCAGCTCTTAAAATTTATTTCACTAAAGACTTGTGATAACTGTGCTTCTTGGAAAGTATTGCCTGATTTTGAAATGAGTTTATAAAAAAAAATAGCATTACCAGATCTAGCAGTCTTCTTTTTTTTGCTTTAAAAAATAGCTAAAATAGCTTGTGATCATTATAAATAATTAAACATGCATTTAGACTAAAAGGTAAAATCCATCCCTCACCAACTTCCCAATGCATGGGCCCCCAGGGCCCCAGGGAGGCTTGAGGAAGAGTTTGGTCCTCAGGTTTTCAGAGCAAATTTGGGAAAGTTGTGCTTTTGTCACAAGAGAAGAAGTGACTTTAATAAGATATTTTAAAATTTAATAAGTAACCAAGAAAGGAAGGCAATACAGCAAGAGAAAGGAAATCTTGATAAAATTATCCCAATGAACACGACCACAGCAGGAATTAATCTAAAACATACAAAGGCAGCTCAAGAAGACGTGCACAGCCCTCGCTGGCAAGGCCGCGGGACGGCACTGGAAGTGACAGCAGATGACAGTTTCTGCAAGAGGCATGAGTATGCTAAGCAGAGAATTAGAAGAGAATCTTGAAAAATATTGTGGAGATAGGGAAGAAAATAAAAAGTGAATAGGCAGCAAATAAAAATGGATTGGGTGGGCGGTTTTTGATGATCTTGGAAACAGCTCTGTGCTTGCAGTAGCTGCTGGGTTTGCAAGGAATCGCTTCCTTTTGGCACAATTTCCAGAAGGTTCTGGAGGAATCCAAGCAGGTCCTTTTCCTAAGGACAGAAATGGGTGAAGCTGAGCCCCTCCCTGAAAGCAACCGTGGCATGTGGAGTCCTGACTGCCCATTGCTGATAGAAAGGAGACTGAGAGGTCCAGGAAGCAGGGACACCCCAGACTTCATCAGAGACCTCCCCTCCGTGACGCCCAGCAGCCTGATATGGTCAGAGCAGAAGGAGCAGGAACTCGGAGCAGAGAGACTCCGGTTCATATCCCAGCTCCACCATTAAGTGGCTGTGCAAGGTGAAACCATTAAACTCTGACACTTGATTCCCTCTGTCTGTCTGTCTGTCTGTCTGTCTCTCTCTCTCTCTCTCTCTCTCTCTCTCTCTCTCTCTCTCTCCCTCTCACACACACACACACAGGATGGGAAGGGATTCATAAAGACCTAGTAATTCAACTGGCCTGTGAAAAGTGCCTAGAATGCACAAAACATGCAGCACATAGCACCTGCTACAGTCATGAAGTCAAGGGAATGGATGACCATGAAACAGAGCAGCCTGGCTTTTCTCCTGTTGCTCCGGCACCTGGGTCTTTCTAACTGCTAAGCATTTACTGAGCACCTGCTGTGTGCCAAGTTCTGAGCTCAGTCCTCTATGTGGGTTTCCTCCAATCCTGTGAAAACAATCCCTTTCACAACTCACTTCACTGGAAAATAAGAAATCCGTTTGCCCACACTCTACTACTCAGAAATGGCAGGCGAGCTCCCGCACTCAGGAGCCAGTGGCAGGGCATGGGCCCTTCACCATGGACACACACCACCGGCACATGACCTCCCCCTGAGGACCCCAGGAGAATGGAGGCATGGACCCTCCTGTCCTCCCCAGTGAGCCACCCCACCCTGCCCTCTTCAATATTCTTGGTAGTGCCTGGCACATGGCCAGGCTACACTCATGGACACCAAGGCCCACCCCAGCCCACCCCACCTGGCCTCTGTGCCCCTCCCCCTGCCTCTACCCACTCAGCTTCTCAATGTCCCCAGGCTGCCTGGCCCCAGCTGGGAAGAGCTTCCCGCACGGACACCCTCTTTCCTGTTGCTCTCCCTTGCGAGCTCAGACCTTTGCATGGAGCCCAGGGGTGAGGCTCAGCGGGCTCTGCTGTGGCAACCCAAGAGCCCTAGTCGGAGGACCAGCAAGACCAAGTCCAGAAAGACGAAGCAGAGGGCACAGCAGATATTCAGGAGGCAAGAGAGACAGGCTAATGGACAGGAAAGAGAGAGAGGGGAGAGAAACAGAGAAGAGAGATGCGGAGATACAGAAAGGTAGAGACAGAGAGATGGAAAGAAACAGGAATTCAGAGAGGTACAGAGAGGAAAGAGAGACACATAGAGACAGAGAGCCAGGAAGGACAAGGCTGAGAGAAGTCAGGTTGTAGTCTCCTCCCAGGCCTCCTGGGCCCTTTCTGGGATATACGTGTGTTCCTCTTTCCAAGCTTCTCACCTTTCCTAGTGGCTGCCGCAGGTTTTTGCAGGAGGCCAGAACCCAGGCTTGACCCTGACTTTTGACCTGTAAGACCCCAGCATTTCACGTTCCAAGCATGGACTTTCTTGGTAACAGGAACTCATGGCATCCACAGCCAAGAGGTTTTATTTCCTCCCCAGGATGTGCTTGGCATGAAGGGTGGGTCTCACGGGAGGACTGAGCATGTGCTACCTAGAATTGGGGTTCAGGGCTGCTGCAGAGGACCATTCCAGTGTCCACCTCACAAGCAGGGGCTGCCACGGGCTGAGCAGTGGGCCTGGGCCTCCAGCTTTAGAGTCAGAAGTTGCTGGAACCGAGGGTCGCCATATTTATAGAAAGTGGGTTTTCTAATGTCAACACCTGCCCCCATCATGGAACAGCAGGGCCAGGAGCTGCCAGCCAGGGGCATCTCAGACCCCAGTGTGGACAGAGCAGGCAGCTCTTCTACAGAGTAGGAGAGGGGAAAAAGGAGGGACTGTTCCCAATCCCGCCTGAACCCAGGGAAGCAGGGAGATGTGGAAGGCGACTCCGGCACCAGGAGGTCTCACTGCCCTCCGGGAAGTCACCGCCCCCAGCTGAGCTGTGTCCACGTGAGCATCCAGGACCTCCTGCTCTCATGCTGCCCAACAGGGAGGGTGTGGACTAGAGAGCAACCTCCCTGTGGCAACGCATGGTGGGACTTCTGCCCTCAGGATGGGAATCTCTCATCAGTTCCCTGAGCAGGTAGACTTCTACCAGCTGATGGGATTTCTGCTAAGCTCCACCTTCTCCCCTCCCAGTCACCCTGACCCACACTGAGGCAGATCAGCTCCACGTGGTGCCAGAGCTTACTTATCTCCCAAGTCAAATCAGCAGGGGAAGCAGAGCAGGCAGGGACCGTGAAACCCGCCTCCACACGGGGTGAAGGCAGACTCCATGAGGTTCCTTTTGTCGCTGCAGAAAGCCCTCACTACTTCTTTGCCCCAGGCTCTCCTGTTTTCCAGAAGGATCTGGAGGTGGGCAGGGTCACTCCTGGGTTCCTCCTCTACAACAGGATGGAACGTGTGTCCTCAAGTGGCTGACATCCTCAAGTACTGGCCTTGATCTCCAGGTGGAGGCTGATCACTGGGCCTCACCTGTGCCGCTGAGTCAGCTCCACACCACCTCCCTGTTACCAGGTTAAATGAAGATGCTCATGATTAAAGGTCCCTCGCCCCAAATGCTCCAGCTACAGACACCTGATGCCTGAAAGTGCAGAACCATCTTACCTCCAGGGGGATCTGTGGGATGCCTTGGATCCTCCAGTACCCCTTGATGTGTGTCCCTGAGGTCACAAAACGGGGAACACACCTAGGATCTGACCACTGGATCCTCCAGTATTCCTTCATATTCATGTCCCTAGGGTCCCCTGGATGAGGGGACATGCCCTAGGATCTGACCACTGGATCCTCAAATACTTTCTGGTTAGCTGTGTCCCTGAGGTCACCAACACAGGGGACACACCTAGAGACTGAACACTGGCTCCTCGAGGGTGCCCCTGCTTGACCATGAAGGTGCTGCATGAGCAGGTGTGCGTAGACAGCAGCAGGGTCAGACAGGGCACGGAGCAAGCAGCCCACAGTCTGTGCCTATGAATGGGAGTCTGTCCCACCCATGCCCACTGCTCCAGGGCAGCAGGTGCTGTGGGTGCTGGGAGGGCGTCTCCTGTCCCATAATCCTGTCCAGGAATCCCTGTCTGTAAACTGCTGGCTGCTTGCTGGTTTTCATAAGAAGGGAGCTGGGCTGAATGAGGCTCAGGAACAGTTCAGAAAGCCTCCTGGGGAGGGCCCTGTACCTTAGCACCCAGTCCCCAGCAAGCAATGCTCACAGTGCCCACCCACCTGCTGCTGAGTGGCACCTTCCTGGACACCCGAGTGGTAATGGTCTGTCCTGGGGCCGCCTGTATCTGAGGGTTTGTTTTGACAAGGAGCAGGGGCCCACAGGCCAAAGCCCTGAGTGTCTCTGAGGAGACTGAGCCTCTCAGGGGATTCCCTACACATTTGAAAGATGGGCGGCAACACAGGCAGGTCCTGAAGAACTTGTGCGTTGAAGTAGAGAGGTGTCTTTATGCTCTCATGCCCAGACACATGGCAAATGCCTACTCTGCATTGGGCACCTGACAGGCAGAACCCACATTTCACAAAAACAGACTCGAGAATCCAGTGGGCCTGGGTTCAGATCCAGGCTCCCCTACTAACCATCACCATCGTCTGAGAAAGTGGCTCAGTCCCTCAATCTCAGCACCCTGTGGTAGGATGCGAACCATGACTCAGTGGGGACCTTCTAAGGATAAAGTTAAGCAGAGCACAGATGCCATTTATCCGGGTTCCAGCCTCTAGTGTCTCAGCCTTGGCCCTGTGGACATCCCGGGTCACGTACCCCAGAGGTGGGACAGTCTCCAGCAGCCCTGACTTTTACTCACCAGATTCCAGTTGTACCTACCCACTCCCAGTGGTGACAACTGAAATGTCCCAGACACTGGGAATGTCCTGTGGGGTCCAATCAGTCTAGCCCAGCAGAAGCACTCCGAAGGTGTTGGTGGTGTCCCAAGGTCACCATGGCACTGCTGAGGGCTGCCATTCCCCACGGAGCTCTGTCTGGACAGTCACTGGGGAAGGGTTGTTCGGATCCCCTGGGTGACATTGACATCTGTCACCTCTTTCTCTGCTTCTGCACTTGACTCTGGACTTGATCAGCAGCTGGACAGCTCCTTTTAAAAACAGCTCTCACCCTATCGCCTCCTGGCTGCAAACCCCACTACTCACAGCACTGGGCTACAGCCGCAGACTCCCCCGTGGCCTGTAACCATCCTTATCAGACCCTTCCCACACCCCAGCCCTGCCTGCACCTCTCCTGCTACACCAGCCCCCCAGCAGCTCTGAAGACCCCCAGCCACTGCGCAGCCCGCCTGCGGCTCTCTGGGTGCCAGCTGCTCCCTCCCTTCCTCCTGCGCTCCGCTGGCCTCTCACCTTTCCAAGAAGTCCTCTACCCACCCAGTCTGCAGCCCGCTGCCTGCCGAGCTGGGCTTGTTGCTCTTACAGCTTGTGTCACCTTCTGACCTGGTGACGGTTGCTCCTCCCTGTCTGTCTCCTGGCCAGCATGAGTGCTCCCCAGGACAGGGACTCTGCTCACATCTCCAGCCCCAGTGCCTGGCACATAGCAGATGCTCAAGAATGTCTGTTGGACTGATGAAGGACAAAGAGAGCCCCGAGTGCCCCGGGAATCAGAAGAGGAGTCCGGCAGCCCAGACAGGCTTGGAGTTTGACTTGACCTGCAGAGGGCTAGGGCATTAATGAGTTGGCAGGAAGCAGTAAGACTGAGGATGCTGCCACCCTCCCAGAGAGAGAGGCCAGCTGGTCCCCAAAGTGCAGCCTTTCCCAGCACAGAGAGAGGAAATCACTGACCACAAGTTAAGAAGGGCATTATTAAACGGTGACACAGGGGACCAGCAGAGGACGCCCAGGTCCCTGTGCTAAGAGGTCTGGGGTGTGTCTGTCCGGCTTTCACACTCTCTCTGCAGCAGCCTTTCACCACTGTCCCCAAGTCCACCCACAAAGAGCACCCTTCCCGAGGGGCAGGGGTCCCCTCCTGCCACCTTCCTTCCAAAGGTGCCCCCCCCCCGGACTGCCTCACCTTCTAGGAGACACAGAAAGGAAGTCCCCAGTGACACCACATTGGGCCCTTGATTTGATGACAAGAGGCAGAACCCTGTGCTTGCCCAAGCAGCTCTGTTTCCTGATGCTTTTTAATTTAAAAATGACTTGGGGCAGCACTGCAGGCCCTGCCCTGCACCCACCCACCTCTTTACGAAAGTGGCCCAGGGGTCCTCCCCTCCACACCCTGCATATTGGCTTCCTGAGGGTCTGTGGGCCAGCTGTGCCCTTCCTCTGTCCCTCCCCCGTAACCTGTCCAGCTCACACAACCAGGAAAATCACGTTTCTGTCATGCCGTCATGCAGAAAGGACTGGACAAGTTATTTGAGGGTGTGTTTGGGAGAATCCTATCTAAGATATAGGAATGAGGCACATTCCTGATTCCAGGAGGAGGGGCTCTGGGAGCAGCTTTAGGGTAGCCAACAGCAAACAAAGTCGTGTGGATCAAGACAATGTGGACCCAAGAACAATGGCTGTTTCTAGAAAGAGGTCCACAGCCCAGCCCCAGAGCGGACACTTCGGCTCCTGTGAACTTCCGTCACTCAGATCCTTGTCTGTGGAGAAACCCCAAACTCAGAGACCATCCCTCCCTGAAAAAGGTTCTCGCAGGTTTTCTGTGGCTGCCTAGTGAAAGACACAAGCTCAGACGGCTGGGTGTCCGGCCTCCTGGGCAGACCCACAGGCACCCAGTTCTCCAGCAGGCTGACCCTGGCCTTTCCCAGGAGGGCAGTTGTCAAGTCAGAGAAAACTTCCCAGGAGGTCTCAAGTGCTCACACCTGAGAATTGTTCACAGGCTCTTGGGTAGGTGCGGGGCAACGGTGTGGGGCAAACCAGAGGCTGAGGCCATCTCTAAGAACATGTCCTTCCCCAGACTCCTGCCTCCCTGCTTCTGCTGCAGAGGACTTGGAGTCACAGGAGTGGGTGATGAATGCACCCTCATGCATCATTAGCAAAATTGGCAATGGCGAGATAAAGATGATCATTGAAACACCGTGACACGCCCTGAATTGCAGTTCAATGGCAATAATCATTGTTACTGTAACAGTGAGTTAGAAAATGATTTTATGTTAATAAAACAATGTGTAAAGAATAATTCCACAACTGCATGGCTAGATAATTGGAGAAAAAACCACTTGGACCCCTGAATACTCAGACCATGGTGTGGGAATGATGATTTTAAATTGGGCAGACTTCCAGAAGAGCAGCAGACCCACGGCAGGAAGGACAGAAGCTGAAGGGTACAGGTCAGCTGACAGGGTCAGGAGACCCTGACCTCTGCTAACATAGGAGATGCCGGACCTGAACATCGCCCCCCTGGGTCAGATGTCAGGCATCCAGACCCCCAAGGGGAGCGTGCTAGGCAGGAACAACTGCACCCGCAGATGGGGGGACTTCCTCTGCTGAGGGCATCCTGAGGGCCTCTTAGCTCCCCCACCTGCATTTCTTTTCTGACCCAGTTTATCTACTTTAAAAATCAAAAAAAAAAAGAAAAAGAAAAAAACTCAAAAATACTCTATTGCACAGGTGCAGGTGCCAATGTGGAGGAGAAGGGTGCAGCACGTGGCCAAGTCTGGCAGACGGCGAAGCTAGAACTCTGCACCAAGCTTCTGTGTGTCCTGAGACTGAAATAGAGTGAGAAGGACAGAAACGTGTTGGGTAAAGGTTTTCTGCGGGAAAGGAAAGAAGGATGCAAAAGAGAAATCACATCTCAGTACCTGGGAGCCAGGAAACGCGTAGACCTGGGGAACTACACGGTTAACCTTTTAATAGAGAAAGAACCCCGTGTTAACGTGCCGGGCCTGTGACACTACAGCAGAGGCGAAGGGCCCGACCGTGTTCCAAATGTCACACGGCGGAGGCTTCTGGAAGTGGAATTTTAAAGTGACGTTTCGTGTTTCCTCCCCCGACATGCCTTTTCTTTCAAGAAATAAAAAGCTGTGGCTTCGTGTTTCCCTTTCCAGTGCCCTTGTGTATGTTTTCCCCACTCCGCAATTTTTTAAAAAAAATTTGTCTTAATTAGTTACACATGACAGTAGGATGCATTCGTGCCCTTTGATGTATCACACATAGATGGGATATAACTTCCCATTTTCCTGAGTGTACGTGTTGCAGAATCCCATTGGTCATGTGGTCACGTAAATACATACAGCAATAATGTCTGCTTCATTCTACTGTCTTTCCTACCCCACATCCCCTCCCCTCCCCTCCCATCACTTCCCTCTACCTAATCTAAGGTAACGCTATTCTTCTCTAGTCCCACCCCTGCCCTCCCCCTTCTTATTGTGAATTAGCACCCATATATTAGAGAAAACATGTGGCCTTTGGTTTTATGGAATTAGCTTATTTCCCTTACCATGATATTCTCCAACTCCAACCATTTACTGGCAAATTCCATAATTTCACTCATCTTTAAAGCTGAGTAATATTCCATTGATTATATATACCACAGTTTCTTTATCTATTCATCTATTGAGGGACACCTAGCTTGGTTCCATAGTCTACCTTTGTGAATTGAGCTTCTATAGACATTGATGTGTCTGTGTCACTATAGTATGCTGATTTTAAGTCCTTTGAGTATAAACCAAGGAGTGGGATAGCTCTACAATTTTATAGAGATGAAAATAAGACTCTCAAAAGGCCTCAAAACTGAATTAGCTTGTAACATCTAGTCAAGCTGCATTTCTTTTCTGACCCAGTTTATTTACTTTAAAAATCAAAAAAAAAAGAAAAAGAAAAAGAAAAAAAATCAAAGGTCTTGCTTCTTTTCTTTTTTCTTTTTTTCTGTTCTTCTTCATAATCTAACATTCTTTGGCAAAACGTGGTAGACACTGATCTACCTACCTTATGAGATTTTCTTACTCAACTAACAAAGCAACTCCATGAGGTTGGTTGTATTGTTATTTCCACTTTATTTTTCTTGCTATATTTTAACCTAACATATTAACAGAGCACAGTGTGATGCTCTGAAACACATGCACATCTGATAACAAGGGGAATCAGCACATCTGCCACCTTAAACACTTGTCATCTCTTTGTGATAAGAACATTCAAAATCCTTTCATCTGGCTATTTTTTAAAACATCCCTGTTAACCGTAGTCAATGGAATACTACTCAGCCACACACACACAAAAAGAATGGAATCTGGTCATATATGACCATCTGCATGAGCCTGGAGGACATTGTATACAGTGACAGAAGCCAGGCACAGGAACGGGTAGTGGGGGCTCTCACCACTGTGGAACCCACCAGGGTTATCTCAAGAACTCGAGGGAGAGGGGGTCACCAGGTGGAGGAGAGTCAGAGGGGAGCAGGGAGAGGGTGGGCATGGCCCAGAGCCACGGTTGGAGGAGTAGGTGCAGGTGCCATTTGCCGACTGGGGTGCCTCGGAGGACAGGCGGCCACGTGGAGACGGTGAGCCCAGTGGGCAGCCCAGCGCCCCTCGGGGTCCTGGCCTCTCCATTCATTCTCAGGTGCTGCAGCGACTACCAGGAACTGAGGGCCCCAGACGGCCTTACACTTCTGGAGGCGCTGACCAGCCTGGGTGGGGCAGGGCGGACGTGCAGGGGTGGTCAGGGCCCCTGCCTTTCTGCAAGCCCAGGGAGCTGTGTCCCAGGTCATCCATGCTGACAGCATGGTGCTGTTCACTGTTGGAGGCTGGGCCTCCTCGCTGGGGGGAGGGCTGGGTGGAGCCTGCGCTCTGGGGCCCCTCTCTCGTCTTCAGACCCCGCAGTGGTAGGCAGTGTCTCCTGCGCTCACCTCTTTCCTTTCCCTCTGGACCAGGCTCCTGCCTTCTTCCACTCCTGAGGACAGGCCCAGGGAAATCGCAACAGTCTCCCATCTCACCGCCCTTGATCTAATCACGTCTGCAAAGCCCCTTTGGCCCTGTATGGTGACAGTCACCGGTTCCAAGGATGAAGGTGGCCGTCTCCGGGGGCCATTGTTCTCCACCCACAGGCTCCCCGAGGGCCGTTCCCAGGGTCCCTACGTCCTCTCTGACTCTCTCCCCCAAGCGTGTGAGAGGCTGAGAGCCCTGGAACTCACGCCTCTCTTGCCAACCTGTCCCCAACCCCTTGGCACTGTTCCCCTACAGCCAGAGATGGAGAGAAGGAAGAGGAAGGAGAGGACTCGGGAGAGGGCGGGGAAGAGAGAGATGAGCCAGAGCCTATCTTTCAGTCCCTCCTGAACATAGAACCAACATTTTGATTGATTGATTGATTGTTGGAGTAATTTCATTCATGTTTCAGTTGAAGAAATCCGGGGCTTAGAAATATTTTGTTCAATAAGAAACAGTCAGCCTACCACCCCGCCCCCTGAACATTAGCGCAGTGCTGTGAGCAGCTCCATCCTGGCCCATGATGCCACAGCCCGGAGCTGCTCCACCCAGAGTGGCCGAGCAAGGAGCAGGCTCCATTGTGACCCTGGGCCCCGGCATCAGCACCAGCCAGGAGCTCAACAGCAGAGCCAGTCCTTCTCCCCACCAGACCTGCTGGGGCAGAAATTCCATCTGGGTTTCAGCCAGCCCTTCTGGTGGCCCTTGTAAATTGCCAGGAACTGCCCTGGAGAAAAGGAAAAGGTTTTCAGGTTCAGAAACCCTGGCGCCCAGCCACGAGGCAGCCACTTGGCAGCCCCGGGACCTGGAGGGAGCAGTGCCAGTCTGTGAACTTCCCTGCCCTTCAACGGAGTGGCCATAGTAATGACCTGACCAGACCCTGGCTGCACAAGACAGAGTTGAAGGGAAGACACTGGCCAGAGAGGCTGGGGTGCCCAGTCCCTGCAGAGCACACCCCCAACTGACCTCAGGACTTCCCACCAGGCCCCTGCTCATAAAGAGCCCCCCTCCCAACACCGCCACGCGGAGGACTTGGGGGCACAGTTGAACCGTGAATAACGTCGGAAGCTTGCAGACACTTTCACGGGGAGAACGGTCCTTCAGGGCCAGCATGAAAGGGGAAGAGTCTTACAAAGATGCGTCAATAGGTAGAACTCACATCTACTCTGCTGAGCTGGGCAGGTGCCGAAAGGCCAGAGGTTCTGCAGGAGAAGCTCAGAGAATCGGGTGTTTTCTGAAGGGAACAAAGATTGTAACTGAAGCCACACCAGAAAGCAGTGATTTTTAAAACCCATAAATAATACATGGATATCAAAGGACTTGGGCAAAGGACTCCCCTGTCTTTCGTCCTCCTGGAAGAAGGGAGAAGTGTGTGTTCACACAGGTAATACCTATTTGATGGCACAAAGACAAGCCTTTGTCCCAAAGGTCATCTTTTAAAATTCCACAAATCAGGATTCTTGCAGTCCAGGCCTTGTTAATGAGCCCGAACAGTCTTCTGAGAGGAAAACCATTTGAAAATCTTCAATGTGTCTTCAATTGAGATTATTACTTATCCAGAAAAATGGTCTGGGGAAATTAGTATAGAAATAACATTTATGGCTCAGTGTCTCTATTTCCACAAAAGGGGCAGGTTTTAACTCCAAGTTTATTGCAGGCAGTTGGGGTAAAAAAAATTAAAAAAAAATTGATTCGTTCAAAACTCATTCCATGTTCAATATAACTTTCTAAAATGCATTTACCTTTGCAGAAGGCCAAACGTGTGTTTATTAAGCAGTGTATCGGGCATGTTTTTCCAGGATGGTTGCAGCCTCCAGAGCTTCATGGCTGGGTTGTTTGCATCTAGCAAGGAGTCGGATGCTGACATGTAAGAATCCCTGAGTCCAGCTGTTCTTCCACTCAAGGACGTTTCTGATGGGATTGCTGCTTAGAAATACTCCTAGTTTATATTAACTCTTCTGGCACTGGTTGAGTTGGTTTGGTCCTAAGAGAGCTTTCTTACTCCACACAGACCCCATGGGGAGGTGCTCCCGCAGCCCCCAGTTCAGAAATGAGAGAGGCAGGGCTAAGAGGTGAACCGAAGGGGGGCCTCCTGATTTGCACGTCAGCACCCTACTGTGTCCACTGCTGGTGTGGGTTTCAGGAACCCCAGGAGAGCACACAGCTGGTCAGCAGGAGGGGGTCAGCTCTGCCTGGCTCCCAAGCACAGGTTCTGTCCCTGTGCTGTAGGTAGGAGTCCCGGCTGGGACAGCGCAGGCTTCATCAGTGTTTGACCACTGCCGGGCCCCTGGGCCATGTGCACCCTGGGTGTCCCCTGTTGTCCTCTCCCCAGAGGCAGGCAGCTGGCAGAGCCTGCCTGCCGTCCACGCTTGCTCTTTGGCCCCATGGCTGAGAGCCTCCATGTGCTCCTCGGCCCCACTGGCTGTGCCCTGGAGGCCACCCCTCAGACTCCTGAGCTGTCCCCTGGTGGATTCCACGGGGCTATTTAAAGAAGCAACAGGGAGGACACGCTGGGGCACAGGAGACTGGGGCAGGAGGGAACCTGGAAGATGAGGAGGAGTCCTTCCTCTCCACCCATGCTCACCGCAGGAGCCCGGGCTGGGCTCCTTGTCACTGTCCTTTAGGAGATGACAAGGCTTGTCAGGGCCTTGCCTCCTGTGCCCCTGGGCCCCCGCCCACCGCCACTGCTGGAAGTTCACCCGCGCACAGCCCTTCCTCCCGCCCCTCCCAGCACTCCTGGCAGAGGTCCCCTGGCAGAGCTCCAGGGCCCAGCACTTGCTTCCAAAGGCAGTCCAAGCGCCAAGGCTCTGGTCCAGGGGACACCCTCACCTTTCTCCGCGGCGTGTGCGTGAACTGCACCCTGCGCTCTGCCCACAGGCACTCCCACACCCCACAGTTCCCCACCTCGTTTCGCCCTCTCGCTCCTGAGACCCGGGTGGCAGGTGGGTGCCAGGTGGACTCCTGCGACTCAGCCCGCAGCAGCCCTGAGTTAAGGACGCTGTCGTGGACCTGGACTTTCCTACTCTGCTGTGAGGGGGACACTCGTGGGCTCTGTGTGGCGCGCCTGGCACTGGAGAGGGCTGGTTAAGACACAGAGCCCGCAGCCCGCCACACAGGCCTGGTGCAGGGATGAGGATCAACAGCTGAACCAGCTCTGGGAGCAAGTCCACAGCGCCGCGGGGACAGCCCTCTTACCAGCGCTCAGATGAGGACGCAAAAAAAAGTAAAAGAGTTAAAAAAGGAAACCCTTTTCTTTTTTCTTTCAATAAGGCAACGCATTGTTGCATAAAAAAGTGAATGTGAGAAACGAACTTTAAAGACGTTATGTCCTTTAAAGACTTTAAAATGTCTGTGTGTGTATGCAAATATTTTAAACATACTCATGTTTTACAAATACTTCATTTTCAGTTCCATGAATATATTTGCATTTTAAAAAATCAAATAAGAGAATGTACGTTGTAATGCTGAAAATCACAGAGCCATGTGAAAAACTAAGAGATGCAGTTGGTACAATTTTTATTCCCATGAGCATGTATTCTCGGTACATAACAGGGGACCTCAGTGTGACATTCAACACGTGGAGATCAATCACGTGTACTGGTCAAATTCTACCTCCCTTCATTTATCCCACACGGTCCCCACCCCTCGTGACCACTGTCCCACATTCAGGCCAGTCATGCTTGGCTTCCCTGTGTGAGGGAGAATATGCACTGCTTGTCTTTCTGGGTCTGGCTTATCTCAGTTAACCTAATGTCCTCCATCTTGCTTTGAACGACAGGATTTTTCTTCTTTATGGCTGAATAATATTCCATTATATATGTGCGATGTTTTCTTTATCCTTTCATCTACTGGCGGGCCGCTGGGCTGATCTAAAGCCTCAGCTGTTGGAAATTGTACACAGGGCTGCATCAGACATGGACTGGCAGGCTCTCTTGTACACTGACTTCATTTCCTTTGTGTATGCACCCAGGAAGGTGGCAGCTGGGTCACATGGTCATCCTGCTGTGTCTTCTGAGGAACTCGACACCCATCTCCATGATGACTGAGCCAATTCACATTCCCACCAACACTGCGCAAGAGTTCCTTTCTCCCCGTCACAGGAGCAGGTGACATGTTTGTTGGTGGCTGTTTTAACTGGGATGAGACAGCATTTTACTGTAGTTTTGATTTGCGTTTCCCTGGTGGATAATGATGCTGAGCACTGTTTTCTGATGTATTTATTTTAATTAGGGATTTTTTATGATATCGAGCATTTTGATACATCCGTTGGCCATTTGTATTTCTTCTTTTGAGAAGTGTTTACTCAGATCCTTTGCCCGTTTTTGACTGGGTCACTGGTTCTTCTCGGACACTCTGGAGTTCTTTATGTGACCTGGACGTTAATCCTCCATCAGGTGGTAGTTGGCGAACCTCTCCTGCTGTCCTGTAGCCGTCCCCGCCCCCTGCGGGTCTTTCACTTTACTGTGTAGACTTCATTGTTCCATGTCTCCCATTTGTCTATTTTCAGTTTTGTTTCCTGGGCTATTGGTGTCGTATCCAACATATCCTAGCCCATACCACGCTCGTGAAGAGGTCCCTGTTTTCTCCTGGTAGTTTTGTAGATCCAGGCCTGGGGTTTGGTCTCTGATCCACTTGGTGCTGACTTACAGACAAAGGGAGGGAGGAGTCAAGTTTAGTCTTCTACCTGTGGATCTCCGGTTCTCCCAGGGCCACTTATTGAAGACGCTGTGCTTGCTTTAATGTATGTTTTTCACCCCTTTATGGAGAATCCGTTGGCTACAGATGTGTGAGTGGGGTCTCCTCTGCCCATTGGTGGGCGGGCCTGGTTGTAGGCAGGCTGTCTGAGTCACTCAGGCTCTGCAGTACGTCTTAACATCAGGCTGCTGAGTCGCCAGCTTTGTTCTCTGTTCAAGATTGCTTTGTCTGTCCTGGATATTTTATGCTTTTTAGGATTTTTTTTCGAGTTCTATGGAACATCGTTGATATTTTGATGGGGAATACATTGAATCTATAAATGACTTTGGGTTGTATGTACATTTTAACAATATTAATTCTTCCAATTTATGAACATGGCAGGTATTTTCATTTTTAATGTCTTTTCCAATTACTTTCATCAGTGTTTTGTAATTTTAATAGCAGAGGTCTTTCATTTCCTTGGTTAAATTGATTCCTAGTATTTCATTTCTTTTCCTGAATGAGAATGCTTTCCTGATCCCAGAGAAGTGAGAGTAGGTGCCTTTGTCTTGTTCCAGAACTTAGAGAGAATGGTTTCTGCATGGCCTACTTGTGATGTTAATGGGCAGTGGGTGTTTCATAAGCAACCTTGATTATTCTGGGGTGTGATCCTTCTGTACCAAGTTTGTTTCAGGATTTCTACCTCAAAGGGATCCTGAATTTTCTCTACTCCTTTTCTACATCGATGAGATGATCAGATGCTTTTCATCCTCATCCTGATAATGTGCTGCATTATCGATTTGCATGTTTTGAACTCACCTTTGCATCCCTGGGTTAAATCCTGGATCACGGTGAATGATATTTAGGATATGTTGTTTGCTACCAGTTTGTTGAGAACTTTGTGCACATGTGTTCATTAGGGATATTGGTCCAAAGTTTTCTTTTTATTGGTCCAAAGTTTGTAGTGTCCTTGACTGGTTTTGGTAACAGGGTAAGGCCGACCTTACGAATAAGTTTGGAAGGGTTCCTCCATTTTGATTCTTTGCCAGAAGGACAATCAAAATTCATCAGTGAATGCCGCAGTCTGGCTGGGCACAAATAACCGGGGTCACGAGCCGCTTGTAGGTTCAAACAGAAAACTTTATTGCCAGAACTCAACGGGAACTCTCCAGAACTCCACGGAAACTCCTCAACGGGAACTCCGCGAGAACTCAAAAGTAGCGGGCACTGGAGGCAGCAGGAGCCGCCCCACTGCCGGACAGCAGAGGTCCACATACACAACTGAATACACAGCTTGCCCCAATCCAGCATCATCCAGTTACAGCCATCAGTCACCATCCCAGTAATTATACACAGCTTAACTTAATTGCCATCATCCCAATGTATAATTATTGGGATGGTGACTGGCGTCACCTCCCAACCACTCCTTCTGGCAAAATGCCAGGCGCCATCCCGACTTGGCTGTGGCTCTCAACAAGTGAAACCATTCGGTCTTGGGTTTTCCTTGTTGGGAGACTTTGCATTACTGACTCAATCTCCCCGCTTGTTGTTATTCTATTCACATCTCCTCTGTCCCCATGGTTTGGTTCTGTAGGTATTACGTATCCAGAAAGTTGTTCATTTTGTCTAGGTTTTTCAATTTGTAGGTGTATAGTGGTCCATATACTGATCCTTGTATTTCTGTGGTGTTGGTTGCAATGTCTCCTTTTCCATCTCTGATTTAATTCATTTGGGTCTTTTCTCTTTTTCTTGATTTGTCTAGCTAAAGACTTGTTGGCTTTGCTTATCTTTTTAAAAACCTAACTCTTCATTTCACTGATATTTATATTTTTTTAGTCTCTATGTTGTTTATTTCTGCTCTGATCTTTGTCATTTTTTCCTTCTACTAATTTGAGGTTTAATTGTTTTTATTAATCTAGCTCCATGTGATTCATTGTCTGGTTATTTTTCTGAATTCTTTCAAGTTTGTGATATGGGTACTGATTGCTGTAAACCTCTCTCTTAGTGCTGTTTTTATTATAACTAAAAGTCTTGCTGTGTGGTGTTACCATTTTCATATGTTACAAAAGTTTTCAAAATCCCCCTTTGTTTTTTTCAATGACCTGCTTTTGTCCGAATGTGTGTTATTATTTCCATGTATTTGTATAATTTCCAGTTTCTTTTGCAGTTGATTTCTAGTTTTATTCCACCAGAAAAGATTCAGTATATGGGACTGGGGGTGTGGCTCAATGGCAGAGCACTTTCCTAGCATGTGTGAGGCACTGGGTTTGATCCCCAGCACCACATAGAAATAATAAATAAATAAATAAAAGCATTGTGTCCATCTACAACTAAAAAAAAATATTCAAAGAAAAGTTTCAGGATATGACTTGTTTCATGAGGTAACATACATTTTATTCTAGAGACAGTTCCATTTACTAAAAAGTAGCTGTGGGATGAAATGTTCTGACATGTCTGTTGGGTTCTGTGGGTCCATAGTATAGTTTTACCTCTGATGTTTCTTTGTTGATTTTGGGGGGGTCTGGATGATCTGTTCATTGAAGAAAGGGGAGCTCTGAAACCCTCAACTATTATTGTTTTGAGGGCTCTCTGCCCCCATTAGATCTGACAGTTATTTTTTTACATAAAATTGGGTGCTCTGATTTTGCCTTTTCCCCACATCCTCATCAACACTTATTGTTGCTTGCATTCTTGAGAATTGCCATTCTGATTGGAGTGAGATGGGATCTTACATAGTTTTGATTTGCATTTCTCTAATTACTAGAGAAGTCGAACATTTTTTTTGTATATTAGTTGATCGATTTTATATCTTCTGAGAAGTGTCTGTTCAGTTCCTTAGCCCATTTATTGATTGGGTTATTTAATTTTTTGGTGTTACATTTTTAGAGTTCTTTATATATCCTGGAAATTAGTGCTCTATCTGATGTGCATGGAGTAAAGATGTTCTCCCACTCCATGGGCTCCCTCTTCATGTTATTAATTGTTTCCTTTGCTGAGATGAAAATTTTTAGTTTGAATCCATCCATCCATTCGTGATTTTATTTCTTGTCCTTTAAGAGTCTGGTTAAGGAAGTTAGGATCTAATCTGACATGATGGAGATCAGGGCCCACTTTTTCTTCTATTAGGTACAGGGTCTCTGGTCTAATTCCCAGGTCCTTGATCCACTTTTGAGTTTTGTGCATGGTGAGAGACAGGGGTTTAATTTAATTTTGCTGCATATGAATTTCCAGTTTTCCTAGAATTGCTGGTGGGACTGCAAATTGGTGCAACTGCTATGGAAAGCAGTGTGGAGATTCCTCAGAAAACTGGGAATGGAACCACTATTTGACCCAGCTATCCCACTCCTCAGTCTATACCCAAAGGACTTAAAATCAGCATACTACAGTGACACAGCCACATCCATGTTTATAGCAGCTCAATTCATAATAGCTAAACTGTGGAACCAACCTAGATGCCCTTCAAGAGATAAAAGAATAAAGAAACTGTGGTATATATACAAAAATGGGTGCTCTGGCATTAGGTGCATGTATAGTTGTCATATCTTCTTATTGAATTGATCCCTGGGTCATTATATCTCCTTTTGTCATTTTGATCATTTGACCAAAATTTGACCATTTTTTTTCCTTTTACAGTTACTGTCTTAGAGTCTGTTTTGACAGATATGAGTACAGCTGCTCTGATTACTTTTGATTTTCATTCACATGGAACGTCTTTCCCATCCTTTTCTTTCTGTGTGTGTGTGTGTGTAGAAATTCCCTGGTGAAGTGAATTTTTTGTAGGTAGAATGTAATTGGGTCAATTTTTATCTATTCAGCCAGTCTGTATTTTTTAAATGGAAGATTTAGTCCATTTATACTCAAACCTATTATTCATGTGTAAAGACTTACTCCTATCATTTTGGTGATGGTCTTCTAGTTGTTTGTAATAATTTTTGTTATTTTCTTTCTCTCTTGGTCATTTTTGTGGTTTGGTGTTTTACTATATTGACAAGGTCTGACTCTTTTCTGTTTCTCTTTTATGCATCTGCTCTTATCGTGAGTTTTATACTTTCCAATGTTTTCATGATGGTGATTGCCTTTCACTTCTGGAAGTGGGACTAGCTTAAGTGAAGTCACGCTGGTGTTGGTGAGTTGGCTCAGTTTTTTCCTGCATTGGAAGTTCTTCGTTTCTCTTCGCTCCTGAAGGATAGTTTTGCTGGATATAATGTTCTTTGCTGACACTTATTTTCTTTTAGTACTTGGAATGTGTTACTCTATTCCCTATTGGCTGATAAAGTCTCTACTGACAAATCTGCTGTTAGTACAGTGGAGAGCCTTTAAATGTGACTTGGCACTTTTCCCTTTCAGTTTTTAGAATTCTCTGTCTTCTATTCCTAAAAGTGTGTCACATGTCATCACGAATACCTTGTCTGGCCATATATATATATGGTGTCCTTTGTGCATCCCATTTCTGAATGTTTATCTTTCCCAAGATTAGGAATGTACAGCTATTAATTCATTTAATAGGTTTCCTATGCACATTTCCATTTCCTTACCTTCAGGTACCTCAAAATGCAAATATTTGCTGTTTAACCGTGACCCAAATATCTTCAAAGCTCTCATAATGCTTTTTTTCTTTTGCCTGACTCAGCCATTTCAAAAGATGTGTTTTTTTTATTGAAGATTTATGTTTCAAGTTTACTGCTGAATTTTTCATTAGTATCATGTTTTGTTTTCATAATGTTATTAAATTATTTCTGTTCTCTTGATTTCCATTTAGTTTGCTTTATAATTTTCTTTTTTAAATTCTTTAGTGGGCATTTTGCCGATGTCCTTTCCTCCGAGGCTTGTCACTGGGGAGTTTTTGTGTTCTCCTGAGGGCCATGTCACCTTGCCATGCTGTATGTCTTGTGACTTGAGTGTTCACAGTTGGTTAAGTGGCTGTCCCTAGCACTCTCTCAAGGCGGCCTTCACCCTAAGTTCTCTCCCCAGTCTCGCTGTGGCTTTTCTGCTGTGATTGGAGGACTGGGGCACAGTGACTTGGTCAGAGCTTGTTTCCAGGGGTCACATGCACGTGACCCAGGCAGGCCTGGTACACACAGAGGTAGGTGGGGCACCAACGGTGTGACTCTCTGGCCCTGGAAGTAGAAGTGCTGGACATAGAGACCACAGTGGATACTTCCTCGGTAGTTGTAAGTGCCCTTGGAGCCAACAGGGGCTCATCTGTGGGACAATGTGGGGTGGCGTGGAGTAGGAAACACGGAGAGCGCGGCAGACCCAGTCATGGGTAGGGCTGACTAAGAAGCTCGGGAGGACCACGGCTGAAGTTTGGGACAATTAGGACAACAGTGTGGCCAACCACATGACTTGGCAGCAGCAGGGACAGTGACATGACTTCCTCAATATGTGGAGGCTCCGCGGCGTCCACGGCGTCCACTCAGGTGGAAAGTGACTGACCTGCGGACAGACAGCTCAGCTAACTGAGTGGCATGGTGATCCCAGCAGCGGCTCGGCGATCTGAATCACTAGTACTGATCGACAGAGTCTCTAGCACCTGTCTTCTCTCAAGGTGCCGGGAATACCTAGGACACTGGCCAGAGACTGCCATTATGAAACCCCAGGGCATGTCTCTCTTGAAGCTCTTTTTGAGCCATTATTATTCTAATAGGAAACGTTAAGTGGCATCTATTGGAAGCCATAGGCACTGTCTGTGGAAAGGACCGCAGAACTTTTTATGGTTATTATTTCAATTGCTCAACATTTCATTGTAATGAGAGAAATCACAGGCCTGAGCTGAGACTTAATCTGGTATTTTGTGCTGCGGTGAGGAATATTTTCCCCTCCTAATCTCTACTTAAGGAGTAAGTAAGAGAGCCTCTATCCATTGCTGGGAACAAAAGGCACAAAAGGATTCAGAAAGTAATAACAAAGATAAATAACTCTGCAATAAAATTTCAGCTCCAGTAATTTCCCATTTATGTTTTCTCACTGAATCATGCAGTCCCAAGCACCGCACTTTCACTGTCTGAGCTGCATCATGCAAAGTAATTTCCTATCTAATGCTTCCAGAGAGCCCTGAGTCCAGCGCCCCATGCGCGGAGCAGCGCGGTGCAGTCGGGGAGTGACGCGGCTCACACCCGTCATAGGGACTCCTGTGGCTCTCATGGTCTTCCCTAGGCCATCAATCTCAACATCCTGGAGAAAAGGAATTGCCAGTCAACCCTTTCAGCAAAGGGACCTCTGCTGCTGTCAGAAGACAAGGCTGGATGTGGTCTTTCTGGTGCCACCAATGATATGGTTTGGAGCCAGCACGTGCGGGCCCTGGTTAGAGAAGCAGCAGTCAGGTGCGTTGGGGGACCTCAGGGGATGTTCCAGAGAGAAAAGGGGGTGAGAAGGTAGAAGGGAGGGAGCAAGAGGAGGGGCTTCCTCAGGCTCCACTAGGAAGAGCACCAGCCCATTCTGGAAAGAAACATCTCTTTCCCTCTTCTTCTCTTTCTCTATTGTGTGTCTCTTTCCATCTCTGTGCATATCTCTCCATCTCTTTCTACGTCTCTCTTCCTCCCTCTCTCTGTATCCCTTTGTCTGCACCTCTTTCCCTCTTTCCCTCCTCCTCCCCCAACACTCTCTGCCTGCCTCCTTTTCCTTTCTCCTTCCCCGTCTCTCCCTCTCTCTCTCCCTGTCTCTCTCTCCCCATCTCTCTCTCTCTCTCTCTCCCTCCCTCTCCCATCCTACTCCTCCCTCAGTCCTCTTCTCTCCTTCCCTTCTCTCTCCTCCCTCCCTCACCTCCGCTTTGGGTATTTTTCTCTCTGAACAGGCCTGAACCCGAAGCAGCAAAGATGCCCTGGGGTCCCATCAGGGTTAGCACTTCCGGTACCTGTGGCTCCTTCCAGGACCTGTGTCCATCTGCAGTGGACAGGTGCTAAACACACTGGGGTGATGGAGCATCTGGATCTGGATGTGTTTTGAGGCTTCCTTGCTGCGTGGATGTCACTGAGTCCCGCACTTCTCCAGCCCGGCCCACCCAGCTGCCAAGCCCATGGGCTCTCTTGTGCCTGTCCCTTTCCCTCCCTCCTTGGCTCACTGTCCCCTGCTGTGGGACCTTTAGGACACTTGCCATGCCCAGCTTCTGGCCTCACCTGGAGGTGAGCGTCTGCTACGCCCAATGCCCATCCAAACTGCTCTCCCTCTTGACCCTGGACGCACTCTCCTCCTCCTCCTTAGGCTAAGCCAAGTTTCCTTCTTGTGTGAGCCACAGAATCCTGTTTGAAAAGCATCTCTGTGTGGCTGCTTGTTGGTTAGTGTGTGTTAGGATCTGCACACGCGCGCGCACACACAGGCACACGCCTGATCACCCGCTTGTCTACAGGATCTCAGGG
The DNA here is from genome assembly GCF_021218885.2 of Marmota monax. Taxonomy (NCBI): domain Eukaryota; kingdom Metazoa; phylum Chordata; class Mammalia; order Rodentia; family Sciuridae; genus Marmota; species Marmota monax. Next base: position 36,040,014 of record NW_026695222.1, on the reverse strand, counting down.
CAGGTCCAGTGCCCAGCCTGCCTCCTCATTGCATCTGCACTGGATTGACTAGTGTCCCTTAAAGACCTGTGGCAGTCCTCAAGCTCAGAATAAGAACAAACCTGCCAACTAGGCCATTGCAGATGCAAACAGCTAGGCTAAAGTGAGGCCATGCTTGGGTACAGTGGGCCCTTAGAAAGAGGAGAGGCCCGGCGACACACAGGGAGGAGGACCCGCATGTGGCCACCCAGGCCGGGGCCCTGGAATGCCGCTGCAGCCCGCCAGGCAAGCCCAGAGTCCCCGGAGCTGGGAGAGACAAGGCAGGCGCTCCTTCAGCCTTCCTGCCCCCGGGACCTGCGTTCTAGCCTCTGACTTCAGAACTGTGAGATAACAGGTGTGGCTCTCCTCAGTCACTCAGTGTGAAGCACTAGGGAATCGATGCCCTCCCAGGGTCTCGCACAAGCCTGGCCTGTGTGAGTGGCTCTCCTGGGAAGCACCTATATTGTTCTGGACTTTCCTCTTGTCTTCAGCCTGGGGTCCCAGATTTTGGTTCACAGACCACAGATGTCTTTCTCTCAGTGCCCAGAAGCAGACCAAGGGGAGGAACCCGGGGCAGGGGCTTCACTGAGGGGCAGACAGGGAAGGAGCAGGGCCAGCAGCTGCCTGTGTGTAAGCCACTCCAGGGAGCGATGGGATGCTGATGGCATCCCTAAACTGGAGGCTGACACAGAGGGTCACCTGTGGCGCTGTCAGCTCGGGACAATGGCCCAACTTCATAAAAGGGACATCTGACACCAGTCGTGTTGGAAGACTGTTCAGAATAAAAAGCCCCTCACTGGGGGTTTAGCCAAGGTCACTGCCTCTGTCCTCACGTTGCCATTATTGCTGGCTTTGTGGGTGGGGAGGGGTGTTATGTAAGTAAAATTTTGCATTCTGGAAAAAATTTACATTTTCAGAAAAGTTGCAAAAATCATGGAGCTGTCCCATGTCCCCTCAGTCAATACCTTACATAATAGGTCTAAGCTAGGAAATTGGGACTGGCGACGTACGTGTAGCTCAGGGGTAGAGCACCTGCCTAGCATGCATGAGGCCCTGGGTTCAACCCCAGCGCCACAAACACCAGCAAACAAAACCTGAGAAATTAACATCAATATGCTTGTGTTAACTTCTTGACCCTAAATTTTCAATATTTCATAACTCAATTGCTTTAGGCCACAGATTCATGTCTGGAAACCATTGTTTTGATCTCCCCTGAATGAGTATGTCACATACAATCTCCATTTGACAGTTTTCCATCTTGTTTCTGAGAAGTTGAAAATCAGCTTCCATTTCTGGACAAGACCTACAGCTCCATCAGGAATTTTTAAGCTCTCGGCGATCTTTCTCCCAACTCCAAAGTCCATACAAGCAGAGATAAAGTCAACGTGCTCAAATGTGCACATTAGATACAGTGTACACAAATGTATACATTGTACACCGTGCGATTCAGTCAGCCTTTTCTCTGTTGTGAGCAAAGACCTTTACAAGATCAATTTCAGAGGGAAAGTTTATTTGGGGCCTCACGATCTCAGAGGTCTCAGTCCCTATAGGGCGACTCCATTCCCTGGGACCTGAGGTGAGGAGCACATCAGGGTGGAAGCGTGTGGCGGAGGGAAGTGGAACAGGACATCACACCAGGATGCTGAGAGGGCTCTGCTCGGCAAGGACAGAATACGTACCCCAAAGGTGCGCCCCAGGGACCAGCTCCTCCAGCCACACACCCTGCCTAGGGTCGCCACCCATCAGGGCTTAACACACCGACGACCACGACCACGACGGGGTCAGGGCTGGCATAACCCAGTCCCTCTGGCCCTTCTTGCACTGTCTCCCCCCACCCCCCACCCCCGGGCGGCAGGGGGCCTCACCTCTGACCCTATCCCAGCAGTACGCCTGGTATGCAATATGCACACCCCCCAGCGGACAGGAATCAGCATCAGTGCAACCAACATCTTCCTTAAAATACACAAGTCTGGCTACTTACAACATCCAGGATATACCGGATTCCGAGTTGTGCTGCCGTGGTCGTAACTTAATCTTAGGACGCGCTCACCATCCACAAAGAAACCTCAGTGCCCTGTCAGCCACTATGGTCCTCACCCCCAGACCCCCCCGGAGGCTCCCACACCCCCTTGGTCTCTGCAGGTCTGCCTGTTCTCGACACCTCATCTGAATGCAGTCACACAACACATGGCCTTTCCAGTCTCGCTGCTCTCACTTAGCATAAGGTCTGGAGACTCATCCAGGTGGCACCATGGGTCAGTACATCCTTCCTCTTCATGACCAAATAATATTCCCTCGTATGGCTATACCCACCATCCGTTCATGCCATTGGGTTGGTGAAACATGGGGCTTTTATCACTGATGCTGCTATGACTGCCCTATGGGTTAAATTTCATCAAACACAGAGAGAAGGTGGAACTGCAGCGAAAAATACATTGCAAGACAGAGGGGCAGCATGTGCCAGCCAAACGTGATATTTGGGTGGCACAGGGGAGCTGTACCTACAGGAACCAAGACTCTGAGGCCTGCCATGTGCAAGTCACTGAGCTTTTGTGTGGATTGTTTCACTTGATCCTCTCCACAACCCTGCGATGGCTTCCTTATTTTACAACGGGGACACTGATCCCGTCCAAGGTCACACTCTAGGAGGGGGCGGAATCAGACTGGAACCCACCTGTGCCTGACTCCAAAGACCATGTTCTTAGCAGGGACACTGCGCTGGGATCCTGGAGGGGATCACGAGGCCGGGAGACGTGGCCCTGGGTGGGGGCACAGTGTGTACCTCCAGCCCACCCGTCCCGTGGCACGGCTCCCACCCAGCGGCTTTCTCCCACCCACCACCACTCCCGCAGCCAGAGCACCCATGCTCACCCTGAGGCCCCCTGCCATCAAATCCCGGTGGCTCTTGAGAGTGGCTGCAAGGCAGGGTTTTAATTCTACAGGACAGTCTCCCTGAGCTGAATCTCATTAATAAGAGACAAGAAAAAAATTAGAAAAGGACTTACCAAGATTCTCTTGCTGTCAAAAACTTTTCCTCCTGGTACAAAGAGGACTTTTTTGCAGCTGGGCAGAAGAATCTGGACTCCTTGACTGTGATTCGCCAACTCTGGCAGGGACGGAGCCCCAGGTTCGGGTTCAGACTTGTGCACGCGCCGTCGTTCAGTCTTCCTTGGAGAACCATTCGAGCCTCCTGCAGGAGCAGAGCCTGCCATTCATTACTGAGCACCGTCTCGGCTTGGAAGGGAAAGGGGAGCACAAAGCTGGAGACTCCCTTTCACTCTGGACACGTTTTGAGGGACATGGGAGGAAGTCATGGAGTGTGACCGGTTGTCACCCCTGAGCTGGCCAGTGAAGCAGATGTGGGAGCTGCCCAGCAGCGAGCATCAGCCCGGGGAGGCCGTTCACACAGCGGGGATGTTGCTACGGCTCAGGGCCACCCTGGGAGGTGCCGATGAGGACACTGTGTTCTACAGAACAGTCTGAAAACCTGGTCAGGGCTGTGGAGCTAAAGGGCACAGCCTGATGGACGTGTCCAGCAGGCGCCATAGAGGACCTCTCTGTCCTGGCCGAATGGTGCCAAAGCAAACCTCGGCAAGCCAAGCCAGGCAGAGAGGCGCCAGTGTGCTCCGCCCGGGGGTCCTCAGGAGGCTGCTCTCTGGCTGCTCCCTGGCCCTGGGCCTTCTGCTCCGTGGACTTGGGTTGTTCCCTGCACCCTTTTCTAGCAGATGGAAAAGAAAAGCGGGCTCCCAGCGGTGCATCGGGTGTCGTGCTTCCTCGCAGCCCACAGGTCACAGAGCTGGGACGCTGCCGGGGCCCCAGCCTTTCACCAGAGTCTCCCAGGAGGCCCCCTGTCTCCCCAGGCTGCCACTAGCCTGTCCCGTCTGTGGCATCTCAAGGGGAGTCTCCATGTGTGGTGCCCTGCAAACCCCAAGAGCCCAGCAGGAGAAGGCAGGGGACTCGCAGACCCCCAGCAGCTCTGAATACCCTCACGGGGCAGCGCGGGCTCTGAAAGGTCAGCTGGAAGCCATGCTGTGCCTTCCCCAGGACAGCAACCTGCCCAGGCCCCTTCCCAGGTATTAGGAACGTCTGTGGCAAAGGTGCAACGGCCACGAACCTCATCCTGGAGCCATCCAGACCAACAGGGGACAGGGACGGGCACCCTCCATGACCCTCCTCAGAGCCCCGTTCTCATTCCATGAACATCATCAGGAGACCCAACTCGTCCTGGTTTTGCTGGACTCCCCTGGTTCTGCACTGACGTCGGCCTCCTGGAGACACCACAGTCCAGGCAAATGGGGGCGCTGGCTACCCGTCTGTTTCACATCCTGACGGCTAAGCCCCACGGGTTTTTATTCATCCCTTAAAGAATTTCTCAGAAAATGTCTGGTGAGCACCGAGATGTGTAGGCTCTGTTGAGGGCTGTCAGCGCAGCAGGGAAGGCAGCTAGCAGAGCCCCTGCCCGTGCGGGGACGCATGGCACTCTGCCGATCACCCTGTGGCACAACCCCAGCGTGCCACCGTCACCACCACCACCTCAGGGGGCACACAAAGACTGCTCACCACCGTCACCCCCACTGGGCACAGAGATCTCTCACAATCCTGATGGCCAAGCCCCACCGTCACCCCCAGTGGACACACAGACTACTCACCAGTGTCTCTGGGGGAGAGCACACTGATCTGAAGGCCCAGGACATGGAAGGGCCTCGTGTTGGTGCCTGGTGTCCCTGATACAGGGCGCTTGGGGTGAGTGCAGGGAGGAGGCCAGGAGTGGGTGAGGGGCTCTGGTCGGGGAAAGACAGAGAGCGCCACACTCAGGCCCATGGTGAAGACAGGCACAGCACGGCAGGGACGCACAGGGGTCAGTGGGCGGAAGCTGGAAGCTGGAGTCCCAGGTGCTGTCCCTGTCCCAGGACGGGCCGTCCCGGGTACAGGTGGAAACGCAGGAGGCACTGGACTTCTGGGCTGCTTAGGAAGATCTCAGGGGCAGCATGGCACACCTGGCAGTCAGTTCTCTCCTCCCTGTGAGCAGAAACCACCACCAGCCCACCCAGGTGGACTGTCCTCACCAGCTGTCCACACCGGCCCTCAGGCGGCCCCTCCCATGCACACGGCATGCCCAGCGCTGCCCCAGCAAGGTGTTTTAGGAAGGGGTCTTTCAGCCAGGGACAGTGGGCATGATGAGGGCCGTGGCCAGCCGTGCTGCTGGGCGCAGACACACCAGGTGGGTCCCTGTACGGCCCTGGAGCACAGAGCTGGGACCTCCTCAGAGTTGAGCCTCCATTTCTGTTGTTCAACCAAAGTTGAGATGGAGGTTTACCAAGAAAGAAGGCCCTGGAGAGGTTGAAATGACGACTTCATTCAGTATTCAGACCCTTTCATGGAACCCCTAATCCCCACCATAATCCTATCATGTACGAACCTGATTTTATACATGAATTTGTAAAAACGCAGAAGTTTCTCGAATTGAAGCTCAAAGGGAATGACAGCCAGCCGGGCCCCATGGCAGGGTGGGAGCCCAGTTGCTGAGCCCACGTGGCCTGACTGCTTCCTTCCCTCATAAGCACCACGTAGAGGCATCAATTTCTTACATTCTGTTAAACTGAATTTTAATGGATTAGGATTTATTTAAACTGCAATTGTGTATATAATTACATGAACTTTGTCACATAAATAAATCTAAACACGCCAGACTGCATAGTGCCTAAAGAAGGCTCCTCACCTATGTGAGTAATCCCAGGACACGAACAGGACAGTTCTGCCAGCCTCCTGCAACTACGGTCCCTGAAATCGCATTGTGAAGCCGCAGCCACTCTGAAGCCACAGACGAGTTAACCAAAGACCATGTCCCTCAACACGGAAGCACACAGCACCAGCCAGCATCGCCAGGCAAGATCGCTATCTGTCTGTTTATTCCTGATGCTTGTGATGGTATTTGCTATATGTGTTTTTTATTGAAGGAGCTTTTTTCATAGATAACTTGATACAAATTATTTGAGAGAAAATGTATTTTGTTATTACTTGGAATAAGAAAAGGCAATCATGTTGGAATGAAACGTAGATAAAAAATGAGATCATAGAATACAGGATATGGAATTTGGCAATTTAAGCAGAGCCACTCAAAGGAGGGGTTTCGTGAATAAGCTGAGAAAGGTTGAGCTAATGTTTTCCACCACCTACTATGCGCTGGGGAGAAACCAAAGGGTGCTAATTCCCCAATTAGCACCTTCTTTCTTTCTGCCCAAACTCCCTGGGTAGGAAGGATGCTCCCTCTTTGAGTGTCCTCTGTGTTTAGGGGCAAGGGTATGTGCCAGAATTCTGGCCAGAGGCATTAACAGGAGTCTTCTAGGTGTAGGACTTCTGAGACAGAAATAGTTGGAAACTTACTCATACTTTCCTGGATGTCAATAGAATGCCTGGAGCTGTGGCAGCCATTTGTTAGCATGAGGAAAAGATTTGCAGAGATGTTGGCACTTTCGTTGCTGACTTGCTGAACCAGTGCTGGAGCTGCCTGTCTCCAGGGTTCTCGTCGTTTTACAAAAATAAACAATGAGTTGTTTAGGCCACATTGAGTAAAGCTTCTGTGCTTTATTTGATTTTCACCAAAAGCATTTCTAACTTGCGTTTCCTTTGTGCTATATGAAAGGAATACAGTGGATATTATTCTTCTCGATGTCGATAATGGCAGAAATAAGAGGGTAGGGATTTGTTAAAACAATAGAAGAACAGAACAGTGGAAGACATACTTTAGATGCTTAAAGGTAACTATTACTGCAATAAAAACAGGGCACGTGCCTCCAAGATACTGGGAAAAATGGTCAAAGACAACGTGATCCGCAGGCAAAAGAGAAAGAGCCCAGGGAAATAAATACAGGAGAGAAGGCGTCAGGAGACCGAGCACAGCGTGTGCAGCCAGCTAAACCGTCAACAAGTAACTTCCTAATAAACGGAAAGGCATCTCCCAGTGGCACAGGTGACAGCTCAGAGCCGAGGGGATACATCCACGCGCAGGGGAGGGAGGCAGGAGACAGGAGCCTCGCAGGGCCACCAAACGCCCCCTCAGCAGAGGCTGAAGGAGAGCCGGGATGCGGTGAGGGAGGGAGGGATCCGGAGGAGAGAGGTGTCCTGGTGCAGAAGGACCTTCTCCCGCAGCGTCGCTCCGAGAGCTCCATCAGTTGGACCCAAAGGTAAGGGCCTCGTAAAGCCCATGGTTCTAATGAAAGAGATCCAAGTTTCTAGGTGATCTGTGGGAAATGGAAACAACACCTCCTCCGCCCCGAGGAGGCCCATCTGGGGAAAGAGGAGGGCAGCTGGGAGCTGGGAGGTGCTCGCCAAGCCTCCTGGAGAGTTAGGAAAATAGCATAAAGATTCTGTGAGACCACCGCCAGCCACGGCGACCTCGGGAGGATCTCAACTTCATGAGGAGCAGGATGAAGCTCGACTGAGAGAGAGAAAAGATAATGGGGCAAAGGAGCACGTGGGATGTCCCTAAATAGGAGGGACAGTGGAAGGTCAGATCAAACCTGTATCAATGAAAGTAGGGACTTGATCCAGCACGAGGCTTCTGAGGTTGACCACATCGTCGCGAATTTCTCAAGAAGCCAATAGCTGTGAGGGAGGGGGTGACGGAGGGAGGGAGGGGCTCGGGACGGCTCGGTGCCCCAGGACCTGAGCACGGAGTCCACCAACCTCTCATCACCAGCAGAGGAGGCAGAGCTCGGGCGGGGCCTGAATCTAGCACAAAACCCAGCACAGTGAGGGTGACATCCACTCTGGCATGAGGGATGGCGCGCCCGGCAGCCCGACCACATTCCGTGTTGCACACGGACGTGAAGGTACCATGCGGGACCGCAAACCCGCACTTCTCAGTGAAGGGTGACAGTGACAATGAGAGCCACCTAAAGAGTAACTGCCTCCAGGTGGGCGAGGCCAGAGTGAGCTCCTTGGGGGACAGAGCTGGATTGCACTTCCTGCCACACAGCATTCCGTGTGTGCTGGCTGTCAGAGGCCAGAGGAAAGGAACAGTGTGGAGGAAATCCGTGCAATATGTGTGCACGATATTCTATCACATAGGCAGGAGGAGCGCGCAAGGCTCTTGCAAAAAATGGTTAAAGTTTAAGGTTAGGTGAGTCTCAGAAGAAGATACAGATGCTCAGGCTGCCGAGGGTGAAGGGATTCCTAACATCAGGCTGCGTCTCACTTAGCAGCATGGGAGCTGTCGTGAAGGCCGGAGGATGGCTGATGGTCAAGCCGAGGAGCAATGGAAACTCGGGCAGAGGAGGGGTCGGTGTCAGCAGGCTCGTGCAAGACTGCCCTGAGACATGACCTCAGATACAGGTAGAATAAGGAGAGGTCCAAGGTGCGAGAGCTACTGTGGCCAAGCACCGAGCAGGGTTCAGGTCCGGAACAAGGAGTGGCACTCCGAGTTGGGCAGAGGACGCAGCCAGGGACAAGCACTGATAGGGAATACTTATGGCAGGGGTCAAAGATGGACGCAGAAGGGCCGCAGCGTGCTGTGGGTGTGATTCCTGGACACCAGAGGAGGAGCGGTGGTGGGGACGGAGGGCAGAGCTCAGCCCCCGCTCCTATGGGAATCGGACCCCCAGGCCCCGGGTGGAAAGTCAGAATGGGACCCTGGGTGCTGGACCAACCTCCAGAAAGGAGCCCCTCTTCTTCCAGAGACGCTCTCTACTGCCGCTCTCTGTCCCCGAGAGCTGAGGCTCACCCAGAGGACAGGGCCTACCCCGGGCCATTCAGGCCACGGTGGCTGCTGCTTTCATAGAGGACAAGGGACACCATGCCGTTCTCTCCCAGCAGCTCAGAGTCATTCGATGAGTCCCCAGGGCTGGACGCGGCTCCCATGGCTGTGTGGTCTCCCCGGTGGCCGGGCAGTGCTTCGTGGGGTCCATGTAGCAGACGTCCTCCACGTTCACACCCCCCAGGGTCAGGAGGTGCTGGTGCTGCTTGAACCTCAGTCTGAGTGAGCGGAGTCCGTGGTGTTGGACAGAAACTGGCCAAAGAACAGTCAGGAATCTGCACAGACCAGACGTCGGCACCTGCGTGAGACAAGCCTGCCAGCTCCCCAGTGCCTAGAGCCGAGGAGGCTGGGCACCGCCCGCCGTCGCCTCCCAAGAAGCCTTGCTTTGTGGCCCTAGCCACCTAGCAACCCCTTCCTTCAACTCAAACGGAGGCTGCCGCAGATGAGCACAGCAAGTGAGGGCCTAGCCCTGCTCCTGGACACCCACAATCAGCTCGAGGAGGGTGGCACGTGGACAGGTGCTCTGTGAGGCAGTGGGGCAGACGTGACGGGGCTCCGGGTGGGACGGCAACGCGGGCTGTCACTGCACACACTCAAAATGGCAGCAGGAAGACCCCCTGCGAAGCACAGCAGGCCTGAGGCACAGACAGGAAGGCACCAGACCTGGGGGACTTCACAGGGCCTGCTGCCTCCTGGGCCCCACCAGGGAAACCGGTCTGGGCTTCCACCACGGACTCAGGGCCCAGAGGGTCCCGAAGAGACTTAGGGGCTCCGAGGTCCTGAAACCAGGCTTGTTTTCCCACGAAGCTGTTTCTCGGCTTTCAGAAGAATCTCCGGGGCCCTCCCTCCCACCTGGATACACCTGACTCTCGCTTTGCAGGGCCCTGTCTCTTGGAAGACCTGGAGAAAGAGAGGGCCTGGGGAGGAGAGAGGGTGGTGTGCAGAGCAGCGTCTAGGCCCAAGAACCTTCGGCCTTGCCAAGGGTATCAGGTGTCACCAGCTCAGCTCCTCTCCTGCCAGCAGCAGCGCCCCTGGGTATCTCCCACGCGGTATTGTAAGGACCAAAGAGACAAAGCGCATGCAGCACGTGGGGGCCGTGAAGGGTGCTGGGAATTTGCGCCACCGAATCAGCCAACGTGAGCAGGTGGGAGGACCCGCTGAGGCACCCTCAGAGGGTGGCATTTGGGTGTTCGAGAGCAGAGTGCTGGCTAGACTCCTTGTGCAGTGAGCCCCCGTGCACAGCACCCAGGCCCTTTCCCCAAAGGCAGGGGCTGCTTGGCAAAATGAATTACAGTCATGTCTGCAGCTGTCTGATTGACACCATGCAAACATATCCAGGGGTATTTCTCAGCCAACCCCATCACTCTCCCTGCCCTCCACTACAGGAAGTTGAAGGGACACCAATGTGTCCACTCGGGCAGAGGGGCTGGTTCACCAAGAACAGACATAGGTGATCAATAAACATGTAAAAACAAACAGCTCTGCCTCCCCAGTAAATCCAAAAAGTGCAAATTAGAATAACACTATTTTTAGCCTGCTGTGTTGGCAGGAATTGTTTTTTAAAGTTAATGCCCCTGTGCTAGTTTGTAAAACTTGCTCTCTTCTAGGTCCAGCCGGGAGGGTCTGAGGAAAGGCTGGACGGCAGAGAGCCAGCACACACCAGGAGACGCGGTGCTGCTGCAGCACAGGTGCATAAAGCCATCGGCCTGCAGACCGGACGCTTCAGCTGTGAAACTTTCCAAAATAGAATGTGAGCGCGATGACCACTCTGATGGGAGCCGTGTGCCAGTGAGTACTGTGGCCATCCTTGGCCACTGGGTTTTCGTGGAACTTCGTAAGTAATTCCTGTAAACACGAGAGTTGAACAAGGCTGAGTGACAATTCTGGAGAGGAATGTGGAGGGAGGATCAACCTCCTGTGCCTGCAGTTCAGACTCCGCTGACTGAACATGCACTATTGCCCTGGGGATGGAAACAGAATGTGGAACAAGATAGCACAGGACATCTGGCAAGCCAGACATGGTGGCACACACCTGTGATTCCAGCGGCTCAGGAGGCTGAGGCCGGAGGATCACAAGTGTGAAGTCAGTGTCAGTCACTTACCAAGATCCTCAGCAACTTAGCAAGACCCTGTGTCAAAATAAAAAAATAAAAAGGCTGGGATGTGGCCCAGTGGTGAAGCACCCCTGGGTCTAATTCCTAATACAAAACAAAAGAAAACCTGCAAACTGCTGACGAATAGCTGGATCATTCAACAACTTACGCAGGGTCTTAAGCCGGTCGTATGGAAATAATCAAATTATGTCTGTACCTTATACACAAATAAACAGCAGGTGGACTTGAGGCAATAAACAACACTAAAAAGAAATGTGAAACTGTTAGAGCCACAACAATTATGCTAATCACAGAAATCCAGAGTGACTCAAGTGCCAGGCGCTCTTTGGAGGACACTAACCGATAACTTCTCTAACTCTGAGGAATAATGCAAGGAAGCACTCAGATGTGACCGTGAGCCCCGTTCTGTGATCATGAAGCCCCAGTGCAGAGGGAGCCCTCCTGTGTCCCAGAGCAACTGCACGGTGCCCTGGGAGGGACGTGGGCAGCACTGTGGGATTGCCATCAGCCACCCTTCCTGGGACACCTCACACCCAGGCCAGGCAGAGCGACTGGTAAGCTTGACTTCCTGAAACATCAACTCCTTTCCTTGGCAAAAGATGCCAGAAAGCACAGAAGAAGACCAGTTCCAGTCTTAAAAACATGCCTGTGCCGTGCACAATGCTGGTGACGAACCCGTAGCTAGCATGTGTAAAGAACTCCTGAGAAAGTAGGAGAAATGCCCCCCGACCAGAGAGCACAGGCAGGCCTTGGAGGGGGAAACGGAGAGCCGGTGAATGGTGTGCTCGGCGTCCTGAGTGTCCTGGGAAATGCAGCCTAAGACCGCAGGTCGCAGTCTCCACGCGTCTAGACTGGCAACGGCGCCCTCTGACAACACCTCGCTGCGGCCAGAGGCAGGGCAGCTGGGTGCCCTGCACACAGTGAGGAGCACCCCTTGGAGGGCTGTGAGTGCCTCAAGCCCTGTGTCCCGGGGAGGCCTCTGGGCTCCTGGGCCTCTTGTCCTGGTCCCCGTGTGTGAGAGACCCCTGCACACGCTGCCTGTGTCTGTAGACACTACTCAGAGCCCCGCAGAAACTCTGTTGTGCGTGGGCACAACGCAATGAGTCATTAGACCCAGCGCCGCAGACGGGTATTTAACCACAGGGAAAACATTCACAGTATTTTGTTAAATGAGGAGGATTTTAAAAATGTTTCTGCAGTAAGATCCAAATTTTAAGAAATATATAGGAAGAGGTGAAATATGCAAAAGCTATGTGCTAATTAGTCATTATTTACTTCTAATTTAAGTCTGCTTTCTAAAATACACTCTTTTCTTTCCCTTTTTATATGGTCTTTCAAAAATTTAAATCTTCATGCTGAAGAGTGTAACTTTTATAGCTAAAATGTTTTTAATGAATACTTGGCTGTGTTGTGCATGCACACACACGACACCTTTTGATGTGTGTGTGTGTGTGTCCCCTCTTCTGGGCTCTGTGCTGACACTTCCTCTCCCTCCAGGCCCCCTCCCAGGTGGGAGGGCTAAGGCTGAGCAAGGAGCTAAAGCAGCCAGGATTGGGACAGGACCTCCAGGATCTCCTCCTCACCATGCTACTAATCAACAGCCTGGAGATACAGGACCCACAGAGGACCTAGAACCCAGATGACCAGGACGGAAACAGTGGTCCTGGGGAAGGGGCCGCAGGCCTGCCTGTCTCCCAGCATCAGCTATGCCAGCCACCTGCTGGCCCAGGGAGCCTGTACCTGCCATGACTAAGGGCTCTGCTCCCCAGGCCCACGGCTGGGCTGTCTCAACTCTGTCAGTCACTCAATGGAGGCCTCCTGGACCACACAACCCCCAGATTTCTCCGTCTACACCGCATGGCCCACAGGACTCAGTAAGCCATGCACTCCACCCTGGCCACTAAGCCACCACCGACTCTGTCACTCCCTGGAGATTCCCTGTCCTGCCTCGGGGCTCTGTGCAGCCCACTCCCTTACTTCCCACCTCTCCTGCATGTCCACCTTGGAAGGACTCTCTCCTCATCCTTCCAGCCTCCTCAGAGAAGCGTGCTCCACAGTGGCCATCACAGAGCACCGGGCCTCAGCCACCCTCTGGGGTGACCCTGCACTGAACAGGGCGGTGATTCCACGCTTTAGTCTCTTTGTCTGTTTCTTCCATGAGACTGGATGACGCAGCCTGAGGGAGAGAACCTGGCCTGCTCTCCAGCACCTGGTGTGACGATCACCTTTGTCATGAAGAAGGCAGGCTGGCGGGGGCAGGTCCCACAGCGCCTGGCGGGTGCAGAAGGGAGAGCTGGTGACTTGTCACCTGCAGCTGCACTCCACAAGGTGATCTTCGCTTTGCTGCTGCAGTTGCGCTCGGCTCTTCCTCGTCCCCAGCCTTCCAGGGAAGACCACTTATTCTTCACCCATGACTCTGTCCAGCTTGACCCCAATTTTCCATCAAATGTGGGTATTTCTATCTCGCTCCCTGTCCCACGAGGGTGAATGGTCTTGCAAGGCCTCCCCCTCTCACTGAGGGGCTGGTCAGTCAGCTCCTGCCCCTCGGGTCCCTGCTGGGGTCCCCAGGCTCCAGCCCTTCTCTCTCTGACTGCTGGTCATTGCTTGGGGTGCTGTGTGTCCCAGGAGGCCCTGGTCACTGCCTTCTCATCCTTTCCCTGCCCACCCCTACCTATAGGGCCCGGATAAACTCCAGAGTGTCCCTCAAGGCTTGTGCTGGCCTTAGGACATGGGAATGCCCGTCAGGTTCTGTCCTGAGAGCCACAGAAGCAGGAGGCCACTCTCCAACCACACCCCTCCCCTTTCCTAAACAGCCCCGAGCCCAGCCCCTCCCTCCCCCTGGGTCTTGCCTGCTCCCAGTCGGGGCACCCGCTCAGCACAGCTCCCTGCCGAGGGCCTCCCTCTCCATGCTGAGGTCTCGTCAAACACAGGCCCTTTATTTTGTATTCCTCACTCACACAAAATCCGATTTTGTTGTTGTTGTTGTTTTTATTTTTATTTATTTTTAGTCACACATGACAGCAGAATGAATTTTGACATATAATACCTACATGGAATGTGCATACATCAATCATATTGTCTATTCTGTTCTGCTGCCCTTCCTATCCCCCCTACCCCTCCCCTCCTCTCCCATCCTTTCTCTCTATCCAATCTAATGTGACACACCTTTTTTTTCTTTTTCTCATTACAACATCATACATGTATTCTGTATAACAATGAGGTCCTCCTCCCATCTTCCGTGCAACTCCCCTTGTCCCTCTTTTTCCCTCCCACCTCTCTTCCCTATTTAGTGGTAGTCTTCTCATGCTCTTCCTCCCTATCCCATTTTGAGTCACCCCCCTTATATCAGAGAAGACATTTGGCATTTGTTTTTTAGGGATTGGCTAACTTCACTTAGCATAGTCTGCTCTAATGCCATCCATTTGCCTGCAAATGCCATGATTTTGTCATTTTTCAGTGCTGAGTAATATTCCATTGTGTATAAATGCCACATTTTTAATCCATTCATCTATTGAAGGGCATCTAGGTTGGTTCCACATTCTAACTATTTTGAATTGTGCTGCTATAAACATTGATGTGGCTGTGTCCCTGTAGTATGCTCTTTTTAGGTCTTTGGGTATAGTTCGAGAAGGGGAATAGCTGGGTCAAATGGTGGTTCCATTCCCAGCTTTCCAAGGAATCTCCATACTGCTTTCCAAATTGGCTGCACCAATTTGCAGTCCCACCAGCAATGTATGAGTGTACCTTTTTCCCTGCATCCTCGCCAGCACTTATTGTTGTTTGACTTCATAATGGCTGCCAATCTTATTGGAGTGAGATGGTATCTTAGAGTAGTTTTAATTTGAATTTCTCTGATTGCTAGAGATGGTGAGCATTTTTTCATGTATTTGTTGATTGATTGTATATCATCTTCTGATAAGTGTCTGTTCAAGTCCTTGGCCCATTTGTTGATTGGGTTATTTGCTTTTTTGTTGTTTAACTTTTTGAGTTCTTTCTATTCTCTAGAGATTAGAGCTCTATCTGATGTTTGAGGGGTAAAAATTTGTTCCCAGGATGTAGGCTCCCTATTCACCTCACATATTATTTCTCTTGCTGAAAAAAACTTTTTAGTTTGAATTAGTCCCATTTGTTGATTCTTGGTTTTAACTCTTGTGCTATAGGTGTCTTATTAAGAAATTTGGGGCCTGCCCCCACGTGATGAAGATTAGGGCCAACTTTATCTTCTGTTCGATGCAGAGTCTCTGGTCTGATTCCTAGCTCCTTGATCCATTTTGAGTTGACTTTTGTGCATGGTGCGAGAAAGGGATTGAATTTCATTTTGTTGCATATGGATTTCCAGTTCTCCCAGCACCATTTGTTGAAGAGGCTCTCCTTTCTCCATTGCATCGTTTCAGCAACTTTGTCTAATATCAGGTAGACATTTGTCTCTGTGTCCTCTGTTTTGTACCATTGGTCTACCAGCCTGTTTTGGTGCCAGTACCATGCTGTTTTTATTACTATTGCTCTATAGTATAGTTTAAAATCTGGAATCCTGATACCACCAATTTCACTCTTCCTGCTTAGAATTACTTTAGCTATTCTGGGTCTCTTGTTTTTCCAGATGAATTTCATGATTGCTTTTTCTATGTCTGCAAGGAATGTCATTGGGAAAAAAATCCAGTTTTTTACAATGAACAAGTGTTCGGCGCTGCCCCCTTGCCTTTCCATGGCTTCCAAGTCCCAAAGAAGATGCTGCCACAGGGCCTGCAGGGCTGTGCTTGTCCCCACCCCACAGGGCGCGTGGAGGCTCCAGGGCTCCACCCCTCACCAGCACCTGCTGTGGTCCTTTCTCGTGGTCGCTGGTGGAGGTCGAGGAAGGGCATCGAGGTTCTCAGCACATTCCCAGGAGACTCAGCTGCCAAGAACCTAGGTCCTCTGCTTGCCTGACGATCTTCTCTGGAGGTGCGACGGGTGACGTCTCTCACTGGCTTTTCCACAGAACTCACTCGCCAGAGCTTGGCATCCTCTCGCCCTGGACAGGGGCTCGCCCTTATGACCCTGCACACACCCTAGGCCACACCCCCACTGGAGTGCTCACTCACCAACACACACGTGCACCTTTCACACAGTGCAGCTCACAGTCCCAACCTGGAGGCTCCCTAGAGGCCTGTCACCAGCAGCACAGACAAGCAGTCGCCATGGACTTGAACAATGGAACATGCTGCGATAAGAACTAGTGAGCCGCCAGGGTGGGGACAGGAACGGATCCCAGGGACTCGGAGGGAGAGAGGGAGCCACGGCTGTGCCACCTGCCTGGCTGTGTCACACAGCGCGACAAGCTCTGCGAGCTAACGCAGGACGGCCCTGTCAGGACCTGGGTGACCTGGGGCGGGGTGGGGGTCCCGTCCTGCCGCTGGACATGGGTGATGCTGTTGTCATGCAGCTTGGCCACCTGTGTGACTCCACTGAGCTGTGAGCTCCGGCCTGGTGGCTTTTCTCTGCGAGTCACACATCAGTGAGAACTGAGAACCGTAAAGCTGAGTACAGACGTGTGTGTTCTGGGCCCTGATTCAGCAGGAAGATACGCACTGGCCTCTAAGTGAAGAGCAAGGGCCACCAGGAGGAACCCAGGGCCACGAGGCGTGGAACCTGGTCTGACCTATTTGAGGTGTCCGCTCCCTCTGGGTCACACAGCATCCCAGCCACAGGACAGGTGGCATCCGGGGCCCATTCTGCCCTCTCTCCCTGAGACGTGGCAATGCTGAAGACAGTCTGCTTGTCACACAAGGAGTGCTCCTGCTGGGGGTGGAGGTCACCTGTGAAGGATCTCCCTGCCCAGATAGTCACTAGTGCCCAGGGGGGACCCTGATCACATCAGTGTCCTGTTTGGCTGATGGGGAAGGTGGAAGGACATGAACGCCCAAGGCCAGGGCTGGGGAGCGGCAACCACGTGAGGCCGGGGTCCAGGCTTCCAGCCCCACTGGGCCTGCTTCCCCGGCTTGTTGCCGGCTGCGGAACTTCCAGACTCAAGGCCACCTGGACGATGAGCTTGAGAAGGCTCAGCCGTCCCTCCCCTGGGAGGTCCTGTGAACCTGGGAATACGGTCCAGTGAAGAAATCAGACACGAGAACATGTGCAGGAGCCCAGAAATGCCCTGCTTTGGTTGCTGTTGCTTCAGTTTTTATTGAGAACATGAAAGAAAGATGTTATCAGCCAAAAAACATCGTGAGAGGCACAAGGTCCGTGTACTGTCAGGCGGACACTGTTGAATAAAATGCCCAGGAAATGGGACCTTCCAGGACTGCTGGAGACAGGTCTGAGTCCTCTTCTTCATCATCTGATGAGGTTTTCCAGGGGCAAGAAGGGGCTACCTTTCTCTGAATATATTCATCTTCTTTTATTTCGAGAAGACGATGCTTTGCAGCTATGAAGCCCAAACGTATCATTACAAAATCACAGCAAGAAGCTTTCTGAAATACTGGTCCCAGTACTGATTAATCTGCGCATCCAAATGAAATGAAGACTCTACCAGGAGCATTTCTGGGCCAGCGTCGTGGCAGGTGGACCCTCAAGGAGCCAGACTCACCCCAGGTGACAATATTTTCCCAACATTCACCTTCCCAGGTGACAAATCAGCATGTAAATGTACGCAGAGTTCTACTAGCATGCAAGTGCATCGAGTGCAAAGGACCAGCCTGCCCTCACCTGTGTCTACCCTCCTGAGCCCAGCTCCGCCCCACCCTTGGGTGGTCTTAGAGCCAAGGCTGTCTTTTGCCATGGCTCCAGCCAACGCTGTGGTAACTTCCTGTCACCCTGCTCCTCCTTCTTCCAGCCAACCGTCTCTCTGCCTAGCTTACAGAAACCTTTCTCTTCCTTGCAACCTCAATGGATCTGGCAGGTGCATCTCAAGCAAGGAAAGGCAGGATGTTACCCCTGAGGCACTTCACATGGAGTGTCCAGGGCACCAAGTTCCACCTCCATGTTTTAAAAGCTGTTAAACTAGATATTAGAACAGAAAAGAAACCTGCCAGAGGCCACCCATCAAATGAGACAGAGCTCAGGCTAGACCCCAAGTGCCTTGCTTTCCAAGTTCACTGCCCATATCTCTGGTCCCTTTTAACTAGAAACAGAAAACCCAACAAAATTTAGTACCGAGTGGTTAGTTTATCCATGTGACAAGAAGTCTAAAAGGTGGAGGATCCAAGATGGCCGGCCAGAGGGAGGCAGCATTCTGTGTCACGCTGTGACCTCAGACTCAAGTAGTGGGAAGACTGCTTCTCTGTGAGAGGTATTCCTGCTCCCACACAGCGATCCCAGCCACCATGCCCATGCAGGGCTCCAGGCCTCGGCGTCAGAGTAGGTCTCCCAACTGCTCGCCCGCGCAGGGTGCCCGAGCAGGACTGTGGACATCAGCACCCACACAGAACTCCCGGCCACCCACCCAAGCAGAAATCACGTACACTGCTCCCATGCAGGACACCGGGCAGCTTCTCACACGCAGGAACTCCAGCCACCACTCCCATGTGGACCCCCATCTACTAACGTGGGGCTCCCTGGCTGCCACCATCTTGGGACTCTGCATCAGCAGAGATAGTCCCCTATGCGCAGTATCCTACCTACACCCGGGGACGTCACACAAGCTCTGGAGTCAGCCACAGCCACACACTGCATGCCACAGAGCTCATCTCTGAACTCATCGTCCAACGCCATGACCCGGCTCCCCCGACCTGACCCGACGCCCCATTGCTGAAAGCAGGGACCTCCATCTTGGGCCACCTTCGTCCCATCATCAGTGGGGGCGACTCCCAGTGTGGAACTCCGGCTGGCCAGGTACCCAGTTTCTAACTCCCCTCTCTCCCCACAGAGGATACCCTGACCCAGTGACACCCTGGTTACCTTCTCCATCCTGAGGCTAAAGATACCAACTAACAACAGATGACCACACCTGCTGGATGGGAAGGGCAGCAGGAAGGACTCTGCTCTCCAACCAAAACAGGCCCTGCTTCTCCCTTCAGGACTTACCCTCCCACTCCATCTCCCGCCCTCCAGACCCAGCTTATGTGAGACCAAGTACTTGTGTGAATCAGGGTTTGAGGACTGGGACATCTGCATGGTCTATTACAGTTGTGTTGTAAGTTTTTTTTGTTTATTTTCCTTTTTTTTCTTTTTTTTCCCACCAATTTCTACTATTTTTAACATTTTTTATTTTTCTTAATATGTATGTGTGTTTGTTTTACAAACTCTACTGTCTTCCCACTTATTTGTCTGCCCCAAATAACTTCCTCTCTCTTCTCCTGCTACTAATCTTTCTCTTTAGATCTCTCTTTCATGCTTCCTAAGCTATAATAACTCTATACAACCTCCTACCTCCTCAGAATATCCTCCTACTCCTCAGCCCTGGTCCTCTGTCCATCATCAGAAACTGTAAACCCTTTACAAACCTACTGAGCATATTGTAGGTAATAACTGAATTCACCATTTCTGAACATTGTGAGCAAACTGTAAAAGTCATAATGTAGGACCTCAAGACCCAGGCCCAGCATTAGGTGACCAAACCCCTAGGCCTCAAAGCTGCAAGACGCTTCCTCACCCAACCCCCATGTCAAAACCCCTCCAGCAGCACGTAGCACCTCAGGTGTTGCACAATGTTACCACAAGATGTTCCATGTAGATAACCCTAACGGGCCCCCTACCACAAGATGTTCCTCTTAGACAGCCCTACTGGTTAAACTTGAGAACTAGGTTTAAAAACAGAAACTGAAAAGACAGGATGTAATTTTAGGGTTTTTCCGAGAGCATAAAGTGAAAAAACAAGTTTACCCCCTAGGCGACCCAGTGGCTGGATTCAGAGGAACCAATAGAAAGGCTGTTGCTGTGCTAAGCTA
Organism: Marmota monax; assembly: GCF_021218885.2. Classification (NCBI taxonomy): domain Eukaryota; kingdom Metazoa; phylum Chordata; class Mammalia; order Rodentia; family Sciuridae; genus Marmota; species Marmota monax. The sequence goes on along the minus strand of NW_026695222.1, from coordinate 36,020,263 downwards.
AGAACTAACCCGCTTGTTTCCTATAAAAAAAAATCTGTACCCCAAAGCCCGGTGTGCCAGTTCACCGAAGCTCTGGAGGTTTTGCTGTGCACCCGCAGGCACCTGTGTGAGAATAAACGCCTCCTGCTTTTTGCAGCCAGTGTCTCGTGTGGTTCATTCCGGGTTTGGGATCTGTGGATCTTTCAATAATAACAAACATTTGTTTTCAGGACGAAGATGGTTTCTATTGGGATCTGTTAACATTGTCCTTCACCTCAAAGGAGAGATACTGGGTCCCTACAGGAGCACCATAAGCTATAGGGTAAAAATGGTAACGCCTCAGATCCACAGAGCTATATGGGAAGACACACAAGGGAAGAAAGTGCCCCAAACAAATCAAGACACCACATCATGAGAATCCAGGGCCAGCACAGCAGAAGAAATCTCAGAGAAGGAGTTCAGGAGGTACATAATTAAAATGTTCTGTGAATTAAAGGATGATATAAGAAAGCAAGTACAGACAGCAAAAGATCATTTTGACAAAGAGCTACATAAACAAATATAGGAAGCAAAAAATTACTTCAATAGGGAGACAGAGGTTCTAAAAAAAAATAGAAATCCTTGAGATGAAAGGAACAATAAACCAAATTAAAAGTCAACTGAAAACATCACCAACAGATTAGTCCACTTGGAAGACAGGACTTCAGACAATGAAGACAAAATACATAATCTTGTAAAGAATCAGACCACACAGTGAAAATGGTAAGAAAACATGAGCAGAATATTCAAGAAATACGGGATAGCATAAAACAATCAAATTTAAGAGTTACTGAGATAGAGGTAGGCATATAGTTCCAAACCAAAGGAAAGAGCTAGCTATGCAATGAAATAATATCAGAAAATTTTCCAAACATGAAGAATAAATTGGATTAAACAAATTCAATAGGCTTACAGGATGTCAAATGTACAAAAATCTCAGCATATCCACACCAAGGTACATTATAATGAAAATGCCCAACATACAGAATAAGGAGAGAATATTAAAAGTCATAAGAGAAAGGAATCAGATTACATATAGGGGGAAACCAACTAGATTATGTGCAGGTTTTTGAACCAAGACCCCGAAAGCTAGAAGATCCTGGAATAACATATATCAACCTCTGAAAGAAAAGGTATGTCAACCAAGAATCTTGAATCCAGCAAAATTAAGCTTTAGATTTGATGATGAAATAAAAACCTTCCAGATAAACATAAGTTAAAAGAATTTACAGCTAGAAAGAACATCCTACAGAACATCCTCAGCAAAATATTCCATGAAGAGGAAATGAAAAACCACAATGAAAACCAGCAGAGAGAGGTATGACACTAAAGGAAAAGCTGATCAAGGAGAAACCAAGTCAAGTTAAATACCAAAAATGGCTGGGAACACAAATCATGTCTCAATAATAACACTGAATGTTAATGGCCTAAACTCACCAATCAAAAGACATTGACTGTCAGATTAGATTAAAAAAAAAAAAGACCCAACAATATGCTGCCTATGAGAGACTCATCTCATAGAAAAAGACATTCACAGAATGAAAGTGAAAGGTTGGGAAAAATCATACCAATCACATGGACTGCGGAAGCAAGCAGGGGTTTCCATCCTCATATCAAATAAAGCAGACTTCAAGCCAAAGTTAATCAAAAGGGATAAAGAAGGATATTTCATACTGCTTAAGGGAACCATTTATTAACAAGACATAACAATAATAAATTATATGCCCCCTAAAATGGAGCATCTACATTCATCAAACAAACTCTTCTCCAGTTTAAGAGTCAAATCAACCACAGCACAATAATTCTGGGTGACTTTAACACACCACTTTCACCACTGAATAGATCTTCCAAACAAAATCTAAACAAATAAATTAGAGAACTCACTAATACAGTCAATAATGTAGACTTAACTGACATATATAGAATATTTCATTCTTCAATGAATGAATACACCTACTTCTCAGCAGCACATGGATCCTTCTCTAAAATAGATCACAAATTATGCACAAAGCAACTCTTAGCAATTAGAAAAAAAGTAGAGATACGATTCTGCATTGTATCAGATCATAATGGAATCAAATTAGAAATCAATGATAAAATAAGAATTAAAAACTATTCCAACACCTGGAGACAAAATAATATGCTACTGAATAAACAATGGGTTGCAAAAGACATCAAGGAGGAGATTAAAAAATTCTTAGAACACAGATAAAAGGTATAGAAATCTCTGGAACACTCTGAAGGCAATACTAAGAGGAAAGTTCACTGCAAGAAGTTCATTCCTCAAAAGAAGAAAAAGTCACCAAATAAATCACTTAACATTACATCTCAAAGTCCTAGAAAAAGAAGAACAAATCAACACCAAGAGGGATAGAAGACAGGAAATAATTAAAATCAGAGCTGAAATTGAAACAAAAGAAACAATTTTTAAAAATTGACAAAACAAAAAGTTGTTTTTTAAAAAACAAACAAATAAAATTGATAAACCATCAGCCATGCTAACTAAAAGCAGAGAGAAAACTCAAGTTACAAACATATGTGATGAAAAAGGAAATATCACCACAGACACTACAGAAATACAGAAGATAATTAGAAATTATTTTGAAAACTTGTTCTCCAATAAAATAGAAAATATCGAAGGCATATGATTTGCTCAAATTGAATCAGGATGATTCACACAATTTAAAAAGATAAATTTCTAGTGATGAAATAGAAGATGCCATCAGAAGCCTGCCAACCAAGAAAAGTCCAGAACCAAATGGATACACAGCTGAGTTCTAGAAGACCTATAAAGAAGAACCAATACCAATACTCTCCAATTTATTTCAGAAAATAGAAAAAAAATAGGGAGAATTCCAAACGCATTCTCTGAGGCCAACATCACCCTGATTCTAAAACCAGGCAAAGACACATCAAAGAAAGAAAACTTCAGACCAGTCTCTCTAATGAACATAGACGTAAAAATTCTCAATAAAATTCTGACAAATTGAATACAAAAACATATCAAAAAGATAGTGCACCACAATCAAGTGCGACTCATCCCAGGGATGCAAGATTGGTTCAACATAAGGAAATCAATAAATGTAATTCATCACATCAATAGACTTAAAGGCAAGAACCATATGACTATCTCAACAGATGCAGAAAAGGAATTCGACAAAACACAGCACCCCTTCAGGTTCAAAACACTAGAAAAAATAGGGACAACAGGAACATATCTCAACATCATAAAATCTATCTATGTTAAGCCCCAGGCCAACATCATTCTAAATGGAGAAAAATTGAAGGCATTCCCTCTAAAAACTGGAGCAAGACAGGGATGCCCTCTTTCACGACTTCTCTTTAACATAGTTCTTGAAACACTGGCCAGAGCAATTAGAAGGAAGAAATTAAAGGGATACACATAGGAAAAGGACTCAAATTAGCATCATTTGCCAATGATATGATTCTACCTAGAAGACCCAAAAAATTTCACCAGAAAACTTCTAGAACTAGTAAATGAATTTAGCAAAGTAGCAGGATACAAAATCAACACCCATAAATCAAAGGCATTCCTGTACATCAGTGACAAATCCTCTGAAAGGGAAACTAGGAAAAAACAACAACAAAAAAATCCTTGGGAATCAACCTAACAAAAGAGGAGAAAGACCTCTACAACAAAAACTACAGAACGCTAAAGAAAGAAATCAAAGACGACCTTAGAAGATGGAAAGTTCTCTCTTGTTCTTGGATAGGCAAAATTAATATTGTCAAAATGACCACACTACCAAAAGCACTATTCAGATTTAATGTAATTCCAATCAAAATCTTAATAACATTCCTCATAGAAATAGAAAAAGCAGGCTGGAAAAATAAGAGACCCAGAATAGCTAAAGCAATACTTGGCAAGAGGAGTGAAGCAGGTGGCATCACTATACCAGACCTAAAACTATACTACAGAGCAACAGTAACAAAAACAGCATGGTATTGGCACCCAAATAGACTGGCAGACCAATGGTACAGAACAGAGGACACAGAGACTAACCCACATAGTTACAGTTATCTTATATTAGACAAAGGCACCAAAAGGTACATTGGAGAAAAGATAGCCTCTTCAACAAATGGTGCTGGGAAAACTGGAAATCCATATGCAACAAAATGAAATTAAACCCCTGTCTCTCACCATGCACAAAAGTCAACTCAAAGTGGATGAAGGACCTAGGAATTAAACCAGAGACCCTGCATCTAATAGAAGAAAAAGTAGGCCCAAATATCCATCATTTCAAACTAAGTCCCTACTTCCTTAATAAGACTCCTATAGCACAAGGATTAAAATCAAGAATTAATAAGTGGAATGGATTCAAACTAAAAAGCTTCTTCTCAGCAAAGAAACAATCAGTGAGGTGAATAGAGAGCCTACAGCCTGGGAGCAAATTTTTAACCCTCACACATCAGAGAGAGCACGTATCTCTAGAGAATATAAAGAACTCAACACCAAAAACCAAATAACCCAATCAATAAATGGGCCAAGGAAGTGAACAGACACTTCTCAGAAGGTGATATACAATCAGTCAACAAACATATGAAAAAAAGAAATGTTCAACATCTCTAGCCATTAGAGAAATGCAAATCAAAACCACTCTAAGACTTGATCTCACTGCAGTCAGAATGGCAGCTGTTAAGAATACAAACAACTGTAAGTGTTGGTGAGGATGTGGGGAAAAGGCACGCTCATACACTGCTGGTGGGACTGCAAATTGGTGCAGCAAATATGGAAAGCAGTAAGGAGATTCCTTGGAAAACTGGAAATGGAATCACCTTTGACCCAGCTATCCCTCTCCTTGGTCTATACCCAGAGGACCTAAAAACAGCATACTACAGGGACACAGCCACATCAATGTTTATTGCAGCACAAGTCACAATAGCTAAACTGTGGAGCCAACCTAGATGCCCTTCAGTAGATGAGTGGATAAAGAGAATGTGGTATAGTACACAAGTGAATATTACTAAGCATTAAGAGAATACAGTCATGGCATTTGCAGGTAAATGGATGGAGTTGGAGAATATAATGGTAAGGGAAGTTAGCCAATCCCCCAAACCGAAATGCCAAATTGTTTATCTGATATAAGGAGGCTGATTCATAGTGGGGTTGGGAGGGAGAGCATGGGAAGATTAGAGGAACTCTACATAGGGCAGAGGGGTGGGAGGAGGCATGGGAGTAGAAATAAGGGTGGAATGTGGTGGACATCATCACCCTAGGTCCATGTATGTAGACAGGAATGGTGTGAATATGTTTTGTATACAACCAGAGATGTGAAAAATTGTGCTCTATATGTATAACATGAATTGTAGTGCATTCTGCTGTCATATATAACAAATTAGAATTTTTTAAAAAAAGAAGTCTAAAAGGTGGCTGCCAACAGGAGTTAAAGGTCTAATGTCATCAGGTCTGGGTTCCCCAGTCTCCTGGGTCTTTCTTTCAAGAGTACTAAACGTCTGCCACAGCTCCAGAGACCACATGGGTGTTCAGAGAGGCGAGAGAAGGGACGCACGGAACGGGGCTTTCCTTCCAGAGCCAAAGCCTTCCCAGCCATCCCCAGGACCCACGTGCTCACAGGTGGCCGCCCCTAAGTGCCAGGCGTCTGAGAGGCTGTTTCGCTCTCGGCCTCCCTCCGACTGGGACAGAAACGAGGGGTTAATGATGGGGCCAGGCGAGCCCGCCAAGCCTCTGCCTCCCCGTCCAGGACCCCGTCAGTTCAGCAAACGCAAAGTGGCCACCGGCCCCGCCATCCCCAGAGGTCCCCCAGCGGCAGCCTCCAGGGCTCAGGGGGTCCCAGCTTCACTCCAGCGCCACAAACACGTCCCACTTGAAAGTCTGGATCTGGGGAGGCCCCGGGGATTCCAGGGCAGAGCCTTGGAGTCGGAGTCAGGGGGACTCTCTTCATTTCTTGAACGAAATGAAACGTGTGGAAATGCAAACCAAAGGAAGGGCGGTACCCCCACGCTGGGAGCTTGTGCAGGTCCTCGGGGGCCAGCTGCCCGGCTGGGCTCTCGGAACGCCTGAGCCCCTGTGCGCATGCGCATGTGCTGCAGCCATTCACGAGGCGCAGCTCCGCACCCACCAAAGGGCTGCTCCGACCTGGGGCGTTCTGTCTTCTCTCTCGAGGCCGCACAGGGAAGCATCTGGGTCTCCACCAGCAATGGTGAGAATCAACCAGGTGTTGCAGGTGGCCAGCTGGCACTGCGGTGGCCTGAGAGGGATATCATCCCAGTGCTCCTGCTGTGGCAGCCCTGGTGCATGCCAGCCCTGTGCCATGCCAGCCCTGGGCCAAGCGCTTGATGCAGGGTGGCTCCTGTGGCCCTCTCCCCACACCAGGAGGTGGAATTGTTACTCACCCCATTGTACAGTGGACACAGTAGGGCAGCACAGTCACACAGCAACAGTGTCCCAGGCAGGGTTCCGCCCCCAGGGTGCAGAATTGTACCTACACCTCGGTTAGCATAGTGGTAAGCATCTGCCCCGCAGTTCCTGGGATGACAGATCTTCTTTTGCACTTGACGTAAGACCAGGGTGCCAGCTCTTGGGACCCTCCTCACACATCTTCTGAGACTTACCACAGAGCTGAACAAGTGCACCCCTCTGGCAGGCTGGGAAGCAGAAAGGCTGCCAGGCAGCTGGAATGGGGTTGAGGGAGGACAGAGCCCACGTGCAGCTCAGCCTTTTGGCCCACTATGGTTGCCCACCACCCTGCTCCCTCCCCAGGCTGCCTGCCCTCTGCAGCTGCAGAAGCTGGCAACCGCTCCAGCTGCTGCTGGGCCATGTGCACAGAGGTGGAGGTGTTGGCACGGATACCTGGGCTGAGGATTGTCCAACAACTCAGGAAGAGCTGAAAAGCAGCACCCACTTTCCTTCCAGGGCCAGGACAGTAGAGCCTGGCACACTGTAGGTGCTCAACAATGCATGTGAGATCGATTTGATTCCTGAAGCAGCTAGGTTTCCCCAATGCTCCCCTGTTAGAGTCTGTAAACAAGTCAGGATGGCGCCTGGCATTTTGCCAGAGAAATGTTAGAGTCTGTAAACAAGTCTGGATGATGCCTGGCAAAATGCCAGAGGGAGTGGTTTGTGAAGTAACACCAGCGAGCCATTAAGTGTGGAGATTCCTTATTGGTTGACTGATGTATCTAGTTTATGCTAATTAAGATAAGCTGTGTGTAATGTATAAATACCACTCCTGTCCTACAATAAACGGCTCCTACTCCTGCTGTATTCATCTACACAAGTTGCTCGTCACCCCCCAGCTATTTTGCCCAGCCAGCCAGGCTGCGGCACTCCCCAAATCCATGGCTGCAAGAAGAGAGTTCCATTTGTCCTCTGAGCTGTTCTGAAACTGTGTGTGGTTACTGGCACAGCACCACAGAGCCCAGGCAGGTGGAAAGCCCTAGCCCTGGGTCACAGAGCTCCTTCCCCTATTCTCCTGGGAGGGAAGCAGGCATGCCTGAGAGGGCAGAATGAGGTAAGTACCATGGGGACTGGAGAGCACAGTGTGGGCCAATGCCTCCCAGTGTGAGTGCCAAGGACGTCCTGTCTCCTGCTGGACCCTGGGGAATGTGGGCTGCTCACTGCTCCATCCCAGTGCTCAGCATGTTTGCACCTGACCCTGGTCAAGGAAAGCTGGCCAGCGGCTGCTTACTAAGTGAGTGAAGAACACTTGGGCAGCTGCCAGGGTCACTTGGCAAGTGCATTTCGTATTCCTCAGACTACCCTGCCCAAAGTCAGTGGAGTGGGAGCAACCGTTCCCCCAATGACCTGGCCCTCCATCTCTGCCTTTATGGAGTGAGGACAATACAAGTGCCTTCCCAGTAGAGTCCTCGCAGGGGTCAACTGGACTGAGCTAGAAAGTGCTCTGAGAAAGGGGTGAAACTGCAGGAGCTCTGAAAATCTCAGCTGCCACTGCGGAGTGCTGCCCACTCTACGCGTGACCAGGCTGGTGCTGTGAGCCTTCTCCTGGCCTTTAGGCCACGTCACCTGTGCCCAGTCCATTCCTGTTCTCCCCAGCACCTGCCTCACGGGAGCTGAGACGATGACAAGGCAAAGCCCTGGTTCTCATCATCCCAGACCCCAAGTGCAGGTCAGGGGGGCAGAGAGCCCACCGCCACATCGAGCTTGAGTGGGGCTTCGCATCCCCGTGGGAGCGGAAGATGGCTCACTTCAGACGCCGCGGACAGTTAATTTTCCTCAACTGAGTCCTGCTGTCTCTGAGTTTTAATTTCTTTCCCCTTACACTTTCATGAAAGTCAAGCCAGGTAGAAGAATCCATTTATACAGTTAAGTAAGACCTCCATCTAATTGTGCCATCCTGGGCTGATTTCAAAGGCAGATATGAAGGATGTAGATTTCCAAAACTCAACATTCATTTTTGAATATTGATTATATGCCAGGTCCTGGGAACATGTAATTTCTGAAGCTCTCTGCTCCCGGGGACTCCCAGTAAAGCTCAGGGAAGGCTGGGGAGGGGAATCAGGACACCAAGAAGTAGATGTGCAGACGGTTGTGGCAGCAACTGGGGACACAGTACTTGGGGGGCCTCAAAGTCAGAGGGAGAAGGAGTCATAAAGGGGACTGTGAGTTAGCAAGGTGACCCAAGATAGAAGTAACATTTGCAAAACTCAGACTCCCAAAAGACACAGTGTGCTCAGTGACCACAAGTGGCCAGGGAGAGATACCACATACCTACCTTGCTCTGGGCAGGTATCAGTCATGACCATCGGTCCCAAGGCTTCTGCCCTGTCCTCGGAACCCTTTTCTAGACGATGGAACTGGTGCCTTGCCTTGTCATGGTTTTATGGCTCAAGTGAGATGGGGGTCCAGGGGCGGGGTGGACAGGGATGCAGTGGACCCCAGAGAAGGTGGCCTGAGAGCCAGGCAGAGGCTTACATTGTTGGAGGAGCTTAGCCCTTCTCCAGACAGCTGCCACCAAGGAAGGACGCTGCAGGGTTGGGGCAGGGGTGTCCCCGTCACTGCTGATTTCCAGCAGGGTGCTCAGCTCTCACCACTCTTTGGGAAGTCTCTCTAGTGTCACCGGGGAGAATGGGCGAGGGGGTGGGCGTGGGGAGCAGTACAGGGAGCTGGAAGGCAGGTGGGCAGGCAGAGGGCAGTTCCTCCTGCCTGAGGAGCCTGAAGAGAGCAGGACACTGCAGGGCGAGGTGAACCCAGGACACAGGCAGGTGAGAGGAAAGAGCCTGGGGAGGGGGCGGATGGGGACTTAGGTGGCAAGAAAGCCCACCTAGAAAGGGAACCCGGAGAGGAGGGGGTGCGCCCTCTGTCTCCTGGCTATGATCTCAAGACGTGGGCCTGGGCTTGGCGGTGCCAGGCCTGGGCACAGGTCCAGGCCCCCCGCTCTTCCCTGCAGCACATCACTGGGGCTCACGGGATGCAGACGGCAGAGGTGAGCGCAGTGGGTGGGAGCACAGGCTCTGAAGTCAGGGAACCTGGTCCAACACCAGGCGGGCTGTGTCCCTGCAGAGCTGTCCAGGGTCCCCAGGATGTGCACAGGATGGGGCCATCATCGCAGCTCATGAATGAGAAAACCCACATGGAGCTGGGGGAAGGTGACCGGCCGCAGGGTGAGTGAGCACACCGTTCCCCGCTGAGGGCCTGGCTCTCTTCAGCCGTCCTCACCTCTCTGCCCGCGCGCGGCCCTTTCCTCCTGCTTTGCTGGCTCCCCGGCTGCAGGTGGCTTCAGGCTGAGATGAAACACTGCAAAGCACCACACTCAATTGTTTCAACCTCTTTGTTCCCAGAATGCCACTTTGCTTGACCTCTGGACACTTGGGGGCTGACCCCAAGGCTCTGCTCCTGGACCCCTGCCAGAGTCCTCTGGCAGGACAGCTCCTCTGCCCAGCCCCAGCTCGTGGCCATCAGGTCTGCCCAGGCACAGGAGATCAAGCCTCCCTGTGAGGAAGCAGGGCCTGAGTCGGCACCCTGGATGCGTGTGCAGGAGCCCCGGCCCCTTGACCACCATGGGCTCTCTGCACACAGCTCCCCCACCCCTACCCTTGAAAGCCTATCTGGTTCTCTGTGATTTCCATTGGAGACACACTGAAATATCTGCCATCACGTTTTTACGATTCCCAGAGAGCTTGCTTTGCTGATGTGCGTTAATGCTACAGTAACAACAGAGCAGCTCCATTCCAGCAGAATGAGCAACTCACACAAAGAAACCTGTTAACTTTAATAACACCGATAAAGCAAGCTCTGCCGCTGCGCCCACAGCAGCCGTCTCGGTCTGGAGCTGCAACCAGATGCCTGGGCGAGAAAGGCTTGCAATCGCCCATTTGGGGACATCTGGAAAAACCGAGGCCTGCTAAGGAGGGACAGCACCCGCCAGCCGGGTTTCATTCTCCCGAATGATTCGTTTCCTTGCAGGGGATTCATCGAGGTCATTCCTGGAGCTTTATGCTGAGCGCACCATACAGGTGGGTGCCTTCCGCTTCTAAGAAGATGCCTGAAGCAAAAGTCCCTAGCTCTCAAGGACAGGGTCAGTGCCTCCTCTCAGCCTGGGCAGGATGAACCGGGCACAGGGACACTGTGGAGCAGGCACCTGCAACGGGCCTCGTGCTCCTTCCACGGGAGTGGACAGCCCTTGGCACAAGAGACCTATTGGGCATCGTGCAGCTGGCCTTTGTTCCGCGCCTACCACTTACAAATAAGTCCCCCCTCTGAACTGTTTCTGCTCCTGAGATAAAGTCTAGGAAGCCTGGAGGTTAGCAGCCCCCACCTCCTTCGTGCCCCTAATTTCCACCCACCTGTGTGGAAAGACTCTCCAGCTGCTTACAACCTGGGTCTGTCACCAAACACTGAGGGACACCACTCCGGCAGGTCTTAAGGAAAAGGCTGTCCTGCCGCAGGTTTTGCCAGGCCTTCCTGATAGATGGAGCCCTGGGAGAGAAGCCCAGTGCACAGAGGCCAGCTGCCCCTGCAGCCCCGAGTTCTACAGGATCGTCACAGTTGGCCATTCCCGTTGGTTCCATTTGGATAGAAAGGATGTTTGTTTGTTTGTTTGTTTTGAAGAAAGAAGAGAATGAAAAAAAATACGAAGCTAAAACCCAAATTAGTTCTTCTCCCCTGAAATACACTGACTGGATGCACTCTTGGAAGTTCTCAAAGACATATTTTCAAAGGGTGAAGTTCTAAAGATTTCAAAAAAGATGGTCAAATATAATCTTTTCTTTTTTCTTTCTGAAGAATAGTGGATCACAAAGTTATCTGAGTTTTACAGCCAGGAAGGTGAGGAAGCGTAGATTTGGGCCCTGGCTTGGCATAAACATAAAAAACACTGCAGCCCACTTATGTGTGCAGCTTAATTTCTTTTTGTCTCATAATTACAGCCCTTTGCCTAGGCCTGAGTGACAGGAGAGCGAGGCAACAGCGCCATCTGTAGGAGAAATGTGGTAGTCCAGGAAGGATGCCCGCAGCCCTGCCTTTTAGACCAATCCCTGACAGGGCTGGGAGGATCCAGAGCCAACATCCCCCCCGCCAACCCCCCACCCCACACCTCCCTAGAAGAGCCCAATGCAGAACCCAGTCATCCAAAGAATAAGTGGCTATGATTATTTTGTAGGAAGAGTTAGCAAGATCTATCAGGTTTTTAATTGACCATTCCCTTTTATCTAGCAATTATTCCAATTCTAGGCATTTAACCTGTATAAATATCACTCATGTGCAGAGATAAAAGTCCAAGGGTGTTCACTGCGGTATTCATTTAATGATGGAATATAAAAGCAATCTGAACACTTATTAATAGGGACTGGTTAAATAAATTAGGGCCCTCGGCGGCATGGAAGCTTGGGCAAACTTTAGCAAGAGGGAGGGAGCTCTGCACATAAAGAAAGCAGAGTGGTTTCCATTGTGAAACCGAAGTTGCAAAGGCAGCCTTGCCAGCGTCACGTAGAATGTGTTGATCTTGCAAAGGCACATCTCCATTCATGTAAATGCCTATTGCTGGAATGGGTGTGTGTGTGTGTATTTATACATGTGCGCCACACCTGGAAGACCGTTTCAAACAGTGATACTCCCAACAAGGACTGTCGTGGGAGGGGTAATGAGGAAATTCCACCCTTCACTCTGCACATTTCTGTGTTATTTCAATTGTGTTGCAAACCTAGGCTGGTTTTGCACTGTGTCACTCTTGATCTGGAGGACACAGTCAAGGAACTTCAGAGCGTCTCTGAACAGCTAACCGTTAGTCTAAAATGTCTAAAATGTCTTTGTCCGGGGCTGGCACTTAAATGGGCCTGCATCTTCTCCAAGCATGTAACATGGGCAATGAGAAGGGTGACACGGCCCAAATTCTGCTCCTTGGCAGGAAACTGTGTTTTTCTTTCTGGGAATTTGTGTGTGCTCTGCACATCCTTGGTTCTCTGGAATTCCGGCTCCTCGTGCCCTGGCTGGCTGTTCTCTCCTCCTTTCTCCTATTCCACAGTGAATTCTTTCAGGATCGTGGCTCATGTTTTCTGCATTTCCTTCTCTACCTTTCTGCTCTTCTCTCCTCCCAGAATGCTTTCCCGAGATGTCAATCTGTGCATTCCTCCCCCGGGCTGCTTAGCTCCTCTCACACCTTTCTTCTGAGCTCTGGAATTCCTGAAGCCCTAGCTCTGACCATTCTGCTCTTCCGCCCATGCATTCAGCTCAGTGTTTCCAGAATCCCGTTCCTCACCTCTCAGCTCCTTGGCAGTGTGTTCCCGTCAGGGGTGCCTATTTCCCCTGCACCTCCAGGGGCCAGGGCTGCGGGCTGCTCCGTGCGTTTGCCAGGCCATGGTTGCTCTGCGAGCCCTCGGTTCTTCTGCTGCCTTTGGGGTTTGTGTGCTGAGACTGCCTGCCCCTCTCTGTGCTCCCAGCTCCCTGGTCCCCTTCCTGGGCCACATACCGATGCATGACCTGCAGTGGGGAGGGGCAGGCCTGCTGCCCACCAGGGCCCTTGTGCCCCCAGAGCCTGCAGTAACTAGTTTGGCCTCAGGAAAATGCCATTCCCAGGCAACACTCTTAATTCCAAGCCTGAATGAATCCCCTGGCGAAGCCCCCTGCACAGCCCTCCTGGTCTCTGACTTTCTTGCTCTGGTCACCCCAGCTCTGTTCCTCGGAAACGCTGATTCCATTTGTTTTCTGTCTGCAAGGTGTTGTTGGCCCTCTGCTGTAGCTTTAGCTTTTTTTGATTTTTGGTTTTTCTGTGTTATTTGGGATGGGATTTGACAAGAAAAACAAATGATGTTCCTGTATCATACATCTTCCCCAATTTAAGGAACGCCAGAAATTGTGCAAAGTCACCATCAACCAATGCCAAAGCTGACTCCGGTAGAGAGCCTCCCAGTGTGGGGGTCATGGGCACAGACAGCCCAGGCCTCCGTTCACCAGCTGAACTGAGCTTTCTGGTTGGATCTGGAGAAATAAGTCAGTGTAAGTAAATACAGATGTTGAATATCTGGTCACCGACACCTTACAGCAAATTTGGTGATGACATGCCATTTGTCAAAAGAAACATGTACTCAAAATGGACCAATGAATATATTTTCTCTGTTTTTATTTTTTCTTCCTCTCCTTGATCATTATATATTAGTGAGGAATACCTGGATCCTTGTTTATAAAACCTGTGAAATCAGCAGAGTACTGAAACCTTATGCTCCCTGGGTTAAAGCCCTGTGCTCCCTGGATTAAAGCCCTGTGCTCCCTGGGTTAAAACACCAGTGCTCCCTGGGTTAGAGCTGAGAAGGGCTTATCACCATCCTTCGAGCTCCGCATGGGGAATCTTTAGGCTTCTTACTTAATTCCCCTTCATATTCTGTGCTCCTCAAATGCTGTAAGAGAAGCTCACAGAAGGAGAGCACTAGCTTAATTTCACAGAATGCTTTTCCTGGTTGCAGCTTGCAAAGGAGCACCCTGACCCGCCTCCATCTGGAGCATCCCCCTTGTGGGGCAGAAGCCCTGATAAGGTGGTAAAGATGCCAGAGACATTTGCTCTTTCTGGCCATCCGTGCATAATTACACCAGACACCGAGCAATGATCCTGACAGTAGTTGGAAATGCCAGGCCCACAGAGCCTTTCTGAGAGGACCCTGCAGGAGTATGGGTCCCTAAGGCCTGCCACCTCCTCGTACCCTCCAGCAGGGATGGCAAGTCCGAATTCCCCTTCTACCCCCGGCCTCTCCAGCCCTCTCTCCACCAGGCAGAGACCCTCTGGAATGTGAGCCAGCACCAAGCCTCACAACAGCTTCCCCTCATCCTTAGGCTGGAAGCCAACGTCCTCAGGGTGCCATCAAGGCCACATGGCCGGACAGCCTCCTCTACAGCTGCCCGTCTTCCTTGGATTATGGGCTGCAGCCACACTGACCTTCCTGCTGCCCTCGGACACCAGAGATGTGCTCTGAGCACTGGCTCATGCCACTCCTGCCGGAATAGCTTCCCTCCAGCTTCCCGCCCTGGCCCCTCACTCCTGTGCCCTGCAGGAGCCCCCCACAACCCCCCCAGCCCCAGCAGGAACCCCACAAGCCCTGCACACCCATTTCCTTCTCTCCAAGGTTCCTCTCACAGTGTGACATCACAGACGTTCTTGCTTCTTTCCGTCTCCCACAGGAGAGAGTGCATTTCCTGAGAACGAGTCGTGGTCTGTTCTCCACTCCAGGGCCCATGCCTGCTTGGAGCCCTGCCTGGCAGATCGGAGGACTCGAAGAATACTAATGATTGAACAAACACTTCAGGTTTTTTAATGAAAAAAGTAAATAAGGGAGTCTCCCTCATAACTGTATAGGCAAATTCAATTTCCAAATGATTCATTTGGCATGAAAATATGGCAAAAGCATTCTTCCAAGAGTTAAACAAACAAACAAACAAAAAAACTATTTGGAACAGCAATTTCACTCCTGGGCATACAGCCGACAGAATTGAATCAGGGACTCAAATATCTGTGTGCACATCAGCATTAGTCACACAGTGGGCACAAGGTCCAAAAAATCTCCACCCACCCCTGCATGGGTAAACAAAACACGGTGCATGCATGCAATAGAAAAGTATTTAGCTGCAAAGGAACAAAATTCAGATACATGCTATGACTTGGGGGACCATGAAGACATGCTCAGTGAACTACACCCAACACCAAAGACCAGCACGGCAGGAATCCACCCAGACCAGGTACTTCAAACAGGTAAATGCACAGAGATGCTTGAAACTAGGAGCAGGTCCCAGTGGCCAGTAGGTGTGTGGGTGTCATTGCTTAATGGTTACAGAACTTCTTTGAGGGTGATAAAAATATACTAAAAGAAAATTTTATAGCAGTTACTGTATTTGCCCTGATTTTATGAAATTAGATTAATTTATCCTGAGATTTTTTTTATTAGATGAATCAGCACTAGTAAGAGTCTTTTATCATCTGTTTAACTTAACATTCTAACAAAATTCCTGATTTAACATTCTTTATTGGTTTTATAAAAATGAGTTCTGATAATTATGTACATAAGCCAGAGATGCTTGATTTATTATGCAAAGAAGAGAAAACACATCAGATGCTGGATTCTTATTTTCCCAATGTCATTTGTGGATATTACTCAAAGTTTTATCCATATATTACTTCTGTTCCCTCAAGATAAAAAAAAAAAATTCACTCTACAAATGTTTGTCAAAATTGGGAGCACTTTAACAAATAGCTCTCAAATATAGCACCTCTAACGTGTCATTAAACATTCTCCTTTGAATATAATTTAGACCTTTTTGGTTACATCAGGAAATTCACTAATACATTTCCATAAATTACAATAAATAATGTCCTGCTCAACTTATAGGGTTCCACTCCCGTGTGACGTGAATAACTCAAGCTCAGCTCTCTTCCTCCCTGGGTGTCCCCAGTTTTTCATTCCAGGGAAACTCATTAGGGACAGCAGTGAGTCCCTGCTGTGTTCTAGTGTCACTGTGTGTGTAGAGGGGGTTGGAGGGAGATCCGAGGCCCGAAGTTCTGGAGAGATCTCATCACCGTCACAGGAGACCCACAGAGTCGTTACGGTGGCATTCCCACCTGGGCCACTCAACAGAAAGTGCTTCAGTGAAGGCCCCAGCGCTTCGCAAAGCCTGTCACTCATCCTCGATGGGGGAGAAGGACTTAGACGGGACTAGGGCAGATGCTTGCTTAATTGTCAAGCACTTTTTCAAATTAATGATGGCAAATGACATTGAATTTGCACCAATGTCAATGATTCGAAATAGCCATTTAAAAAAATTTTTAAATGGTGAATCTTAGGCTTGAAATGCTTACATTTAAGGACAGAAAAAATCTGACCTGTGGTGTAGGACTGTGGCCATCACAGGCTGGAACGCTGTGGCTGACCTGGGGCAGAACCCAGACTTTCTGAGGGAGCACTGAGATGAGGTACTGCCCAGTGGCCTCTAGAGCCTTGCAGAGCCGTAGGAAGTCGGTTCTGTCAGGGGGAAAGAAGCAGAGCCTGGAACCCGTGGCCTGTGCCTGAGAGGTGGGGCAGGAATGGCCAGAAATTAGCAGCGTCCTGTCTTCCCCGGTCTGGGCCTTTGGGAATCCTGGGGCTCCACCCAGCTGCACGTCTCCCAAGCTCTCGGGCCTTAGCTAAGTCACTGGTCCTCACCATGCCTCACTTTACATCTGCAGAATGGGTTCCAGGTAACATCTACCTCCTGCGAACATATGAGATGATCCAGAGGAGACGCTGAGCCCCGTGCTGCCTGACAGCGCTCCCTAGACCTTATCCACTGGAAAAGAAACTGCGCTCAGAACATGAGCCTCCCATCACCCCTAACCATCCACGAGAGACATCAGAGGAATCCCACTGATGGGCCCTCCATGAAGTGCAGCGAGTTCTCCAAACTGTGGAGGTCTTGGAAAACAAAGAAGGTCCAGGCAGCTATCACAGCCGAGCGGAGCCTAGAGAGACCTGGGCAAACTACTAACTGCAGTGTGGTGACCTGGGTGGAGTGCGACGTCCTGGATGGGGTGCTGGGACAGTAAAGGACACTAGGGAGGAGCTAAGGAAGTAGAATGGAGTTTTCACTTTAGTTAACAGCTTCATTGACTCTAACAAATATGTCACTGATGTGGAATGTCAATCATACGGGGAGAGGAGAGAGAAGTATTATCTTGGAAGTTTTCTGTGACTCTAAACTATTGCTAAATTAAAACTGTATCCAAAAGAAGGGGAGGGTTTAAACCTCTCCCAATGACACACACCTGCTATGAAGCAAAGCTATGTTCTGGACCCACTTCATAGCAACCGGGAGCCCACCTGGAGCCATCCTGGGCCACATTAGGACTGTGGCAAGCCAGGAGAGGAGGAGCCTGAGGATGTCGGATGCCTTGCCGGCTGGGATACCAGACTGCACTCAGGTAGGGGCTAGTGATAGGGAAGGACTGTGAGGTGGGGGGCAGCCACCAAGTACGAGCAGAGCTGTGAGGACAGGCTCTCCCTGTCCACAGACCACAGGAGGGAACCAAGTGGGTGTCCAGGACAAGCCCTGTCCTCTGGCCACATGCACTGTGGAGAGGCTGCAGGCAAGCCAGGCTCGTCTTTATGAAGTTGCTTTCCCCTGAACCACTGTGAGCATGGGCAGGCAGTGTCCATGAGCAGTGCCCATCTTCTCCTAGTCGGGGCCAACCAGTGCCTGTGGGAAGTGCCCCAGCACAGGAGCCCTCTACCCACAGGACCCACGGCAACACAGAAGGGGAGGCAGAGCCAGGCTGGGGTTTCCAGGGTTGAATCATGGCAGGTCTTGAGGGAATTCACCTAATTTGCTCAGACTTGGGGCACCTGGTCTCTACAAGGAGCTCAAGTGTCACATCATTTGATTTTAGAACAGGAAAGTAGAAGGCAGGCAGCCTCTCTGCCCAGGTCCAGGATCCTGCCATCTTGATCATAGACCATGGTTTACCATCCAGTGTCCTCTCGGTCATCCTTCCATTCAGTGTGTTTAACAAAGTTCTATTGCGCACCGACCTCAGGAGAGCTCCAGTTGGATGGGCGGTAGGAGGAATGACCCTTGAGCACACCACTGAGCAGCCGGACCACCTGCTTGTTTCACTGTCAGCCTTACTGTGTGAAGTCTCCCCCCAGAACCTGTCAGTGCCCTTCTTCTGGAGGTGCCCCCTGCTGTGTCTAGAGTGCCCCCTATCCCCTGCCCTCCAGTCATGTGTTCTGATGGTGCTGACCACTCCCCACTTCTAGGAACAGGTCCCACATGCCAGCTACAACCTTGGGAGTAAGTGCAGAGGGCACAGCTGATCCAGGTAAGTGGAGCCAGCCTGCAGGGACAGCCCACTCTTCCTGCTGAGCCTGGAGCGGCTGCCTCCCTCTGCTGTAGCTTGGAGACGCCTCTTAGCATGTGAAGCCGACATAGCGAATGGGAGACAGGGCAGGGAGATGTCCATGTGCCCTCAGGAGCCCGGCTTCCAGATGGTTAATTCCCCTTATTCTTTTTTAATCCACTTTGAGCTAGATTTTTTTTCTTTTAAAGCAGAAGAGTCCTGATAAGTGTGCCATCCATTGGATTGTCAGTCCTAAGGAGGACAGGCTCAGTGACCTTGGCTGTGCCAGGTTACACTATCTGCTTGAAGCCAAATGCTCTCGTTAGTCACGTGCTTCTCCAGGCCCACCGGATGCACAGGGGTGCAAAGGGGTGAATTCTCTTGACTTTTCTAGCCTTAAGAAAGTAGCACCCTCAAGTAGGAAAATCTGTTCCAGAACCTCTTCCCCTGTGGTCCGCAGCAGCCAGTGCTTCGCCTTGGATGGGAACCCAACTGGCAACTCAGAAGAGCCTTTCCAAAAGTCAGATTCCCTGGAGCAAAGGGACATGGTCCATTGCGCTTGAAAACCACTGGGTTTCACTAAGTCAGTGAAGTTTCTCAGAGATCCAAAAGTATTCACATATACAACTCTCAGGGAGTCAAATGTGTTTCTCAATTCTGGTCACATAAAAATTCTTCAAAAAAAAAAAAAAAGAGTAAAATGCAGAACTTTTTTTTTTTCCGGGAACCAATGTACTGGAAGTTCTTTCTGCATGATGTCCATTTTTATATCTTACAGCTCTCAGCCCCGGTAGCTGCAGCCCAAGTCTCCCCCCAAGACTTGCTGGCACTCCCAGTCGGGAGGGGTGAGGCAGGCAGGGTCACCTCCTCCTCCTCTTTGGGGACTTTTGTGCTAAGGTGGGCATTTCATGGTGAGCCAAAGCAACCTGGTTTTGGTGATTTCAAAGGTTTACAAACTTTAAAAGCAGCTGCTCATAGTAAAATACCAGGCTGCTGTCTTTGGTGGATCTGAATGTGCTCGCTGACATCAGGGCCCCGTGCTCGGGGCTCACCTCCACAGGCAGTGTCAGGGGACAGGCACCTCCAGCTGGCAGCTCTGCACAAACATCCTCTCCTTAGGACCAAAGGAGCCATTTGGAAACTTCTCGTTTGAAGTCCTTCCTTTTGAACTATCTTTGAACGTGTTTCATCTCCTTTTACCTTTCTTTTCGATGAACTGGTACCTTCTCAAACTTTCAGAGACATCCCAATTTCTAGTTTAAATTCTTGGGGAATTTCTAGGGCAACTTCTGCAAAAAGGGACTTTGTCTCATGCAGCCAGTTACTGCCTGTTCGCTTTTGTTCACTTGTCATGGATTTTGCTTGGTTTGAAAATAAATGGCGGCCCAGGAAGGAAAGGAAATGGGGGAAGAAATGGGCGATTCTGGCTTCTTTTGTGGGTCTCTTTAAAGCCACCAAATCCAATATGCACAGATTTGGAGAAAGGTTTTTATTGTTTCAATATTGTTGATGGAAAGAACTCACCCAGGAGACTGAGGCCCTTGGCACCAGGGCTGGCAGTGGCACCGTGGGCGGTTCGTCCCTGGGCACCCCCACCCAAAGCACCTGCCTGTCCGTCGCTGCTGCTGCGTGGCCGCTGTGGATCCTGTGCTGCTCTAGGGGAGGTTGGTGGGTCAGTCCCCGGTTCCTGTCTCCCTCTTCTTTGCACACTGTGCCTTGTCTCTGGGGTTCCCCTCCACCCCTGTGCAGTCCTGGGCTGACTCCGAGTCCAGGGGCCCCACAGTGCTCAGTGGAAGGGGACGTGCTAGAACACCCCTGTGATAGCACAGCACCCAGCAGGAGTGACGCCACTCAGCCCAGGCTGCTCTGGGGTGCTGGGGCAAGAGCTCCATTCAAACTGCCGCCTCCCACATGGTTACTTACATCAGTGTCAGTCCTGCTGGGCCCTTCAGTCTCCCAGACGCCTGGCCAGGTTGTGGCCTTGGCTCTCCAGATAGAAGGCTACAGACACCAGGCCACCCTCCACGGCTGACGTTGAAAACCAACGCCAACTGTTAACTGACAGTAACTCAGCCTTAGTTCTGTGTCAAGCAGCCAGACTCTGAAGTCGAAGCAGCTGAGTTCAAATCATCAGCTGTGGGTTGGAGTGGGTGATAGACAGGTGCTTCTACCCACAGAAGCGAGCGCTGACAACGGTAATGTATGCAGACGGCTTCACAGGAGCCTGGTGGGAAGTAAGTGCTCAATAAATGGCAGCCACATGTCCTGTAGTTACTGTGGTTACTCAAAAACCTGTCCCTGCCCAACCAGGCCCTTCTGTCACTTTGGCATAAGCAGCCAAATCACATTCAGAGAAGGTTTAGTTTGATTTTAGAATGAAGAGGAAGTCGCACCAGTTAACAGCCCTAGGAGACCTGCATTCTCTCCAGACAGACCAATGTGGGGTCTTGGATAGTCATAAACACCCTGAGCAGTCTGGCGCCAGCTCGAGAGAGGCAGGAGGACTTGGGGGAATCAGGACCGAATGCTTACAGTCTTCAGGTTCGGAGGCTTCAGCCTCCACACACACTTGCCGCTCTGGCCAGAATGAGCCAGGGGTGGGAGCCCAGGGAGGTTCTGGAGGGAGCTCCCGGCTCTCACCAATGGGATCCTACTGGGTTCAGCTTCCCTGACTGAGCAGGCCTTTGAGGGACACAGCCCCACCTCAGACATGTCAGGAGGATCAGCCCAGCAGAGCCCATCTCCTGTGTGGGCTCAGCTCCCCAGCACGGCTCTGCCTTCTGGGGAATTAACTCAGAGCTGATCCGTTCCTTAAGCCAGAGGGCGTGGGACAGGAGGGAGCTCCAGTCAGTCTCCAACCCCTCTCAGATCTAAAACTCAGGACTCGTCCTCAGACAGCAGGTGCAATTGAGCATTGTTAAGAAATCGTGTCACCTGTCTCCACCGACGATGGCAACGGCTCCCGTCACAGCGCCTGCTAAACTGTGGTCTCCGTGTTGGGCGCGTCCCTAGACGGCTTTCCTCCAGCCCAAAGGCAAGCTTGAGAGGAACACCACTCAGAATCCCAAGGACGGACTTCTGCTGCACGTGGAGGTGGGGATAGGCTTCAGGGGGTATGTGGAGCCCAACAAGACAACCCAAAAGGTCACTCAATGTGTGATCCTCCCATACCCCGGGAGCACGTGTGAGGAAGTCCGGCCCAGGGAGGACTGGGCACTGTGTGCTCAGCCGCGTGGAGTGTGGGTGTGTGTGGAGACACAGGAGGGGAAGGAGCATGAGCCACCAGTCCCAAACTCGGGAACCTTTATCAGGTCTGTCCGTCCACATTCCTTCCTGTGTCTCTGCAAGATCTTCCTTCCCTAGGTACCCAGCAGGACGCCTTCACATAACGATGTTCAGAGAGAAGGGAGGAGGTCAGGCCATGAGCTTCCTGGGCTTTATGGCTCATCTTGGGGAGCTCCAGCTTCCATTTGGGGGAGAAAGAGAAGGAAAGGGAAAGGTCACATACCCCCTGCTTCTGAGGCCCTCCTGTCTTCCTCAGCTCAAAAGCATTTAACCACCAAGGTACCTGCTGTGGGGTCTCATGTTCTGACCCCAACACTCACACCAGTGTGCCTTAGTCAGGACTGCTGGGACGCAGTACCACCGACTGGGTAGACTAAGACCAGATGTGGGTGTCTCACAGCCCTGGAGAGTGACTCTGAGCTCACGGGGCCAGCGCGGCCAGGCTCCGGGGAGGGCTCTTCTGTTGCAGATTGCTGCTCACATGGAGGAAGGCAGCAGGAGCACTCTGGAGGGCCTGACTCCATTCCTGGGGGCTCCAGCCTCCTGACCTCCTCACCCCACTGCCTGGAGGCAGGGTTCCCACAGACGAGCTCAGAGGGGCACAGACATTCCAAGTATAACAGGTGCATGTTTAACCGGTGCCCCGTGAACGGCCAGGGAGTGCGTCCAGGTCAACCCCCTCATCTTTGCTCTGTATTAGAGTTGTGCGGGATGTCACCATTGGGGAGAGTGAAGGGGGTGTGAGATGTCCCTGTTATTCTGACAGCATGGTGTGAATCTACATCATTGGTAGGAAGCATTAGCACACAGAAGTGCCTATGAGCCACACAGCACCAGTCTGGGTTCCCCCATCACTGTCTACTGCCTCTGTGACCCTGGACCTGATGCTGTTTCCAGGGCCCAGACCCTCAGGCTGACCATGAGGGTAACCACAATGCCAGTTCCAAAGGGCAGATTTCCTCTTGTTTTCTGATCTGTTTAAGCTATCCAGAATCAGTTTCTGTTGCTCACAAGAATAGCAAAACATTTTTTTCACTGATATATAGGCCATTAACTTAAGATATAAAGCCAAGGGACTGAGATGAGATTTTGTCATCTAGCTAATCATATAAAGGACTAATCTTCTGAGGGCCATTGCTAAGTAAGAATGACGCATGGCATGACCCAGGTCATTTGCAGTGTCATTGCATGTAAGGTGACCTTGCTCAAGGACCAGGGCGGATCCGGGTTTAGGGCGGATCCGGGGTTTAGGGTGTTCCCGGTTTAGGACAATCCGGTTTAGGGCGGTTCCAGGTTTAAGGTGTACCCTGCTGGGAATAGGGCTGCGTATCCTGCTGCCTCAGGCCCGCCTGCTTGTTGAGTTCCCTTTGAGTTCTTGTTGAGTTCTCGTGGGATTCAGAGAGTATTTGGGATTTTGCCCAGAACGTGGATTTTACCGAGAACGTGGATTTGCCCAGAACGTGTTTGTAGAGTGCTGGAGTGAGTTCGGGAATAAAGAGTTGCTGTTTGAATCTACAAGGTGTGTGGTGGCTCGTGATTTTGTGCCCAGCCAGACTGCGGCACTAATCTGCAGCAAGACAAATATTTTACTGAAAACACAGAAAAACTGAATACAGTGCATATACCAAAACCTTAATTCTACATAAAAGTTTGGTTTATCAAGAGGAGATAGAACCATCCAGAGAAAAGGAAGAGAACAGGTGCCAGGGCCTCATGGGCCTAATCAAGGGAGAGATGCACCCCACTCTGTCCACCAGAGGCTGCGTGGGTTTGCAGGCCACACAGGGAAGAAGCCAAGACCCGAGCAGGACGCCAGGCAGGAGGGGAAGGCTGAGCAGAGCCGGGGCAGCACTGTAGCCCTAGGTGACGGTGACCTCAAGGACATGAGGCTACACAGAACATGCAGATCCAAGGCTGGAAAGGAAGGCACCAGAGACAGGAGCCGGCCCTGTGCTCTGGCTCCCCTGAGATCCCTGCCAGGGAGCAGGGAGCAGAGGAAGGTCAAGAAGATCAGCTGAGCACCGTTACAGACACCAAGAAGCCAGCACGGCCTTCAGGAGCCTCACGGTGCTAAGCAGGCAGAGTTTAGGGCTGCGCCAGGGAAAAGGGCTGACGGGAGGGGAAGACCCCACCTCACCCACTGAGACTCAGCCTCCAGAGAGGAAAGCAAACGCCGACTGGCTTGAGGGTCTTCCCCTAATATCACTGCCTGAGACAGTTAAGATAAAATAAAATCCCTGTGTGGAGGAATGAGCATCCCATAGAGATTCTATACCATTGGTCAATCAAAAAATCCAAAATAGCACACATACCATGAAGACAGACACAGTGACCACGCAGACCTATGGACGATGCCTGCATCACAGCCATTAAAGTATGCATTTAAAAATAACTGTGACTGGGCTGGGGTTGTGGCTCAGCGGTAGAGCGCTCGCCTAGCACATGCGAGGCCCTGGGTTGGATCCTCAGCACCACATAAAAATAAAATAAAAGATATTGTGTCCAACTACAACTAAAAAATAAATTAAAAAAATAGCTGTGACTAACATATTCAGGGACACAAACAACAGAATGAAGAATTTCAGTGGAAAATTAGGATCTATAAGCTTGAAACTGAACATTCTAGAACTAAACAAATGCAATGACTGAAATGACATATTGATACGTGGGTCTACAGGAGATTAGATGCAACCATGAAGTGGTTTAGTAGATTGACAGTAGAGCAAAAAATAGCTAGACAGATGTGCAAGTGGAAAGAAAGTTTTAAAAAATACCTGACTATAAGTTGGAGCAGACACATAACTAGATCACCAAAAGTATGAAGTCAAGAATGGGAAAATAAATCCCATTTGATGAGATAATGGCGAAGACTATTCCAAAATTGATTCAATAATCCATATGTTCAGAAACAGTATAAACCCTGAGAAGGTTAAATAAAAAGAAAACCATATCTAGGGCCTCTTAATGAAACAGCTGAGAGCCTACAACAAAGAAAGAATTTAAAGGCAAACAGATAAAACATATTATCACAAAAAAGTAACAAGAGAAACAAGAAGAGAAAAATACCAGGAAAGCTGTCCTAGGCTCTTAAGATACGGACAAAGGCTGCCAGGATCCCAAGAGGAGTGGCCTTCACAGTAGGACTGACAGCGGACTTCCCAGCACAAACGATGGAGCCCTGCAGGAAAAGGAACAGCACTTAAAACAGAAAAGAAACTAACATGCAACCAAGAATCCTACCCTGGTGGAAGTTATAATGCAAAAGCAAGAGCTAAATAGAGACACTTCCAGACAGACAAATCCAGCTAGGAAAGGAAGAGATCTCATCAAGGGTAACAGGAGTGATCCCTCAAGAAACCAGAGCTTCAGGACGACTTGAGGGAAACGGTGTAAGTGTACGAATCAGGGTCAAGAACTGTTGGGAGGACAGCAGAAGAAGAAAGGTCATGGGATTTGAGATGTATGTAGACTAAAAACATACCAAGAAGACCAAGGGGGAGACGGGCTATGGGGAGTTGTGGTGGTATCAATATAACCCTAATAGACAGATAGGCGGTGATGACTCAGGTCACATGACTAGTATCTAGTTAAGTTATTTAAATAATAGAAGAAGAATTCTGAACAAACTAAAAAGGAGAGAAGATAAAATAATACGCAAAATCTTCATCATACTATTATCATGCATGTACAGTGATATATAAAAAGGATCATCCAAAAAAGAATACACCATGACCAAGGTGGATTTATTCTACAAATGCAAAGGAGATTTAACATTTGCAAAAACTTGATGTAATTCATCCTGCTGTGACCTTTGGTCAACCACCCAGAGTGAGGCCACACTTCACAAGGTAAGGACAGTCCCCACACCTTCCCTTAGCTCCAACTCCAGCTGCATGTTCCAGGCCCTAGGGCCACCCTTACTTCTGACCAGTAAATTCAAGGATTTCCACAACTCCTTTGGGTACAAGAATTCACTGAAAAACTCATGGAATTCAGAAAAATGTTGTAGTTACAGTCATAGTTTTATCATAAGGACAGGATGCGATTGGAAGCAGCTGCAGAAGGCCCTGGGTCAGACCTGGGAGGGTCCAGCCAGGAAGCTCTGGGCAGTCTTCTCCCATGGAGTCCTGCAGGTGCGGTCACCCAGCTGCTGTGGCTCAAGATGCGCCAGAGAGCCGCCCACCAGGAAGCTCGCCCGGGCCTCGGGGTCCAGGGTTTTCACTGGGGTGGGTCAAGGGGCACTGCCTGGCTGACCTCAGTCTCCGGGCCCTCTTGGAGGGTCAGGCTGAGACCTTTAGCCTCTGATTCTTCCAGGGGTCAGAACTGGTGTGACTGGTCCCCAAGCCCTCATTGTAAGTCACACTGTTGGACTTCTAAAACTCGAGGCACACGAGGACACTCCTATGGGACAGAGGTCTCCCGGGATCTAGAGCGTACCCTGTGGCAGCCGCGGAGAAGGGCTGGGCCTACTTTTGAGTAATGTTGATTCTCTACTATACAGCCCCGTTAGCAAAATGAAGGAAAAAGAATGATAGATCATCTTAATGCAGGCTTGCCACAGTTCAACACCATTCACATATTTAAGAAGAGACCTTAACAAATGGAATAGAAAGAAATTTCCTTAATCTGACGGAGTGTCAACAAAAACATCACACGCATCCACATTTAGTTGTAAAATGCTGAACGTTTTCTCCCAAGGCTGAGGACAAGAGAATGATGGTCATTACCCACAATTGTAACTGGAGGTCCTAAACAAGGCAATAGTGAATGAATAAATACGATGACGATTGAAAGGGAAACAGTGAAACTTTTATGTCTTTTACTGGTATTTAGGAACTCCACAAGAATTCACAGAGTAATAGGCCCACTGAGAGAACTCGACATCCCTGCTACACACATGTCACTTACAGAAGGAATCGCCGTGTATATGCCAGTGACAGGCAACTAGAAATTGAAAAGGAAAGAATTGATAGTGTTTACGATACCAATAGAAATATCAAATATCTAGGATAAATCTAACCAAAGTTGCTCATGACTTTTATAGAGAAAAATGCAAAAGAGCAAAGAGTATTTTAAAGACCTAGAGAAATGGAAGGGCATATCATGTCTGTGGATTAAAAGACTTGTTTTGAGAAAGATATCAATCTTCCCCCAACCAATGTATAGATCATATGCAATCCCATCAAAATCCCAGCAGGGCTTTTATAGGAACTGACAAGAGAGTTCAAAAAGTTGCATAGAAAAACACAAGCCAGAGAGGAGCCTTAGCAGGGTTGGAAGACCACAGAACCGGGAGTCCCAGGGCTGGAGGCAGACTAACTGCCCAGGAGGCTTGCACCAGGTGCTGGCCTCAAAGCCCTAGTGTTTGGGGTGGGAGGGATTCTTAAAGGGGCTGTCCTGTGTGAGGCATGTGGTTCACAGCATCCCTGGTCCAGCCAGGAGATGCCAGCAGCAGCCCATAGGCTTGTCCCACAAAAACGTTGTGAGCTGTCCCCTGGTGGGGCGAAATTCACTCCTGGTCAAGAACTACCAGACAAACAGGGGATAAAACAGGGTGGAGACAGAGATGCAGACCATTCCCATGGCTCCTTGATCAATGACAAGGTGACACTGCCTCACCTACCAGCAATAATCAATTCCAAATGATCCACAGAGCTAGCTGTGAAAGTGAAAATGAAGACAAAGTTTCTGTGATGCAGAAAGAGGAGATCTTCATGGCCCTGGGCCTAAGGTCCTTCCTGGCAGGGACCACAGGGGGGAAAGACGACACCTTGGACTTCACTGAAATCAAGAACTTCTTTTCAGCAAATGACATCTTAGGAGCATAAAAAGACAGAGCACACTGCAGGAGAAGCTGTTTGTACCACAAACAGGAGCAAGGACTGCTGTCCAGAGAAGACCATCGGCTCCTGCTGCAAAGAAAAAGGCAGACACCCATCAGCTGGCCAGGTCTCCAGACTCTTCTCCAGGGCAATGACCCATGGCAGTGAGGACAGTGGGGGTCTGCTGCCCCAGGCATCAGGAAGATGCAGACTGCATCCCCAGGGACACCAGGTGCTGCACTGTGAGATGAGACACAGAGGAGAAGGGGCTGGAGCGGGGAAGTCCGTGCCTGGTGCCAGTGAGCATTTGGAACCACAGGTGGGTGGCGTTGGGCAGGGGCCCACTGCAGTGCCCAGTAAAGCTGACTGTGGGTGCTCCAGGTTCTAGTGTAGAAGATGCTCCCAGGGCCCCCATGTCACCTGACAGGCCATAGGGCCAACTTCCAACCTCCCAGCTGCTATGCACTGGCTGTCGAAGGCTCACGCCTTTTTCCAGGGCACTATACTGTGGGTGTGAGTCCTCACATGTAGACATTCCCTGCGGTGTTATGCCCAGCACTTGGGAAGGACCATGGCCAATGCCGACTGAAGAAAAGGTGAGAAGCCCAGAAGGCACCAACTCTGCAGTGCTGCTGACCCTCCAGAGCTCTGCACAGCACCAACCTCTGGGTCCCCAGCCACATGCGCACTTTGGCCCCACTCCCCTCGTGGTCCCCTCCTCCGTATACTGCTGAACAGGCCCCACTCCCCTCGTGCTCCCCTCTGCCCCCTACTTCTGTACAGGTCCCTCCTGAGAGCAGCCTTCCTGCAAGTCACTTGCAGAACAAGACCCAGCTCAGCCTCTGCTTTAGGGACGTGACCTACAATGCTCAGTGATTTCACCCCTCAGCAGAGTCCACTCCACACAAGTGTTTGCGTATGACCATGAGGGACACAGACAGGTGGCAGCAGCAGGGTGTATGACGGGCGCCCGAGTGTCCACCAGCAGCATGACGGATGTACCAGGGCTTCTTCTTCAGTGGAACCAGATGTGCCCACATGGGCACAGCTCCCCGCCCAACAGGGGAAGAGGACACACAAAAGACGCACAGGGAACAGTTCCACTGTTGCGGAGTTCAAGGATCAGCATGAGTCCCTGACCACAGACCTTCTATAGGGACTCGTTCTTGAGAGAAAGAAGGGGTGGGGAGGTAGCTCCCGGGTAAGGCCCTTGTCTGGCACACACAAGGCCCTTGTACCATCCCCAGGCCAGAGCTTAGAGCTGGGGGCCTGGCTGGCAACCTTCTCCTTCTGACTGCTGGTAGATAAAGATCCACTAAGTAGCTGGGCACAGTGGTGCACACCTGTAATCCCAGTGACTTGGGAGGCTGAGGCAGGAGGATGCAAGTTCAAAGCCAGCCTCAGCAACTTAGCAAGGCCCCAAACAACTCAGTGAGACCCTGTCTCTAAATAAAATTTTAAAAAGGGATGGGGATGTGGCTCAGTGGTCGAGCAGCACTGGGTTCAATCTTTGGCACTCCCCCCACAAAAAGATCCACTCAGTATACAGAAACAGTCATGTACACTTATGTATGGACATCATATTGAAATAAAAATATGTTTATAAAAAGAGATCATGTTCTTCTTATACATTTAGTAGTAAATTGTTTCCTGAGAAGTCTTTTAGATTTCTTCCTAGTGCCTTAGATCCCTCAGGTCTCTTTTGCTGAAAAGGGTAAATGGGTGTCAGGGATGTTTTCCCTCATAAGCTGACTGCCAGCCAGTCCTGGGAGGATTATATCCAGGTCAATCTCCAAGCCCCGCATTTCCCGGTCCACTCTCCCTGAGGCCTTCCCATCTCCATCATTCACTCAATAAGTCCTGAGCAGCTCTTCTGAGCAGGCAAGGTCTAGGCCATGGGGGGACGCAGGGAGGAGATAAGATGGCTCCTGCCACTGTGCCCACAGCCAGGTCAGAGTCGCCTGGGAACTCCCACGGTGCGTTCCCTGAGCACTGTGGGAATGGCTTATTCAAAACACTTGTGATAAAAGTATCTTTTGAGATTTTAACTGGTGATAGAAGAGCAGGAAGACGCAGCCAGAAGAGTGTCCTTCATTTTCCTAAGATAATGAGCTGGTGGCCCCACGGGTATCAACCTGAGCACGGGAGACAGAGACCAGAGTGCCCGACTCCCCGAAGCTCCGGATGTTTCTACTCAGAAGCGTCACGCAGAGAGCTCCAGAGGTGTGGGACTGAATTTCCTCCACCTCCAGCCATTCTGCCTCAGAGTCAGTCTTTTGAACACTGAAAAAATTAAGCATTCTGCATTTCCCCAAGTTTGTGGATAAATCCTCTCGGCCCTAAGCAATAGCACCAGTCACAGCGAAGAACTGCAGAGGCCAGCCAGGAAGCCGACAGGGCCGAGGGAGGACAGAGCCGCCAGAGGGTATCTGAGCATGAATCTGCACTTGCCATGTGACCCACAGACTGTGCCAGTGTCCAGCCCTTTTTGTCCTAGAAAGATTGGCAATTTCATCTGACATTCCCAAGCACTAAGTATGCCCTGACACAGGCCAGCACAGAGCTGGCCGATACTCTTGGCCATACCGGAGGCTTGTCCCTAACTACAGGCTGCTCTGGGACCAAGGGACTTAGCCAGGCCCTGCAGACTCCTCACAAAAGAATGAGGGGAGCTGTGACCACCGAATGATCCCATGCGGCCAACCCCTATGAGCTCATCACAGAAAATGCCCATTTCACCACGACCAGGGCCTCCGAGGTGCAGCCCCACCCAGAGCACTGGTGTCCCTGCAGTCCAGGGGCATCTCCCGCCCAGCCTGTGGTGAAAGGACATTCTTACCAGGATGCAAGACACTGCCAATTCCCACCTCCCTTTTAATGAGATAAAATCAATAGATATAACAAAAAAAAAGTATAGCCTAGCCAGGGTATTAATTAGGAAGATCTAAATAAATCTGCTGCCCTAACTCCCTTGTAGTTGAAAAGCTAAAATGTATATTCATTAAAATGAGGTTCTTAGCGCATGTCCCCCGCTGCGGTGTCAGGGCTTTATCTACACTCCCAAAGCCTGACTCTAATCATTCCAACCGCGGGCTTTGCATATCTCTCAGGGCAGGCAGCCCTCCATGTTAATGCAATTCAAATCAGCATTCAGATGTCTGTAATCCAGTGACAACTGTCCCCTTCCCATAGTTATGAGCCACTAATCAAAGGCCGCAGCGTGGGGCTAAGAGATGGGAAGACAGGCCTCAGAAGTGGCATGGGTACCGATTCTCTGCAGCGACAGACTCGCAACTGCATGCGAGGAGTTCTTGCCAGAGAGCCTAGGTGATGTCACCCCAGCTCCCAGGCCGCCCCAGGAGGAAGGTCATCACCACACGGAGACGTTCCCCTGGGAGCCACGGGCAGGCAGAGAGCTGCCCGCAGCCTCCTCCTACCCGAGCTGCTGCCCTCTGTGTTCCACCAGGGTCTGCATGAGCCGGGTCCTGTCAGGAGAGGCCGGTGCTGGCAACACCTAAAAGCACAGCACAAACTGGTTTCAAAGAAAGTATGGAAGTCTCGCAGACGGCGCAGGGCTTTGTGAAGAAGAGAGGTGGGGTCTTGCAAAGCTGTCTCCTGAGGAGGCGCCCAGGGAGGGTGTGCAGAGTGAAGAACAGGCATGAGAAGGAGGCCTGGGTGTGCAGCAGAGCCTTCAAAGGAAACCCAGACGGTTTGAACAAAGACCCTCTCTGGACAGAGTGGGCCTGGCGACCTTATTTATGACAGTAAAAAACAATTGGGAAAAAAGTCAAACTTGGGTTGTTCCTTTTCTATTGTAAAATCAGATCACAAGGGTGATTTTAGTTTAAATATCAAATATATAAGTAACTTGCCTTGATTATTTACACTTCATTATTTTAAGATCAAGTTTCAATCAAGTTTGGGTTTTGTTGTTTTGTGTTTACCATTTAATAAAAAAGCCAGGCACTTACTATGGTAAATTCCCTGATGAGGCCCTTGCCAAGGGCCAAGTAAGTGCTCTAGAATCCAAGGGCCTTCACACGCTGCAGCAAACATTCAAGGTTTCACCAAGATTTAATTCAAATTTCTTTTTCTTGAAATGTATTTTAGCTTTTCCAAAAAGCCTAGATAAGGCTGTGGGTGTGGCTCAGCGGTGCAGTGCTTGCCGAGCAGTACAAGGCCCTGGGTTCCATCTCAGTACTGCAAAAGACATTTTTAAAAACCCTGTACAGTAAAGAACCATATGCTTACGTGTCACATATGCCAAATGACAGCACAGGTTAGGCTGCATTGGTGCAGACCTTAGGATAAATCCGAGCATGATTTTTGTGTGTAAGTTGATCTTCTTGAACGTCTTTGGTGGGTGCAGTGGGCTGTGTCAGCACTGTGCCTGGGAAATGCCAAGGGCTCTTGTGCCCTGCTCACACCACATTCCACAGCCACACGCAGCACCCACGCCTGCCTCTCCCGAGCACAGAATAGGCAAGACTGGGGGGCACGGTGGGGTGGGGCAGCATCACGTGACAGCAGTGATCTCAACCCAGTGCTGGCAGAACCCCCTGGGCACACTGTGTTCCATGTCTCATTATCTCAAGTCAGATTATCTTCATATCTCATACCAACTCCTCACAACATACCCCCCAGGTAGGTGGTGTTACTGTCCCACTTTACAGAGGGACAAACTGAGATCAGTGGGTGAGGGGGCTGGCCCAAGCCCACACAGGGAGGGGATGAATGAAGATGTGCAGAGCAGCCCCTCACCACACACTAAAGCACTGTGAGTGGCACACGACACGGAGGCCAAACCACAGCAGAGACGTTTCAGCACTTGCAATTGTGAGGAGCTTCTTGTCTGACCTTTAGGGCAAGAAATGGGCACTGTTCCCACAGGGAGTTGGCACAGCCGCCTCCTGCCATGCAGCCTGCACAGGCACGGCCCACTGGCTGTGCACTGCTCTCTGCAGCCACCCTGAGGTCCTCAGTCACTTCCAACAAGGGACAGCATTGGGTCCTGTAATCCACACACCCATCCTGCCCACTGGTGAGTCACATGGAGAGCCGTCCCTGCTGCCCCCCATCTCTGATTGATGGGTGCCGAGCAAGAGGTAGAAAGCAGCGTGGAGAGTGCTCACCACCTGCACCCCTGGGCCCACGCGCAACAGAATACTCTCCATATTCAGAACAAGAACAGAACACAAAGTAAATGTGCTGCCACCAGACAGGACACCCCAAGCTTCCCCAGGGCATGTGGAGCTGCCCCGCCACCTGCCTGTCTTAGCTGTCCCCTCCCAGTCCTGGCTTGCTTCTGTGCTCGTCCCTGTCCAGTCTCAGTCCCAGGACAAGTGCAGCCCCGGCCCCTGCACCTGGGATGCAGTGTGTGATGGGCCATCTGCCCATCTCAATCCTGGCCCCCAGCTCAGTGACTCCAAGTGACTCTCAGGACCTGGGCGTGGCCTGCTTTCTTGGCTGTACATGTGAGCTGTGGCCACCTTGCCACCAGGAGGCACGGGCAGGTCTGAGAACAGACATCCAGACCAGGCAGCGCTGGCCGAGCTGAGCAGGCTGTTGCGCTAACAAAGGACCTCAGCATTTGTTGTTGCTGGCCACTGCCCTGAGGTCCCCCAGTGTGTCACCGTGGTGTCACCCTGCCCTCCAGGACTCCCCCCACCACGTCATCCTGTTTTCCAGCCACTGAGGAGCAGATGCTGGTGAAGCAGGGGTCTGCCAGAGACCCTCAGTGTGGAGCCCGTGTCTTTAGGTTAGTTGGTGCCTGATAGTTCACCCGTCACCCCAGAGCCAGCCAGAGGTAGAGCAGCAGGGAAACGGAGAACGGGAGCCAGTCCCAGGGAGGCCAAATCCAGCCCCACCCTGCACCCTGGAAGCCAATGAAAGACCCTGCACTCCTGCACAATCACATGCATGCACACTCACACACACATTTGCACACATATTCACATGCAAAAGCACACACTAGACACATATGTGCACAGTCACACATTCACATGCACACACTGAGAAATGCACTCACAGATACACAAACTCACAAACATGCACACAAATTTTCACACTCACACATGTGCATAGACTCAAAGACATGCACACAAATACACACAAGCACACATACACATTCACAGACACACTAGCACAAATACACACATATTCAAAAATTCTCATTCAGTCACACACACAAACACAATTATGTGAATGCACACACCAATATCTGCAAACATATCACACTCCCACACATGCACACATACTCCTACACACTCATGCACACACATGCACAATTACATTTACAATCACACACATTTACACAAACCACTTTCAGTCATGCACATACATGCATACACTCTTATACACCCACACTCACACACACACACATTCACAGGCACTCAGGCAAATGTACTAAGATGCACACACACTTTCACAAACTCACAGATGCATACTCACAAGCACACATGTGCACTTGCACACCCACACATGAAACACACCCACCCTCTCACACAACCTCACATGCATATGCACTCACACACACAAATGTACATGCATGAGCACATATACTCATACACATTGATATACATGTGCGCATACACACTTGTTTACATGCAAACACACTCATGCACATGTGTATACTCATGACCACACATACTAACATGCATATGGACATACTCATACACATGCACACACTCATACACAAACCGATGCCAACAAACATATTCTCACACACATTCACACACACTAATAAACACTCAAAGGCACTCACATGCACAAAAACCACTTGCATGCACACAAAGACACACAAACACAAATGCATACACACATGCTTACACACATTTACATACATGGACACAGTGCTCACACTTTCATATATGCCCACATCCAAATGGACACACACTTAGGTGCACAATCATGCATATTTACACATTTTCAGACAATCACACACACCACTTGCACTCCCATGTGCTCACATGCACACACTATTCATGAGAACACATATGTGGGAGACCAACCTTGAACATGATTGAGTCACACTCCCTGGCTGGGTGCTGAGGCGTTCAGTCACAGAAATGTGGCAGAGTTTTCCCCACCCTTCTTGGGTTTGTGGGTCGGTGTCTCGTGCATGGGTGTGTCTTCCTGCAGCCCCATGGGTGAAGCTATGCTCACCTGTTCCTATGTAATATAACCCCTTGCCCTGTTTAGGATGGGATTTTCCATGGAAGTACCTTGTGTGTGTCCCCTTCTCTTACTGTGCCCTTGGGTGCTGCCTACCCAGGTGTCAGTCAACCTGCTGACAGTGGACATCATGAAGATAGACTCAGCCTCCTGAAACCTGACCATTTACCTCATTTGAATAGCTTCTCCTCAATAAAAGGGGTCAGCGTGTGCTCTCGCTCTCTCTTCCTGTGGACCCTTAAGGTCAGAGGAGGCATCACAGTGACCCCAAAGAAAAAGGTATTTGTGTCTCTTGTGTGATTATTTTATGCAGCCCAGTCAGCCCAGTTCAACTGGAGTAAACCCTGAACTTTTTAGTAGCGAGAACAGAAACCCGGCACACATAAACATACAAATCCCTACATATGCAAATGCCCACCCTCATACACATTCACATGTACACATATGTATGCACAGACTCATGTACATGAACACATGAATACATGCTCACAAATATATGTACATGCATACTCATGCACACACATAAGCATACATACTTGTGTGTACATTGACAAATCACACATTTATACACACTCTCACACATTCACACATGCACAAACACATGTGTGTGCGCACACTTATGCATATGCAAAAGCATGCTCACATCCACACACACAAACATGATGCACACATGTGAACTACACATGTCCTCATGCAGACTCACTCATGCACACACTCACACAAATGCATATGCACAGTTATACACATTACACAGTTATACACACCACTC
The DNA here is from genome assembly GCF_021218885.2 of Marmota monax. Taxonomy (NCBI): domain Eukaryota; kingdom Metazoa; phylum Chordata; class Mammalia; order Rodentia; family Sciuridae; genus Marmota; species Marmota monax. The sequence goes on along the minus strand of NW_026695222.1, from coordinate 35,984,909 downwards.
ACACACTCATAGCACATATACACTAACTCCACCCACATACAAACACACCCACCGTTACACACACATGCACATTCCATCATGCTTATATGTTCACATATCATTCACACACATGTGCACTCATGCTCATGCACTCACTTGCATACACACATATGCACACACTTCCACATTCTCACAGGCACATAATCACAAGCACACACTCACACACACCCATACATACAAACACACCCACCCTTTTATACACATGCACTTATGTTCACATGCTCACACACGCATAAACTCACACATACACAGGCACACACATTTAAGTGTATAGACATACATATATGCACACTTTCACATACTAACACATTCACATACACATACTCCTGGACACATTTATAGACATGAACACACACATATTCACATGCACATGGGAAAACATGCAGAGTTAATAAAATACACAAGCACACCTTCACACATATGCACACCTTCACATGCACACACACATACTCACATGTACACACACTTTCAGGCACACACTCACCATCACAAACATATGCACTCATTCCCACACACTTACGCATCAAGGAGGCAAACAATCAAGCAGTGGGTGCTTCCTGGTGGAAGTCCACCTCCTATGAATTGCTTCTGCAGGGTTCTGAGGGGTTCCTGCCCAGCTCTGGTTCCAGCCCTGCAGAGGAAAGCAAAAATAACAACTCCCCAGGGACTCAAGCACCAAACCCAGAGCCAGGAATCTACAGGGCAAATAGGTGTGCAAATTATGGGAGGTGAGGGGACATGAAGAGTAAACACTGACAACTAATTGCAATGTAGGAGCCTGATGTGGATTCTGATTTGAACAAACAAAAAGGAAAAGGAAAAATTATGTTAACAAATGGGAAAATTTAAACGTGGATTGGGTATTCAGTAAAATTAAGGAATCATTAGTTTTTAAGGGCTGCTCCTAGTACTGAGGTTCACTTTAAAGACAAGCATCTTTATCTTGTAAAGACACTTGTAAATTTTAAATGATTGGGGGTGGGCAGGAATACCAAGAAAACTACATTGCCCAGGGTAACCCTGGCCCAGACCAGAGCTGTCCAACACTCTATGCCCACCAGGTCTGACATGAGCACTGAGGACTCAGTCCCAACAGGGTGGTGCTACAAACAGTCACTCTGCTGGATGTCAAAGGGTAAAATGGCTCGTTAGTCATTTAAACACGTTGAATTGACAGTGTTTGGGATATATTGAGTTAATAAAATACATTATCAAAATTAATTTCACCTTTTTTCATCTTAATGAGATTATTGAAAAGATATAAACCCTCATATTGTCTCCATTATCTATTGTATCATGACGCTCCAGGTAAATAAATAGTGAGGACAGCAAATACACAGTGGCCATGTCACTCATGATCTCCACTGGGATCATCTGGACAAAGCGGTGCCCTTGACAATCACAGAACAATGGGCACAGCGAGGACACACGCCTGCCTCTCTAGTAAGACGGCATGTTCAGTCCTGAGACTGCCACAGGCAGGAGGAGATCCCTCCCGAGGCCTGAACTGCTGTTAAGGGGCGTGCCTGAGGAGGGCTCCTCCCTGCCTGAGCCTTTTGATGAGTGGTGTCCTTGGAGAATGGGTGCTGCAGAGGACGCAATTGCTCTGCCTTTGGGGTTCCAGGAAAAACCTGCAAGAGGAGCAAGAAATATGGGGCAGATGGAGGATCCAGGGCCGGGCAGCCCAAGGAGTCATGCAATCAGTGGGGTCTGCTGGAACTGGGTTTTCTCTATTCCAGTGCAAGTCGCCCTTACTCCCTACCATTCTCCTCTGTAGTTTAAAAAAAGAGACACACCTCCTGTGTCAATAGCCCAATGCCGCTGCCCCAGCAGGCAAAGGAATGAGCCCTCAGGGCCAGCACTCCCCTCCTGGCCCACGGAGGCTGAATCAGTTCAGTGCAGGGACTTTTCTCTGGGTATTCTGTCCTAGTCTGCGTCTCTGAGGGCGGGAAGGCCCAGCCAACACCAGGAGGGTAATAGTAAAAGTAGTGATCATGACAAAATGTGCCCTAGAAGCCCGCACCTCCGGGCTCTGCCTTCAGAAGAGCTGAACACTGGCATGTGGGTGCCCCAGGAGATCCTGCCAGGTCATGGCAAAGTGGAAAGGAGAGCAAGACGCGGGAAGGGCGGCAAGTGAAGAGGCACAGGCTCTAAGGCAGAGGATGTACCCAGCGCTGCGCGGGTGGCCTGGCCTGAGTACTAAGTGTCTGCACTGTGCACTGCTGGGAAGGGCCAGCTCCAGAGCGAAGCCCTGTCCTGGGGCTGTGGAACGTGCACTGGAAACAGCCCTGGGCTTCTCTCTGAGTTCCTGGCCTTCTGTCCCAGCGAGGCCTGAGCTGGTTCCCGCAGAAGCCCTGCCAAGGACACCTGCACTGAATCTGCCTCTACTCCAGAGCTCCCCCCTGCAGGGCTGTGCGCTCCCTCCCACCAACCAGCTTACCTGCTAAACCTCTGCTCAGAGCTAACCAGCTGCCCACCTTAGTGGGCCCTGTGTGGGCCAAGTGCCAAGCCCTGGCCATGCTGTGTCCCAGGCAGGGATTCCCTGGATTTTCACTGTCAGGGAGGTATTTTCTGTTATCCTCACTTTCACTTGAGGATTGGAGGCCAGAAGTTAGGTATCCTCATGTGAAATGAGAGAGTGGGTCACAAAAAAAAAAGCCACATCCCCTGATTCCAGCCTGCTCAGAGCACAGGAGCCTCTGCCCAACACAGCCATGCGCTAATTACCCCAGGACGCACTAGAGCATGCGTGCATTCTTCCTCTTACCAAACCACCCGGTGCTTCCACCTGCCAGAAACAGATGCAAAGACACATAAAATCAAATAAATAAAATTATTTCAAGAAATTCACTGTCTGCTCAGATCATTTCAAAAGACGAGGTAGCAAACCCTCATTTAATGGTTTTCTAAATCCAAGACACTTTGTGGACTGGGTTTTGCCATATTAGGTTTTGTGTTTTATTTGCTTGTTTTCTCCTAGCTTGCAGGCAGCAAGACCTGTAATCAAAGTGTGTGATTCTTTCATTCTTCCATTTCCTGCTTGTTATAGTTTGGATTCAGGGCCCACTTCTCTGCAAAGCCTTCCATTTGCATCTGTGTACCCTGTAAACATGCAAATCCCCCGCAAATGGGAAAGACAACACCCAGGCCAACGGTGACAGGAACCTACCTGGCTGATTTCTACCTTCACGCTTGGCAGTCGCTGTAGAGCAGACGCGATACGGGACCGTGCAATCTGAAGTGAATTTTATTTAGCCATAAAGTATGTTATTTTGAATCAAATCAGTGTATTTTGTTTTACTTTTGATTGTTTGCAGGGCTGAGGATCAAACCCCAAGGCCCTGCAAATCCTAGGCAAGCATTCTACCACAGAACTACATCCCAGCCCTGAACCACTGCTTTAAAATTGGAAGACTTTGTATAAAATCCTGGGCATCTTGTTTCTGTTGAAAAAATAGAAACTCTAGTACAAAACACCAGGTATGCATGCTCAGCTGGCAGCCAGGACTGAAGCCGATGGGCACTTGTTCTCTTTAAAGTGTGTTCAGTTGGGCAAGGTGGCACACATCCGTAACTCCAGTGGCTTGGGAGGCTGAGGCAGGAGGATCGCAAGTTCAAAGCCAGCCTCAGCAATTTATCAAGGCCCTAAGCCACTTAACATGACCCTGTCTCTAAATAAAACATCAAAAAGGGCTGGGGATGTGGCTCAGTGGTTAATTGCCTCTGGGTTCAATCCTTGGTACCAAAAAAAAAAATGCATGTTCATCCTGTTCCCCACAATCCCTTCCAGTCCCTAGTGTGTCCCTGTCATTATGATGCTTGTGCCAGCCGTCATCAAACACCTCACCTGAACAATTGATCTCCTATGGTCTGAGAGTATTTCCGTACCTACGTCTTTATCCACAGATAGAAAATAGATCTCGAGCTAGGAGGGCCTCTGATCATCTTGGTACACAGAGCCTGCCCTGCTCATTCACAGAGCCTGCCTGATCCCTGTGGATAGGACTCCGACTCACAGTGTAGACAAATTGGATTGCAAATCAGACCAGCAGGAGCACGCGCCACTCAAGTGTTTCCATGGAGCGCAAAAGCACATGACTAGAAACTCCACACATCCCTCTTGAATCAGTTATTAATAGCCAAATAGCAACCCTCCCCAAAGCTCGGTGGCCTGGAGCAATAAGCATATATCTGAAGCTCAGTTCTGGGGGTCAGAGAGCTGGGCTGAAGTGAGGTAGGTCGCTCGCTCTGCTCCTGGGCTCACCTGGGCTCACATGTAGAGCTGTGGTTGGCTAGTGGTCAGGGCCCCGTCTCCAAACATGGTCACATTACGGGTCAGGGCTTCAACTGGTGAAATTTGGTTGGCATACTTTTTACAACCTGGCATTTATAAAGCAGGTTATTTGTCTATTTTTGTATGTATTTGGGTTGGTTTTGCTTTGTTTATTTGTTTGGGGGCTGGAGGTTGGCCTCAGGGCCTCACGTATTTAACGTGGCCCAGGTCTTCCAAGTCTTCAGCTCCTTCCCTGCGTCTGCCACAGACAGGCCAGTTGGTGCCTAGTCCTGGGGAAGGCCCACGGTGAGCTGCGGGCTACGGAGCCTGAGCCAAGTTCCCAGGCTTGAGCAGCCATGCCCGGCCATTCGCACCCCAGCAGAACAGACACGCAGAGACATGAAGAAACCTCTGTCTCTAGCCAAGAACAGTGTGACAGCAATCAGTTAGCACCACATGGGTCGGTTTGGTCTGACGTCATAGAGCCGGCTGGCACACAACTGAGGACATAATAAACTTCCCCAGGTCAGAGATTAACCCCTATGCTCCTGAGCACTGAGGCACTTGGGGAAAAATCCTAAGATTGATTTCTATTTTGTTCCATTGGTACAACCAGCAGATCTAGGAATAAACCAATAAACCCCATGTAGTTCAGCCACAAAGATCCTGACATGTCATGATTAAGGCCCTCTCCCTCATCTCCTTCTGTTTAACTACTGAAGCCCTCATTCCCATTCTCCTTGAATTATTCTGATACGTGACCTATTACAAGCAGATCCTGACCTACAGGACGCCAGGGCCATTCATACATTTGTATCCTTCATACACTGCAGAGCACCCTGCACGTCGGTGCTCCACACACCTGGGCTAAAGGTTGGTGAGACTTAAGATGACTCCCTCTACAACAGGTGCTGCCCGACCTTCTTGCCTACAGGTTTCACTTGGACACCCATCCCCAGGGGGACGGCCCACGTGTGGATGCTCAAGACCTGTAGAGAGCCACAGTTAAGTCTGAATGACCCCAGGCATTTTGCCAGAGGGTATGGTTTAAAGGTGACCCTGCTCTGGAATAGGGCGGCTCTGGGATTAGGGCAGTTCCTGTTGAGTTCTCGCTGGGTTCCGGGAGAATTGGCACACGGAGCCTGGTGGAGGGAGTGTGTTCCCGGGAAGTGTGTGTAGAGTGCTGGTGAGAGTTCGGGTTTAATAAAGAGTTTCTGTTTGAACCTACAAGGCTTTGTGGGGGCTCGGTTATTTTGTGCCCAGCCAGACTGCGGCAAAGACCAGTGAAGCTCTTTAGCCTGCCAACTTGACATGGCCAAGGCTGGATAAACAGGGCACTGCTTTATTTCCCTTAAGACGGACACCTTGGGGGCCCCTCTGTCATCCCTGGAATCTCAGAGAACTGTAGGACACTCCTTTTTCACAGGACTCCCAACAAGTCAACGGTCAGCCAATGCGTGCGCGTGTGATGATTCCGCCTTTGCCTCTGTGGGGAAAAGAAGGACCAGATCCAGGGCTGGAGGTACAGGTCCTGTCTCACAGCTCCCATGGCCCTAAGACGGGCAGCAAGCTTCCCTCAAAGTCCGCCCTGCTGCCATCCCCCACCTGGAGCCTCCCGGCCGTGCAGAGTGGTCTTCCCATCAGAAGCTGTCCAAGAGTCTCCGTGACCTCTGCTGCTGTAGTTGGACTTGGTCTGTGTGTGTTCCCAAGGGTTCATGTGTCAGGAGCTGGCCCCATGTGGCGGTGCTGGGAGGTTTTAGGACCTTTGGGAGGCGTAGCCCAGTATAAGGCTATCGGGTCATTGGGGTGCTGCCCTCGGAAGATGTTCCTGGGGTTCTCGGGGGACTCTGATTAGTTCTCGCAGGAGACTGTTTGAAAGAGCAGCCTGGCCCCTCCCTACGCTCTGGCTCTCTGTCCCAGGGTGCAATGTCCCTGGTGCACATGCTCTCCTGCCTTTGCAATGCCATTGGCCACGAGGTCCTCACCAGAGCCTAGCTGACGCTGGGGCCATGTCCTCGAGCCTTCAGAGGTGTCAGCTAGTTGCACCTCTTATCTTTATGAAATACTCAGCCCCTGGGATTTCATCATAGTGACAGCAAACAGCCCTGATCCTGCCCAGCTCCATTCCCCTTTTCCACACAGCAGGGTCTGCGCGCTGTAGGGGGCGTGCATGAACCTGTGGTCTCGCTCCAGCGGTGGGCGGGGAGCCCAGGCTTGGCCGATGGGCAGCATTTCTGACCAGGTGACGTGTTCAGGGTTGCAGATGGGCTGACCCTGGGCTAGGGAGGGGCTCTCTCCTCCTCCCAGTGAGGGCTCCACTGGGAGAGGACGGCCAGAAGCTGCTGGTGGCCTCTTTACTCCAGGTGGAAAGACAGAGCTGACGAGGAAGAGAGCAGAGGTGAGGGGCTGGACCCTGTGCTACCATGGGCCCCTTCCAGCCTACCTGTGGCTGGCCTCTGGCCTTTCCAAGGCAGGACACAGTGTATTATCATTTTAAAGGAAAATGACCTTATTATGTGAGCTGGATTTTGGTGACAGGTAATGAAAAGGCTTAATGAAACTAATATTTGTAGGGCAGTAGCTTTTTGAAGAAGAGATAAATTAAACTTTTGTTAACAATCTAATTTGAACCAGAATGCAGGCTGGGGTGTTCCAGTACGATCCTTTCTGACAAACTCAATGCAGTCAACTGTAAAGGTCGGGCGAACGTCGGAGGAAAAGACCACCAAGAGACTGTCTCATGCAACAGCAAAGGGTTTATTGGGGGTCCAGCATGCTGGGGCTCCAAGCTCACCTCGAAGGGGTAAAGAGCCAAGAGCCCCAAGAACAGCTTGATCAGAGCTTATATACATTCTTTGGAAAGGGCAGGGACTTCACATACAGCATAACAAATCATCACACACCGGGGGAAAATCAAACAACAACTCTTAACCATGATTAGTACATTCACTGGCGGGAACAAGTCGGGTAGGGGTGATTGGTCAGCACAAAGAAGGGTATACATTCGAACTGATTGGCTTAAGCCCTGAGGTGTGTACGTGCCCGACTGCACGGTTTCTGGGTAGCGGGGGTTGTTTTTACAGAGCAACCAGATGGTCAGGGGAGATTTCAACATACATTTCAGTGGCTTTTCCGGGAGTTGTTTTTACAGAACTTGAAACAAATCTTATCCTTTACATTTCAATTTCTTTAACCTTTCACAACGTCTCCCAGTTATAGAATCTGTGAAGGCATTTACCTGTACCGTGGTTCTAAACCACCCCATTCTAAAACCAGCCTGATACTGATCCAGTATCCCATACTGAGGTGCTGGTGGGTATCAGGGTTGATGGTTCTTCTTCTTGCCCAGGGGAATCTAAGCCCCCTAAAACTTCTAGTCTCAAATAATTAGTGACTAACAAAACACAAATAGTCAGAAATATATTTACAAAAGCTGAAGCCCCTGATAGATCTAGTCCACATGGGCTCTGGAACTAGACAAAGAAAAAAGTGGCTCTGGTGGATTATTTAAGGGGATACATCAAAGGCTGGGTAAGGGTTTGAGGGTGGGGTCTTGCTTGTGATGTCTTGCAGTCAGCAGATTGATTGATATCTTGGCAGGTCACACCCATCTCAGGTGCTCCTGGGCCATGGCAGAGCAGGATAGAAATTCACATTGTCCCTGGACAATTGACCAGAGATAGTCCATTGGTCATTCCCAGACCCAAGAGGTCTCTATCCACTAGGCTTCCACGCACGGTGACCCACATGCAACCCATGGACAGCTTCTGTCAGGTGAGGATTTGTGTCTGCATTAACCAAAGTGGTGCCAAGTCTCTCATCTACAGCGTGCTGTTTCCCGGCAGTGACAGATGAAGTGCTAAGAACATTATAGAACAATTAGTGGTTGACCCGAGAAAAAAGAATTATTCTTCGCTGCCTTCACGTAATGGATTCAGACACTTAATCCCGTTTCCAGTGAGGCTGAGGCTCTTTTCTCATGCTGCTTCTCTGTAGGGTTAAAGGTGATTGTTGGTTTCCTGCTCTGAACTTCACCTCCCTGCAAGAACAGGAGGACCTGTGTTTCCCTGGTGTTCTCAAGCTGTCTGCGGTGCAATATCTAGTGATGTAACGTCTTGTTGCTGGCTTCTCCCAGGTTGGCTGTGAGTGGCTTTGGATCAACTTCATTTAATTCAAAGTAATTCAATTGTTCTGAAATGATGAAGTTGGAGGGAATAAAAGAAAGAGAAATACAGAATCCATCCTAGATACCTTGTGTACCCAGGGGAATCACAAAATGAGAAAGCAGTGTGTGGGATCCTGGCCAAGATCAATAAAACAGCAGAAGAGCATTTCTGGGCACTGAGGATTTAAAAAAAAAAAAAAGACTCATTTTGAGTCTTCAAAATGAAAGGTCCTCAAGGAACTCAAAAAGTTAGTGAAAGTACGGCAGAGGCCTACAGGGGTCACGCACTCCAGTGAGCTCCTCTCCTCTGGAAAAAATTAGCATTCCTCTCTAAGATGCAAGGATTTTTAAAAAGTAGCCACGGTACTATTATCCCACATAGAAAATGGCGATGATTTCCTAACATCACCAACCCCCCCCCCCCCGAGTGTTCATATCCAGCTCTTCCCGTCGGGATCCCAACGTAGCCACCCCACAGTCACTGACTCTAACTCCTGAATCTTTTTATCCACGGTGTGGGGGGCTAGGTCACTGGCCCGTGGCTCCCCTGGAAGGTGACAGAGCCTTTGAGAGGTGGCCCTGTGGTAGGAAGGTAGGTCATGGGGGTGTGCCCTGAAAGGGGATACCAGCACCCCACCCCTTCCTCTGCCTCCTTTGCTCATGGAGACAAGCGGGCATCCTCTGCCATGTCCCTCCGCCTTGGTGCACAGCGCTGCCACAGCCCAAAACAGCAGAGCCAAGCGGCCATGGACAGAAATCTCTGGAACTGTGAGCCCATGTAAGGCTCTCCTCCTTCTGAACAGACCATCCGATACTTTGCCACAGTGGCAGAGAGCTGCTCTTAAAGTTGGGGACCACGCCGTGTGGTGTCATTTACTGTGCCTCTCTTCCTGTCTTTGGGTTCCACGTTTTAGCATGAAGACTGCACGAGCAGTGCCTGGTACTTCTGTCCAGGGGCTCATGGCATCTGCTTACTCCTCTTTCTTTGATGCCAGCAGTCACTGAGGACAGTCGGTGGCTGCCTGAGCCGGTGGGAACTCGTGATGTTGTAGCCCCACCCCCGTCCTCAAATCTTCTCTTTGAAGCAAAGAGAAGCCCTCAGGCCCACGGTGAGGCTGCTCGAGGTGCAGCTGTGAGTGAAGTGGGGGATCTCCGTTCTTTCCCTCTCCTCCATGGTTCTCAGGTTTGTTCCTTACCAGCCTTAGAAAGCAGGTGGTGGCGATTGTTCTGCCACTTCTGGTTTGACTTGGGTTGGTTCTAATCCCCCTCCTGTTGCTGGTTTTCTGTTGTTGGTTGCTGTTTGAGCCACGTTGTGCCACCGTGGCTGGTGTATTAGGTGCAGGTGATCCGCCGGGGCCATTCCACAGTCAATGCATGGATGTCCACTCACAAATGCTCACTGTCCTTGCTAGGCTTCCTGATGCCCCACATCTGCCACCTCCTGCAGTGGGTACTGTCAGGCCAGCGTCTGTCCTTGGACCTGACTCAGGAGCCTCTGCTTCAGTTGGTGAGATGATCCTGGATCTCCTCGGACGTTTCCTGCTCTGGACCTGGAGCCAGCCACCGCTCCAAGGAGCTCCGGTTTGTTTTACTGGATCTGGTGTTTGGCAACCATGCTGGGGATGCCAGGAGTCCCATGGTCTGTGGGTAGATCCTGGCTTCTGAGCCTGTTCAGGGAACAGAGGTGGGAAATTGCCACAGTCTGGCTGCAGCAAAATAACTGGGGGGGTGACAAGGAACTTGTGTAGATTGATACAGCAGGAGTGGGAGCCGTTTATTGTAGGACAGGAGGGGTATATATACATTCCACACAGCTTATCTAATTAACATAAACTAGCTACAGCAGTCAACCAATAAGGAATCTCCACACTGAATGGCTCGCTGGCGTTACTTCACAAACCACTCCCTCTGGCAAAATGCCAGGCGCCATCCAGACTTGTTTACAGACTCTAACATTTCCCCCTTTTGTTTAATTTAAATAACGACCATAGTGGTTTTTACACAAACACCATAAATAATCTGCTACAAGCAGAAGGGGAGGATACAAAATGCCACAATACCAAGCCAATTGATGGCTCCATGCAAGAAGCCCTTGGAAAAATTATACCAGCAATGACACCGTTAGCAAAGATACCAAGTTACAATTTGTTGTAGATTACAGTTTGTTGTCTCAGTCCAGGTAAAGCAGTGTCTCAATAGATTAACTCACAGTTCAGGTAAATCACAGTCCAGGTAAGTTCTGCAGGCAGCTAGCTTGATCCAAAGTCTTGTCCGGTTTTTAGCAACACTGGAAATTCTTCCACCCTCGTCCTCACCGGCACTGGGACGAAGGCAGGAACTCCCGGATGGCTAAAGAAAATCCTGTAGTATTCCAGCAGGCACTAAGAAAATAACCTTCTAAACAATTTAGTACATTATCTCAAGGTTTTTTTACATTTGAAATAGGCCTTAATGGCGCTCATTATTCATTAGCTTCCAGGTGTGGAGAACCACTGTAGTTACTGGCCTTGGAAATGATCAAACTTCAGGGATGCTGTGTGCGTCCTCCGCCCAGCTGTAGCGTCCTCGGCAGCCCCAGATGGGGAGCGTCCCGGACTCAAACCGCCACGGGGCACAGGGAGCAAAAGCTTTCGAGACTGGGCCTCCGAGTCAGGTCTGGATTTGGGCTCTCACAGTGGTGTCCCGCTCCCCGGGCGGGGGCCGGGGAAGAGCCCGCTGCCATTGCTTGGAAAGTCCTTGCTGCGCCATGACCGGCAGCCGCCGCCCGATTCATGCACCCTCCGGTAACGAAAAGTATTCAGTAATAGCCTTTTGCTGTAACTTTTTTCCTGATAATCCTTCTTTTTCTGAACTTTCTTTTTCTTTCTGACTAGAGTTCCTGGACTTCCATCAACACATGCCCTAACTATTCTTGGTTCCACTGGGGTGCCTTCTTCCCTTAGTAATTTACTTCTCACCCCTTCCATATTTTCATCACAAAGACAATACAACATTTCAAGACAAAACAAGACACAAACATACTGTATCCATCTTCTCCATTTTCTCAAAATGGCCATTTTTCCTCTCGCCCTATCTGTCTAGGGACGAGCAGATTTGCTCCCGTCCTATCTAGGGACGGGCAGCTTTTTTTTTCGTCACTTACCCCTGAGTGTCCCGGGGCTCCCCGTACGGGCCACCATCTGCCGCAGTCCGGCTGCAGCAAAATAACTGGGGGGGGGGGGGGTGACGAGCAACTTGTGTACATTGATACAGCAGGAGTGGGAGCCATTTATTGTAGGACAGGAGGGGTATATATACATTCCACACAGCTTATCTAATTAACATAAACTAGGTACAGCAGTCTACCAATAAGGAATCTCCACACTTAATGGCTCGCTGGGTTACTTCCCAAACCACTCCCTCTGGCAAAATGCCAGGTGCCATCCAGACTTGTTTACAGACCCTAACAGGAAATGAGTGCTTTCAGGGAAAACATATCTGGAGTCCATACTGATAATTTGCAATTCAAATTTAGGGCTTGGGGTTTTTACTTAAATTACTTTATATTTTTGCTTTCTTTTCTTTAAGTTGAATATGCTATTTATCAATGACTTTAACATGAATCCTTACTTGATTTATCCTGTAATTTATTTAAGCAGCCACCGAACAACAATACCAATGTTATTATTAACAATATAATTACTGAAAAGAAAAGAAAGTTTCTCTCATGTTCTTTTGTCTTTATCATATGCTCTCCTGAGATGTGCAGCCAAATTACTGCTTTTCACATTCACTTAAGTTGACTCTTCTCTCTGTGGGTTCAACCAACAACTCTGTGTATGGATTTATTGGTTTCATTTTGGCTTTGGTTTTAGGAAGGGTCAAAGCAAAATCTCACCAAACTCCAGATTAGAACTCCCTCAACAATTTAATACATATGCTTGCAGCTGTTTGTACCCACAGAATGGACTAACGAGAAACGGATTTGTAGTTGTTCTATGGCTTGGATGTGGTCATTCCCCAAAGGGGTCTGTGCTATAACCTTGATCTCAGTGTCATGATAAGGTGGTGAGACCTTTAGGGGGGACCTGGTGGAGGTGATCAGGTCCCGGGGCTCCGCCCTCGGAAGGCTGAAGTGCCCTCCCAGTGACAGGTGTGGTCATGAGAGCCAACCAGACTCTCCCTGCTACCTGGAATTCTGTTCTGCCTGTGATCTCTCCCACAAGGTCCCAGTAGGCAAGCAGAGACCCCAACCAGTGGCCAGTCAGATGGGGCTGTCTGATCTTGAACTTACAGCCTCCAAATCATGAGCTCAGTAGACCTTTTTTTATATGAAGCACCCATCATCCCTCGGGTATTTTGTTACAGCAACACAAAGCAGACTAAGTAACACAGGCTTTATATTTACTTTATCTGCCCCAGAGTATATCATAAACCTCTCCATATGTCCTTAAAATGTTCCTAAATCATTATTTTAGTACCTTCATTGTATTCTCGTTCGAATAAATTACAACCCTTTCAGTTAATCCTCTATTATTGACCATATAAGGAGATTTCAATTTCTCACAATTTTAAACAACACTGTAATGAATATCCTTGGGACCAAATATGTTCACACATTTCCAAATTACTGCTTTCAGGTAAATTCTCATGAATGTATTTGCTGAGCCAAAAATAAAATTAAAATAATCACTTTCAGACTTTTTTTTGTCTCGTGCAGCTAAATTGTTCTCCTGAAGTATTTGAATCCCTACATCCCTAAACTCTCACACCAGGCATTAAAATTCACTTTAATTTGTCTAATTTGAAAGGTAAATATAGCATTGGGTGTTGATTATGTAGACGTTTCCTTAAATGGTCACTACAGGTGTTCGTCTATTCACTCTCGCATTTGGCAAAACCATGCCATTTGCCACAGGTTACACCAGGACCTTGCTCTGACAGGGACAGTCCCTCCCCTCCAGGCATAGGGACATGGAAGACACCTGAGTGAGTGAGCCGGGAAGGGGAAACCCAGAGCGCCCTGAAGCTGCCTCATAGGGAGGCCAACCAGGCAGAGGCCTAGGAGAGCCCAGAGGCTTGCAGGGCGGTACCCGGAGGGAGGAGGGGCTGAAGGGAGAGGCAGGGGCATGTCCAAGGCTCTGAGGTGTGACTTAGCATGAAACAGCCCTTCCTGGAAGAGGCTGCAGAACTCTCAGGACCTGCCCTGCGCACCTGTTCTGTGCAGGGCTCCGTTTTCCTGAAACACCGGTGGAGCCGGCCTCCGGCCCTGCCCAGACTCCTCTCCCGTGCCAGCTCCCAGGTCCCCACCATCCTCTGGCTTTGAGCAAGCGCTTGTTCCTCAGTCCCGAGCACCCTCCTGGCCGATCATGTGATGACAGTGATTTACAGCAGCGCTACGTCCCAGGCAGATTAGAAAGAGGAATCTTCATAATTACACAGCCTTGCTGTTATTTAAATATTTACCAACATTAAACACCAAAGGGCTGGGCAAATGATCCAGGGATTCATATTGTTCTGAGCTAATATTCTTTGTACAATATTATGCAAATCGCATAAACTTCATTTTGTTGTTGTTGCTGCGAGCGGCATGTCCCAGGGCAGCCATTCACTAAGTTGAAACAGATAAAGTTTTAATAATAAATAGTGATGATGAATAAGTCACAAAGTTTGTGCAAAGCTAATGTGCTCGCTCACCCAGGGGTGGTTTATTAGATAAACAAGCAGCATTTCCTGCCCTGCTTTTGCTCAAGTGGCGTCGTTTTCCTGGAAATGTTTGCCCAATAAATTATTTCAGCCCATTAGGTGTTAAAGAACAAATCACATTCACTCGCAATCTGTCGTGAATTGCTGAGAATTGAGATTTAAACACTGAAATTATACATTAATTTTACTTTACCACAACAAAGCTGGTTAAGAGAAATTAAACTTGGCTGAAATAGGAACGAAACAGTGTGTCTGATGCTGAATATTTTAAGCCTGCAAAGGAGGCTGCAAATTGACTCATTAATATTCAGAATGCTTGGGCGTTGGGGACAAGGAGAAAATGCGAAGAAGAATCGTACCCTGCCTTGGGAATATCCATTAGCGCTGGTGCGTCCGCGTGATGAGACGGGGCTTGGCTTCCTGTGGTCAGGGCCCCACGCACCTGTGTGTTGGTCCAGACAGGCTGACCTCCCTCTTGGAGTCTGCAGAGCAACGGGGTGGCCCTTCTAAATGGGAGCAGGTTGTTAGGAGCAGCAAATAGCCGGAAACTACCTACATGTGCCTCAGAGGGTGAAGGACAGGAGGAGAATGCCGTCCTTCCATCTGTGCAGGACAACTATCTACAGCTATGAAACGGAAGGGGGCAGCCCATATGCTCCAAAATTGATTTCCAAAATACTTTTTTTTTTAATCTAGCATGAATTTTATTGAAGAAAATCATATTTACAGAAATGTGCACAAACCTTATGCAATAATGAATTTTCACAAAGTGGACACTTCTGAAAACCAGCAGCCACATCCGCTAGTAGAACATTACCTTCCCCACCAGGGTACCCGTGTCCTAACCTGTGACATCATAGCCAAGTGCTGGAGCACCCACTCCTGCTGGTTGGGACTCGCTAGGTCACGGCAACGTCTCTGTGGCCCACCCAGTCACTGCCTGCAGTCGTGGCCTGTTGATTTCCATTGATGGCTGGTGTCCTGTTGCAGGAACACACCATAGTTGCTCAGTCTCCTGTTGGTGGATAACTTTGGGTCCACTCCAGTTTTTAGTGATTACAAATAGTGCTGCGATAAACAGGCTGCACATTTTTCCGAATGCAAGGAAATGGTTTTTAATGCAGTTAACTTCAGATCAGGGTGTTCTGGAATGTTCGCTGATAGGCAAAAGGGGCCACAGCATGCGCGCACACACACACACACACACACACACTGCATGTTCACTAGTGATGTATGCAGAGAACTTTTCTGACGTATATAAAAACCCTAACCACATCTGCCCCTGGGAAGAAGGCGGAGCGACAGAGGTAGTCTCACCTCCATTTTTCATAGTTTGCACTTTTGCACTATTCTAAACTTTCCAAGTGTGTAGATGACATTTTCGATGTACAGCTAGTCCACCGCAGGGGTGGACATGCAGGGAACGACCGTCGCTGGGTTCTGGTTGGGCCTGTGGTGGCTGTTAGGACACTGCCTTCCGCTGTTCCGCTTTGCCTCCTGGGAAGGGGAGGTGCATTCTGAGCATCCACGCCTCCCTGCGCCTCAGGACTCGTCTTCCTGGCTGACCTGGGAAATGGGGGCCGTTCAACCAAACGGCTTTCCCAGGGAGGCGCCTCCAAGTCAGGGGGCGGTGGGCTGCCTGGATCTCACACCATCCGTCACCGCTACGTCCCCTCACGACTGCCCTGGCAGAGCCTGAATGCGCTGGCACCCAAAGGAGGAGAGCAGGAAGCGGGGAGCTAGAGGCTGCAAGATCCAGGCTCCGGGAGAAATCCTGAAACAAGCCTGGGAACTCCTGCCCACTCCTCAGTCCTGAGCCCCGGCCATGCCCCTGGCGACCCCACTGAATATAAACAGGCCAGGGCTGGCAGGCATCCTTTGTAAGGATCAGGCAGTGAGTACCTAAGGGTTAAAATCATTTGGCATCAGTCCAGCTTCCCAATGGCCTCGTTCTACCTTAAAGGAGACAGAGACAATATGAATAAATGTCACTGGCTGTGTTCCTATAAAACTTTATTTAGGACACTGGAATCTGAATTTCATAGACTTTCACATGTAATATTTTATATATTTCTTTCCCAGTCATTTAAATGTGCACTATGGGTTCTTAGTTTGGAGGCTGCACAGAAGCAGGCAGGGGACTGGATTTCAACCATCAACTGCAGTTTTCTGGCTTTTGTTTTAAATCGCTATAAAAATAGGTTAAGATGGAGCCGCTGGATAGGAATTTGCCAATTTAAAGTTAAAATTCTTTCAGTTGCAAAACAAAAATCAAAACAAAACTAGCCCAATCAAGACAGGGAATTTGAGGGAATTTATAACACATGATTGAGAAATCAAAGGGGCCAGGAGTCAGACACGGAGACTTAGAGGTTTGGATAGCATTGAGTCCCTCTCTCTCTCTCCTTCTCTTCCTCCTCCTCCTCCTCCTTGTCTTTTCCCCTTCCTCTCCCCCTGTCCTTATGCTGTCTTAGAATTGCTCTCAGCCTTGTCTGGACTACAGGGTCCTAGATTGGCTCTCTCAGCCTCCTCTGGAACGCAGGGTCTCTCTGCTCCTAATCCTGTTCCTCAGTCTGGACAAAAGCTCTCTGCACCAGCTGAAAGAGCCTTTTCTGAATTACACTAAATCTCTGTTCAGACATGACCAGCTCTGCAGGCCTCCTCTCTGGTCAGAGAAGGCCCACACGGCTTCTCTCTTGAACTTACTCAACAGCTGTCTGCAGAAAGTCTGGCCCCACGTCAGACACCAGCAGGTGAGTGGTCATGGTCACACCATCAAGAACTTCAGTGACTGACAGGAGACAACCAAGTAAATACAATGTGACAGGAGAGCACTGCGCTGGCTTTCTATGTACCTTTCTGAAGAACTGATGTCTTCCCATTTACTTGTCCATCTCCCCTGTGATGGAGACTCATGGTCCTAGTATTTCAGGTGCCTAGAAGTCACTGACAAACTCAGTTCTTCATTCAAATGTGTACTGAGACTCTACAGTGTGCTAGACACTCACCAGGGCACAGAGGCAGAGAAATGAAACCAGAAACACCATCTTGCTCACATCAAGTGCTGGCCTAATAGGCAGTACCTGCTCACTTAAAGAGCCTGGTAATGCCCAATCCCTCTGTCTGCAAATGAGAACTATTCTGAATTCAGCTGGGCCACAGCCAACGCCCAGCTCTGCGCTATGCACTAGTCTCATAAACTGCAGGGTTGCTACATTCTAAACCTCTAAGACTACAAGGCAGGCTTTAGGGCAGAGCCTGTCTCCTGGGGTTGTAACAAAGTAACATTGAGATAAATCACATAAAATGCCCAGCAGATTTCCAGGGAAAACCTCTAAAGTAGAATATACATTACAAACAGGTTGAATACGAAACTGTTCTAATCCAGACCCTGAAATATAGGAGATATTCAATAAATGCTCTTTGAAGGGATTTAATTTGCCTATTGGAGCCTATTAGGAAAATACCTGATTTTTTTAAAAAAATATATTTTTAATTGTAAATGGACATGTACTTTTATTTATTTATTTTTATGTGATGATAAGGATTGAGCCTAGTGCCTCACACATGTGAAGCAAGCACTCTGCCACTGAGCCCCAATCCCAGCCCTTTTTTTTAATTCAGGTACTGGGGGATGGAACCGGGGTCTCATGCATAGACGGTAAGCACTCTAACACTGAGGAAGAAAGTCTCGTTCATATAGCTGCCTAGGCTACAGCTTCCCACTTGACATTCTCACGTAGGGGCTCCTTCCACTCCTTCCACTCCTTCCACTCCACCCTGCACCTCCCTGCACCCCTCTTCCCTAGAGCTTGACTGCACTGAAGTTTCCCCATACTGTAGGGTGGGCAGTGCACTTAAAATTGGCTTCAGACTACTCAGGTCGAGGGTAGGGTGGCAGATAAAAGTTCCTAATGTTGTGCAAAGTTTTAAAGCAGGACGGAAACCAGCTTGTATCCAACAGCCCCTGCTATAAATGATTATCTAGCTCAGCAAGAACCAGCCTGCATAGTTCCCCTCGAAGCCCTGGGTTCCCATGACACCATGCCCACAGTCTCCCTGGAGCAACACAACTGCCTCTGCATCTGGTTCAGCTCAGCCCGCTGCCATGGAAGAGTGTACGGCTGCAGCAGGACAGGTCAGCACAACCCAGATGCAATAGGAATCTGCTGTTCATTGGGAAGTGAGAAGCTGCAAGAGAGGTCTATACCATCTCAACAACCAGAACAAGATGGGCACAACATGAAATCTGGCTTTGCAAAGACCCATCAGAGAGACAGAAACAAACGAAACCTCAATGACCTGGATTCCCACAGGACAGGTGCCCTTCAGAGCCTTGGCTAACTGCCACAGCAACGGAGATGACTCAGCCCCCAACACCTGCGTTCTAAACAGGGGGTGGCACCCCGCCCTTTCAGGGGTGAACAGAGTTTACTCGCTGTCTACTGTTCTTTCACATACAGCAACTGGAATAGGATACTATTTTACCATTTTAATCCTGGGATAGAATTAGAAATTATGAGATGTACAAAGGAGATTCTCAGGAAAATGTGTCCCATTTTTAAATGAAGAGACAATCACCAGAAGCAAATCTACAGGTGACGTCATGGTTGAATTATCAATGACTCTAGTAGAACCATGACAAATACACTAGAGGGCTCACATAAAATGGACAACATGTGAACGCATGGAAATTTTCCCTGAAAATGAAAACCTTAACTAGCAATTGGAAACAGAATTCCACAATACGGAAGTTAATACTTGACTCAAAGTCTTCACAAAGGGTAAGACAGCCTTTTGAAGAAAACAGGAAGGACCAGTGAACTTGAGGAGGGGACGTCGTGAGTTATCCAGGCTGAGGCACCGGCACTGCTGAGCTGAAGAGGATGTCCAAGGTCCGTGAATGGACTCCGGCTACGCAGCCTCAGTGTGCGGCATCCCAGGAAGACGGGAGTTGGAGCAGTGAGAAGTGTTTGACCTCTCAGTCAAATCACTAAATGAAGACGGAGAGACACCACCAACCCAGACAGCCGAGAACCTCAGCAAACCCCGAGCAGGACAGACACAAAGGAAATCCCAACTAGGAACATCATAACCAGACTGCCGAAATCAAAGACAGAAGGAAGCCTTAAAAATATTCCCCTAGGAAAAACAGACAGCACCCCGCAGAACACAAGGAGAAGCCAGCCCACCCCAGGATCCCAAGAGCCCTGTTTTGACAAGTCTCCGAAGAAACAAAGCCAAACTGAGAGTACTCTATACAGTTAGAGCATATTTCAGAATTGGAAACTATAAAGACTTGTTCAGATGGACAAAAGCTGGGAGAATTCATATACAGCAAATAGGTGCTATAAAAAATAAAGCTAAAAGGGACTTTTTTTTTTTAGAATTACAGAAAAATATACCACACTATTGACTGTGTGAGGCACAAATAATAAAGTGTTTCGGGGCTCCTGACATACGCAGAGGTAAAATATGTGACTATAAAAGAAAGCAGAAAGTGTTGTGGGAATAAATAGAATCACATGGTTAAAAGATATTTACATTGTCCGTGAAGAGGTAAGATAGTCGAAGCTGTCTCTCGTGATTCACAGGTAAATGCTGTACTATCCACCAAAATAACTTTTTAAAAGATATAGCTTGACAAGAAGAGATAAAATGGAATACCTGAAACACACTTACCTCACCCAAAAGAGGAGAGTGAGGGAAGAAGCAAAGAATGAATGGGACAAATAAGAAGAAAATAGCCAAATGGTGGTCTTAAAGCTAGGAGTATTGACAACAATTAGTAAACAGTCCAGGTGAACAGCAGAGACTGTCGGATTTCACCACGACCCACTCCGTGCTGCTGACTAGAAGCATGGCGGTAAGTGGAGCCAAGCAGGTTGAAAGTCAACGGGTGGAGGAAGAGAGGCCAGGAAAACAGAAGCATAAGAATGACATTCGCACCATGAAAAGGTTCATGTGGACAAGGAGCACAGTCAGACAGTGGGCACACAGGGCAATCACTCAGGGGCGATAATGAAGAAGTCACAGTCCTAAATGTCATGCAGAGATTGACAAAACCAGTTCAACTTACTTGCCTGACACACCAGAGAAAGGAAAATCTGTTTTGCAGTTGTTAACAACTTTCTCGCAGTAATTACTAGAACAACTAAAAACTGAATCCAGAAGGACATACAACATTTGCTCGTCACTATCCGTCAACGAGAGGACTGAAATACATGGAACCAACGCAGAGCCGTAGTAAGCCACAGAAACACATCTCCATAAATGCACAGAATCCGAATGAACAGTGAGTCCTCAGATCAAAATGGCATGAACAAAGAAAATAATAAGACTGCGAGAAAACCCTAAGGTGGCTGAAAATTAAGCAAAATGCCTCTAAGTAATGCAAAAGTCAAAGAGTAAATCACATGGTGAAACGGAAAGTAGATCAACTGAAGGATAATAAAAAGAAAAAAAATTACCAAAATGGTCACATTCTGCTAAAGTAGTATTTAGAGGTAATTTATATCTTTAAGTGTATGTATACATGATCTAGTTAAAGGAAGGTTTAAAATCAAGGAACCAAACTTTCAACTTCATTAGCTAGGGGGAAAAAAGAACAATATAACCAAAGAAGTCAAATAAATGGTTTGAATGTGTGGTGATGGGATAAACAGAAACAGTAACGGGAGAGAAAACAAAGACAAAGTTTGGCTCTTTGTAAAGATTGATAACATTTATAAACTAGCAAGACTGACCAGAAAAACAGAAGATTTAAATCATTACGTGAAGAATCCCAGAGGGGCTATCACTAGAGGTCCCTCAGGCCTTGAGGAACAGCCAGAGTGTCACTGGGCACCCATGGGGCAGGGACGAGCCCTCCTAGAGCCCACAGGGAAGAAAGACCCAGAGCGCAGTGCTCAGTCCTCAGGTGGCACCACCTGCGCCCGGCAAGAAAACCACAGATCTTCGGAGGAGGCAGGGTGAGGCCTGGAGAAGGAGACCGATGCCTGGCTGCCAGGCAGGTGCAGTGTCTGCTGAAGCCATAGGGCTTTGCTGAGGAGCTCCAGATTTGGGACCAGAGAAGTACTGGATCACCCTGAGCCAATTCCTGAGTTTATGAAAAACTGTAAGAAGATGAAGGAGGATGAAAATCCCAAACCCTGGAGAAGTCAGAAAGTAGCAAGAGGAAATCCAATTTCCCCAATTTCTCCCGTGGTGCTGATGACATCAAACCCCCCCAAAAGAGAGAGTGAAGCAGTGACAGTGCCCGGGGCTTTGAGAGGACTGGAACCACAACAGATCAAGGGGTGACAGAGCCCTGGGGCAATTTAATGTTCCTAAGGAAACACAAAGATGTGATGGAGAAGACCTGATTCCTGCAGAAGCAGCCGGTGTGAAATGTCCACAGATTGTGGCAGCCTGTTATAAGGAGGTGGCACACACGTCCTGGGGTCACGAAAAGTAAGGGGAGAAACCACCAAGAGTCAGAGGAGAGGGGTCTCTTGTCCCTGCTCTTTGTACATGATACGTCACCTCCCTCTGCCCACCTCTCCCGTCCTGAACACATGCATTAAAAATGTGCCTATCAGTCAGGCATCTCAGACTCTCAGGAGGCTGAGGCAGGAGGATGGCAAATTCAAAGACCCGCCTCAGCAGCTTAGCGAGGCCCTAAACAACTTAGTGAGACCCAGTCTCAAAATAAAAAGGGGCTCCGTGGCTAAACACTCCTGGATTCAATCCTCAGTATCAAAAAGAAATGCTTATCACTCTGCCCCACGGAACGAGGGTGGTATTGGTTCTCCGTAATGTGTTTGTGTGTCCCTGTGAACCCCAGGCATTTGTGGATGATATACAATTCCCACGATTTTCTTCTCTGCCCCAATGTCTACCTTTTCCTCCATTATGACCTCAAGATGAGCTTCTTCAATGTTTTAATTACCTTAGAGTCTTGAAATTTTCAGGGTAATTTTGTCATGATGGTGAATTTTGATTTGTTGCTTTCTTCCTTAGAACAAGGACCAGCAAAAAGGAAAAGAAAAAGAAAAAAAGACTACCAAGAGCAGGACTTTTTACCAATAGACTCGACATTTCAGACAAAATGGAAAAATCCCTTGAAAAACCCAGACAGCAGAAGTGACATAAAAATTAGAATATCTAGATGCCCAACATCTATTAAAAATTGAACTCATGGTCAAAAGCCTTCCTACAGAGTTCAGTACAAGTCCTGCAGGCCTCAGGTGAATGATATCCAAAGTATAAGGGGGAAAACAACACCAAATTCACACTCTTTAACAGATAAAATGAAGTAAGAATCATTTCCCATTTGTTTTAGGAGGCCAGCATAACCCCAGTACCAAAACATGACAAACCAAACAAAATTATACACCAATCTTCTTCATATTTCAGCAAATGCAATATGGTGATGCACCAAACATATCACGACTGACATGAGCTTGTTCCAAGAATGCTAACAGCTTCAACATTTAAAAATCATACTGAGTAACTCAGTACATTGACAAAATTAAGGGGAATAAAAATATGACCTTCTCAATAAACGTAGAAACAGCATCTGATAAAATTCAAGATCCATATATATTTTTTCAAACTTTTAGCCAAATGGGAATAATAGAGAATTTTCAGAATCTGACAAAGGGCATCTGTGGAAGACCAATACCCATGCCTCACTCTGTGAAGGAGGGGTTTCCTTCTCATATCAGGATCATAGGCACATTGCTTCCACCAGTCCAATTCAACGTGGTACTAGAGATCTTGGCTATTACAATAAGACAAGATAAAAAACAAAAAACTGCAAAGTCAGGGAAAGACTATGTTTATCTGCCCCACTAACAGACAACATGATCATGTGCATTTCAGAAATTCTATGGAATCTACAGAGAAAAGCTACCTGAGAAGTGAATTTAGAAAGGTTATAAAATATAAAATCAAGGCATAAAACTGAATTGCATTTCCATGTGTAAACAATGAAAATGGGGGAAAATTTAAAAGTAATAGATTTATAATTATATCAAAATATCAAATACCTAGAATGATCTAACCAAAGATCTATGAGACCTCATCACTAAAAACTATAACACATTGTACACATACAAATTAATTTCAAAAACTGAACAAATGCTAAGGACTGGAGAACTAATGTTGTTAAGATGTTTATTCTTCTCATGTTAATCCATAGATTAAGCATGATCCCAGTAAAAATCCTATCAGGCTTTTAAAATGAACTTCTATTTTTTCCCCTTATGTTGGACTAGGTTCCTCATATCAGAGAAAACATTCAACCTTTGCCTTTTGGGGCCTGGGTTACTTCACTTAGCATGACAGTCTCCAGTTTAACCCAAATTAAATTTCGTTCTTCCTTATAGCTGAGTAAAATGTGGAATCTAGTCAAAAATAAGAGGGGGGAAGGGAAAGAGAGAGAGAGAAGAAAAGT
The DNA here is from genome assembly GCF_021218885.2 of Marmota monax. Classification (NCBI taxonomy): domain Eukaryota; kingdom Metazoa; phylum Chordata; class Mammalia; order Rodentia; family Sciuridae; genus Marmota; species Marmota monax. The sequence continues at coordinate 35,961,308 of NW_026695222.1, read as the reverse complement.
TGGGAAAAGAGCATCGAATAATGAAGTAGAGGAAGGGGATTGAGGGGGAGGAGGAGGGACGAAACAAGGGAAGAACAGTGGAGTGAATCTGACCTGCCTTTTCCGTGTGCACGTACCACGGTGAATCTCACCATCATGTACATCCACAAGGCACTAATTATTATTATTATTCTGGGGGAGTGGTTACCAGGGATTGAGCTCAGGGGCACTTGACCACTGAGCCACACCCCTAGCCCTGTTTTGTATTTTATTTATAGACAGGGTCTCACTGAGCTCAGCACCTCACTTTTGCTGAGGCTGGCTTTGAACTCACAATTCCCCTGCCTCAGCCTCCCAGGCCACTGGGATTACAGGTGTGTGCCTCCATGCCTGGCCACAAGACACTAATTTTAAAAAGAAACTTTAAATAAATAGCAGACAGATCAGCAGAGGGAAGGTAATGGGGGAGGGAGGAGGGAAGGGGAAGGGGAAGTACTAGGGACTGAATCAGAGCAAGTTATATTCCATGCTTTTGTAATCACATCAGAATTAATCCTGATACTATACATAACTAAAAAGAACCTATGACAATAAATAAAGTAAAATTAACTCCTATATTTTATATAGAAATGCAAAGGACCTGTAATAGCTAAAACAATCTTTAAAAGTAATTTAAAAAACCAAATTGGAGGATTTACAATCTCTGATTTAATAAGATTTACATAAATTTATAGTGATCAAGAAGGGTGATTCTGGAGTATGAATAAAAAGCACATTAATGGGGGAGACTGGAGGGCTCAGAACAGCACTGATTTTTTTAGAAAGACATCAAATCAATTCAATGAGGAAAAAAAAGGGTTTCAACAAAAAATGCTGAAACATTTGAACACCTATCAGAGGCAGGGGCTCTGACATGGTCCAAATCCCACCTTGCTCCATAACAAAGTAATGAAATTGATAATAAGTAGGCCTAAATACAAGAGGTGTTTATGTTATTACCATAAAGCTTCTAAGACATCAAGATTTTTTTAGAAAAAATAAAATGTGCAAAGAGCAAAAATTAATAAAAGTTAAACGGTTTTAATAAAAAATTCAAACTTTGCTCTTTAAAAGTTGCCATTCTAGAAGTGAATACCAAACCATTAAAAAGAAGAAAATATTCATAATACATTTTTCTAATGAAGGACTTGTATCCAAAATGTTTAGATAACTCTGATAAATCAATAATAAAAATACAAACACCCCAATTAAAACAAAGGGGAAAAGATGTTAACAGACATTCACAAAAGGACATATAAAGCATCTACAAAGCACATGGATCTATGAGAAATGGCATGTCTGCAGATCCATTTTCAGAATACAGTGTTTAGGCTTCAATGTAAAATTACCAAGAATGCAAGAAAATCTGTCAAAGAGGACATAGACAAGTGGCCAAAGGATTCACAGAACCACAGCCCCGTGACAAAAGGGAGGCCTGACCATCAAGATAAACTTCAGACATGCCCAGAGGCACCCACTGCAGAAAGGTCTTCCAGGCTCCAGAGAACAAAGGGGGTGGGGCCAACAAAGCACATTTCTTTAAATAACCCAATAGGAGACAGTAAAACCGAGGTAACCTTTGGGAAGACCGTGCACCCCACAGTCCTCAGCCGATGAGGAACCTGGGAAGGGAGCTTGCACACACCAGGGTTCGAAATGCTGACTATAACTGCTCTGGGTGTGCCTGCCTGCTCCCCCAGACACCCAATGTTGCAAGACCATCATTAAAACCTCATTTTTTGTTTGTTTTTTATTTTGGGCTTTTTTTTTCAAGCCCGTCTTGGGGTTTGGGCAGGTGAGCATGCTTCCCACAGCACCTAACACTGGTTATCACTAGGAACACCAACCTGAAACAAGACATGAGTCCATGTCCATGTCAAAATGATTGACAGCACCCACACTGACAGGGACGCAGAGCAACCAGAGTGCTCATGCCTGGCTGCAGGAGTGCAGAACAGTATTTGGAGCACTTTGGGGCAGTTCTGTGTAGAGTTAAGTATACACCTGCTCTCTAACCCAGCAATTCTACCTGTCCAGTATTTATAGAAGAAAATTAAAATATATGTTCACCAAAGACTTGTACAAAAATGTTCAGAGCAGCCTTATTTATAAAAGCTCATAAACAGAAACGACCCAATTGTCCAACCACAGGTGAGTGAGCCAAAGAACAAAAGGAAAGGTCTTCACGAACTAAATTGCCACCTGGCAATAAACAGGCACAAGTCACTGCTGACACCAACATGGCTGAATCACACAAAAGCCAGCACACACTGAGGGTGAGGCCGTTGGTGTAAGAGAGTGCTTGCCTTTGAGGATCAGGGGCCTGCGTGAAAGGAGGGTGAGAATGGAGATGCCAAGGGCATTCTGCACGGTGCCTTGGGGGAAGACCACAGAGTGCACATAACTGAAAACTTCATTCAATCTTAATACCTATGCATCTCATTGTTCATGAAGTAATCCTTATTACAAAGATCATTTAGAAAAGAAGGTCCACCCTGAAGATGCTGAAGAAGTGAAATTTAAGAGAGAGGTGCAGAACTGATGGGAGAAAATGGGCTAGGTGGCCCCCCCAGGGTCCACACCACTGGACACGCACACCCTTGATGGAATCCCACTGTCACCCCTCCTAACCCTTTGGGATGAGCACAACCTCTCTGATGGAAGCAAAGAAATGGAAGTCAGTCCTTGCTAGCAAAGCCACCCTTCACAAATGAGATCTGCTTCTCTGAGCCCCTTACTGCACAGGAGTCCATAGCCCAGGACACCCAGAAAATTTTAATTTTCTTCTATAAATACCGTTTCGTTGCATGGCAACTTCTCTTGGTTCCTCTGCCCGTTCCGCAATCTCCTCTTCACATCTACTTCTTCTTCCAATGTCTTACCTGAAAGTGATAACGTATCATTCTCCTCCTGCCAATGTCACATCCTGGTTTCCCCACCTCCATGTCTGAGTTGCAGAGAGGAATGGTGAGATGCCCGGGATTGTTCTTGCAAAGTTGACAGTGACGTGTGCAGGGAACAAAAATGGCAAGAGTGAGGCCGCTCGTAGAGGGTGGGGCTGGACCAGCCAGCCGGGTCCCTTCCAATTACAGAATCTATACTTTCATGACCAGGTCTTGATAAATGTTAATACGGCCTAGTAAATCAAACATATGGATTAACTCCACTTAATTTAATTAGCCAGATTTAATTTTACCCTGTATGCATTTTGTTGAACCAAAGGATAGAATTTCATGCATATCTATTCTGCGCAAGAAATCCTCAAACGTTCTTTGATCGTTTGCTAATTTTCCTGCTATAACAATTAGTCGTTGCCTGGCTGCCCGGCTTTCAGGCACAACCTGGTGCTGATTTTAATTACTTAACCTAAGACCAAGGCAAAGTAAAATTCCCACTGAGCCCTCGTCCAGTTTCAGGGCGTTTAATGTAAAACCCACTGCTCGCAGAGTTGGACTTCACTCTCTGAATTAAGCATCACACGTCGTGAGGCATTTAAATGTGAGTTCCCCCTCTTTTTTCAATTCTCCACTTGTGACCTTTCACGAATACTCTCACAGTGCCACTCCACGGGTCCTCCTGGGAGAGCCATGTCATTTGCTAGGTTGGGTTCAGCCACAGTGACACATCGGGGGTCCATCTCCTCCAGACACCACTGTGGCCGGCTTGTGCTTCCTGCCCTCCACCATAGTCCACTCTGTATCTCCACTTGCAGGGTTTCTGTTTTAATCCGCTCAGGCGATTGAGATTAATGGGATGTGAGAAGCAGGAACCAGGCTTTCTTTCCCTCTTACCTCTCCCAGGCAGCCCTCACCACCACGGCTGAAGCTCCTGACTGGAGCTCAATACTAATCTGCCCTAATGGATGTCTCGAGTTTGCTTCACTTTTAAATTCAAGTTCTAGTTTAAAAAACAAAATGGAAGTTTAGCTAGCCTGATACAATGAAGCTGCACTGTCCATCAGCCCCATCTGCAAGCCGGATAGATGGACCTGTTGTCCCTCCGTGTCTGTCACTCAGGACCACCACCAAATTCACTTTTGGGGACAATGATGACTGGCAGGGAATGGGCTGTACGGGGATTGCAGAGGTGTGCTGTTTTTGGAAAACTTGCAAAGTTGCCTAAAGAAAGAGAAATCAAACTCTTCATTATTTAAGCCTAAAGAACAGGATGAGCAGATGGTGCCCTCCTGACAAGTGTCCACCCTGCTTGGAAATCCAGATGCCTGCTACTGAGGCTGCGAGGTCACTCTGGTGTCCAGGATCTTGCAGTCAGAATTCCTGCCCCTCGGGCACATGGGCTTTGCAAGACCAACTCTGCATAGGCCGCTTAGGGGCACAGGTGTGTTTGCAGTGCTCACCAAGACAAGTGGAGTGTCTGGCTGTGAGTGTACGTGCACCTACTGAGTCACAAACACTCAGGGTAATGCGATTGGGCACACTGGCCCCTCAAGCCAGATAGCATTTCCTAACAATGGAGAAGAAAGTATCTGCAGCACCTGGCCGCAGGCTGGGAACACAACATCCCAAGTGCACACACACACTCACACACACACACACTCGCACAGCTTCTGACAGTCATGTTCCATGCATGAGCACCCTGGGTGAACAAGCCCAAGCCCCCGCAGCTTCCAGTGCAGGAGGCCCTGGAGTTGGAGCATCTTGCCCATGGGGCTGGCTCTGCTGAGGTTCCAGAGCCTTCTCATTCACACTGCCCCTGCCCTGAGGTCCTGAAACTCGGGGTGGTCCATGCTTCCCTGTGTCCTTGGGTCAGGTGCCTCATTCTGCAAATACTCAAGTGCCTGTGAAATAGCCAGCCCTGGGTGAAGAGGTGGCTACAGATCCAGCCCACACACCATAGCTGCACAGAGTGACACGGAGGGCTGCTGTGGAGGCTGCACTCCAGCCTGACACCCAGCCCCCCAGTCATGCAAGGACCCTCTCCTGCTCTGTCCCCTGAGGTGTGGATTCTGCCTCCCCCCACCTGAGCACCCCTACTCCCCACGTGAGCCCTGCCTCTCCGCTTTCTCTATCTTTGACATTCCAGCCTCACATGGTCGGTCCCCCTTCTCTCTTGCTCTTCATATCTTTGCCCTCTTCTCCACCACCTGCCTCTAATTCTTGGTGTATTGTTTAGAAACAGATCTTCACGGGGTCCTCTTCAGGCCAGAAACAGTCGGCTTTCCCTCCACTTGGAATGCTCTGCTTCTCTCTGCCCTGAAGGGAGACGTGACTCTGTGGGTGCCCAGGCCTGGCTCTACTGCACAGGGTCTCCACACGGTTCTAGCAAGATCATGTGAGTAAGAGTGTCCTGCAGATCGTCCAGCAAATACAGGAAGTGTTGCTATAAGATCACCTAGCTGGGTGGACATCCCGTGATATTTTTAAACAAGTATTGCTCACCCATTTTTGCCCTGCAGCTCTGTCCAGGAGAAGGGAAAGGGCAGTAGGAGAGGAAGGAGCCATTGTTTTGGCCACGCCCACCATCTGGACAGTCCCTAAGCACAGCACCCCAACCATGACGGTCACACTAAGAGGAGGACGCAGGGTGCTGTGATGGAGAAATGGTGGGGATGCTTCAAACCAGGGGCTTGCTACTCCGCTCAGGCTGCCGTGGCACAGCAGCATGGATGACATGGATGAGTGTCTTCAACGGCAGAAACTCAGCTTCTCACCGTGCTGGAGGCTGGAGTCCAAGACCCGGGTGCCAGCGTAACAGATTCAGAGAGGGCTCTCCGCCTGGCCTGCAGATGGCCCCTCTCACTGGCTCCTCACATGGTCTTTCCTCTGTGTGTGCTTAAGAGAGAGAGAGAGCTCACCAAGGGCCACCAGTTCTACTGGGTGTGGATGTCCCCCGTTCTGACCTCATTTAACCTTGATCACCTCCTAGAAGCTTTATCTCCAAATATGGTCCCCCTGGGGGTTAGGGCTTGGACAGATGAATTGGGGATACAGTACTCAATCCATAGCAGGTGGAGAGTCTTGTAGAGAAGACTCTAGAAGCAGTTGGCATTTACCTTGAGATCTGAAGGATGAGAGGCTGTGAGCCCACAGTGGAGAGACGATTGTATGGCGGGTCACCGATGCTCTGATCTGGACTCGTGTGATGTCTACATGTATAGATCACTCAAACAGTTGAACAGAACAGAATACGCAATAATACTTTAAATCATTTATTCCCTCCAAAGTACAGCCGTCAGACGCACTGAAGGTAAGTTTGTGTGGCTTTCTATGGCTGATATCTGGACCAGGCCTTAGTCACTGGCTGGTGTAAACAAGCCATGCTGGTGGGGGCCTGAGGGGGAGAAGACCAAGACTGTCCCAAGGTGACCTGCTCCTATGACTTATCCTGGGAAGCGTGTTTGGGTTTGTTTCACCAGACAATACAACTGGTCAAAAGAGATTCTCCCTGGCTAGAAAGCCACCCGGTCCTACAGGAATCTCTGATGTCCCCAGTGGCCAACTGCACCTGGAAGCTGTCGCTGTCCCATGGGAGTTCCATTAAGTTCATACCTTTGGCATGGCCTTCTCTTTCTTCCTGAGAACCTCGGGGGTCCAAAGCCTCGTGGTCCCCTGTCTTCTCGCTGCATGGGGTTGTTTAGATAAATCAATTGAAGATTTCTGCCCCCCCTCACACTCCTAGCTCATGACTCAGGGGAAAGGAGAGGACTTGTCTCAAACCCTACCATGGGGTCACCCTCCCCCTGGACCAGCAGGCTCAGGAGAGCCTTGTGTTCTTGGGACCTGGTGGTGACCCGCACAGCACAGAGCCCGGGTGATGTCGTGTCCAATCTCACAGATAAACAGAACCTCCCGGGTTTAATTGTTTTATTTCTCTGAACAGAAGGAAGCGTGAATAAGCGCTAGCAGGTTGATAAAGGCCCCAGGCACTGTTTTCAATAACCTGCGTGTAATTTGCAGCTTGCAAACATTAGCAAGGCCACAGCATCGATCCTGGGGTGCGGCTGCCAGGAGGGGAAGGCGCAGTGGGACAAAATCCTTATTACTGTCTTGAAAATGTCTCTCGACCCCACGTGAGCAAAGGCAATTCTCAGACGCGTTTGTGTTGAAGTGCTTTAAGACAGCATGTGGCGTAAGTCCTTCCTGAGCATTTGTCATGGGATGGAACCTAAGGGCTAGAAATCAGCCCTTTACATAATCTGAAAATGTCAGGGGCGCGTTTGCTGACAGTGTCTCCTCCCCACTTCCTCTGACCTTTGCCCCTTCACCTACCCGCCCACCAGCCCCTGTGAGGTAATGCAGAAGAGCATTCGACATTTCTTGGAAGAAAACCAGGAGCCTCTTGTTCAAGTGGAAAATGCCAACAACAGAGAACACACATGATCCTGTGAGAGGGTCCACAGGTGACGCGCTCAGAGCCGTCACGAAAGTGGGCATCGGCTCTTCACTTACAAGGAAGGGTTCAAGCCTCATGTTCTCACACACAGGGAGCATGGAAGTCGTCACGTCACCCAAGCCTCCCAGGAAGAAACAGCTGGGAAACCTGAAAGTCAGCAAGGCTTTTCTGGAACCTCTTGAAGAACTGGGATCACTGGGCCACCCAGAGCATGTGGGAGGTGCAAGCAGAACCCACCAGAGAGGGGCCTCCTGTGCCAAGAGCCAAGTCATCACACTGAGCCAGGGACAGGCCAGTGTCCTATAAGGCAGGGGCACCAGCCCCCGAGTCTCCTGTCTTAACACTAAAAGGAAAGTCCCTCTCCCTGTAGGAAATGACCATCTCCAGTCATTTCTGTGTCCTCCGGCCTTCTGTGCCTGTGAGGTAGCCTCTTCTGCTGGGCTCTCGAGAATGCTCCTTCATGGACTAGGGCTTTGCTCCAGTCCAGAATCCCAAGCAAAAGCCAATTAATCTTTAAAGTCTCAGTGATTTTGTCTTTTGACCATGTGTTGACAAACACCTAAAATCTGGCTGAGTCCAGAGTGTCCCCAGAGCTTGGTGACCCTGAAGCAGGATCAACTGGACACCTGAGCTCCTAGGGCACTAGGGAGGTGCTGACAGGTTACTGCATGTGGGAGATGAGGAAGTCCTGGGCTGCAGACTTGGGGACATCGTGTGTTTGGGCTTTATCTCCAGGAACTCCTGTGTACTCATGGTGATCCCCAAAGACCCCTCCAGGCTCATGAATCAGGCCTGGCCCCTTCTCCAGGGAAAGACCTTGCCAGGGCCTCCTCCCCACTGGGGAAGGGCATCTCTCATCCTCACTGCCTTCCTAGCTCACCTAGGGATGGGGACACTGGTGAAGGCCACTGAAAGACCACCGTCTCATCTGAAGACCTGGCACCTGCTCCCCACTCTCCAATCCAACAGGCTCAGTGGTCACCATGGAGGGCACCATGGCTGGACTCTGGGGAGGACCTGGGAAGTTCAAGCAGGGAGAAGGAAGCAAGGCACACGCTGAGCACAGCCCCCCTCTGAGCCTAGTTCACTAAATCCTCACACCACAGGCTACGGAGCACAATTCCTGCCACTCTGAAGCCCCAGGCAGAGAACTGAGAATGAGCATGGCTCATAAGGCAAGTGGCTGCAGCAACACAGAGGTAGCAGGGGCAGAGCAGTAAGGACACGGGGAAAGAATCCCAAGGCTGAAGAAACAGGAATGGCTGGTGAGCCTGACCACGTGCCAGGTGCACTCAGGAACCCAGACACAAGCAGAGAATGAGGAAGGCCCAACAGGACCCCCAGGAGTTGGGGGACACTCTGGGGAGGTCTCGCTTGTAAGCCACTGGCATCAGGAGGAGAGAGAACAGAGAAATGTTGAAATGGCTGAGAACATTCTGGAAATAATGACAGACACCGAGCCCAAGACCCAGCAAGCAGATCAACACAAAAGCCAGCAAAACCTGGGACTTTGACCACAAGAGAGAATCCTGAAATGAGAGAGGTGAGGAGAAGCCCCTTCGCTACATAGGAGCAAAGCCAAAATCTCAGCAGGAGAAAGGAGAGACACATTTAGGGTTTAAAGGAAAAAAACCTTGCTTTTTAAATATAGAAAAATCCCTCAAATTAAGACTTTCTCAGACTCTGCAGGGTGTCTCCAGGGTGGAAGAAGCAGAAACCAGATCCACAGAGGGATGGGAAGGCACCCAGAAGAATCGGTGAAGGCAGGACATGGTCTTTCATTTCTCCTCCTTCTGATCTCTAAAGGTAACTGCGTAAAACCGCAGCAGTGCAGCTGGGGGCCCAGAGCACATGAGAAGCAGGGCTCAGGGAGCAGCGTCACCAGCACCCAGAGGAGACCAGGCGTCTGGCAGGAGGCCTCGCACCACCTGAGGACGGCCTGTGCAATCTGACGGTAGGCTTGGATCCGCGGGCCACCGGAGAAGGTCCCTGACCCGGGCTGCACCTCTCACCCTGGCAGGACTCAGCTCAGAAGTCAAGGCTGCAACAGCTCCTTAGAAAGACTGCTCTGCAGCTGGCGGGGTGCAGTGCTCAGCACCCGGCACAGGGACCCGTCCTACACATGGCCGCCGTTGTCATTTCAGCCTGGAGCAGTGGCTCTCAAGCCCCAGACCAGAGACATCAGGGTCACCTGGGACAGGTCAGAAAGGCAAGGTTCTAGGCAGTGTTAAAATGAGATTGCCATAAACCACCAAGTCGATCTTCAAGCAGGAACGGAACCTTTATTCACCAGCCGGTGGTCCGGATCCAGCAGCTGGCCGGCTAAGGGGCAGGCGGCAAGTCTCCACCCTTGGACCCCTCTTGGGGCTTGAGCACACCTTTTATAGTCCAAAACAGATTAAAGCATAAGTGGCTGTTGCTATGATTCAAAACCAAAAACAAATGTCATGAGATCTAAAATCATAAGCAGAAAAGGGAGTGGCCAAAACGTCCCTGGTCACTAACATCTAGACCATCACTCTCTGACAGGGCACATTGTCCAAGAAAAACAGGAACCAAAGAGAGAACACTTTTACACTGTATAAGAATCGCCGCTTTGTGTTGTCAAACATGCTGTGCTAAGCAACTGTTGACGGGTGCAGAGGAGGGCTTTCCATGGGAGAAGCATTTCTTACACGGCGTGGAGACTCAGGGCAACATGGAGTCTGTTTGGTCACTGCCCATATAGCGTGGCCTATAACAGCAGGACCTCCGTGGCGGCCAGCAGTCTGCATCTCGACCTGTCTTTCAAGCAATGCAGATTCCTGCTGAAGCGTGAGCATCACCGTTTAGAGGACGAGAAGTCCAGGGGACACCAGGCCTGAGGGGAACCTGGGGCTGGCTGGTCTCTCTCCTTCTCTCTGTCAAGCCAACTAGGACTAGGCAGGAGATTGACAGAGTGACATGCCCTGGCCTGTTAGAGTCTGTAAACAAGTCTGGATGGCGCCTGGCATTTTGCCAGGGGGAGTGGTTTGTGAGGTGGCACCAGCGAGCCATTAAGTGTGGAGATGCCTTATTGGTTGACTGCTGTATCTAGTTTATGTTAATTAGATAAGCTGTGTGGAATGTATAAATACCCCTCCTGTCCTGCAATAAACGGCTCCCACTCCTGCTGTATCGATCTACACAAGTTCCTCGTCACCCCCCGGTTATTTTGCTGCAGCCGGACTGCGGCACTGGCCCACAGAGCTGGAGGTCCAATGAGGGGACACAGAGGGGCATGTGATCCTGGGATGACAAGGCAGGCACTTGGGCATCAACACAGAGGCTACATGTGACATCAGGGGTGTTGAGGGGTGGCTTCCTGTAGGAGCAGGGGCAGAGCAGCTGCTGCTGTGGTCCCTTGGAGACAGTGGCCCTGCCCTCTCGGGGGGAGTGCAGTGTCCCGCTGACGACCACGTGAAGAACAGAAGTTAAAACACCCAGCGAGTCCCTCTCGCCTATTAAACCAGCATTAGAATGCATTTCGTGGGAATTCCTAGTGCTGGCGGCAGTGGAATGAAGCTGGCATTCTCATATATTTCCGGAAGCATCTGGCAAACTAGAAAAGGGAGTAATAAGCTCTCGGAAGGCACCAGCAGGCACGTGTGAGAGCTATCACAGACGTTGTTTCTCTGGGCCCAGCAGCTGGACTAGTGGAAATCTGTCCTCGTAGCATTGTTCTCAGCAGAAGGGGTGACGTCCTCTGCGGGGGGCATTGCCAGTGGAAGCAAGGCAGGTGTCAGGGGGCAGCTCTGTGAGCCAACACTGCTGCTCAGTGGTTAGCGGCCTGGGAAGAACATCAGCCACCTGCACATTAAAGTCGTAGATCTATCCAGTGGAAACCCGAGATCAGAATCTCCCAAGCATGACGGCAGAGAGCTCACAAGGAATGGCACTGGGAGAAAACCCAGGGGTCACAGCGAAGCAGCCACCCAGCACCGTGACGCTGTGGTGGTGCCTTTTATATATTTCCTCTGCTTCTTGAGTGCTCTAAAATCTTATTACATGATGCACGGCGGAAACGACGAGAGGGAGAAGGACAAAGGGACATTGTTCCCTCTGGTTGAAGGAGGACAAGAAAGTCATAGGATATGTTTCATAGCCAGCAGCACCAGTCACCATGTGACCTTTATTCTCCCCTCTTGCTAGAAATTGACCTCCAAGGGACTGGAGGTCTTGAGGTTCTGCCTGACCAGAGGCTGGAAATCAGCACAGGCATGGTGGGTGTGCGAATGGCATGGAGGCAGCCGGGAGAAGGCTGCGTGGGAGGCCCTGTGCTGACAACAGGGCTGCAGGCCTCTGGGTGGTGGCGGGAAAACCTGCTCACTCAGGGCTTTTGCATCCGCGTCTGTTCCCACCTCACCCTGCACAGGAAGCCTCCCCAGGTATCTCCATCTCCATACCCGACCGAGGAATTCTTTCTTGACTGTAAACATAGGTTTTGTTTCCTCTTACAAAGCTGAAAGATATTTGAAAACCTCTGCTTAATTTCATAAACATAATATCATTTCTCACTTATAATTTATAACTATTTTAATATTTATCCTAATAACTACAATGATTCTAAAAATGTAGCTTTGGGTTAGATAAATGTAGCTTTTCTGTTGTCACTAGGTCATTGAAAACTAAGTATTCTTCACCAGCCACCCCATTAGACTCTGAGCACTATAATACCAGGGTATCACAATACCAGACTCGGTCCTGATCCGGAATACCCAGCACTTAGTTGATTCAACAAATATACGTATTTAAATTTTAGTTGTTTGGTGCTGGGGACTGAGCCCAGGGCCTCATGCATGCTAGGCAAGTGCTCTAGCACTGAGCCACATCCCCAGCCCAACAAGGTATTTTTTTAAGAGTGGATGCTGCCACTGGGGCTGTATTCCCAAATTCTGTGCTCAGAGCTTTTATGACAATGAAATTTGTGGAAAATTAAATCAGAAAACCTAGGACTGAGTCTTGGTGTAGCAAACTCATTCTATATTCAGTTCCTTTTGTTTCTCAACCCAACGCAGACTGGAGACCCCTCTTTGCTCGGTCCCCCACGTCTGTTCTCAGGACATGGTGGCCATGGTGCTGTGGGAAAGGGCTCTTGCCCTAGAGGATGGCATCTTTGCTGTCACCTCAGACTTCCCACCTGCAGTGCTGAATTCAGCCAGTCCTGGCCTGACCTTTGCCTGGGGCCCAGAAAGGCTGCCCATGGTGGCACCCCAGCCCTCCCCCCAGGACTGCCTCCTGTGGTCTCACATTCCTGTCCGGGCACCAGGGACCTGCAGGTGTGTGGGTCCAGGCTGGAAGGAGCATAATCGATAGAACACGGAGACAGCTCTTGGCCCGTGGAGAAGAGCAGCGTTAAATTATTCGGGGGAGCAATGAGGGGGGGTGGCTGCCTTCTCTGACATGCTGCCTGATTTGTGGGTTCACACGACACACATCAGAGGATGAGGCCACCTTGGTCTGACTGGCAGTATTACACCATCTTGATTTGGTTAGTATGATTATTTAGGTTTGATTTTTAGGGCTGCTATCAAATATTAACACGGTATCAGGTAGAGGTCATGAACACTTGGGGCGCACGTGCCTACATATATCGAGGGGCTCGATTACTAGAAGAGCACAGGGTAGTTGACGCGATGAGGACAAAGCCGGACGTCTGGCACACACATGTGAGTTTGTCCCAGCCTCGTCGGCTCAGGTGACAGCTGAGAGCTCTGGGCCCCTCAAGGACAGAATCATGTTGCTCCCAGACAGACGCACTGGAGAGGATCACTGGAGCTGGCCGACTTGTCCTGAAGCTGACCGAGGTGAAGGAAGTGTCAGGCAGCCCTGGACATCTCGGATCTAAGAGACCACGTCTGCTGTCATCCTGCTGTCTAGCTCTAAGATGGCCAGCCTCTGGCGCAGGTGGAGCTGTCTGTCCCCTGGGGAGCACTCTGATGGCTTGGCCCAAGTCCCTCCCCCAGCATCAGGGTCCTGACACCCTCCAGTAGTTAGCAGGCCTCTGCTGTGAGGCCCCCTGCCTGACAGGCTCTCCCAGACTTCACGGCCATCTGTGGAATGGCCGTCTGTCCACTGGGTTGTGAAGCCCAAGCTGAAATGAGGCAGACAGTGCCTGGGCAGAGTCGGCCTCGGCAGGCTCTGCACACAATAGCCTTATTGTCACAATGCTTCTCATCACTTGGAAAGCCTGTCCTATGCCACTGGGACATAAACAGGTTTCCCAGGGAGACGCCCTCTCAGCTAGACCAGCGATGCCCCAGAGTGGGTCACTAGGACTTCAGCAGCAACCCCGGAACCTTACCCAGAAGAGACTCGCGCTCGGGCTGGAAAAGTGGAGCCAGCCACCATATGCTGACCATCCAGGCCACACACCCGTGCCTGGCACCCACGAGGCAGAGCATTCCACCCAGACGGCAAGCCATCATGTAAATCAGGGCCACGTCCCAGGTTCTTCAAGGGGCTGTATTTAGTCACAGCCCCCAGAGAAAGAGGAAACAGAACTGGGGGAGAGAGAACTTGGCTTTCACGACGCAGCGGCTGAGGAGCTTGCAACCTGTCCTCTGCTGGCCAGAGACCCAGGAGAGCCCTGGTGTGGGTCCACCCAGGTTCAAAGGTCCGAAACCATGAGAGCCAACAGCATAAATGCTACTCTGACAAGACGCGATGACACCCCGGCTCAAGCAAGGGGCAATAGAGGGGCAGGTCCCCCCACCCCACTGCATCGCGCCCGGCTCAGGCCCTCCCAGACTGGTTGGAGAAGTCCATCTGCTCATCGAGTCCAGGAATTCCAATGCTGGCCTCACTGGGAAACCCCTTCATGGACACTCCCAGAATCCTTGTTTAACCTGGGTCCTCCAGACAGGAGAAGGACAGTAGAGCCTGCCCTCACAGAGAGGCCGATTCACGGAGCACCCTGGGAGCTGAGCATGAGGGAGGGACCTGGACTCAGCAACTGGGCTCCAGAGTTAAAGGGGAAAGTGATTCAGATCCGTGTTTCTGATGGAGAAGATCTGGGGCGGGGCCAGAACACGCCCTCCACTCAGCTATCTCCAGTTCCACTGGCCAAAGAAGCCCAGAGGTTGGGAGCCCCTGGTGAGTGACGCCATGCCGAGCTCTTTGTCGTGGGACGAGCATGATGTGTGTCGGTGTCCGTGGCTAGTGGGTGCTCAGCAGGGACACCTGCACTCAGGGGCGAAGGGTTAGGGTCAGGAGCAGGGAAGGAGCTGGACAGGCATTCCCATGGGAGCTGGGAGAGCTGCACCTCAGCTGGGCAAGATGGGGGACTCATACAGGGTCTGGCTGTGGAATGAAGGCAGCTTCAGAGGACGCCGGGACTTCAGTGATGTCATTAGCAAACTGGAACTCCCCCACAGAGAAACCCCATCTGGCCCGAAAGAAGGCACTGCTGCAAACCGTTGTCATTGCATATTAAACACTGGACAAGGTTTCCCCTTGGGCGATCATGTGCAGCCATGATCTTCCTCTGTCTGGCACCAGAGGTTGGGAAAAAGCTCTGTTTTTTGGTTGAGGTTGCGAAACTCCTTAAGCAAATGAGGAACGTGGGCCCTGGAGACAGCTGTTCAAGTTCAGTTAAGGAAATGAGCACACACCAGTGGCCAGACTCCAAGTTAGGTCCCCTGTCCCCACCACGTCCTCTGCAGTCCCTGCCTGTGTTACTCCACGAGACCAGGAGGAGGGGAATGCAAGCCCAGAGCCGAGGTGGACGGTGCCCACCTTCACATCTGGACGGACCCTGAGGCCTCTTCCCACACAGGGTCAGATGAGCAGCCGCGGGCAGGAGACCTGCACCTGCACTTCCTCCTCACACCTTCTCTGCCCACCTGACCCAGGTAGAGGTGTTTCCTACCCGAACGAGGGGCCTCCCCTGAGCCCCTGTCTGGTGGGGACACCCAAATGAGGTTCACACACCCTCCACCTTGCTCGTCACTAGCTCTGCTCCCAGCTGTTCGGGAGGTTTAGGGGAGCTGGGAGTCACCAGTAACCGTGGGTTCAGTCTCCCCTTCCATCCTAGGGAACCCGCTTGTAGGTTTTGTTTGGGGTTTTGTTTTGTTTTTTGGTAAAGTTCTCTTCAAGGAAGCTCTGAGGCCGGACCTAGAATCTACTGAGGTGGCCCACGCACTCCACAGCGGGCATGCGGTCCATCCCACCCAATATGCCTCTCAGGTCCAGCTGGCCACCCTCTGCCTTCTGCGGCTGGGCCCACTCCGCCAGCTCACTTGGCCCAACAGCACCAGGTCAAGGCTGCCGCAGCCTGCATCACCTCCCATACATAGTCCCTCGGTATTTGCCCAGCTAACCAAGTTCCATGTCACTGGTGCACCAGGTGGACAGCAGGCACCCTGACATGACCAAGAAGGCTCTTCACTCCTGTGTGCTCATCCCCCAGAGACCCATCACCCCGCCTAAGCACAGGAGACGCATCACACAAATTCACACCCAGGGCATCTGGACAGAGTGCTGGAAACTATAAAGGTCATCAGGAACAGAGGGAGTCTGGGACAATGACAATGCCCAGGAGAGCCTAAGGAAACAGACAATGAAACACCATGGAGGACCCTGGCTCAATCCTGAGGCAAAAAAAAAGACATTAGAGAAATCAGAATAACCTGGGGTTTGATTGACAGGATGTGCCTCTGTTAATTTCTTAAGTGGCAAGCACACCATAGAAATCTGAGACACTATCAGTGGGGGAACTGGGCAAGAGGTCACTGTATCTGTGACTTTTCTGTAATTCTAAAACTTTTATAAAAATAAAAGTTTTTTTGTTTTGTTTTGTTTTGTTTTTGTTTTTAATCCTCCAACAGCTTCCAGTGATACCTGCCTACATCCACCTCTGGGGGAGCTCTCAAAGTCCCACCGGCCCATTCCAGCCTACACCCTCACCCCCCACTCGCCAATGCCTGGCCCTAAAGCTGCTTCTGCCTCGGGGTCTTTGTTCACTCTTGGCTTCCCACTAGAACGTGCCCCCCACCTCCGGTTCACCCCAGGCCTGGTGGTGATCCTCCCACCAGCTTGGTATGAATATTTTCTCTCCAAAGTGCTCTTTTTCTGCTGAGGCCCCCAGGGGTCTCCCTCTGCTGTCCACCTCTCGCTCTCCTGGGAGCCACAGCCACAGGTCCGCATCCACAGCTGCTGGACAAACACAAAGACCACCTCCAGCAAGACAGGCGGAGCTCCTTCCCGATTAATGACTCGGGGTACTTTATCCACTGGGCGACACTGGAGTGCTGGGCACTGAGCCGGGCACTCAGCCAGGCACGGGATGGAGGCAGGAAACAGGCGGGCATGCTCCCTGCCCTCAAAGGCTGTGGGCAACGTCTTCTTGGCCTAGCTCCACACCACCTCTCAGGACCAAACCCCAGCCTGTCCTGCATGGTGTCCCACCACCACCACTTGCTCATGTCTAGATGTTGGCATCGCAGCTCATCCTGCACTCAGAAGTAGATTGCCTTCCCTAGTCACATTTAAACCAAATGTTGCTGTTTTTATTCCAATTGTCCATGAAGTAAAAATTGGAAAATACAGATAACACAATAAAATTTTCCTGTAACAATAACTCAGGACATTGTGTTATTTTTATTCACATTAGTAATCATGGAAAATAATTACCAATGCCACAGGGTTGCATTTTTTTAAATTACACAATTACCTGAATTCTCCTGCACACAAGTAAGCCAGTCAGGGTTTGGGTCTTTTCGCTTTCCAGTAACCACCTGTTCCCATCCTTGTTTGCCCCCACACAGAGCCCTGACGTTTCACAAGGACTCGTCCTGCAGGCCCGCCTGTGACCCAGCAACTAGCCTCGTCATCTGGAAGCACCTCCCTGCAGCACACATAGAGCACGGTCCCCTCCAGCCGTTTCTTCTTCTCACCGTTTCAGGCACCACCAGCTGGCGTTTTTATTTGTTTTAGAGATTTTGCTTATTTTCATTTTTCACCGCCATCAACAATACCATTAATAACCTTGCACACACATCTTTGCACACCTGTCCAATTATTCTCCTGGGATGAATTCATTGAAGTCAGATGGCTGGGCTAAGGGACTTTGGGGGTCATTGTTTTCAGTTCAGCTTGCCAGATGTTCTCGGGGGCTGCAAGCCCAGGAGCCACGTTTTCCGGAATCCCTCACTAGCTCAATCTGGTTTGGATTCCACACACCAGTGGCTCACATGAGAAGCAGAGGATGAGCATCATCTTCCATCCTCCTCCTGTGCAGGCCCAGGCCCTTCTGGCCCTTTCCTGGCCCCACAGTTCACTGCCAGCCTCCTGCTTCAACCTGCAGACCACCGACTGGGCAGCAAGCAGTGGCCTCCCCAGCAGGTTCCAGCAGCTTTCTTCAGATCACTGATGTCCAGCAACACCCCACCCCGGGGCTCCCACTCTCGATCCTGCCATCAACGCTGTGAGGCCCCCTTTCCTACTGCTGAAGTATCTTGACTGAGCTGCAGTACACACCTCGTGTGCAAGACTGAGCTGGGGAGGAACCGTCTGCAGGCTCTGCTCTCTAGGCTGGTTCCCTGGCATGTCACCAGAACAGGCCCAGGTGCTCCGATTTGTGCCCTGCTAGGTGCTAGTCGGTCCCTCCACAGTTCCCTAGCCTCCGTGGTGGAACAGAAGCAAGCAGCACCGCTGAGCTCGGGGCCTGCTGCTGAGCACAGGCACAGACGCTCTCACCCGTCTCACGCCTTCCCGGCCGCCTTCCACGTGGCACACCAACGGAATCTGCCAATTTGTGAAGCCAACAAACAGCCTCGCCTGAGCCATGATTGTTTCTCCTTCCTTTTTTATCCCCTCCCCTCCTCCTTTTTGCTGGAGGAGGCACAAGAAGCAGAAAATTCTTGCACTGCTGAGACACTGTTCGTGTTTTTAATTTGACAAGAAAACTTGTGCAATTGCATGGAACATTTATCTTATTTCTGCAAAATTTTGCTTTCCTCTATGAATAACAAACAGGTTCTGAAGACAGCACCCCACCCCCACCCTGCCTGGGCTCTTCCAGCCCCTGCTGCAACCACACACTGCTGGCCTTCGCCCTCTACCTCCACCTGCGGTCATCCCTCACCTCCCACTGACCCACTTGCCAGCACGCCCCAATCACTGATTAAGTTAGAACCACAGTGTGGTTCTCCAACTGGAGTCCTGTAACCAGAACACAAATGAGTGGAAAAACATGCTCAAAATCTGGGTGAAGGGGACCCTGTGCCTCAGGAAACATGCAAACTCGTGGTTAGGAAAAAGGGCCATCCTGCAGAACAGGAATGCAGGCAAGAATGCCCACTCACCTCTTGATGCCTCCCTTGCTTTGTCTCCTGTCCACGTCCTGCATCGCTCCATGACCAGGGCCATGTCTGCCTGCTGTGCTGCTGTGCTCGTCTCCACGACTCTGCCCACCTAAATGCCATCTCTTCCTCAAGAGCTCACTCACATCCACCTCTCTAAGAAGCGATTTTGCAAATATTCCCGCTCACCTCATCTGTCCCTGTCACACAGCATTTTGTGATGCGCGCCTTCGCTACAGCAAGTCTGGTCTCTCCAGCTAATCACACAGCCAGGACAATCACAGTAGCAGTCAGACCCAGACTGCAAGTGCATCTGTGAGTGATCTCTGCAGTCCCCACCAGGAACACCACGTGGTCATTACCCCACTTGGCAGATGAAGAAACTGAGGGCCCACTTGATGAGGCTCTCCAAGGCCAGAGGTTTATCAAGGAATGGACACAGGATTCTAAGTCGTTAATTCAGAGCTCAGACTCCATGCAGTGAGCTGGAAAAGGGGCTACCTGATGTCAGGTGCCAAGTACTCACAGATGAACCCCAATCCTGAATTTTAGAAAATTCAAAATAAGTGAAATTCAGTGTTCCAGTCAGTAAGCAGCACAGAGCATTCACATTCTTCTGGGTTCAACCTGAACCATCATGAAACGTGCAATTAACGAAAAGCATCCAATTTGATTCACGCTTTGAACAATGCCCAGATTCAGTTTCTACATTCCCCTATTTCCTGACTTTGGAAATTGCAATTTAGACCTTTACACACCATAAATATTAAACATAAGTTCTTAAGTTCCATATGAAAGACTTCTCAAATTCTCATCATTATTCTTCCAAATAACAACCAATGAGCAGGAACATTAAGTGGAGGAAATTCTATCTGGGCCCATTGAGAACGTGACCCATTTAATGTGCCCAGGCACCATCTTAAGGAGAAAACATTTTACTACCCATTCTTCCTTATTGATGCTTATCTAAGACAGAATAAGGAGATAAAAACCTTCCAATGGTAAAACAAGCGTGCTGTGAATTATTACTTCAACAAAATTTAACTTATACTCTTTGCAGTTAAACAAAAGTGAAATTTTTTTAAAAAAGCGGCTGCTCGTGACATCCCCAAACTCAGCATCAGACTGGCCTAGAGGTGGTGAGGCAGGGCAGACAGGTGCAGGGAGCTGCTGCAACAACTCGATTCTTACCCAGGTTGCTTCACCGCCCACCTGAGAACGTCTCCCTCCCCAGCTGGGAGCAGGAGATCATGCCATGTCACAGCAAGGCCCTGCCTTCAAGAGAAAAGAACCTCAAACCACAAGACCTGACCTGGCAGGAGACCCCCCCCTGCCAAGCTGGGAGGACCTCCAGAGGGTGGGCCTCTCAGAAAGGGCGAAGGTGATTGTACTGCAGGGAGCACGTTGTCTCTGGGGTGCCCATAGAGCTCAGCTCAGGACTATTGGTTAAATAAATGAACAGGGCAAGGGAGATGGCAGGCCTGGGACAGCTTCCACAGGCAAGTCCTGGTTCACGTGTCAAATGACATTCGCATCAGAACGCAGCATGAGCTGCAGAGCACCAGGACACCAGGGCCTGGATGGCCTCAGTGCTTGCGGTCAGGCCAGTGGTCTGGGCCTCCAACTCATCCAGGGACCGATGCGCCGTGGCTCACTGCAGGGGAGCTTTATGAGGGAGCCAGTGCTGACCTGTTTTCCTTTCCTGGACACAGACTGCTTCCTCCAGGGCATCCCTGCCAAGGGCCACACGCTCAGCTTTAGACCCACCAGCTGGGCTCCCCGGTGCCCGTCTGTGTGGGATCTCGCCTGTGTACCTGGCAGGGTGCTGCGCTCAGTACGGCAGCACAGCAGACAGACATGGCCCTGGTCATGGAGCCAACTCCTGGTCAAGTCCTCACCTCATCTTGGAGTGTCTCTGATGTTACCCTGAGCAAGCTACATCGTGTCTGTGGCCCTCAGCTTCCAGCCCTGAAGATGGTGACCGGCATTCATCAGAAGGAGGCCATGAGGAGATGTCAACAGGGTGCCTTGGGAAGACCCGGAACGAACACGCTCCAAGAGGGCCGCAGCATGAGCATGACTAAGGCCCCTCGCCGGGGAAGATGCACTCGACCAACTGAACCACGAGGCAGGAGCAGCAAGCACTAAGGGGAGGAAAGAGCAGAAGGGAATCACCGCCAAGAGGAGGTGAACCTGGGTGGGAGACCAGACCCCATCCCCAGGGCTATGTGACTCCAGAACAGACATGGGAGGCAGGGGAGTGGACGAGTGTCGAGTCAACGGGATATGGACAGCAAAGGCAAAGGGGTGTGGGGTGGAGCAGTTGGCCTTCAACCACCCCATGAGCAACGGCCACAGCTCAGGCTCATGGCGATCGCATGTGCACACAGGCAAGCACACATGTCATGCAGACACATGCACACACTCTTGCTCACATGTCCACACACTCAAATGCATTGTGCATCTACACACACACACGTATTCCCATACACAGGTGTGCATGCACACCAACACACACATTCCTGCACCACCTGTACACACACGCTGGAATGGGAGGCATAGATGGACAGATGTGCACAAGCCCATACACTCACATGCAGCTCGTAAGCATGCATAGATACGTGCACATATCCATGTGCAAACACAAACACAGCTCATGAAAACACTCACAGATGCATGCTCACACATTCTTATGCACACCCAGTCACACACAAACACACACATATAAGAAGAGCTCGGTCACATCTTCTGAGACCAGCAAGCATGCTCTGTGTTGCAAAGTAGGTGGCGGCAACAGGAAAGGCTCCACTCCAACATCAAATCCAAGGAGCCAGTTGTCCAGGTAAGCTCTGAGCCCACTCTTTCTAGGGGCCTTCCTCCTTCTCATCCTGTCTCCTGGATCTCCCAGGACAGCCCAGTGCCTTCCTGGCCCCAAGGCTCACTCTTCGTGGCTCTGTAAGCACGCATAGATACGTGCACACACCCATAGACTGCCCTCCCCACTCAACGGGCTGGGAGTCTAGGCCACAGCTTACCTTGTGGCCTCCTTCCTTCTGAGTGACGAAGGAAGACATCGACTAACGTTTGTCCTGGCTGATGGCAGATGGAGTCCCTAGCGTGTCCGTCTGTGCAGCAGGCTCCTTTAACACTTGTTGGGTGAATGAATAAAGTCCAGAAAGCTGCAGCAGCGCTCTGGAGGAGATCAGTGTGCCAGAAGCCAGTGTAGACCTTTCCCGGCTTGCTGCAACCTGAGCTTGGGGTGTCTCTGGGGTCCTAAGAGCCCTAATGGTCATCAGCCAAGTAGTTCCACAGCTGTAAACCCTCTTTGGGAAGGAAAGCCCCCTCACCTCTAGGGTGAGCTCCTGGTTCCCGTGTTCCAGGCGGCAACCCCGGGAGCAGCTCCTCCGCCCGCCTGCGGAGCTCGGCTATGAATTATCCATGTGTGATCCCGCTTGACAGGAAACGTGGGAGGTTGCAGGCGCAGGACT